>NC_136263.1:179259881-179949736 GCF_964187855.1 Myxine glutinosa | reverse complement strand
GATGGACAAATCGGTTCGATTTGGGCGAAGATCCAAATACGAGAATTCTTTAAATTTATTAAGCGATTCTTCACCCTTGAGCACGATATTTCAAAAAGTTTGCGCAACTTATAACGAAACTAGGTTGATGAGTTGGTTAGGCGACAAGAACAAGGCAATTCGATTTTCGTTCAAGTCCGAATCGAGATCCAGTCCATCAGTGGGGTATAAAACGTAAACTGATCAACCCGGTGGAGGTACGCATTCTACTAAGTGTCGTTTTAATTTGTAGTTATAATTTGTGGCCTTTCTTTTCTTAGATATATCTGATCACAACACTGCTCTGAGATAACTTTTCCAAATCGTGAGCAGCTCGTTCCAATAACTTTTTGGAATACCCATTGTTGTCAATGCTTTGAACAATTTAAAAAAAAAAGAAATAGATATTCATTTATTCACACCCAGTATATGGAGATAGATATGCATGTCCACACACAGGACTCGGGAGTGCAGAAGATGAGTGCTCACTTCGAAGTTCATACAGTTGCAAAAAAACAAATAAAAAAGATTACTGGCAAAAAGCCAAGATGACTCTACTTTGAAGAACATGATTTATTAGAGCCATAAATACAATACAAATGTAAACATGGTGGAGACTCCATCCTCATGTAACGCAACCCTAAAGTCGTGTTATCATGTGACACTATCATAAGTCGTTCAACTCGAACAGCACTCAGTAGAGAGCACATGCCTCCACCAAGGTGAACAGTTTATGTTTTGAATCCACTGATAGACCGGATCTGGATTCCGACCTGAACCAAAATCGAATCGGCTTGTTATTGTCACCTAAACAACTCATCCACCAGGTCTTGTCATAATCATTCCACAACTTTTTGAAATATCCTGCTATATATAATTTTTGGTCCCATCTCTCAATGGTGAAGAATCACTTTTATATTCTATATAATCCGAATCCAAATCTTCACCAATATTCGAATCTATTCTTCCTCGTCACAGACACAACCTGTCCACCAAGTTTTGTCCAAATCTGTCCATGTTGCTTGAGATATCCTGCTCACAGACAGACAGACAAACAGGGATGAAACACATAACCACCGTCCACCTTCGATGGCGCAGGTAATAAAGATTTGAACTAGGAAAGGTTCTGGGTCAATGACCGATTTAGTCACAGGTTACATTCCATCACTCTGGTCTCTGGCTTGTTTGGAGCCGGACAGACAACCTTATTATGTAGGACTCCCTCGGGGAGTGCCTGATAAGGAGTGTACACACACGTTGTGACACGGGTCGATGACTGGGCGGGAAAGAGAACGCCCCAATTTGTGGTTCACTTCAATGGGAACGCACAACACGTGCTGGAATGTCGAGGCAAGCACGAAAGGAACCCCATGACGCACACCTCGTCTCGTATACAAACCGAGGGATAACGTCAACCTGGCACAGCACGATCAAAGACGGGACGTACAATAGGGGGTGGTAAACTTATATGATCATATATGGCACGGGCTACAGCGATAGCACGGAAAATATCCTCTCTGGATTGGCTCACCTGCACGACCAAGTTCCCAGGTGCGTTACCGGCTCGAGTTCTCTTCCTCCTACACCTGCCTGGAATCCGCGCGAGGGCCGCATCCGTGGCCAGCTTGCCGGCCATAGGGACGGCGTGGGCATAATGCGCGAGCCAGAGCCTCCTTTAAAGAGACCTTCACGAGGATCGGTGACGAAACGGTATAAATTTACATAGCCACGCCCCCATCGGAAACCACGCCCCACACACCTTGCCATCAATGCGTCGCCTTGCGCTCCGTTTTCACGTCATCTGTTGGTGATCATTTGTTTGTGACGTCACAAAGGCAGCCGTTACTTCCCGAGATGCAAACTGTGGCCTCGAGTTTCAAGAAACGTCCGAAAATAATCTTTTCATTTTCAACTCCTAAAAATGAATCCCATCCATAATAGCATCCAGGAATAACATTTAAGGAATACGTTGTCCAAGATCAACTACATCTTAAACTGTTTAGTCATGGTACCACTCTGTGGTAATATTTAATGTTGACCCTTAGCTGTTTTACCTTGATGATGATGCTTAATTTAATTTTTGGGTCTGTTTTTTTTCTCGTTTTCCGTGCCGAATGCGCGTCATGTATGCATGTGCTACGAAACAATTTTTTTAAATGTTATGAAGGTAAATTACACTAGAGCCAGGCATTTGTAAGGGCACCACAGCCGACTCCGCTCGTGAAAAGGCTGAATGCACAATTCAGTGTTTTTTTTACAGATCTTGTGTCCGCAACCCCTCACTTTCTGTACCCGCCTTACCCATTCGTACCCAACTGCTCCAGGACTCTGTGTCTTTTGCACCTGAGAAGGTAGAGAAGTTTCTGGCAACTGACGACTGACTCTGCAACTGTACCATACGGCAACAGCTTACGTGTCCTAAAAATCTGCTTTGCTGCTCTTGCACATTCTCTCTCTCTTTTCCTCTTTTTCTCTCTCTGTCTCTCTGCCTCTCTGTCTCAAACCGATTAGCTTACTTTCTGAGCTGACATAAGCTAAGTTGACCGTAACCTAAGCTGAGCGATGTTTAAGGCAGGAAAGCCAGCCCAGAGTAGAGAGCAGTGCTCCGTCAAGCTGTGGATGAAAGCCTCACAGGTGGATAAGAGTTCAGGTGTGCCAAGGAAGGACTTCATACGACGGAGGTTGCCCAATTGGAGACTTGCTCTGTTGGCTAACTTTGAAATGAGGCTTTCCCAAGAGAGATAATGGTCGAGAGTGACCCACCTTTAGCTCTTTCACGAGCCTCGATTCAGTATGCAAAAAAAAAAAAAAAAGAGTTTGAGTGACTGAACTTATTTGAATAGGTTGTTAAGAAAGTATATGGGAAGGTTTGCCAGACGGTCCTTTCGGAGAGAGATACACTGAGAGTGTGAGATTTGTCAGGATTGAAAGACAAATTCCAAGTGTTTTACCAGCTCGTGATTTATACAACGTCTGAAGAGAGGGAAGAGGCTACCCGCCTGTGTATCTGAAGGATGAGGGATGTCATGGCAGAGGGCGGAGTCGTCAGCAAAGAAATAAAGGACTTTTCAGAGTCAGAGAGATCGTTGATAAATATTAGGAATAGGACTGGGCTCAAACCATAATTTATTGCCCCGTTAAACCACCCCCTCATCCACTCCCAAATTTCCATTTTTCCTTCCCGAGTTTGTTTATGTATGCATGTTATCCACCCACTGCATCTTCCTCTACCCGTCATCCCTTGTTTTCCGTCTCCATCTCTTTTGTCATTCGGCCCGGCTTTGGCATTTCCCCCTTCTCTTTCTGCTGTTCCTTTTTTTCCCTGATGCGTCCTGATCCATGCTATATTCTAGCACTTCCACGAACCTGGACTCTGTTAAAAAATATATATATACCCAGGAGGTGCGATAGACTGTAGAGCGAGTAATCGGTCACTAGTACAGATTTGGTAAGGGCAACTCAAGGTCGGTGACTCAGAGTTTTTGCATGCACTCATGATTGTATCTGAAATAAGATCTAAAATTACGTACTGCAAGATGGCTCCTCCGGAGTTTGGCAGGCAAGGCGTACGTACGTACGTGGGCGTGCGTTCATTAGGTTGGAGAACTAAAAAAATTATATTCTGATTGGTTACTCCCGACCGCATCCAGGCAACACCATATTATAATGAGTGGATACCAGAGATAATGTACCGTGTGGCAGAGACGGTGCTTATCGCTCCCATTAAGGTACAGCGATAGCTCTAAATGGGATACCTTAATGGCGGTTCACCACTGATAGTATGGAGTCGCATAATGACTGATATATATATATATATATATATATATATATATATATATATATATATATATATATATATATATATATATATATATATATATATATATATATATATATATATATATATATATATATATATATATACATACATACATATATATACATATATATATATATATACATATATATATATATATACATATATATATACATATATATATACATATATGTATATACTGTATATGTATATACTGTATATATATATATACTAGCTGAAACCCGTGGAACATCCACGGAAGGGAGGATGTGGTGTATGGATAGAGTGTCCCATTATGGATGGCATAGGGGAACGCTCATGGGATCCTCTTCTTCCGTTAAGCTCCAATTTTTTTCTCTTTAAGTTAAGTCCAATCAGTCCTCTCTGCTCGAAGTGCGCAGGCCATGCCTTCCCGCTCTCATACTTTTATTTCCGTTCGGTGTAGAAAGAGATTGACATATCGTTCGTCTGTTTTCAGCTCGTTATCTTTAAGCTTCCTTACGTCTCGCCAACTGCTACACCTCTCTGAGTTACGAGGATTTATGCAACGCACCCCGAGTATCGCAACGTCACTCCATTTAACTTTATTAAAATGACGATAAAGACGTTTCCTTATATATCCTAATTTAAAATGTTCAAGGGAATAAAAAGACCATTTGGTTCACACCACCCATGTTCACACCACTCGACTGTCCAATCAGCGGACGGCTCGCTTCGCCTTCGCCCAGCAGACGCCAATACGATGGCGTCGTAAGATGGCGTCGTATCGGCAGTTAATCGGATGCTTTTGGGCCCCAACGTCGGCTAATTCAGATTTTTCGAGTATGTCTGTACGTGATAAACAAAGAGCGCGGTTCATAGATCGTAAATCCATGAGTGCCGTGGGCATCGGGTCACTGGGTGCGGCATAAAAGGGATAACAAAGTCGAGTCCTTACGGTATTATTATACAGATATATGTATATACTGTATATATATATATGTACATACATATATATATATATACATGTACATACATATATACATATATATATATATACATATATACATATATATATACATATACACATATATATATTGTTGCGGATATGGGATTTACATCCATCCATATCCGCTTGTAAATATTCCCCTATTTCCTCAGTACTTCCCAACTATCCCCAATTCCCCATTCCCTAGTCCCATTTTCTGTAAACAACACTCTGTAGACCCGACCTTCCCCTATTTCCCCCATTAAATGTCGCATCCAGGTCCACCGCATCTCACGTAGACAACTATAGGACATCTTGCTAGTTATTCTTAGTCTATGTCAGTTAAGGACTCGTTTCCATTAATTCTGACTCTTCGTTGCACCAGAATGTGATTGTATGGCACCGTTAGGAAGTTTAGGACCTCCCAATACCTCCCCGCAGCTCTTCCTCACGGTTCAACAACAACAACAACAACAACAGCGGCGGCGGCGCGGGGAGTGTGCTTCCTCACTCCGGCTTGGTTGGTAGGGGGTGTTGGGAGCAACACCAGGCCTCTCCAACGAGCCGCCATTGAACATGTGCTCGACGGGGTTACCAAGTAGGGGCTCGCTGTCAGCTCCACGTCAAGGGCGGAGCCCGGTAACCCCCGCACCCAATAGAAGCGGCGGACCGATCCCATCTGGGGCAGAGCCAACGAGCCGAGGGCGTGTGACTCCCCGCTGAGCATGCGCAGGAGGAGGGAGGTGACGTCAGATGCGCGCTGAGCTTGAAGCAAGAAGGACGCCACCTCCGAGCGCTGTGACACCTCCCTGCATCTTTTGGACCGTGCTTTATCCTGTCCCTGAGCCAAGGTGCACCTTGTGCTATCAACCGACCTGTCCTTCCCTGCCATCAATCCCTGTGTAAGTCAGTCTTGTTCCGTTTGTCTGTGGTCTGTCGGGGATAAGATAAGACTGTAACTAAGTGCCCATCTTTTCTGTGTCTTTACCTCATTACCTTGTAATCTACCCCTTTTCTCCACCACCAATTATATCCTCCTCCGGAGGTCTTGAGAACTGTACCCCTTGCGTCGTTTCATCTATCCCAGTCGTTGTGTCTTTTCCATCATTGATTTAGCGTAGCGCGATTTGGTCAACGTTCGAGTAGAATCGGGTAAACTGTGCGAACACGGCGGCCATTCCGCTCGGTCAAGCAACATCTTAAGCCGTGTCCGTAACAATTGGTGTCGGGAAGTGAGATTGGACCCGAAGCGCGCTTCACGCGCTCGAAATTATTAACGGTGAAATTTGTTTTGTTTTAAAATAAAAACCCGAATTTTGGAAGTCGCGCTATGGCAGATCAAGACGGCTGGGTTCCGGTAGAGGAGAGTGAGGCAGGGTCGATCCAGGACCAAATTGAGGGACAAGAGGAGAGCGAAGCAGTGAGGGCGGCAGGTTCACAAAATGGCGTCCTCGCGCACGAGGTTACGGGCGCGCAAAATGGCGCCTCGCAGATGGCTACGGCGACCGCGCCCACGACCGTAGCAGCGCCGCTGGTAGATTTGAACCTTTTTTTTATACAAATGAAGGCCCTTATGGCCCAGAATAGCGAACAATTGGAACAAAGAATGGGCAAGCAATTAAGGGAGGACATGGGGGCCAATAGCCAACGGTTAGAACAAAGGATGGGGTCCAATAGCGAGAAATTGAGGGAGGACATGGGGGCCAATAGCCAACGGTTAGAACAAAGGATGGGGGCCCAGATCGGAGGGTTAGGGAGTAGAATAGAGGGATTAGACAATAGATTAGGGGAAATACAGGAGGGGTTAATGGGGGTGGAAAATAGAATGGCTGCCCAGGAGAATCAGATAGAGGGAGTGAAAAATGGGTTAGAGGGGTTAGAAAACAGTATGGAAGGCAAATTGAGGGACATGAGGGACCAAGCGGAAAGGGAAGTTAAACAAATGGGGCAGCAGATAGAGGGGGTCAGAATGGGGGTAGAAACTAAATTGGATGCTCACAGGGAGGAAATGGAGCAGATGAGGGTGGCATCTGGGCAGGAGATGCAAGTGATGGGAGAGGAGATCAGAAGAGGTGTGAGTGAGGAGGTCGGATGAGTGCGCGAGGAGGTGAGGCACTGTAAGGAGCGCATGGAGAAGGAGGTGAGAAAGGGGACTGTAAAATTGCAAGGTGGTATAGAGGAGTTGACGCTGGGAGTAGAACAACTGACAGTGGGACAAAAGGAGTTGGGGGACCAGGTAAAGAAGAACACAGCGGTAATAGAGGGTTTAAAATCGACACAGAAGGAGATGAAAAAGGACGTAGGGGTAATTAAAAAAGAGTGTCAGACGGTACATGAGGACCTGACGAGGAAAATGAACAAGGTGGTAGAGGTGATGGAGGTTAAAGAGCGGGAGGTGCGGGAGCATATAGAAAAAAATAAGGTGGAGTTAGAGGAAGAACTTAAGGGGGCGCACGAGGAGATGAAGGAGGTGAAGCAGAAATTAGAAGAAGTGGAAGAAGGGGTGAGCGAAATTAAGAAGCGACGGAGAGAGGATAAGAAAGAGATAAAGGAGGAAGTAAAAGAATTGGTCCAAAGTCTGTGTTCGGGGATCGTGATGATGTGCTCATTAACCGGATGAGGGATTCGTAGGTGATGGAGGAGAAGCGAAGAGAAAGAGGACCCGGTGTAAGTGGTGACCAATATGGTCGTGCGTATGATGCGCCAGGTGATTTAATAAGCTTGGGGGTCGAGATGGACCCGGGTGTTCGTGAGAGGCCGTTGGTGAAGTGTGCGACAGGTCTGGGGTGCGAAAAAGGAGGTGTGCGAGAAAGTCCGACTCTGGGGTGTGTGAGGAAAGAGTGCGCAGTCAAGAGTGAGGGAGAATGCACGCCTGTGGTGAGTGTTACAGAGGGTGTAACGGGAGAGTGTGCACAAGAGTGTGCGCGAGAAAGGTGTGTAACGGACAGGTGCATGAGGAAAGAGTGCGCTGTCAAGAGTGGAGGTGAGAGTAGTAAGAGTGACACGGAGCGTGAGTTGGTTGTGACAGGTGAGCGAGGATGTACACCTGGAATGGAAGGATGCACACCTGGAATGGTAGAGCGTGTGTGGGAATGCACACTTGAGTTGGTCGTGAGGCACGTGGTTGGGTGTGTGAGTGAAAGCACACCTGTGATTGTCACAGAGGAGGTGACCGAGGAAGGGGCGCGAAGAGGTGTGTTGGTGAGGTGTGCGAGCGACGAATGTGTGCCAAGGTGTTCGGTGGTCAGGTGTGTGACCAAGTCTGGGAGCGGAATGAGTGTACCGAGGTGTGTAAGGAAAGGTACGAGGAGCATGGGAACAGCTGGAGGTATGAGCAAAAAAGGGGTAGCGTATGTGTGTAACCATGCAGGTGAGGCATCGACGGTAACCGGGTTAGAGGTTAGAACGACTTATAGCCGAATCGGGCCCTCGGTGCGCGTCGGGCAGCTTTGCGTGCCGCGAGGACCAGCGGGGATCCGAACCACGGCGGTTTCGAAAGAACCGCCGTACGCGATCCACGCCGGGCCGCGCTTTGAACGGCCGCGTCCGTGCTCCATTAAGCGGAGCGGGCAGCCCGATAGGAAGGGTCGTCATGGCGACCACTTTTTGTTGAGGCATTCCGGCAGGTCGAGATCGGGCCATGGGATGGCTCCGTGCCGAGATGGTGCGTGGGACCTCGGCCCGGGTAAACCTCCTTCCCTGCACCGAATGCGGGACGTATCCAGCCGCTGGCACCAAACAACCCGCATTCATGGCTTGGCTGTATGAAGCCGAGCTTTAGAAGTTAATTGGCGCACCGAGAGGCATTAGTAAGTAGACTGTAATGACGAGGATAGTGTTTTGGCCCCGAAATTAGAAAAACAAAATTTGATGATTGGCAAAGGATTGGCAGTAATGATTGGCAGATGATGAGTAGTGATTGGCAAATTTTTGATTTGTTGAAATTTGATGTGCAAAATTGGTAGTGGGAGATGCCCGATGTGGTGGGATGGCAACTCTGTCATCCCTCACAAATGGGGGCAAATGCGCTATAGATTAGGGGGTGTATGGCAGTGAAAACTAGCCCGGGTGGGTTAGGATATTGTGTGTAGGGATCTAGAAGAGATTGACATTAGGTAACGTTAAGGTTTAGCTAGTGACTGATACCTGTAGTGGGGACGCAGGTAGTTTAGTGTGGATGATAATGACGAGGGAGCGCAATAGTTTAAAGGGACGACTGGGAAGCGCAAGTTTCAGAGGGGAGTAGTTAGATGAGATGATGCTGTGTGAGAACTGGACAGGTGTGTGGAGCAGTGAGTGTTGTGGATCAGCGCGAATGCGCTTAGGGGAGAGAAGGGTGCAGGCGGCACCAAGTATGAGTGCACAGGTGTGCAAGTACAGGTGTGTGGAATACATGGAGTATTGGAATGAGTGGTGTGGAGAGAGTTGGAGTAAGTGGTACGGAGTGGTGTGCATGGTGCGAAGGTGTGGATGGGGGAGGAGTGGACCCCTTTTCACGAGTACCCGGGGAGGGTAGTTTAAAGAATAGGTAGAGGGTATAGGTAAATTGTGGTTGGATATTGGCATTTGTGGTGCGGTTGCAGAATGGTATTGTGGATGGGTGCATTAGTGTTGTGGAAATGGCTGGGCGTGTAGCCTGTTAGTGTGTGTAGTTGGTTTGGGCACTCCACCACTGTGAGGATGTCGGCCAGGTGAGGCCGCAGGTGGGCTCTGGGAGCCGTTAGTGTCAGTGGGTGCCTGAGGATCCCGGGTGTGGATCGGGCAGCCCGTGCCAGAGAGGGCACTGAGGGGGTGAGAGTGCGAGAGGGCCTTCCCCAGTTAGTTAGGTTAGGGTGAGGAGCAGGTGAGCTCGGGTGGCAACTACAGTGGTGGAGGTGTGCAGGTGGGTAGACCTGCTGGGAGAGCTACACGTCGCAGCCCAGAAATTGTGCAAGGGCACCGGGAGATGAATCGGGGGAGTGAGACCCCAAATTGAGAAGCACCACAGTTGGTCAATGGGAATTGGTTTTTAGAACCCATAGTGTAAGTTGGCCAATGGATTGGCAGGGAAAGACCCCGGGTAATGTAAAGTTGTTAAAGTCATTTAGGAAACTAGGACGTGCCCGTACGTGGGTGCCCGTTCCTTGCCAAAAAAAAAAAAAAAAAAAAATTTCCAAATTTAAATCAAGTGTACCTCCCTGTCTTTGCTAGCCATGACATTCGATGCCATTGACCATTGCCACTCCTACGCCACGGTGAGGCGACAGGGTAGGATTTGTAGGAGACCTGAAAGTGCAGTGTCAGTATGTATTCCATGTTCGAATTGTTTTAGTTTAAAAATAGTTTAAAAAAAAAAAGGTTTGCAAAGCATATCACCAAATTGAAACAGAATTGAAACAGAGCAGAATTCTTACTACAAATTATTACATTACAAATCTTATTCGTTAATGTTAATTCCCTGCCATCACCCTCTGCCATCACCCTCTGCCATCACCCTCCCATCACCCTGCCATCACCCTCTCATCACCCTGCCATCACCCTCCCATCACCCTGCCCCATCACCCTGCCCCATCACCCTCCCATCACCGTCCCATCACCCTGCCATCACCCTCCCACCACCCTCTGCCATCACCCTCTGCCATCACCCTCCCATCACCCTGCCATCACCCTCCCATCACCCTGCCATCACCCTCCCATCACCCTGCCCCATCACTCTCCCCCATCACCCTCCCATCTCCCTCGCATCACCCTGCCATCACCCTCCCATCACCCTCCCATCACCCTGCCATCACCCTCCCTTAACTCATCTTACTTAACTCATCACCCTGCCCCATCACCCTCCCATCACCCGCCCATCACCCTGCCATCACCCTCCCACCACCCTCTGCCATCACCCTCTGCCATCACCCTCTGCCATCACCCTGCCATCACCCTCCCACCACCCTCTGCCATCACCCTCTGCCATCATCCTCTGCCATCACCCTCCCATCACCCTCCCATCACCCTGCCATCACCCTCCCATCACCCTGCCCCATCACCCTGCCCCATCACCCTCCCATCTCCCTCGCATCACCCTGCCATCACCCTCCCATCACCCTGCCATCACCCTCCCTTAACTCATCTTACTTAACTTAACATCACCCTCCCTTAATATTACATTAACAATTATAATCATTACAAAATTTACAAATTTCATTACAAATAACAAATTACAAAAAATTAGCACCAAATTGAAACAGAATTGAAACAGAGCAGAATTCTTTTCGAAACAATTGTTCTTAAATAAACAAAGAATAATAAAAATTGTCTACATGTACATTGTACACACCTTTATGTCGTTAGCACCTCTTCATAAACAACATTGCAGAGGAAACGGCGCTTCTTCTTTGTTTCCTCGTCCTGGGCAAGAATGCGGAGGCTGCAGGATCTGCCAACCCTACAGGCCGCCACGTAGAACTGACAATGGCTGAAGAAGTCTCTTGGGCAGAAGATCCCAACATGGTGTAGCGACTGGCAAAAGAAGTTGTGCACTTTTTTTGATGAATTCTTTTCGAAACAATGTTTCTTCAAGCAATAAATAAAGAATAAAAATTGTCCACATGTACACACCTGTATGTCGTTAGCAGCTCTTCATAAACAACATTGCTGAGGAAACGGCACTTCTCCAGGAGATCCTAACATGGTGTACGACTGCCAAAAAAAGTTGTGCACGTTATTTTGAAGAATTATTTTCGAAACAATTATTCTTCAATAAATAAATAATAATAAAAATTGTCTACATGTACATTGTACACACCTTTATGTCGTTAGCACCTCTTCATAAACAACATTGCTGAGGGAACGGCGCTTCTTCTTTGTTTCCTCGTCCAGGGCAAGAATGCGGAGGCTGCTGGATCTGCCAACCCTACAGGCCGCCACGTAGAACTGACAATGGCTGAAGAAGTCTCTTGGGCAGAAGATCCCAACATGGTGTAGCGACTGCCAAAAGAAGTTGTGCACTTTTTTTGATGAAATCTTTTCGAAACAATTGTTCTTCAATCAATAAGGAAATAATAAAAAGTGTCCACATGTACACACCTGTATCTCGTTAGCAGCTCCTCATAAACAACATAGCTGAGGAAACGGCACTTCTCCAGGAGATCCTAACATGGTGTACGACTGTCAAAAAAAGTTGTGCACTTGTTTTGATGAATTAGTTTCGAAACAAATTTTCTTCAATAAATAAATATCAATAAACAAAGAATAATAAAAATTGTCTACATGTACATTGTACACACCTTTATCTCGTTATCACCTCTTCATAAACAACATTGCTGAGGAAACGGCGCTTCTTCTTTGTTTCCTCGTCCAGGGCAAGAATGCGGAGGCTGCTGGAACTGCCAACCCTACTGGCCGCCACGTAGAACTGACCATGGCTGAAGAAGTCTCTTGTGCAGAAGATCCCAACATGGTGTAGCGACTGTCCTTGGGATTTATTCACAGTCATGGCAAAGCAGGGTCGTACCGGAAACTGCCGACGCCGCAGAGTGAACGGGAACATGTTGTCAGATGGACTCAAGGTTATGCGTGGAATGAGCAATGTGCGTCCAGAATTGACACCCATCACAGATTTTGCAACCAACAGATTTGGAAGGATCTGAAGTATGATGTACCTTGAGCCATTGCAGTGCCCGCTTTGCTGGTCGAAGTTTCGCAGCAGCATGATTACCATACCCACCTTGAGAGAGATTCGATGTGGAGGCATACCAGATGGACAGAGGGTGTTCAGGAACTCAGGCGGATACAAATGATCACCCTCAGATTCCGCTGTATCGACGCTACAGCAAACATGTTCCTCCCCTGGAAATATGGTCGTCATGTAGGCATTTACCTGATCGACTTCGGAATTGGTCGGACATAGTATAACACGCTCGCATAGCCACTTGGGGTTGCTAATGTTGTTATGCAAGTCTTCGTACACCCAAGTGACAATATCCTGAAGTTTTTCACCTGGAAGAATGAGCGGTTCCCTGAGCTCAAAAGCAAATTCACCCTGTTCTGGATTGACAGGAATCTTCCCTTCACCCAGATCCAGCAGGAATTTTGCAAAAGCAGATTCGTCCTGTTGTTCTCCAGCACCCTGCATGATCCTCATGTTTACTCTGAGACGAAGTATCTGCACTTTTCTCCACAGGTATGAGCTCTTGAAGCACCTTCCAACTATGTCAATACGGCTACCGTGTGGCACAACAGTAAGGATCTGCCTCCAGTCACCACTGAAAACCATTGTAATGCCGCCAAATGGTTCCTCTGAGCCCCGAAGCCACTGGAATGTTCGATCTGCTGCCTCCAATGCTCGACGATCCATCATTGAAACCTCATCCACCACCATTAGATTAGTCATGCGTATGAGTGCTGCAGTGGTGTCATTTTCACTGATGTTGCAAGTGGACTCATCAGTGAGAATGAGAGGACACTTGGTCCTACTATGGAAGGTGGCCCCTTTAGGCAGCAGCGTAGCTGCAATACCACTTGCAGCAGTTGCAAGAGCCACTTTGCCCATTGCTCGCACTTTGTTGAGTATATGAGACAATGTGAATGTTTTCCCAGTCCCACCACTTGCATCAACTGCAAGCATGCAGCCATGTCCGTGTTCCACACTCCGCATCACTTTATCGACAACAACGCGCTGCTCGTCATTAAGCAGGCACTCTGTTTGAGCGATGTGAGCCTCAAGTTCTCCTATATTGTGCACTGTTTCGTGCTCGATGACGCGCGGAATGCGAGACTGGAAATGAACTGGTTCAGGCTCAGGAAGGCCAAAGGTCTTACTGAGCGAAAAGCCGTGGCACTCAACTTTGTTCCTCAGCTCTAGTAGCACTGCACTCACAATGCGTCCATTTGGTTCATTCACACCTGCTGCACGCATGAAGTCCTCGCACAGCACATACTTGTGCCTTTCCCAGAACTGCACGTGGTTGCCTCTGAGAACGAATATGAGCATGTTGGCAAATACTTCGCGGACTGCAGGGCCAAATGCAATATTTGCAGCCTCTTCCATAACAGAATCCACCTCCTGGTCATTGTCAACGATGCCATATGCAATGCAGGCTGCCAGATAGGTCTCCATGAGCCTACCACCAACACGACGGAGATCCAGAAAGCATGTGGGGCCAGGCACGCGGTACAGTAGCATGCGGAGATAGTACAACTCGGCAGTATGTGAGTTGACGGGAATAATGGGGAGCCGCCCAACCGTATCAGCCATACGGTTATCCTGGAAACTCAGCCTTCTCTTCCGCAATTGAAACCTTTTCCTCAAGTAGGTGAAGTGTTGGAATACATCTGGATATAGAACATGACGCATGTGTGGATGGAGATTCATGGCTTCGAAAAAGGCGGTGAGGGTTGTTGCAGGGGGTCCTGACTCTGCCACGTTCTGTACGGCACCTTCGTCATTGAACGTGATCACCTGCTCATCCTGTAGATGGAGTGCCAGCATCTCGACTGGTGGGTACTTGTGTTGAATGGGGAAATCGTATATGCGCCAGTATCCCTCAGATGCGGTGATGTAACGCCCTAGTTCGTAGCATGCCACTTCATCATGTCGTAATGCCTCTCGCATCCTCTCATGAGGCTCTAGTCTGACCAGGCACTGGTCCGGGCCCTTTTCAAGGTATTTGTACAGGTACTTGACACAGGTGACAGCACAGACGATCTCAAGGTTGATGTGAGCATCGTACCTGAGGACAATATATGGATTGTAAGGCACAACCCATGCATTGTTAACTAATACGTTAGCACCGCCTCGTATTGTCTTCATGATGGGATCACCAGGTGCTGCTTCTGCCCGTCTTCTGTACAGGGGATAGGAGTCATCAGAGAAGCTTGTCGTTTGTCGTAGGGCTTTGGGATAGTCCTTTGTGCACTTCCGGTCTGCCATGCAAGGGCTCAAGATGTTCCATTCCCCACATGGGCCGTGAATCATGTGTGATGTCACGATACGGTGTAGTTCCGGATTTGTGAGTCTGTCAAGAATCTCAGCAGAGACCACGCGATCGACATCTGCTGGTGTTCTGGGCTTGTCGCGAGGTACCACGGTCAGGAGCATGTGTATATGGGGAAGGTGACGCTTTTGCGTTTCCTTCACCATCACGTAAGCGTCCACATGCCCCAAGATGTCATGCTTGAGGATGTCTGCGAGGAGTGCTTCCACCTTCATATGAAACACCCGGGCGATGATATCAGGTCTTGCATTGGGTGGCTGACCCTCAAAAACCGAGTCTTTAATTTCTGGCCACTTTGGGTTGCAGGTGAATGTTAGGAAAAAGTCTGGTTTTCCCTTGACTCGGACTAAAGCCATTGCATCCTGAAACTCTTTGGCATACCAACGTGGCGACCCATAAATTGACGGTGGCAGAATGGTGAGGCGTCCAGGTATCACCTCAGCATCACTGTTCAACGCATCAACGATGATCTTATACTTTTCTGCCTTAATTGACTTCTGGTTGCAGCGAATCCAATTGAGATGGTGTGACTCAATTTTTGCCATCATGTCGCATACGTACTGCTGTGTCAACTTTCCACCACGAAGCAGTAGATTGAAGTGATGAGTAGGATCACGTACTTGTAGATGGTAGCGGTAGAAAGTTGTTGGCGTTGTCCCTGCCAACTCAGTGTGGTACCCCTGAGAGCCGCAGGGTAGCAGAAGTATGTATGATAGTGGGTCATACGCTGGATGCATGGCATCTATTGTCTGTAAACCTCCTCCTCTGAGGTGAACAGCGACTGCCAGCCTTCCAAACTGCTCTGTTGTCATTGCCCCTGGAGCAATGACAGCCACATCGCTGTCTGGTGAGGGAAGGTTGACGGTACCATGATGAAGGTCTCGGCGCCGCGTGCGACCTGTTAACACAATATTCAGTTCATTGGCGCTATCATTATGAACCACATACTCAATGGCTGATTTGAATTGCTGGACGTATGGGTTGCACTCATGAATGGCCTGTTGTGCTCTTAGCAAAAACTGCTCATTCAGGCCACTGTTCGAGGTGTGGGCACGACGATAATCCAGCTCATGGGCTGGATCGTGAAAGTAGATCTGAGCAAAGCGTGGGGTACAACCCAGATCGGCAAGAGGAGCACCAATGTAATGGTAAACCTTACCTTGTATGCGCACTCCAGGATTGAAGCCAGGCATACGTATCTCTCGGACACCGATACTTGCCATTGCCAGCGCGTTGTTGTACTGTTTCGCGTGCTTCACAAAGTCCTGGTTAAGGAAAAGGTTTTTAATAGCATCTGGAGGTTGTGATGGAATTGAACCGGGTTTTGGATTCGTAGGATCATGCATAAGATCGACCTTGCCGTGGTTGCAGCAAAATCCTCTTCTCTCCTCGTTCCACACCAAAGCAGCACAATGCGAGCATTTAGTGCATTGAAATATTGAGGTCCTGCTCAACGCGTGCCTGTACTCACCATGAAGTACCTCTCGGAAGAAATCGGTATCATCGCATCGAGCAAGGTTGTGATTGTCATGGTGAGCCTGCTCTAGTCTCACACGGTGTACATCCTGATGGCGCAGGGCATCCCTTACTTGCCGGTCTTCTCGCTGGTGAGGGATTTCTTCTGCACGACGCCTTGCCTCGCGTCCAGTGTTGTCTGCCAAGCGAGCAGTCCGTTCTTCATCCGTTTCTTCTGCACGACGCCTTGCCTCGCGTCCAGTGTTGTCTGCCAAGCGAGCAGTCCGTTCTTCATCCGTTTCTTCTGCACGACGCCTAGCCTCGCGTCCAGTGTTGTCTGCCAAGCGAGCAGTCCGTTCTTCATCCGTTTCTTCTGCACGACGCCTTGCCTCGCGTCCAGTGTTGTCTGCCAAGCGAGCAGTCCGTTCTTCACCCGTTTCTTCTGCACGACGCCTTGCCTCGCGTCCAGTGTTGTCTGCCAAGCGAGCAGTCCGTTCTTCATCCGTTTCTTCTGCACGACGCCTTGCCTCGCGTCCAGTGTTGTCTGCCAAGCGAGCAGTCCGTTCTTCACCCGTTTCTTCTGCACGACGTCTTCTCACGCGCGTAACGACGCGTGTCAGGCGAGCAGCTCGTTCTTCGTCAGATTCCATTGCGCGTGCACGACGTGCAGCTTCGTTCCTTCGGTCTCGTAAACGGCGACTCGATTGGGGCATTGTCTTTATCTACAATCTATCTATAAGATAGACAGTAAGTATATAGACGGTAAGTATAATATAGAAAAGATAGAATAGATAGATCTAACAATAAGACAGTGGTAAGATACAATCGAGACAGTTAGTCGTCACTTTCGTAAGGCCGGAAGTGAAGTCGTCACTGTCCGGAAGTTCGCAAATCGCAGTTACGATTATTTTAGTGTTAATGCCCAATTATTCAATTAGCGCCAACGTATTTTGTTTTTTTGCAATTTAATCGCAAGGAAAAGTAGAAAGAGAAGAGGGAAAAAAAGAAAAGCCTTGCCTTGCTGCAAACAGCTGCTGCAAACAACAACAACAGTGAAGTCTTCACTGTCCGGAAGTTCGCATATCGCAGTGACGATTATTTTAGTGTTAATGCCCAATTATTCAATTAGCGCCAATGTATTTTGGTTTTTTGCAATTTAATCGCAAGGCAAAGTAGAAAGAGAAGAGGGGAAAAAGGAAAAGCCTTGCCTTGCTGCAAACAGCTGCAGCAAACAACAACAACAAAAAACAACTTTGAAACCACGTGGCAGTAACGACCACAGAACCCCCCCCCCCCCTCTATTTACATGAAATGGTTTGGTCCATTCGCAAAGCCAGTAACGACCACAGAACCCCCCCCCCCCCCCCTCTATTTACATGCAATGGTTTGGTCCAAAGCGAACGGCTTGCGGAGTTTGGTAAAGAAATCGCCATAGCTCGGTAACTACTTGTCCGATTAATATGAAACCTTGAAAAGGCACATCCTCGGGTCCCCAGCAATATACCTGGCAAGTTTCAAGTATATCGGACCGGTAGTTGTCGAGAAACAGCGGTCGCATACACACACACACACACACACACACACACACACACACACACACACACACACACACACACACAGATTACTGGAATTATAGATAGATAGTTAGGATTGATGAACCTGTCGCACCATACGCAGCCACTTACCTGAGATGATGATGACTCCACACCTGTGTTCCTTTGTTCTGTGTTGCAGGAAGGGAGAATTGCTGTGTGGATTTGTGAGACGCATCACGACGTGGATGAGACATTGGGGTGATTCCATCTCTCCCTCCTTAGGAGGGACTGATGATGAATTGGTGATGGCAAATTTTGATGAGAGTTGGAAATGGAAAATTTGATTGGTTAGGAGGGAGAGAAGACGAATTTGGTTTATGGGAGGAACGGGGAAGACAGTAGGGACGTTTGTTGATGTGTAAAGTAGATGTTTATGGGTAGTGTTGTGTTTTGTGGATACAGTAAGGGGTAAGGGAGGGGCAATGTAGGTTACCTGGTGGGGGGGGGGGGGGGGACGTACGGTAGGAACGTACCTGTCTCACCTGGTTCCCATGTGCCCCCAGTGTGCATTACCTTATATTGCGTGCACTTTGCGCCCTTACCACCTTACTCACTTGTCTTCTTTTGTCTCCCACCTCCGAGGATCTGGCTTTGGGGCAGAGAGAGAGGAGAGAGAGGTGCTGGCTCTGCAGTTGTGGGCCTGTACTTCCGCTGCTTGCTGCCTGGATCGATACACCATATGGACCGCAATTTTGGTGGCCGCCCACAATGGACCGCAGTTCTTTTGCGGGCAAGCACCACCCGTGGATGGACCTCTGGGTCAACGGGGCACCTATGCCATACAGGTGAACCACTTTTAGTTGGCCCCCCTGACGGCCACAATTTAGAAATGGACGCGGTTGGCGCCTTTCTTTATTTCTAAAGAAGCCAGAAGGCCAAGTGCACTACATGAAGGCAAGACCAGCGGCAGAACATCGGCCGGCTGCGACACCACCGGTGACTATGAACACTTTATTGGTGCACCGGATGGTGCTGACTGTGTGTATGGGGTGGTGCTTTTGGTGCTTGGACGGGGTGCTCTGCACATTATTAAAGGCCGTAGGGCCACAGGGCACTCGTGGGTTGGTGTATCGATGCTGGCATGCGTGCTCTCTCTATGCATAACATCTGCATGTGTTCCTCAAAGAACAGGTCCTGGATCGTAGTGTAAATATCAGTCAGTCTTGTGTAAATAATGCTCCCTACCGGCTGTATGCTTAGTTTGAGAATGCTTTCCGCGATTCGGTTATCCTGTGGGTGTGTTTCTGTTAGGAGAAGGGTGCAACGTCACAGGGGGACATATTTACTCATTTGTGAACATCTGTAAAACTGTCGCACTCAGGGTTGAGTTAATAGTAGAGGGAACTACATCTGAGTGCCACACTAAAGTAGGTAAAAATTTATCGGGTCGGGTTGCCCCGAGGTAGAGAAGGGTGCAATGTTGCGGATATGGGATTTACATCCATCCATATCCGCTTGTAAATATTCCCCTATTTCCTCAGTACTTCCCAACTATCCCCAATTCCCCATTCCCTAGTCCCATTTTCTGTAAACAACACTCTGTAGACCCGACCTTCCCCTATTTCCCCCATTAAATGTCGCATCCAGGTCCACCGCATCTCACGTAGACAACTATAGGACATCTTGCTAGTTATTCTTAGTCTATGTCAGTTAAGGACTCGTTTCCATTAATTCTGACTCTTCGGTGCACCAGAATGTGATTGTATGGCACCGTTAGGAAGTTTAGGACCTCCCAATACCTCCCCGCAGCTCTTCCTCACGGTTCAACAACAACAACAACAACAGCGGCGGCGGCGCGGGGAGTGTGCGTCCTCACTCCGGCTTGGTTGGTAGGGGGTGTTGGGAGCAACACCAGGCCTCTCCAACGAGCCGCCATTGAACATGTGCTCGACGGGGTTACCAAGTAGGGGCTCGCTGTCAGCTCCTCGTCAAGGGCGGAGCCCGGTAACCCCCGCACCCAATAGAAGCGGCGGACCGATCCCATCTGGGGCGGAGCCAACGAGCCGAGGGCGTGTGACTCCCCGCTGAGCATGCGCAGGAGGAGGGAGGTGACGTCAGATGCGCGCTGAGCTTGAAGCAAGAAGGACGCCACCTCCGAGCGCTGTGACACCTCCCTGCATCTTTTGAACCGTGCTTTATCCTGTCCCTGAGCCAAGGTGCACCTTGTGCTATCAACCGATATATATATATATCGGCTATCAACCGATATATATATATATCGGCTATCAACCGATATATATATATATATATATATATATATGTCGGATTTTAGGACTTGGGACTCAGAAGAACTCAGAAGAAAGGAGCAACGGATATATTTATTGGAACTCGAGTACTCAAGCTTGAGGACAGCAAAGTTGCATTGAAACTCACAAGGAATGACCAACAGTACAACAAGATGCTCTGAAATAATTCAATTAACATTGCTTTATATAAAGGAAAGTCAGGGGTGGAGTTAGCTCACAAGACACAGAGACAGAATGGGCTCATTGGGTCCCCCACCATAGTCCCATCCTGTTGTTCAGTTAATTAAAGGAAGTTCATCCAAGGCCAGTCATGGGTTAGCTTCTGATAAGGAGATGGTCAGCATTATGTGACAACATGTTTACAACTTTCTGTATAGCAGCTGGCTTGGGAAAGTACAAAGGGGAGTGGACACTCGTAAAACTGTCAACTTGCAAGATAATGGCAAAATCAGGAAAAAGGCAAAGAGAGATAAGAGTTGCCTCCAAGGCCTGGAAAGGGGAACTAGAGATTGTGCCCACGCAGGCCAGAGCACACAGGCAGAGGACTCCTTATTAGGATATTACACATCCTCAATGCAGTAGAAAGAACTCAGTATCATAAAAGAGTACAGTAGCAAGTCAAAACAAAACATATAATTGGTTATACTTGGTAATTGGTAAAGCAGCAAGGATATACAAAGGGGGAGGGGCATTACAGCTCCCTACATACCGCCCTTTTGGATCTAAGATACAAAGTTATCTACGAGCCAATCAAAGGCCTTTATTTCAAACAAAAACAGAAAAATCATTCAACATATCACGCGAAGGCAGCCCCGTAAGAATGTCCCGTACCAAAGCACCACACAAACTCAGTAGGATGATTCGCGTCTGTATGTGAGTATGCAATGTAAGGCCGTAAAAGCAGAGTGATCAAATGGCACACAAAATCCACCAAAAGAGGTGGGAGAGAGAGAGAGTGTAACTAAACGTAACGTACCACACGAATGCAGCCCAGTGAGCATGTCCCGTACCCAGTACCGCACAACGAACCCAGCAGGCTGATCCGCGGGTGTGTGGGTGCAAGTGGGTGTAAGTGGATGTATGATGTAAGTCGGGTGTAGATGGGTGTATGAGGTGAGACCGTAGAGACATGAAGATCGAATAGCGCGCCAAATCCACAACGAAGACCTCTGGTTCCACCGGGGTCCACACCCAGGAAGATCTCCGACCCACCCTTGGTCCACAGAGGTGCAGCCGGACTCCTCCCCAACTGGAGCTCGCCCAGGCTTCCCCAAGTGAAATCCTTGTCGATCTTCAGCGCTCAATCGATATTCATGTTCATGAGGTCTCTTATGTGCTGGTGATCTGGGGAAGACACAACATCGTCAGTATCAGGTGGCTCAAACCTATGGCCATGAAATAAAGCATAACGATCCAAAGGTGGGAGAGAAACTTCCTTTGGGTCAAAGTCGAGATCGTCCGAGGCGATGCTGCTTGCTTCGCTGTTATTCAAGGGCGAATCTCCAAAACAATCAGACTCGGAACTCAGAGTATTTTCACGATCGAGTTCCTCTCCATCCGGGCTTGGGTTCACAGCTGGGTCCAAATCCCGAACTGGGTCAGTGGCGTTTGACTCACTGTGGGCTTGTGAGACATAAAGGTGAGCTCGTGAAACATGGAGAGGCAGAGCCTGCATTGAAACATAAACATCAGCCGGGGACCCTCGCAAGTGGCCCACATCATCATTGGTAACATCATCAGTAACATTATTTTCAGGTGGCGTAGGCCTGTGGAGTGGACGGCCCATAGTCATAGCCACGGCATGGCATATCGTGAAGAAACGAGAGGAATCCTTCAGGAAATCGTCGATTTCTTCTTCCGACGTGTCGGGGCCCAGTTTAAACGGCCTCCTGGTAGCCTGAAATGCTTCGAGGTCCGCATAAGTGTACTCGACGTCATTATCGGTAATATCAACAATGGAAGAACAATCTTCGGAAGCGGAGATCTCATTGTCGCGGCCCAGTGGCTCGTCCGGGTCGTCGTTCCAGGATCCGCGGTCTGCAGTCACGTCGACGGCCAGTGTGTCCTCTGGACCCACGGTCAGCTTTTCAAGCATCACCATGGCCCTTTCTGTTGTCGTCTTCAGTGTCCATCCTGTGGAAAACTTCCTCACACACGCAAGGACTAAAGCCTTGATTATTACACAACAAACCACGATTCCAAGGACTATTGCCAAGGCGGTTAGTACCCACTTTACAATTGTGCCTGTCCACCCCTTGAACCAGTCGGTAAGCCACTGGTGGGAGGCTTCCCGATCCAATCGATCCCTTGTCAATGAGTGAGCGCTTTCCCTTAACGTTATAATAGCAGCACTGACACCCTGTGAGGGGTCAGGAATAAAAGTGCAACATTTACCCTCAATTATCCCACATACCCCTCCTCGTTCTGCCAATAGCATATCTAATGCAACCCTATTTTGCATAACCATTGTACGCAGATGGACAACTGTGTCCAACATTTCGTCGTGTGCTGTAGCGGTGGCGTTGGCCACAGTTTCTAAGATTAACGCAATTTTGTCAATGCGGTAACTGTTCATGACCGTCCCAGCCCATGGGAAGAAGAAGCTAACGGCTTTCTCCCAATCAGCGCCGTGTAAAGTAGTGGTGTCGTCGTCGTGCCAATAAGTGCTTCGTTGTGTCCTTATGAGTGCGGTGGTATTATGCAAGTGCTGTCGCATTTCCATCTCAGGGAAAACTGATCCTAAATAGCAAATTCCTCCCCAATTATCAGGTAAATACGGGTAAGCTTTATTCCCGCATACAAACATGGTCCCGTGCGGGGCCACTAAATGGGTGGTCATGCAAGTGAGAAGACCTGGGATAGTGTTTGTCCCGTTTTCCCCTTTCCATGCCAACTGGAGGTGTGTGAGGTTATGCAAGGGCGAGCTTGTAACGTTCACTAGGAGCGTGTGTTTCCCTTTTCTCGGGTCCGCGGGAAGGGTATCTCTACACACGGATTTGCCTACCATTACTTGGCCCTTTCCTTCTAAGCAGAGGGCCCCCCATGCCGGCTTGACCCAAACCGGCGCCGGACGTTCCTCAAAGTGTCGGGACAGGATGGGAGGGGAGTACTGGAAAACTCGTTTACACGCGGTTTCATCAGAACCTTGGCTTGTCAGAGTTGTACTAATGCATTTGGTATCTAGTGGCTTCGAGCACAAATCATTGAGTGATAGGGGTAACACTACCATTGGTATGCCTGCTGTGCTGGTGCGGGGAAGGTGCATACACATCCAACACTGTGTCCTATTCTGTACTGTGGCCATATGCCGTGCGACCTTCCAGTATGTGTTCTCCTCTGGCTTCCTTCTTACTTCCTGGGCAGGAGGGGGTTTAATGACGTAGGCGGCACAACTAGGCCGGAATTGGTGTTGGGTCTCTCCCCTCTTTTTGTTCCTTCTAATCAGCGTGCGCGGGGGCCATATTCCACATTCAAGTATTATCGTGGTGTGTGGGCCGACGAGGGCATGCGACAGTAGGAGAGTAGTATTGTCGATGCCCGTGCCCCATTGATATCCTGCGGCGGCGTGACTATTCACGGTCCCAGTAAACCTTCCATTTTCCACCTGTCTAACTTTAGTTAAGACTATGCGTGGGGTTGTCATGCGTGCCTGTGGTGTCCCATTGTGTACCACCATGGCTTCCATCCATCTTACAGATAACCACTTGAAATGTGTCTCCAACTCACAGCAATGTACTACTATCCCCTGTCCCCGGGGAGCCGTTATGTATTTGACGGAGTAAAGTTTAAATAACGTGTAGTTGTCGTGTCCTGGGTATTTGGGGAGATCCTCTCTCAGTGGGTTAAACTGCAGAAGCCTATCCTTGGCGGGGTTTGTTAGGCAGCTGCCCAGAATTCCCATCATCATGACCGTCATCGCCGCCCTTAGGAGACTGTGGTGCCCTAGACGGTGCATTGTCTTCAGCGGTGTGAGGTGTGGTGTCTGCAGCAATGTGAGGTGCGGTGTCTTGTGTGGCTTGTGGTGCGGGGAAGGACAACTTACAATGGGTGGCGTGGATCCACGAAGGTTTACCCTCGCAGAAGACTGCCGTCGGTGTGACCAGTAGCACCTGGAATGGTCCCTTCCACCGTGGCTCCAAAGCAGCCTTGCGGGTGAAGTGCTTCACGAGCACCCAGTCGCCGGCCTGAAAGTTGTGGATGGCGTGGCCTATTGGTTCAGGCAGCGCCTCTCGTACTCGAGCATGGATGCTGCGTGCCACATTCGACAAGCCTATGCAAAATCTCAAAAGCATGTCATCCATTACTGGCAAAGCAAGGGTGGACATGTCTGTTGGTGCTGAAACGGGCAAGCTCATAGGTCGTCCCATTAATATTTCGTGGGGGGAAAGGCCCGTAGTGCGACCCGGGGTGGAACGAATGCTCATCAATGCAAGCGGAAGAGCCTCTGGCCACCTCAAGCCTGTGTCTGCGCAAAGTTTCGCTAGTTTATTCTTTAAAGTCTTGTTCGTTCGTTCCACAAGTCCTGAGGACTGTGGGTGGTAGACGCAATGGAAGGATTGTTTAACGCCCAACGCCTTCAGGATGCCCTTAACCACCTGCGCCGTGAAATGGCCTCCTTGATCTGACGAAATTATCTGGGGAATGCCAAATCTGCACATAAAATCCCGCACGAGGCGCTTCACTACTGTCGGAGCATCGGATTTGACGCATGGGTATGCTTCGACCCATTTGGTGAACGTATCTACGATTACCAACACATAGCGAAACGACAAGCTTGGTTCCAATTCTGTAAAATCGAACTCAATAGTTGCGAACGGCCCACTTGGCGGGGGCCGTCCCCCATCATGTGCATGTCTCGGCGGCGCCCCTCTATTGTGTTGCTGGCAGACCACACACGATCGGCACACTTCGGATACAATCCGTGACAGTCCTGGCGCTGCCCAAGTGTAGTCTATCTGTCCCATCACCCTGGCACACATGACCATTCTGATGAGCCATGCGTGCCAGCCAAGGCAGTAAAGCCTGGGGTGCTATAGGTTTTTCATCAAGGGTCCACATTTCCCCTGGCCCAGGGCGTATCGCTCCTCGTTTGAGCCAGACCTCGTGTTCGGCCGTCGGTGCAGCATTTTGCAAATTTATGATATCGTCCTTAGTTGGTGTGGCGGGTGGTCCCGCAGTCGGTATGTCAGCAATCTGTGCGGCTGTCTTCTGTGCTCGTGTCACCATCGGCATGTTGCGTTCTATCTGTTGGTTGGCGGCCTTTCCTGCCGCCTCGTCCGCCCTTGCGTTGCCCCGGGCAACGTCAGTGTCCGCCCTTTGGTGGCCACGACACTTAATTACCGCGATAGCGCGGGGAAGTAAAATGCTTCGGAGGAGCCCTTCTACCAGCGCGCCGTTCTTTATCACTGAACCGGCAGATGTGAGAAAACCTCTCATCTTCCAGATGGCTCCTTTATCGTGGACTACGCCGTGAGCGTAGGCCGAATCTGTGTAAATGTTGACGGCAAGGCCTTCCGCCAAGCTGCACGCTCTGGTCAAGGCGCACAGCTCCGCCTGCTGTGCGGAAAATGTAGGTGGAAGACGCCCGCTCTCTACCGTTTCGCTATCCGAGCACACGGCGTACCCGGACAACAGAGACCCGTCCCATGCGCGCCTAGCTGATCCATCGACATAATATATACAGTCGGGGTATTCTAAGGGATTGTCCTTTAAATCCGATCGCACCGTGGAGACTAGCTGCACAACGTCGGAGCACACATGAGGTTCGCCCTCCTCAGGAGTGGGCATCAGTGAGGCTGGGTTGAGCGTCGTGCAACGTTCGATCGTGATGTTGGCTGCAGTGATCAGTGCGGATTCGTATTGCATTAATCTAGTGTTAGACAAATGCTGTGTGCTTCGCTGTAACAACAGCGAAGTGACGCAATGCGGTACTCGTAGCGTTACTGGGTGTCCCATAACAATGTCCGCTGTTCTTTCTACTGCGTACCTGGCCGCTGCCACGGCTTGCAAGCACACCGGAAACCCTTGTTCGACCGGGTCTAACTTTTTACTAAAGTAGGCTACCGGCCGCTCCTTATCCCCATGGGTCTGTGTCAAAACTGACTGGGCGAAACCTCCCACGGCGTGAGTGTAAAGGGTAAATGGTTTCGCATAATCCGGGAGTCCTAATGACGGTGCCGTAACCAGCGCTTGTTTCAGCCCGTCAAAACATCGCCTCAATTCATCCGTCCATATCAATAGGTCCGGGGCATTTGATTTGGTCGCCTCGTACAGTGGTTTAGCCAGCAGCGCAAAATCAAGTATCCAAGTGCGGCAATATCCCGTCATACCTAGGAAGCGCAGCATTTGTCGTTGCCAGCGAGGGCGAGGCAGCTCCATGATAGCGGTCACCCGTCCAGCATCCAATTCTCGTTTTCCATGCGAAATGGCGTGTCCCAAGTAAGTTACAACCTGCCGCACAAACTGAAGTTTTGGTCTGCCTACTTTGTGGCCTTTGGCCGCCAAGGCCTTTAATAGGGCCAAAGAATCCATTTCGCACGCCTCCTTTGAAGGGGAGCAAATCAACAAATCGTCAACGTATTGCAGCAACACTGACCCTCCCTTCAATTCCACATCCGCCAGGTCGCGGTGCAGCGCCCGGGAAAACAGAGTGGGGCTATCTGAAAACCCCTGAGGTAGTACTGTCCAAGTATACTGGCGCCCCCTATGGGTGAAAGCGAATAAGTATTGTGACTCAGGCGCGATGGGCACAGAGAAAAACGCAGAACAAAGGTCGATGACCGTGAAGTATGTTGCGTCCGGTGGAATTGACATCATGAGGGTTTCTCCGTTTGGAACTAGTGGGTGTATGCCCTGTATCACCTTGTTCACCTCCCTTAAATCCTGTACAAACCTCCATTTGTCCTTTGACGGCTTTTTAACTGGCAAAATTGGTGTATTACATGGGCTGTTAGTTTCCACGATAATCTTCTGTTCCACTAGGGATTGAATCACTGGTGCTATGCCTACGTCGGCCTCAGGTCGTAGCTTATACTGTTTTACATTTGGCAAGCGCATCCCCGGCTGCACTGCTATCACTAGAGGTTCGGCGTCTCGCATCCGTCCAACCTCACCGTCGCTTTTGGGCCATAAATTGTCTGGCACCTCCGCTAGGAGGTAATCTGACTCACCCGGGTCCGTCAGCACTGCCCTCATGGCATAGGTGCCCTTAGGAGGCAACTCTGTTGCTTCGAACGTTCCATCCCTCCGTTGTGTCTTGAAGTCAATTGAGAACCCTTCGCCATTTTGGAGCCGTTTCAAAGTCCAACGGCCCTTCTTACTCCGATAACCTTGTAGGGGAACTTCACGTAACCTCCCTACCATCCAACCTACACTTTCCGGCGGCCACCCCTTGGCAGTAGTGAGGGTAACATGGGCGGCCGCTCCTTCGGGGTATCGGGTCAATGCACGCTGACTCGAGGTTAGGACTGCCTCGATTCCTATTCCCTCGCGGCCGATCCACATCCGTGACAAGTGTAGAGGCGTGCGCTCGCCCAGCTTTTCCTTAACCTTTTCTCGATAATTCTCGTCGTCGCCCGTTGCATCATAGTACGCAGTGCAATGGGGTGGACTATCCTTTAAGGTTTTTATCGAAATTTCGTGCAGTTGTAGCCAATCTCGCAGAACTGCGTTGTCCAAACACACATTATCTATGATATGCGTCCAGGTAGCCAGAGCCCCTTCATCCATGCGCCACCAATACACGGTGGGGCCGGGCCGAGACAATGCCGTCATTACCAAGTCGCGTTTAGATTTCGCGACGTCTACGAAAACTCCCTCCTCGGTACATGAGATCTGACAGCCCAAACGGCACAATAAATCCCGTCCCAGCAAATGCGTCGGGGCGGTAGTGGTCATCAAAAATGCATGTTTAGCCTCCAGCGGGCCGCATGTTACTCGCACTTCCTCCGAAATAGGAAGCGCTTGGGGTAAACCCGAAACACCCAGTATTTGAACGTTCCTGGCCGTAGGGCGCAAAGAGGGCAATTGCCCCTTGTTAATTGTGCTGCGAGTCGCGCCCGTATCTACGAGAAATTCTAATTGTCTTCCCTCCACGTCCAACATCATGGTTGGTTCCTCTGCCGGTGTCATGGTCAAGAGAGGACACTCCTTGGGCGACTCGCCAGCGTCCCGTCAATAGGCCCCTCTATTGTATTGGGGCTGAAACCCCTTACGAGCCTTTGGGCAATCACGTATCCAGTGTCCCATCTGCTTGCAATAATGGCACGGTTCCTGCGGAACCGGTGGTGCGGAGGGCATAGGTCGTCCCTCTACAGCGCCCCTTCCGCCCTGCCGGCGTTCTGGCGGCCCCCAATGTGACTGGTTCACTGGTTGCCACTGCGGCGGACCCCGAGGCGGGGCCCAGTTCCCCCTTGGTCCGTTCTGCATCCCACTATTGGGGGGTGGTCCGGGGTTTTGGAGAAGGGGTCTTGGTGGATACCAATTTTGGGGAGGGGGCCCTTGCACAGTCCAAGTTTGAGGGTTTTGAGGAGGAGGGGGAAGAGGGGGTGGTATTGTCCATTGTTGTTTCACCTCGTTCATATTAATTAGTCCAAAATCTTCCTCAGTACAACCGTCGCAGTTCTCATTTTCGTTGTGGATCCACTCTCCGTTGGGGAATTGGCCCTTATAGAAAAGAGGATAACAACTCCTCCTATGTTCCTCTGGACCTCGAACAGGTCCCCACTTCTGGCACTGTTCGTGTATGTAGTTCTGACTCTGATCCCCCTTTTTATTCTGATTAAATTGAGCCCGTTTCTCTTGGACAAACATTTGCAATATTTCCTCCTTAATATCCTTCTTCTCCTCTAGGGAGGAGCCCGGGCATTGTTCCAGTTTGTCGCATAATTCGTTGGTTGTCATTCCCTTCCAGCCGAAGAGGACGGTCTGTACCTGTTTCTTTAACACCGGCCGAAGCCCCTCGATTAGATATTGATTTACCAATGGTTGGGGTAGCCCTCCCAGCTGCATCGGATCCAGTCCTCCCCAGCGCGCAATGGCCTTTTCCAACCTTTCTCGGTACTCTCCAATTGGTTCTCCTGCCTTTTGTTTTATGGCCCCGATCTTTCCCCAATCCGGACCTCCTGCTGGCAACAGCGCCTGCTCAATAGAATCTAGCAGCAGGACCTTTAGAGCATCCCATTGCGCTTGTGTTAACGGGGGGTTTGCACCAGCCCTTGGGTCTGCCACCGGCCAGTGTGCTCTTTGTCTAGCCCTTTCCCATACCTTGGGTGGGAGCACGGACACTCCCATATGGGTTATGTCTCGATAGTCGCACTCGCCATCCAAAACCCAATTCGACATGGTCGGCACTATCTGCCGTGGATCCTCAATAAGCAAATGTTGAATCCTTGCCCGCATTACAGTTAAAGAGGATTCTTTCCATGGTACTCTTTCCCAAACCCCATGACCTGCTGCGTCAACCCCGATAACTTGTACAGGGCACAATGTTTTCCTTTCCTCTATTTCCTGACATTCCGATGGGGTAGTTTGTGAGGTCCTTTTCCCCTTACAACCTACCAGTGAGGGGTATAACCCATCCGGTCCTATCGGTGGCGGGAACCCTGCGATGTCGGTCCCGTCATCTATTCCGTTAGCCCCGAGTTGTGCAAACGGCCTTCCCTGGCTCGGGTGGTTCTGGGGTATCTGGGGCGCGATGGTAGCGGGGTTATAGGGAGGTGGTAGCGGGGGCGCAGAAAGGATAGGTGGTGCCTGAAACCCCGGGACAGAGCTTAGGACTGGGGCTGGGGAGGGTAGATTGGTCACTGCCTCCCCTCTCGCGGGGTCTGGGTTTTCAACGAGCGGCATCAGTCGCGCGTTGGCCTGCCTCTCTATTTCCTTAAGCGCTTCATCCTGCTCTTTATTCGCCTGTTTCCTCAGACCCTTGAGTTTTGTTACCTCACCGGCCAAGCTGGCCTGTTTCGACTTTGCGTGTCGCTTCATCGCTTCTTCCTTCCACCAGCCAAAGACTTTCCAATAGTCAGGCGGAAAGTGTTTCGTGGCCTGTTCGAACTTTTCTAATGTCTCATACAATACGTCCAATTTTTCCAGCGCAAAAGACCCTCCTTCGGGCCACGGTTCTCCTAAATCCTTCGTCAATGCAACCCATGACTTCCCTGGTCTCACAGCAGCATAGCCATACCTCTTAAACATAAAAAATGCTGGGGTATGTCTAAGCGGTTCACCTGCCTTTACTATCTTATTACCCATACTGTTACCCATCCTAGGAAAATTTAGTTTACCGACGTAGCCTTGTACTCGTGAGGATCGCCCGCCTCGCGTTTACAGCCGTCTACCTAACTCTGAGAGGCTCGCAGTCTTGTACTCGTGAGGTTCGCCCGCCTCGCGTGGTACGGCCGCGCTACCTACTCTCCTGAGAGGCTCGCCCGCCTACACAGCCGTCTATCCTACCCTTACTGCACTTTCCTGGCGTCCTACGCCCGTATAATAGTTCTGATCTTACTTAAAATCCCAACGTCTCCCGGGTAGGCCTCGGATCGGGACGCCGCCCTTATCCTTACCCTTACAACCCAGAGATCTATTACCCCTTAACCTCAGGCGCCCAACGTGGGGCACTTCTCCTTACGTAACGTTACCCTAACGAGTCCATAAACAATCAGTTGCTCCAGGACCCAAGCGGTCCGTAATTAAATTTAGGTTCGTGGAACAGGTATGAGCAGGGAACGGAACGTACGGCGACCGAGCAAGAGAGAGTGGGTTACAATTTGGACTGACCCCCGGGCTAAAAAGGAAAAAACAAAAGAAAACCACAGCTCACCTGACCCGGATCAATTGCCAGCTGGTCTCTCACCACTCCCTTGCCTGGGACCGCGTCCCGGACTGCCCAGACTGATCCCACCGCTGCCACCAGTTGTCGGATTGGGACTTAGGACTTGGGACTCAGAAGAACTCAGAAGAAAGGAGCAACGGATATATTTATTGGAACTCGAGTACTCAAGCTTGAGGACAGCAAAGTTGCATTGAAACTCACAAGGAATGACCAACAGTACAACAAGATGCTCTGAAATAATTCAATTAACATTGCTTTATATAAAGGAAAGTCAGGGGTGGAGTTAGCTCACAAGACACAGAGACAGAATGGGCTCATTGGGTCCCCCACCATAGTCCCATCCTGTTGTTCAGTTAATTAAAGGAAGTTCATCCAAGGCCAGTCATGGGTTAGCTTCTGATAAGGAGATGGTCAGCATTATGTGACAACATGTTTACAACTTTCTGTATAGCAGCTGGCTTGGGAAAGTACAAAGGGGAGTGGACACTCGTAAAACTGTCAACTTGCAAGATAATGGCAAAATCAGGAAAAAGGCAAAGAGAGATAAGAGTTGCCTCCAAGGCCTGGAAAGGGGAACTAGAGATTGTGCCCACGCAGGCCAGAGCACACAGGCAGAGGACTCCTTATTAGGATATTACACATCCTCAATGCAGTAGAAAGAACTCAGTATCATAAAAGAGTACAGTAGCAAGTCAAAACAAAACATATAATTGGTTATACTTGGTAATTGGTAAAGCAGCAAGGATATACAAAGGGGGAGGGGCATTACAGCTCCCTACATATATATATATATATATATATATATATATATATATATATATATATATATATATACATATATATACATACATATATGTATATACATATATATATATACATATATGTATATACATATATATATACACATATATATGTACATATATACATACACATATATATATATATATATACATATATATATACATATATATATATATATATATATACATATATATACATATATATATATACATATATATATACATATATACATATACATAAACACATATATATATACATATATATATACATATATATATATATATACATACATATATATATACATATATATATATACATACATATATATATACATATATATATATACATAAATACATATATATATATATACATATATATATATATATAAATACATATATATATATATACATATATATATATACATATACATATATATATATATATACATATATATATATATATACATATATATATATATATATATATATATATATATATATATATATATATATATATATATATATATATATATATATATATATATATATATACAGTATATATATACATATATATTATATTTATATATATATATAGATAGATAGATATATATATATATATATATATATATATATATAGATAGATATATATATATATATATATATATATACAGTGGTACCTCGGCTTACGAGTGCCCCAACGTACGAGTTTTTCGGGATACGAGCCGTCGCTCGGGCGGTTTGTTGCTTTGGGATACGAGCCGAGATCCGATGTACGAGCTCAAAAAATTTATTTTTTTGAATTTTCCGGTTGTGGCTTCCGGTTCCGGTCACGCGGTTATCTTGCCGTGAAAGCATCTCTGCTTGGATATAAAACACGCAATCGTCGAAATACATGAGCGAGGAATCTCCTTGCTCCAGCCGGTGACGTCATCGGCGGGGATCCCCGCCTCCAGAGTGGCTGGTCACGTGACCGCCAAAGCGTGTCGCGCGTGCGGGTATAATGAGCTACACCTGTGGATCACGTGACCACGGAAGCACGCCTCGCTTGAGAGGCATGTGGCTTTCGGTTTGCGTTTTGCTTTATAAGGCGCGATAAATGGGCTTTTGAGTGTTAGCGGTTCATGGCGTTGACGGTTCATGGCGGTTCATGGCGGTTGACGGTTCATGACGGTTCATGACGGTTCATGGCGTTGACGGTCAAAAACCCATTACATCAATTTTACCAGGCACTGTACAGTAAGTACAGTGGACACCAAATGCACGGTGGAAGGCTAGAAGTAGAAGATCGTCCAAGACAAGTGAGAATAAGCCATACTTTGGAGGAGATGACGTCATTCGCTGGTCCGATAACCAAAGATGTGGTATAAAAAACCAGGTGAGCTAACAATGCAGCAATGAAGGAATTCGGCCAAGGCACCGGCACACAACGACCTACCTACATCGAAAGACTCAATGCCAATGGTGACAGAAGCCAAGACGGCCGGCTTAAACACCGCCGAAAGACCACGGTGTACCAACTTACGATGCAGAACATCTTGCACTTAATATGATGACAACAGGTGCCATCCTCTGACGTACCATTACAGGTACAGGTACAGTACACGTGAGCACAGAGCAAAAGTTCACTGAAACCGAGATTAAGAAAAAAGAAAAAACACCTCGTGGTCCGTGCTCGATATCCGAGTTTCAATCTTTTCAAACACATGATGCTCTCGGTCACGGTATCTCCTGCGAGCTGCTTCTCCTTCAACCACACAAACAACAACTTCTCCATATCTTCATGGATAGAGGTCCGGAGCTTTGAAATAATCGTAACGCCCTTGGCTGGCGTTATAGCCTTTATGGACTCCTTCTGCTTCAAAATCGTACATATCGTAGAAGGAGTACGATCGTACTGCCTCGCCAAGTCGACAACACGCACACCTCACCTGGCATGCTCTTCTCCTCTGCTTAATAAAACCAGTTTATTTCTTTACATTCTCTTGTATTATGTACAGTATATACGAGGTCGTGCTTGTTTATACATTATTTGTTATTTATAAAGTACATTTTTGTTATTTAAAAGCACCTAACAAAAAAAATTGGTGTTTTTTTTTTGAGGCTGGAACGGATTAATAGCATTTCAATGCATTTGAATGGGAAAATTTGCTTTGACTTACGAGCGATTTGGCTTACGAGCTCCGTCACGGAACGGATTAAACTCGTAAGCCGAGGTACCACTGTATATATATATATATATATATATATATATATATATATATATATATATATATATATATATATATATATATATATAGATATATATATAGATATAGATATATATATATATATAGATATATATATATATAGATATATATATATATATATATAGATATATATATATATATATATATATATATGTATATATATATATATATATATATATATATTGTTACGGTCCGCGGATATGGATGTTGTTTGCCGAGCGAAGGCACCGCGGCCGAACAGTTGTTCCCCGACTCACCCGATTCACCCAGACGTTGGCCGTATCGCGCCACCGCTATTCAATCGGGAAAAGACTAAGACGACGAATGCAAAGAGGAAGAAGAAGCAGAAGACGCACAGAAGAGTAACGGGGTTTATTATTATTTACACACACATAAGCAAAAAGAGCAGTCACGGGTATTTACAGCGGACATGAAAAAAGCAGGTAACACAGTGCAAATTACTAGCTTATACTGACTTAGTTTACTACCCAGGACAGCACGAACAGAACAAACTCACGTACGCAAATGGATGGAAGGGTAGGAATCGTTTGGAGGGATGAGCAGGTGGAATCACAGGGCACAGCGAGCAGGTCCACTCCGGGCGGGAAGCGAGGAGCCGGCAGCTCCTTGTATTCGGCTTTACAGCGCACGCCGGCAGCTCCTTGTATTCGGCTTTACAGCGCACGCCAGCAGCTCCTTGCATTCAGCTTTACAGCGCACGCCGGCAGGGTCACTCGCTGGTTGAAACGGGGCTGGTTGAAGCGGCTCTTTGTCAAAGGCTTTTCGTATCTCTCACGCAACTCCGGTGCAACTCTGAACTCTCTCCCGGTGGACTGCCAACCCTCTTACGCACCTGGACTCATCTGCCGTATCCCTCGTGTAGCTTGTCCCAGCGATCGTCGTACCCTTCTGTCCAAACCTTCAGCGCGGGTCTGACACGCCCCCCTCGGTTTCGGTACCGCCCTCCCCCCCGTGCTCTGTTTCGTGACCTTGTATGGTAATCCCACGGGCTTGTCTCCTTATTTGGGCATGGCGCCGACGGCACGCCCCTCGTGGCGAGCCATGGGCTTGTTTCCTTATTTGGGCATGGGGCTGAACAGCCCCGCCCTTCGTGGCGCGCCCTGGGCTTGCCTCTCCCTGGCGACCCCGCCCCTCCTGTTCACACAGAGCACGGAGCACATATTCACTATAGCAGTGAAATGAGAGGGCGTGCACCCCACGCTTGTGAACTGCTTTACCCGCAGATGGAGAGTTTGGCTGGGAAATGGAATTATTGAAGGGGAGCTATTCTTAATTGATTCGGTGCAATGGAGTATTATTTTAATGGAAGACAAGGCCTTACCCTAAAACACATAATAAGATATAAGCTGCTGAACAAGGGTTTTATCGTGTCCTTCAATGTGGTGTTTCATGGAATAACTACCGGGACGCCCTTTTTACCTTTACACAACTCTGGAGGCAGGAGGGGCCATATTCAAACAATGTTCATCACCATTTCCAATATAATACAACACAATCAAAAAAATGCAATCCTCATATCCGCAACACTGCACCCTCCTCCTCTTAGGCACGGCCCGGGCCTACAACTTTTATTTAGTGTGACACGTAGGTGTAGTTCCCTCTACTTTTAACCTGACCCTGAGTGCGACAGTTTTAAAACATAGATAAATATGTCCCGCTGCTCCATTGCACCCTGCCTAACAGACTCACGCCCACAGCTAACCGAATTGCGGAATGGTCTTCAAACTACACACTGACGGTGGGGAGCATTATTTACAATTGACGCTACTTTTATTTACAAAATTAACCCAGGACCTGTAATTGTTCTTTCTGGGGGGGAGACAGTCTGCTCTGCATCAATGCACCATGAAAGCACCCAAAATGCACCAACACACCCTCAAGCACCAATCGGTGCCCAGTCATCATAGTTCATGAAAATAAAAACAACCCCTAACCCTGCAGGTGGTCTCTTGCTCTTCGGCTCCCTCTGCTGGCTATTTACTTTCTTCCAGATGTTGTCTTTTCCTTTGCTGGCGGCCTATTTGTGATAATAAAATGCACCCAACGTGTCCATTTTTATTTATTTTATTTATGGCCCACAGGGCCGACTAGTGTGGTTCACCTGTGGGGCATCGGTGCCCTGTGATCAAGGTCCGCCAGCAAGATTTCGGGCCCTCATGGCCGGTTCCAGCAGAGGGGCCATGCCCCAACCCATGGGGTCCATAAGTGGTGCTCGGCCACAGACATGTGGTCCATAATGTGGTGCATCGATGCAGACAGCTGGTTCTGGGAGTTCCGGGCGCACAATGGTGGACTCACGCACGCTCCCCTCGGCGCCCAATGGCGCACAGGTCATGTGGGAGACAAAAGGGGGGAGACAGATGAACGAGGGGTAAGGTCACAAGGGTACACATCAAACAAGGCAATGCAGAGCGAAATGCGTACGGAGGGCGAAATGAGAAAGCTCGTCCCTACCGTACGTCACCCCCCTGTCACCTACACTACCCTTGCCCTTACCCCATATGTACAAAATCTACACATTACAAATTCGTCGCTACTGTCACGTCTTCCCCATATTTCCCCAATACCAAATTCGTCTCCACAATCCCTCTACTTCAAAATTTGCCATCACCAATTCATCATCAATCCTCATAAGGAGGAAGAGATGGAACAACAAAGCACAATGTCACACCCATGTCATGATGTGTCTCACAATCCAAAACATTTGCACATAAAAAATAATCAAAACAACCTGGCATGGTGTGGAGTACCTGTCACCTCAGGTGAGTGGATGCAGATGGTGCAAGGAGATTTTCATCCTAACTACTTTCTAAATGACATTAACACACTTTACACTACCCGGGGTCTTTCCCTGCCAATCCATTGGCCAACTTACACTATGGGTTCTAAAAACCAATTCCCATTGACCAAACTGTGGTGCTCCTCAAATTTGGGGTCTCACTCCCCCGATTCATCTCCCGGTGCCCTTGCACAATTTCTGGGCTGTGACGTGTAGCTCTCCCAGCAGGTCTACCCACCTGCACACCTCCACCACTGCAGTTGCCACCCAAGCTTACCTAGCTCCTCACCCTAACCTAACTAACTGGGGAAGGCCCCTCCTGGCTCTGTCACCCCTTGGTGCCCTCTGGCACTGGGCTACCCGGGTCCATCCTCCGGATCCTCGGGCCCCATCCACAACAACTCTACCGGCTCCCAGAGCCCACCTGCGGCCTCACCTGGCCGACATCCTTACAGTGGTGGAGTGCCCAAACCAACTACACACACTAACAGGCTACACGCCCAGCCATTTCCACAACACTAATGCACCCATCCAATCACCATTCTTCCACCCGCACCACAGATGCCAATATCCAACCACAATTTACCTGTACCCTCTACCTAACCGTTACACTACCCGCCCCGGGTATTCGTGATGGGGGTCCACTCTTCCCCCATTCACACCTCCGCACCATCCACTCCACTCCATAGTTTCCACCATACTCACTCCACGACCATCCATTCCAATACTCCATTTATTCCACACTCCATGTCTTCCACACAACCATTTATTCCATACACCTGTTGGTGCACACCTGTGCACTCACACCTGGTGCCACCTGCACCCTCCTTCCTTCCTGGACCATTTGGTCAACACAACACACCTCACCATCACCATCACTCAAACATTGCTCCACTCACCTGTTCAGTTGAACACCTGTGCAATCACGCCTGTTCCTTACACACTTTTCAATCCTCAAACACACGGCATCATCTCATCTAACTACTCCCCTCTGAAACTCGCGCTTCGCAGTCGCCCCTTTAAACTATTGCGCTCCCACGTCATTATCATCCACACTAATCTACCTGCGTCCCCACTACAGGTATCTGTCACTACCTAACCTTAACGTTACCTAATGTCAATCTCTAGGGCCCTACACACGATATATCCTAACCCTCCCGGGCTAGTTTTCACTGCCATCAACCCCATAACTCTAGTGCTCCTTTGCCCCCCGCTGTGAGGGATGGTGGATTGGCCATCCCATCACATGGGGCATCTCTTACTATAAATTTTGCTCGTCAAATTTCCACAAATCAAACATTTGCCAATCACTCTACCAATCCTCTGCCAATCATCACTCTGCCAATCCTTTGCCAATCATCAAATTTTGTTTTTCTAATTTCGGGTCCAGACCACTATCCTCATCATTACAGTCTACTTACTAATGCCTCTCGGTGCGCCAATTCACTTCCACAGCACGGCTTCGTAAAGCCGAGCAATGAATGCGGGTTGTTTGGTGCCGGCGGCTGGATGCGTCCGGCACTCGGTGCAGGGAAGGAGGTTTACCCGGGCCGAGATCCCACGCACCACCTCGGCACGGAGCCATCCAATGGCCCGATCTCGACCTGCCGGCACGTCCCAACAAAAAGGGGTCGCCATGACGACCCTTCCTATTGGGCTGCCCGCTCCGCCTCGTGGAGCACGGACGCGGCCGTTCAAAGCGAGGCCCAGCGTGGATCGCGTCCGGCGGTCCTTTCAAACCCGCCGTGGTTCGGATCCCCGCTGGTCCTCGCGGCACGCGAAACCCGGCACGCACCAAGGGCCCGCTTCAGCTATAAGTCGCTCTAACCGCTAACCCGGTTACCGTCGATGCCTCACCTGCATGCCCACATGCATACGCTACCCCTTTCACCCTGACCGAGCTCGGTGCTCCAACGCCGCCCGTACACCCCGCGTACTTCGCTATTGCAGTCGTTCTTTCGCTCATACATCCAGCTGTCCCCATGTTCCTCGTCATTGCATTTGCACCTTCTCTTACACACCCAGGTACACTCATTCCGCTCACCGACTTGGTCACACACCTGACCACCGAACACCTTGGCACACATTCGTCGTTCGCACACCTCACCAACACACCTCTTCGCGCCCCCTTCTCGGTCACCTCCTCTGTGACAACCAAGGTGTGCTCTCACTCGCACACCCAACTACATGCCTCACCACCAACTCCAGCGTGCATTCCCATACGCGTTCTAACATTCCAGGTGTGCATCCCTCCATTCCAGGTGTACATCCTCTCTCACCTGCCACAACCAACTCACGCTCCGTGTCACTCTCACTACTTTCACCACTACTCTTGACAGCGCACTCACCCTTACTCTCGACAGCGCACTCTTTCCTCATGCACCTGTCCGTTACACACCTTTCTCGCGCACACTCTTCCATTACACCCTCTGTAACACTCACCACCGGCGTGCATTCTCCCTTACTGATACTCTTGACAGCGCTCTCTTTCCCCATGCACCCGTCCGTTACACACCTTTCTCACGCACACTCTCCCGTTACATCCTCTGTAACACTCACCACAGGCGTGCACTTTCTTGTTACATCCTCTGTAACACTCCTCACTACGTGCTTCCATGTGCTCCCTCGCACACGCGCAACAACCAACTCACTCTCGACGGCACACTCTCCTCGGTGCGCACTTTTTCCTCACACACCCCAGAGTCGGACATTCTCGCACACCTCCTCTTTCGCACACCAGACCTGTCGCACACTTCACCAACGGCCTCTCACGAACACCCGGATCCAAATCATCCCCCAAGCCGACTGAAGTTTTCCTCACATCATATGCATTTCCGAATATATCGCCACTCACCTTGGCACCTCGTCTCCGCACCTCCTTCACCACCTGCAAAGTCTTTATTTGGTTAGTGAGCACATCATTATGAGTTGAGCACAGACCTTGTACATATTCCATCACCTCCTCCTGTATTTCTCTCTTAGTTTCTGTCCGTCTCTTCTTAATTTCACTCACCTCTTCTTCCACTTCCTCTAATTTTTGCTTCACTTCTTTTATTTCCCGGTGCGTCTCCTCAAGTTCGTCCTCTAAGGCTATCTTGACCGTCTCTATGTGCGTCCTCACCTCTCGGTCCTTCGTCTCCATTACTTCTGTCACCTCTTCCAACCTTATTGTCAGTCCCTCACATACCATCTGACATTGCCTCTGTGTCGCTATCAAGTCATTTTTGATTTCTTTTTGTGTCGCTTTCAACCCTCCTAGTACCGCTGTATTCTTTTCTACTTGATCCACTAGTTCTTTTTGTCCCACCGTCAGCTGTTCCACCTCCTCCGTCAGGTCCTCCATGCCCCCTTGTAACCTTGCCGTCCCATTTCTCACCTCTTTCTCTATACGCTTTTCACCTCGCGTTACCTCCTCGCGTACCCCCGAGACCTCCTCACTTACACCTCGTCGTATCTCCTCTTTCATCTCCTCCATCTCTTTTGTAGATGCCACCCTCATCTGTCCCAATTCATCCCTCTGAGCATCCAATTTACTTTCTACCCCGATTTTCACCTCCTCTATCTGCTCTCCCATTTGTTTAATTTCTCGGGCGGATTGCTCCCCTATCTCCCGCAATTTGTCTTCCATCCTATTTTCTAACCCCATTAACCCGTTTTTCACCCCCTCTAACTGATTCTCCTGGGCAGCCATTCTATTTTCCACCCCCGTTAACCCATTCTTTACCTCTTTTATCCCATTGTCTAACCCCTCAAATTTTTTTTCTAATCCCTCACCGGTACCCCTCGCTTTGTCCCTCATTACCCCCAATTGCTCACTCTGAGCATCCATCCGGTTCCCCATTTGCTCACTCTGAGCATCCATCCGGTTCCCCATTTTGGCTTCCAATTGCTCACTATTCTTGTCCATAAGGGCCTTCATTTGTATCATAAAAAGGTTCAAATCCACCAGCGGTGCTGCTACGGTCGCGGGCGCCGCTAAATTTGGTGCCGCTACACCCACGTGCACGAGGACGCCATTTTGTGCGCCTGATACCCCCTCAACCACATCCTCCATATACATTTCCCCGAGGTCCTGGGTCGATTCCACCCCGTCTATCTCTCCCACCGGCATCCCGTCGCCTTGACCAGCCACGGCGCGATTTCAAAATTCGGGTTTTTCTTTAAAAACAAAACAATTTCCAGCAGCTTGTAATTTTGAGCGCGTTAAGCGCGCTTCGGGTCCGATCCCACACTTCTGACACCAATTGTTACGGTCCGCGGATATGGATGTTGTTTGCCGAGCGAAGGCACCGCGGCCGAACAGTTGTTCCCTGACTCACCCGATTCACCCAGACGTTGGCCGTATCGCGCCACCGCTATTCAATCGGGAAAAGACTAAGACGACGAATGCAAAGAGGAAGAAGAAGAAGAAGACGTACAGAAGAGTAACGGGGTTTATTATTATTTACACACACATAAGCAAAAAGAGCAGTCACGGGTATTTACAGCGGACATGAAAAAAGCAGGTAACACAGTGCAAATTACTAGCTTATACTGACTTAGTTTACTACCCAGGACAGCACGAACAGAACAAACTCACGTACGCAAATGGATGGAAGGGTAGGAATCGTTTGGAGGGATGAGCAGGTCCACTCCGGGCGGGAAGCGAGGAGCCGGCAGCTCCTTGTATTCGGCTTTACAGCGCACGCCGGCAGCTCCTTGTATTCGGCTTTACAGCGCACGCCGGCAGCTCCTTGTATTCGGCTTTACAGCGCGCGCCGGCAGGGTCACTCGCTGGTTGAAACGGGGCTGGTTGAAGCGGCTCTTTGTCAAAGGCTTTTCGTATCTCTCACGCAACTCCGGTGCAACTCTGAACTCTCTCCCGGTGGACTGCCAACCCTCTTACGCACCTGGACTCATCTGCCGTATCCCTCGTGTAGCTTGTCCCAGCGATCGTCGCACCCTTCTGTCCAAACCTTCAGCGCGGGTCTGACACGCCCCCCTCGGTTTCGGTACCGCCCTCCCCCCCGTGCTCTGTTTCGTGACCTTGTATGGTAATCCCACGGGCTTGTCTCCTTATTTGGGCATGGCGCCGACGGCACGCCCCTCGTGGCGAGCCACGGGCTTGTTTCCATATTTGGGCATGGGGCTGAACAGCCCCGCCCTTCATGGCGCGCCCTGGGGTTGCCTCTCCCTGGCGACCACGCCCCTCCTGTTCACACAGAGCACGGAGCACATATTCACTATAGCAGCGAAATGAGAGGGCGTGCACCCCACGCTTGTGAACTGCTTTACCCGCAGATGGAGAGTTTGGCTGGGAAATGGAATTATTGAAGGGGAGCTATTCTTAATTGATTCGGTGCAATGGAGTATTATTTTAATGGAAGACAAGGCCTTACCCTAAAACACATAATAAGATATAAGCTACTCAACAAGGGTTTTATCGTGTCCTTCAATGTGGTGTTTCATGGAATAACTACCGGGACGCCCTTTTTACCTTTACACAACTCTGGAGGCAGGAGGGGCCATATTCAAACAATGTTCATCACCATTTCCAATATAATACAACACAATCAAAAAAATGCAATCCTCATATCCGCAACAATATATATATATATATACTTAGTAACTGTCTTAGTAACAAACTGTGTGTAGTTTTGTGTTGAGTAGAATAATGAGAGTTAGGTCCTTTCAATGCTTATGCCGCCTCAATGCTTTGGTTTTTGGCGCAAACTACCACGAGGCCGGCCTGACAAGTCGAGGCAGAGGAAGGCGGAGGATGAGCCGACGGTAAGCGCGAGCCGCCAATCAGGGCTCGAGGGGAGTGTCCTACGACTGTGGCAAAGGCGTGGTTTGGAACATTCGATGCGGGCTAAGGGCATGGCAATATAACCCTTTGCGCAAAGCCCCCACCTCAGTTTTGAGGGGAGAGGCGCTTGAACAAGTTGAACGCTCGGTTGAGCTTGAGGCAGATCCTCTATTGAGTTACGCGAGTGAAAGCGCGCCGTTGATTAATCGCGCTGTGAGGAACCGCCGAGCCGGGCGAGAGACGCGCATATTCGCCTGCCTGCCTTTGTTCGAGATACGCGCTGCAAGGATCCCTCCCGCCTGCCTGCCTGCCTTCATTGAGGGACGTGCTGTGACCGCGGAGAGCCACGCCATGCGGAGCTGTTCCTGAACAACGGAGCCGGCGCTTTCAGCGCATGAACATTTCTTCTTTCATTCCCCCTGTGAGTGTGAACGGGCCCGTGTCTGGGATTTAAGCTTAGACTGTTTAAGTGCCTGCTCTGTGTCTCTTCGACTTGTATAAGCTGTAAATAAACCTGTGTTCTTCCTTCCATTTGATCGTTCCCGTCATTTCCATCTATTGACTAAGCGCGGTACGAATTATCGCTCTAATCGGGTTCTAATACAAGATAACTGCACGGACCACGTGGTACGCCATCCACTCGGACGTACTCAAATTACGCGTGGTTCGTGCGAGACTTGATCCCCGCTTCTGCGGTGGCGTAAGTATCTAGGTACGTGCGAGAATTGTCCCGAAACCCCGTCATGCGTCTGCCCGGGAGTGGCGACTCAAGGTCTCGCGGTTGCGACGACCCAAAAAGAACAAGGGGCTTAATCTCCCCTTGGTAAGGGCAGGAGGGTCGTGCGGAAACCGTAACATTTGGTGTCTGGGAGTGGGATTGGACCTGGAGTGCACTTCATGCACTCAAAATTACGAGCGGACGAAATATAGTATTAAAATCCAAAATTGTATTCGTACCATGGCTGGCCAAGGCGGTCGAATGCCGGTGGGGGTAGTAGAAAAAGAAAAATTGATGACCCAGGGCCAACAGGGAAAGTTGGTAGTGGAGGAAGCAGAAAAGTGTGCGGCAGCTGGTAAAGACAATGGCGGCGCCTCGCACGTGGCGGCGAGAGCCGAGCCCACGATGCCAGGGTACATGCAATTATTCATGACAATGCCTAGCGTACATGGCCGAGCTAAATGATGGCCTGAATAAAATTAATGAAAGAATGGATACCCAGGGGGACATATTCACCCGGGAATTGAAATAAATGGGGGACAAAACCACCAGGGAAAGGAACAAAGTGGGTGAACAAATGGTCACCATGATAAAAAAACGGGGGAGGACATTAGGCACGGGTTGAGCGAGGAGGTCGCAATGGGGCGCGACGAGGTGAAGCGATGTGGGGAACGCGTGGGGAGCGAGTTGAGGCAGAGCACAGCAAAGTTGACCGGGGATAATGAAATCGCGACGCGGGGTGTAGGAGAGCCGACGGTCGCCGAATTGGACGAAAAAGAAATTTTATGCGCGCCGGCGGTCGTCGAAGAAAAAGAAACAATTGGGGCCGAAGAGACGGTAGAACCAGAAAACAAATCGCGGGAGGTAGAAATTGAGCCCACACAAAGTCTGTATTCACACCGTGATGCCGTGCTTGCTAACCCCAATAAAGGTTTACAGGTGCTGGCGAAGAAGCTGGGGAAGGAGGACCCCGAGGTGAGAAATAATGGCGCGAATGTGTTTGGCGCGAACGGGGTTTTGGCACACTTGGGACAGAGATTAAACCCGGGCAGTCGCGGAAGGTCCATTGTGCGGTGTACGAGGGCGACTGGCATGAAGTACGAGAGAGTGTGTGCACCGGAGCGCGAGTGTGTGTGAGAAAAGTGTGCGCCAGGTTGTGCGATGATTGGGTGTGTAACAGGTGAGTGCACACCCGAAGGTGTTACGGAGGAGTGTGCGCCAGAGTGTGCCGGAGAAGAGTGTGTTACGGAGTGTGTAATGGGAGTGTGTTACAGAGTGTGTGCAGGAGTGCACACCAGAGCATGTTACAGAGTGTGTGCAGGAGAGCACACCCGAGTGTGTTACGGAATGCGTACGAGAAGAGTGCGTGGAGGAAAAGTGTGCACCAGAAGGTACACCGGACTGTGTGCGAGAGAAGTGTGCGCCAGGGTGTGCGATGAAGTGGTGCGTGAAAGGTGCGAGTGCACCAGAGTACGAGTACGGAGTACGGGGGAGAATGCACACCAGACTGTGTGCGGGAAAAGTGTGTGATGAAGTGTGTGAAAGGCATGAGTGCGCCTAGGTGTGCGGGTACGAGTACGGAGTGTGAGGGAGAATGCACACCAGAGGACGTGGAAGGTAAGTTTGCGGTAGAGGAGTGTATGGGAGGCGCGGGGACACCTGGGTGTGCGAGTGCGGAGTGGTGAGAACGCGGCTCAAGCATCGAAACAGACCGGGGTAGCGTTTAGCGGGACGGATAGCGAACGCGAGCCCTCGGTGAGTTGTGTGCAGCTGGGATCGATGCCGCGGCTGTTTCACAAGGACCGACGTGCACGATTCGTGCCGGCCCCCGCACTGTATGGTTGGTGCCGTGCCGTGGCGGCAAAGGCAATCGGCGAGGTTCAAGGGGAGGTAGGAGATTTCGGAGCCGCGCGCCTTGGCGGGTGCGGTGCTCCGACCGTGGGCGGTTGGGGTCACCGTGCGTGGGACCGCGAGGCCCCACGCAGGGATGGGGCCTTGCACCTTGGTCCATCCATAACTCCCCCTTTGGATCGAAAATGCCGGACGGACCCAACATACAGGAGACAAACCACCCGCATGGATCGCTCGGCCCATAGAGGCTGAGGCAGGACAATGTACATCCACTTGGTGAGGCTCGAGTGTAACGGACTGATAAGAGTAGTGGAGGAGGAATGGTAATTTCACCATTCCTCACATGGCCAGGGCCCATGAGCATTAGTTTAGGGGGATGGCAGTGACAGGCACATGGAGGTGCCAGCAATGGTTACCTCCATGGGGCACCGAAGCTAGCCGAGGGAGGGCTAGGATAATGTTAGGGAATTAGAAAACATTAGGGACATGAGATTTAAGTAATGACATCTGAACTATAGTGGGGACGTAGGTAGTTTAGATGGTTGTTAATGATGAAGGGAGTGCATAGTGTAACGGGACGACGGGGAAGCACGAGTTTAGGGGAAAACCAGTTCGATAGATGATGCTGTGTGTGTGAGGAATTGTATGGAAATAAAGGAATTGTGTTTGAGGTGTGTGAGGAAAGAGGTGTGTGAGCACAAAAGGTGTGCACGATATTTGGTGTGTGGAAGTAGTGGTGTGAGAACATAGTGGTGTGTGAGGATATTTGGTATGGAATGCTTGGTGTGGAATAAAAGGTGTGGAATGCATGGTGCGAAGGAGTGAATGGTGGGGGGGGGGGTGGAACCCATTCACGGACGCCAGGGGTGGGTAGTGTAAAGCCAGGTAGAGGGCTTAGGCAAAATTTGTATGGATATTGACACATGTGGTGCGGGTAGTGGAAAGTAGTGTTTTTGTTTGGTGCGTGAGACTGTGGAATGGCTGGGCGTGTGGTTTAATTGGTGCGTATGGTTATTGGGGCACTCCGCCACTGGTAGTTTGTCGGCCAGGTGAGGCCGCAGGTAGGCTCTGGAAGCCAGTTAGGGTAGTTGTGAGTTGTTGAGTGGGGCCCGAGGATCCTGGAGAGGACCAGGGTTGCCCAATGCCAAGGTGGGCATCATGGGTAAAGAGCCAGGAGGGGCCTTCCCCAGTTAGGGTCGTTGTGAGTTGTTGAGTGGGGCCCGAGGATCCTAGGAGAGGACCTGGGTTGCCCAATGCCAAGGTGGGCATCATGGGTAAAGAGCCAGGAGGGGCCTTCCCCTGTTTAGGTAGTCGCAGAAGCAGGTAAGCTCGGGTGGCGACTTCAGTGGCGGAGGTGCGCAGGTAGGTAGACCTGCAAGTGGAGCCACACGACCCAGCCCCGAAATTGTGCAAGGGCACAGAGAGAAAATTTGTGGGAGTGAGACCCAAATTTCAGGGGCACCGCAGAGTGGACAATGGGAATTCGGGTTTTTAGAACCACATAGTTTAAAGAGGCCGATTGGCAGGGTACGACCCCGGGTAGTTTAAATGAGTTAATGTCAGTAGTGTAGTTAGGAGATGAGAAATCCCTTCGCACCATCCACAGCCAGTCACCAAGGAGGACGAAGCTCTACACCAAGACCAAGTGAACTGTTTGAGTGGTAAGACGCATCAGGATGTGATGAGACATTGTGTTTGTTCCATTCCTTCCTAACGGGGAGGGATTGGGAGACGAATTTGGAATAGAGGGGGATATGGGAGACAAGACGTAGAGACGAATTGTAAATACAAGGGGGGCTAGGGTAGTGTAAGCCGATGGTGGGGGGTACGGACGGCTAGGGACGAGCCTGCTCTGCTGGCTCTTCCGCACCCCTCGCATTGCATTACCTTGTTTTTCTGTGTGCCGTTGCGCCCTTTCCGCTTTGCTCATCGTGCTTTGTCTCACCCCCCCCCACCCCAGGACCATTTTGGAGGTGGTATTTTAGTTCAAAACACACCAGTGACCAGGTGTGTTTTGAACTTATATACATAAAAATGTTGGACTGATTCAAATATATATAATCAGCCGAAGATGATACCAATGCCTATTATAAAGTGGTAAATAATGACGTCATTGTGCACACACCTAAGTGGATACCGTTTCGGATAGGTGCCTTGACCACGATTGACTGATAGACGTTACTGAGTGGCTGTGAATCCATACATTTAAAATCCCTTCTCGAATCGATTCATTCATCGAATATTCTGTCATTTTCAAATGAATTATGAGCTACCGTGCGCTCATTCAATATGCTGTGGACCGATATAAAATGGATTGTTTCATACTTGTCTCGTCATGTGAAAAGCAAGTTTTATACAAAGTATGAAAATACCGTCAAGTGCACGGAGTTCCCGGATTACAAAGGCCCTCCGTTCTTAACAATCGTTCATGCAATAAGTAAATTGATCAGCTGTTGACTGTGTTATAAAATGGTGTTATCAGAGCATGAGTGGGGGCTACTTACCCAGTAATTTCACAAGCTGATCAGGAGACAAACCAAAATAACGAAAATGACACGTTTCCAAATTTTTCTAATTAAAATTCACAAAGCTCAGATTCATTTTGAAAAAGATGATTTACTCGGCCTAATCATATCAAAGAGTTTCTTTTGCTATCATATCTCTCTCTGCTCACCTTCACTCCTTCATTCCTCTTTTCTCCCGCCTCTGGAACAAACTCCCTCACTCTCTTCAATCCCACTCCTCCCTCCAGGTCTTTAAAACGGCTGTTCACCACCATCTCTTATCTTCCCCAATCCAAAACCTTGATCTTTTCTACCCCTGCTAATTTCACCCCAAACCCACTTTTTTGAGGTGACTTTTGACTTCTTTCCTGGAAGTCCTTGGTGTCCTTGCGTTTTATACCTATCCTGCCTCCCCCCAGGCCCTCTCCCTCCAAAAACATCTCCCGATGTCCCTGCTCTCAAATGTTGTGTTTGTGTGCTTCCTCCCCTTCTCTCCCCATCTTGTCGACCGCTCCCCTTTTTATATACTTTGTTTGCTTGTTTGTTTGATTTGTTTGTTTGATAAATGTTAGCTCTTTCACGAGCCTCGACTCTGTATACAAAAAAAAAAAAAAAAAATGCTGCAGAGTGCAGAAGCAGCACTGAACAATCTTTTGCCCGGTATGCTGTTGGGAATGGGTGACAAGTCATTCCATGCGAGGCATGCGAGTTTCAGGAATGTTGTATTGTTACATTTCCATCAGTCAAGTGGATCATTTTGGTGATGGATCCTCGTTTCGATGAGGTATATTTGAAGCTCATTGTGATTTCCCGCCTTTGAAATGTGAAAAAAGAAATCCAACTGATGCTTTGATGCACTTGTGTATGCCGAGAACGTATGACGCGTCAAGACATACTTGACCAGGAAGTAAGGTACAGTACGAGTAACACATTTTCCTTTGTACTAGCGGCAGGTTCTAAAGCAATTGGTTCGTTTAGATGAATCGGGTGTGCATTACAAAGGTTATGTTGTTTCTCGTTGTGAGTTTCAAAGCAAAGTTAATTAAATAACACCTGATTTCAGAGCCATTTGCCATTTTGACATGTTTTCCAAATTACCGAGCCAAATTTTTTTCTACCTGTCATAGGATTGCCAGCTGTTTATAAAGAATAATGTTTGTGCACATCAACTTGGAACATCCATAATGCAACGTTGTTTTAAAAAAATTGTTCATTGAAATTCACCGTAAACAAGGGGGAAAGCTACTCAAGGGTTTTGGGTTGTGTACAGTACTGCATCGTAATCGGTAATCGGCACTCACACTGACCCCAATCGGCCGATACCAATTACTGAATAATTGCCGATATCGGCCTGTGCCAATTACCGGTTCTGATATCGGCCCAGCACTAATATATAATACAGTCAGTCCCCGATATTTGTGGGGGATATGTTCCTGGAAAATGTCACGAATGTCGAATCTGTGAATGTGGAGGCATTGTTTCAATGGGAAAAGGGGGGATAGGTTCCCAGCAGTTCGTGATTTGTGGAAAATCCCATGAATGTCGAGCAAAATCCATGAATGTCAAGGAAAATCCTGCAAATATCGAGGTAAATCCACAAATGTTGAGAAAAACCCCACATTTCAAAGGTTTCAAAGGGTAAAAAGTGGATAGCCAATTGCACTAATAGATGCGGTGGAGTGTTTTCATTCTATAGCTCGTAGGGCACAACATGTTACGCAGCAGGTGGTAGATGCGATGAAGCGTTTTCATTTTGTAATAGCTCGGATGGGCCATATGGAGCAGCTGCTAATTGCACAAATAGCTGTGGTAGAGTGTTTTCATTCTGGACAGTAAATCGCAGGGGATGACATGTTACGCAGCCGGTGGGACATGCTGCAAAGCTATATTTACAGTGGAAATGGTGGGACATCCCACAAAGCTATGTTCACAGTGCAAATGGTGGGACATCCCGCAAAGCGATGTTTACATTATGAGCAAAAGTAAAGAACATCCCGCAAAGCTATGTTTACAGTGCAAATGGTGGGACATCCCGCAAAAGCTATGTTTACAGTGTAAATGGTGGAACATCCCGCAAAGCTATGTTTACAGTGTGAATGGTGGGGCATCCTGCAAAGCATGTTTATAGCGCAGCTAAAATATTGTTACGTGGCCACAAAAATATAAAGCCCAGAGCCACGAATGAAGAAGCAGGCCATGCTCGCAGCTTGTGGAAGTCTATATGTTTTTTGTGTATGTCCAGTTACTTTATGTGTGGCTGGTGGAAAATCTATTTTAAAGCTGTTATGCTCACGGCTCATGGGAAAAAAATATTGTACCCATGAGAAACTGCAAATACACAGGACACAGGGCCACAAATGTCGAAGCAGGTTACAATTTATCACCCGCAAATAAGCGGGAACTGTGAATGTCAGGGTCTGACTGTATATATGCATACTAGCATAAAAGCCCTTCAAAAATGATGGGTTGGAACAGTTTATTTGATGTGACAGTCTCGTGAGCATGCCAAAGTCTGAAGCCTCAGCCTCATGTCAGGTGTGCTTATATCTTTTTATTTATTTATTAGATATCCTACGGACGTAAATGAACACTCGTTTTACTCTGCATGACTTCTACGTCATGTGTAGCGAATTTCACCTCCGTGTGCCTTGTATTTATTGTTATTTAAAAAAACGTTTCTGTACACCGCCCTTGACGCTCAGTTTGCAAGCCACCGGCTAGAATGCCAATAGAAGAGACATAATTACTCTTTTATGGAAAATGTTTTTCAAGTTTGTTTTATCCTCAAAATAGACAGTAGTGAACACACATTTGTGTTAAAAGATTGGCCTTTAAAACCTACCCTTATGAAGGGGGGCAGACATGTACAAACACAAAAACTGACTGTGTTATATCTATATTATAATAGCCGTAGATGATTCTGTCTGTCTGTCTGTTGGGCGTCTGTCCGGGGTGTGGCTTACTCGGTTTGCAGAGTAGCTCCACCCATTCTGGGAGAGGCTTCGCTTCATATAAACAAATATCCACCATTTTATTAACTCGCATAGCTTTGAGGCCTGTTTTGTAGGCCCGTGGTGTCTTGCTCTCTCTCCGTTTTATTTCAAATCAAATTCGATATATCATTTCATTTTTCACAGTCGCTAACATAGTTTTAGACTCGGTTGAAAAAAAACGGGAAGAAAATCCGATGAAAGTTGCCGTTTATAGAACGAAATGAATTCTCAAAGGCCTGTAACTTCAAGGCCATTGAGTCTCTCTCACGCCTTTATCTCCAATCTAACTCACCATCTGATTTCATTTTTATTGATGGTTTTGGACTCGGTGTCAGCAACGTGGGAAAATGCAGAGATATATTTTTTAAAATACACCATATCACCGCCCACCGCCCAACCGCCAACAACCGCCCAATATGTATCATACACCGCCCAACATGTATCATACACCGCCCAACATGACAGACGGCAACATGTCGACATTATCGCTTTTTCTTTAAACCGAGTGAACCGAGCCGAACCGAATAAACCGAGTGAATTCACCGTTTACTTTGGATGACAGTCGTCACAAAACGACATATATTTCTTCGTTTTTATTTCATTCAACATTATTAGCCGGAAGTAAAATATGGTTCAGGAAATTACCGAGAGATATTTCTTCGTTTCTTTATTTATTAGTTATTTGTGCATACACTTTAAATAGGTTTATTTGAAATCTTTAATTTTCACAATGTAATATATTTGTCATTTGATGATGACGAGACACTTCCTCTTGACTCGTGACAATTCATGCGTTGCGTGGAAACTTCCATTTCCAAAATGAATGACACAGTCGATGAAGAACGACTCGGTGTCAACGCGGGAAAATGCAGAGATATATTTTTAAAAATACACCATATCACCGCCCAACAGCCAACAAGTATCATACACCGCCCAACATGACACAGACAGCAACATGTCGACATTATCGCTTTTTCTTTAAACCGAGTGAACCGAGCCGAACCGAATACACCGAGTGAATTCACCGAGCGAATTTCATCCAATTCCACCGAGTTTCATGAAACCGAGAGATATTTCTTCGTTTTTATTTTATTAGTTACCAGCAGAAGTACCCAGCGTTGCCGGGCGGGGGAGGGGCGAAGGGCGCATACACTTTAAACATGTATATACATGTGGGATGTGGGATATATACATGTGGGACATGTGTACGTGTGTGTGTACGTACGTGTGTGTGTGTGTGTGTGTGTGTGTGTGTGTGTGTGTGTGTGTGTATATATATGTGTGTGTATGTGTATGTAGGCTAACCCCCGCTCCAGCAGGGAAAATGGCCTTAAAATGCATGTTGTTGTTTTATGTGTATATATATGTCTGTGTGTGTGTGTATATGTGTCTGTACGTGTGTGTGTGTGTGTGTGTGTGTGTGTGTGTGTGTGTGTGTGTGTGTGTGTGTGTGTGTGTGGAGATGTATATATGTGTATAATGTGCATATATGGATACATATGTGTATACATATTTGCATATGTGCATATGTGTATATGTGTCTGTACGTGTGTGTGTGTGTGCATCGATGTACGTGTGTGTGTATGTGTATATGTGTGTGGGTGTATATGAGTGTGTGTGTGTGTGTGTGTGTGTGTGTGTGTGTGTGTGTGTGTGTGTGTGTGTGTGTATGTAAACATGGGCCGGTGTGTGTGTAAAGTGTGAGGAGGTATTGGAGAGGAAAATGCAGAGATATATTTTTTAAAATCGCGCCATGATGATAAATGAAAATACACCGCCTAAAATAACAGTCGACATATATTTAAAATTCGTCACACACATCCATGCCCCTGGGATTCCCACGGGCATGGATATATTTAATATAATAACCACCTTTAGAGGCCATTTTTCCCCGCAAAGCGGGGGTTGGCCTTTTTCAGGAACCGTGGTTGTTGTTGTTTTTTGGTCCCCTTTTTGAAGCAATGTTTTACGGCCGGATGCCCTTCCTGACGCCAACCCTTTTTGCCGCCTTTAACGACAAACAGGGAATTACCAGTGAACTGGTATTCAATTAGCCGACCTCGGAAGGATGACAGGCAGAGTCAACCCCCCTGGCGTTAATTCAGCGATCGACCGGGATTCGAACCCAGGATCCTACGATCCTAAGCTGGCACCCTAGCCGCTAGCCCAACACCAACACCAGGCCCACGGGTGGGAATCCCACGGGCATGGATGTGTGTGACATTTCGACATATTGAGTTAGATGCTGCACCTGCACATTCAGTTATATAAAATGGTTACTGGCAATTGATCACATCCACTAATGATGTAATCCACACAATTTATGTGCTTTACATAACGTTAATAGGAATACATGCCCGTGTAGATGGGAATGACATATAATTCACCGAAAACGTTGAAGCAACCGCATAATATTACGGTGATGTTTAACTCTGAGTGAGAATAGTTCTAAATTTCAAAAACTTTCTTCTGATATTTGTGATTTATTTCAAACAAACTGTATTTCCCATCTACACGGGCATGTATTCCTATTAACGTTATGTAAAGCACATAAATTGTGTGGATTACATCATTTGTGGATGTGATCAATTGCCAGTAACCATTTTATATAACTGAATGTGCAGGTGCAGCATCTAACTCAATATGTCGAAATGTCACACACATCCATGCCGTGGGATTCCCACGGGTGACCCCGCTAGTATAATTATATCAAAAGAATCCAACTTGAGTTCTCCAGCCTTTAATGAGCAAACAATTACTTGACATTTTGATCAGCAACATGAACAACCGTGCATCCATTGACCTTTCTCAAAAGTAAAGAAATAACTCTAAATCCCACTTATATCAATGCGAAAAAGTGGGTGGGCACAGTCGGACCCACCAATCAATGCTCATCTGGAAACAGAGCCGTGCTCACCCCTTTTTACTTCCAACGTTTTTTAAATTTTACATTTGATTTTTCTTTTTTTTTGTATAGTTAGTCGAGGCTTGTGTAAGGGCTAACACAAAGAACATACAATAAAGGGAGTAGGAGACAAGAGGTGGAGAGAAAGGGAAGCACAGCAACAGTAGAGAACAGGGAGGAGTGGGATCGAAGAGTGTGTGGGAGTTTGTTCCAGAGGCAAGAAAAAAGAGGAATGAAAGAGTGGAGGTGAGCAGAGAGTCTTGATTTTGGTCGTTTCACAAGAAGAGGGTTGCTGGCAGATCTTGTGCATCCTGCAGGATTATTGGAGGGACAGAACACAAACAGAGAAGGGGCGGAAGGGCCAGAGAGTAGACGGTAGAAGACAGACTGCCAACCTGCTGCAGTGAGAGAGTGAAAGGCCCTCAGAATCAGCTTCATTGCAATAGATACCATTGAGTGGAAGGAAGGGGGGGTCAGGGGAGGGAAGCCTGGGACAGGGGAAGGGGGTGGATGGGGAGGGAAAGGGGGTTAGGTGAGGGTAAAGGGAGGGAGGGTAAGGGAAGGAAGGGAAAGGGTGAGAAGGGTGGGGAATGAGAGAAGGGAAGGGGCGGGAGAAGGGAAGGGAGGGGGAATGGAGAGAGGCAGAGGGGCGGGGGAAAGACAGAGTGGAAGGGGAGAGACAGAGAGGGGGGGGGGGGTGAGATGGAGGGGAAGGGGAGAGACAGAGGGTCAAGGAGAGACAGAGGGTGGGGGGGGGGGGGGGAGGGGGAAAGAGAGAAAGGAGGGGGGAGATTAGAAAAGACAATTATATTGTCGTATTCATCGGCCGGTTAACACTGTCTATGAACGGATGGACCAAAACAGGATTTACCTCTCTCCGAGGTTCTGTTCAATCATCGGCGATATATGCCCGCGTGGACCTGAGAATCATGAGAACATGAGATCATGAGAATGAGAAAGCTTTTTAAAAAACCAAACTGGTTTATTCCCAAACAAATAACCAGGGAAAATTAATTCAATAGAAACTATATACAGTCACGTGAAAAAGTAAGTACACCCCGTGTAAAGTTTTGACTTTTTCAGCATATTTCAACATACAGCTATTTGATCTTCATTTCAACAATATTGATAGATAAAGGTGATATAATATAACAAATATCATGAAACATTTACAGTTTGTATTCCAATCCTCTGTATCTCTTTGCTGATGACTCCACTCTCTGCCGCTCCATTCCTCTTCCCTCAGATCGGCAGTCTGCAGCCTCCTCACTCTCTGAAGACCTGGACAAAATCACAGACTGGTCAAACATGTGGAACATGTCTTTAAATCCTGACAAATCTCACACTCTTACTATGTCTCTCCGAAAAGATCGACTGGACAACCCTCCCATCTACTTTCTCAACAATCCTCTCCAAGAAGTTCTGTCGCTCAAGCTTTTGGGTCTCACCATCTGCCATGATCTTTCTTGGGAAAACCACATTTCCAAGCTGGCCTCCAAAGCCAGTCGCCGACTGGGCATCCTCCGTCGTGCGAAGTCCTTCCTAGGCACACCTGAGCTCCTCACCACATACAAGGCTTTCATCCGCAGCTCAATGGAATACTGTTCTCCCCTATGGGCTGGTGCTCCTGCCTCACACCTGGCTCGGCTTCAAGCTGTTGAATCCAAAGCTTTCAGAATCATTGGAATCTCCCGCGATGAAGCTATCTCTGAGGGCCTTTCACTCACTCACCGCAGGCAGGTAGGTGGTCTTTCTGTCTTCTACCGACTCCTCTCTGGCCTTGCTCCCCCAGCTCTCTCTGTGCTCTGTCCCCCAAATATTCCTACAGGTCGTACAAGATCTGCCAGCCACCCTCTGATGGTTAAACTGCCGAAATCTCGGCTCTCTGCTCACCTTCACTCTTTCATTCCTCTTTTCTCCCGCCTCTGGAACAAACTCCCACACTCACTTCAATCACACTCCTCCCTCCAGGTCTTCAAAACAGCTGTTCACCACCATCTCTTATCTTCCCCCATCCAAAACCTTGATCTTTTCTACCCCCACTAATTCACCCCAGATCCACCTTGTTTGAAATTCCAACTTCTTTCCTGGAAGTCTTGGCAGTGTCCATATGTTTTATACCTCTCCCACCCCCCCCCCCTCTTTCCATGCCTTCCCCCCAAAGCCCTCTCCCTCCCACAGTTCTCTCGATGTCTCCATGTCTCTCGGTCCCTGCTCTCAAATGTTGTGTTTGTGTCCTTCCCCCTCTCTCCCCATCTTGTCTACCGCTCCCGATGTTATTTGTTTTGTGTGTCTGTTTGTCTTTCTGTGTGATTAATGTTCGCTCTTTCACGAGACTCGATCTTGTATACAAAAAAAAAAAAAAAAAAAAAAAAAAATGTAAAATTTAAATAAACATAAATGCTAATTTTGCATGTGGAAAAAGTAAGTACACCACTACATTTATCACTACTTCAAATACCTAAAATTAGAATCAGGCGCACCAGCTCAGGTGCAAATGATTAGAACATCGTTAGAGAGGATCTTGGAGGAACCTGTCTTATTTAAACCTCAGACATTTAGTTTGGTTTGCTCTTTGTTGTTGAAGTGTGCGGCGTCACCATGCCTAGATCAAAAGAGCTCTCTGAGGCTTTCAGAAAGATGGTTATAGATGCCTACGAGTCTGGGAAGGGATTTAAAAAGATCTCCAAACAATTTAAAATCAATCGTTCGACTGTCCGGAAGATCATGTACAAGTGGAGAAGATTCCAAACAACTGCCAACTTGTTCAGGCCAGGCCGCCCCAGCAAGTTCAGCCCGAGAGCAGATGGCAAGATACTGAAAGAAGTCTCTAAGAACCCCAGAATGTCATCACGGGACCTACAGGTAGCTCTTGCCACTGTTGATGTCAAAGTGCACGAGTCTACCATTAGAAAGAGGCTGCACAAATTTGATCTACATGGGAGGTGTGCCAGGAGGAAACCTTTGCTGTCCAGAAAGAACATCAGGGCAAGACTAAAGTTTGCCAATGAACACCTAGGCAAAGACCAGCACTTCTGGAACAATGTGCTCTGGACAGATGAGTCAAAGGCAGAGCTATTTGGCCACGGTACCAGAAGACGTTTGGCGAAAACCAAAGACTGCATTTGACCACAATTACCTGATACCAACTGCAGAGCATGGTGGTGGAAATGTTATGGTTTGGGGCAGCTTTGCTGCATCAGGGCCTGGGCAGCTCACCATCATAGAATCCACTATAAATTCTTCATTGTACCAGAGGGTGCTTGAGGATAACGTGAGGCCATCTGTCGGAAAGTTGAAGCTCCACCGAAGGTGGACCTTGCAACATGACAATGACCCTAAACATACCAGTAAATCCTCCAAGGAATGGCTGAAAAGAAAGAAATGGAGGGTTCTGGAATGGCCAAGTCAAAGCCCGGATCTAAATCCCATCGAGATGTTGTGGGAGGATTTGAAACGAGCTGTGCATGCAAGAAACCCCTCAAACATCGCACAGCTGAAAGAATTCTGCATGGAGGAGTGGGCAAAAATTTCTCCCAGTCGATGTCAGAGACTGGTAGACAGTTATAAGAAACGCCTACTTGAGGTTGTTTCAGCCAAAGGGGGCAATACCACCTATTAGAGCCAAGGGTGTACTTACTTTTTCCACATGCGAAATTTGCATTTATGTTTATATAAATTATACAATGGACTACAAAATGTAAATGTTTCATGATATTTGTTATATTATATCACCTTTATCTTTCAATATTGTTGAAATGAAGACCAAATAGCTGTATGTTGAAATATGTTGAAAAAGTCAAAACTTTACATGGGGTGTACTTACTTTTTCACGTGACTGTACACTTATGGATGTAAACAATGAGGTAAAATAAATCCTCTCTCCAATCACAAGCACAGATGGGGTGAGGGACAAAACTGGGTGACTTATCTCGGGTGGCAGCGTGGAAGTGGAGGATGGGTGTGGAGCAGGCGAAAAGGTGATGGGCTGGACAATGGGCAGGGTGATGAGGAGACAATCAGGATGACGAAGAGGTGATGAGATGAGCAGGACAACGAACAGGCAGGGGGGGAGACGAGAACAGCACCAGGGCCAAGGCAGCTAGGCAGGATGACCTCCTTAAAGCTCTCTACCTTATTAACCCTTGGATGCAGTGACTGGGCCTCGAAGGCCCATAAGGTTTTTTTTGTTGCAAAAACTATGCTGTACAATCTTTTTTGGGAATGAGCCTCATTTTCACTGACTTTCATGTTGTTACACAAAATTCAGTGACATTAAAAAAAAATTAATTCAGGCTCGTGGGAAAATCTTCATTCTTCACTTATAACACGAAAATCCGACACGAATGCAGGCCTGGGGGCTTCGGGGCCCCGCATAAATGTTGTTGTACCACTATGTTATATCATTATTTTCTTGATATGAGCTTCATTATATGCTACTATAACCTGGTTACAAATAATTCAGTGACAAAAATATGAAAATTAAAAAAACTTTACACGAATACATTGGTGGGGCCTCCGAGACCCAATGGCTGCATAGGTGTAGGATTTTTGACAGTTGTGGACATATACATTCTAAATAAAAGGATTAGTGAATCATATTTTTTGAGCAAATACTCCTCCATGAGCCTCAGCCTTTTAGAGAAAAAAAAGTTGAAAACCAAGAACAAAAAAAAAATTTGCAAAAAAAAAGAAAAAAAAGATTCATTACTTTTTTTTTCTTTTTTTTTGTATACTGAATCGAGGCTCGTGAAAGAGCTAACATTTATTTCACAAACAAATCAACCAGACACACAAAATATACAAAAAGAGGGAGCAGAAGACAAGATGGGGAGAGAAGGGGGGGGGGAGGGGAGGTATAAAACACAAGGGGACCAAAATTAGCGGGGGTAGAAAAGATCAAGGTTTTGGATGGGGGAGGATAAGAGATGGTGGTGAACAGCTGTTTTAAAGACCTGGAGGGTGGAGTGGGATTGAAGAGAGTGAGGGAGTTTGTTCCAGAGGCGGGAGAAAAGAGGAATGAAGGAGTGAAGGTGAGCAGAAAGTCTTGATTTTGGCAGTTTAACCATAAGAGGGTTGCAGGCAGATCTTGTGCGACCTGTAGGAATATTTGGGGGACAGAGCCCAGAGAGGGCTGGGGGGGCAAGGCCAGAGAGGAGTCGGTAGAAGACGGAAAGACCACCAACCTGCCTGCGGTGAGTGAGTGAAAGGCCCTTGGAGTTGTATGGGATTCTTCCAACCAATAGGATAAATGATTCACATTTTCTGAGCAAATACACATCCCTGAGCATCGACTTGGATTGAAAAAGGATATGAAAGAAATAAAATCTATAAAATATAAAAAGAAAAAAAAAAAACATAACACGAATATATCCATTGGGCCTCCGAGGCCCAATGGCTGCGTTTATGTAGGATTTTTGACTCCTGCATCAAAGAGTTAACACACTCCACTCTCCTCAGACCTCCCTCAGCTCTCCTCACAACCCATGAGCTTCTCAGGGCACTGAACCTCAGTGTTCCCCCTTCTGCTCAGGACTCGACCAACACTCGTGCGTCACAAGCTCCACCCATTCTCCTCAGAAATCTGGCAATTCTCTCAGAACTGCAGCTATATTGATTTTAGGTCATCACATCTCGATTCCCAAAGAGATGAACTTATAAAATGGATTGTGAAGTTCGGATGTCTGCCCGCCCGTCTGTCCGTTAACTTTTTGCTATTTTTGCTACTCCTCCCTTATCATCCGGCTGATTGTTCTGAAACTTGACAAAGGAATATAAGTCAGTAGCCTGCACAAACGCTCATGCTTTGATTTTTGAATTTCGGATCATGGGTGCCCCGGAGGAGAGTTGCCAGGGTGAAGGAGGAGCGGGTCCCCCGAAACTTCGGATCACTGCAGTAATTACTGCAGTAAACAGTAATTGTCATACAGGGTGTTCCAAAAAGATCCGGACAATTTTAGTTTTTATGATACAATGATATCTTTTGGTTTACAAGATACAGAAACTCAGTTTTGGGCACACCATCAATACACTTCAATGTGAGCTCCGTTTGTTGCGTGCAGGACATGAAGGAGGTACAAGAGTTCTTGCCATGTTTGGCTCAGCATGTTTGTGTCTGCCAGTGCGCATGCAGCTGTGATCCGAGAACGAAGATCCTGCAGGTTTGCCACCTTGGTATTGTAAACAACATCTTTGACACACTCACAGAAAAAAATCAAGAGGTTGAAAAATCCTGTTGAAAAATGATATTGAGTTGCAGGTCTTCAATCTGTGGAAAGGTGAATCCTTCCAACATGTTCATGTAAATTGTTGAGGTCACTGCATCCTCCACAAAGAAAAACGGACCCACCAAGCGGTCATGGAGAAGGCTACACCACACATTGACCTTTGGACTGTGGTGTATGTGTTCATTGACAACGTGGGGGGTTTCAGAAATACGGATCCTCACATTGTACCGGTTGACCTTCCCCGATACATTAAAGGAAGACTCCAGACCCAATTTTTTAAAAATTATTTAAATCTTTCGAATTAGGTAATGTTTCATTTTTAAAAAGAAAAAAAAAATCGACGCTAAATTAGTCGTAAAATGCGTTTTTAAAAAGGCACGATAAAAAAAAAAGAAGCTAGTTCTGGAATCCTTGTGACGTCACTGTGACATCACACGAGGTATAGATCTCAGCTGATCGCGGTGCACACAGTGCATAAACATGGCAGAAGAAGAAGTTTCTGACTCCGAATCGCTCGATATTTCCTCCGATCTGTCGGTCTTTTCAGCCGATGAATACGTATCAGAGGCTGAGGAAAGTATTGTAGAAGAATTTGATATAGAACGGAGAGAATTTGGTGTTCAACCATATCAGTTTGAGCCGGAATACGCCGACAAAGAACCAGAGGCCAATATGGAGGTCGAAGTGGAAAACGACGAAGATGATGCTGAACGACTCGCAGATTTAGATTACTGGTACGTGTTGGGCGAGCCTAATTGTTGATAGTTTCGGTTAAATATGCGAGGAATATTTATATCAAGCGAGTGTTATTGCAGTAGTGACTTTGTTTGGTGGATAAAATGGTAAAAACCCGATCGCCTTGTGCCTGTATCATGGCGTAGCCACAGACACGCAGGCTGCAGCTACTGAGTGTAGTGTACAAATGCACTCGTCACTGTACGTCGGCGTTTCGTATAATTTTGGCCAATTTATTTATATTTACGGCAGGCATGTTCCGCTCGACCCCGAAATAAGTCGAACTATTATAATCCACAAGGCCTAAGCCTAGGTAGTAATAAAAAGACATTTCTTACCCTCATCAACTCTCGTTTAGTGACACCAGTTCGAGGTCTCTTCAAAGTCGGCGTGGAACATGAAGTCTGGGCCTGGGGCAAGACGGTAGGCATCGCAAATTCAGTGTCGGCGCCAGTGGCCTGAGTGGGCGACATCATCATCATCGACGTAGACGGCGTTATATTCTTCGACGTGGTGGCTGGCGAAGCAAGTGTCCTGCAGGTACCCTCTGGATATTTGGATGGGATTTGCAAAGGCTTCAAATCTAGTCTGGCAGCGTGTCCCATACTCCAAGCCAAAAAGTTGACATAGACTCTGGTTCAAAATGTTCACTGCAAAGCCTCGTCGACTTGGTAGGACCTTTCCATCGTGCTCGAGTTCGTCGGACAAACCTCTTCCAAGTGTTATTACTGGCAACATCCTTCGGGAATTCATGCAGTGTTCGCACAAAAGGCTCCGAGATTTTGCTGCACCCGTACAAAACACAACTATAAACCATTTAGAATCTGATATGCAGGACAATATAACTAGAATAGAAACTTTCCACACTATTGTATTGTATTGTAAACCATTTGTAAAGTATTTCCGGCTTCCCTGATCACCTCGTGTGACGTCATGCTGTGCATGGGCACGTGGTCTAGGATTTGCAGAACGTTTTCGTCGATGGTCTATTATTGGTGCATTTAAGGTCGGATTACAAGGAAACGATTGCACGGCTTGATTTTTTTTTTAGATTATGTTGTTATGAACTGATCAAAGATTATGTAGAAGCATTTAACCAAAAAAAAAATTTGGGGTCTGGAGTCTTCCTTTAAAGTAAGCTTTGTCTGTGAAAATGACATTTTTCAGGTAATCTTCGCCATTCTCTATGCGACCGAGCATATCCAATGCCTTGCGTTTGGGTCCGTCCTTTGGTTTGAGTTCCTGCAGAATCTGCACCTTATACAGTCACGTGAAAAAGTAAGTACACCCCATGTAAAGTTTTGACTTTTTCAACATATTTCAACATACAGCTATTTGATCTTCATTTCAACAATATTGATAGATAAAGGTGATATAATATAACAAATATCATGAAACATTTACATTTTGTAGTCCATTGTATAATTTAAATAAACATAAATGCAAATTTCGCATGTGGAAAAAGTAAGTACACCCCTACATTTATCACTACTTCAAATACCTAAAATTAGAATCAGGTGCACCAGCTCAGGTGCAAATGATTAGAACATCGTTGGAGAGGATCTTGGAGGAACCTGTCTTATTTAAACCTCAGACATTTAGTTTGGTTTGCTCTTTGTTGTTGAAGTGTGCAGCGTCACCATGCCTAGATCAAAAGAGCTCTCTGAGGCCTTCAGAAAGAAGGTTATAGATGCCTACGAGTCTGGGAAGGGATTTAAAAAGATCTCCAAACAATTTGAAATCAATCATTCGACTGTCCGGAAGATCATCTACAAGTGGAGAAGATTCCAAACAACTGCCAACTTGTTCAGGCCAGGCCGCCCCAGCAAGTTCAGCCCGAGAGCAGACCGCAAGATGCTGAAAGAAGTCTCTAACAACCCCAGAATGTCATCACGGGACCTACAGGTAGCTCTTGCCACTGTTGATGTCAAAGTGCACGAGTCTACCATTAGAAAGAGGCTACACAAATTTGATCTACATGGGAGGTGTGCCAGGAGGAAACCTTTGCTGTCCAGCAAGAACATCAGGGCAAGACTAAAGTTTGCCAATGAAAACCTAGGCAAAGACCAGCACTTCTGGAACAATGTGATCTGGACAGTTGAGTCAAAGGTAGAGCTATTTGGCCACAGTACCAGAAGACATGTTTGGCGAAAACCAAGGACAGCATTTGACCACAAGAACCTGTTACCAACTGCATGGTGGTGCATGGTGGTGGAAATATTATGGTTTGGGGCAGCTTTGCTGCATCAGCGCTTGGGCAGCTCACCATCATAGAATCCACTATGAATTCTTCATTGTACCAGAGGGTGCTTGAGGATAATGTGAGGCCATCTGACTGAAAGTTGAAGCTCAACCGAAGGTAGACTTTGCAACATGACAATGACCCTAAACATACCAGTAAATCCACCAAGGAATGGCTGAAAAGAAAGAAATGGAGGGTTCTGGAATGGCCAAGTCAAAGCCTGGATCTAAATCCCATCGAGATGTTGTGGGGGGATTTGAAACGAGCTGTGCATTCAAGAAACCCCTCAAACAACGCACAGCTGAAAGAATTCTGCATGGAGGAGTGGGCAAAAATTTCTCCCAGTCGATGTCAGAGACTGGTAGACAGTTATAAGAAACCCCTACTTGAGGTTGTTTCTGCCAAAGGGGGCAATACCACCTATTAGAGCTAAGGGTGGACTTACTTTTTTCACATGCGAAATTTGCATTTATGTTTATTTAAATTATACAATGGACTACAAAATATAAATGTTTCATGATATTTGTTATATTATATCACTTTATCTATCAATATTGTTGAAATGAAGATCAAATAGCTGTATGTTGAAATATGTTGAAAAAGTCAAAAGTTTACATGGGGTGTACTTACTTTTTCACGTGACTGTAGGTATAAAGCTTCAGTCTTTCATGCAAAATCCTGTGTACAGTGGTGGCTGGTAGTCACAGTTCTCTGGATGCGCATCGGATTGATTTTCTGGGACATTGTTGAAATGATTCACGCACTAGTTCAATGTTGGCTGCAGCTGTTCTTGGTCGTCCAATACTTTTCCGTTTCTGACAACTTCCAGTCTCCTTAAATCCCCTCTACCACTCTCTGATACCAGTCTGCGATGGCGGATTCCTTCCATACCTTGTATGGAAATTACGCTGAACTTGCGTGTCAGATCTCGTCTTGATGAACCATTTGATGCGCTGAGATTTCTCTTGCGGTGTCGCCATTTTCTTTTACATTAAACCACCAGACCTGAAAAAAAAACAGAAAACACTATGAGTTTCTGTATCACAAAAAACAAAGGGTATCATTGTAACATTTGTGGTACTAAATATATTGTTGCGGATATGGGACTTGGCCTCAATATCCGCTTGTAAATACTCCCCTATTTCCCCAATACTCCCCAACTATCCCCAATCCCCCCATTCCCTAGTCCCATTGCCTGTAAATAACACTCTGTAGAACCGACCTTCCCCTTTTTCCCCCATTAAATGTCGTGCCCAGGTTCACCGCATCTCACGTAGACAACTATAGGACATCTTGCTAGTTATTCTTAGTCTATGTCAGTTAAGGACTCGTTTCCATTAATTCTGACTCTTCGTTGCACCAGAATGTGATTGTATGGCACCAGTAGTGAGTTTAGGACCTCCCCTTACCTCCTCCCATCTTCCCCATGAAACAACAACAACAACAACTACAACAACAACAACAACTACAACAACTACAACAACAGAGGAGATTGGGGGCGGCGCGGCGCGGGGAGTGTGCGTCCTCGCTCTGGCTGGTTAGCCGCCATTGGCCATGCGCTCCACGGGGTTACCACGAAGGGGCTGGCTGTCAGCCCCTCGTCAAGGGCGGAGCCGGTAACCCCCCCCCCCCCCCCCGCACCCAATGAGAAGCAACGGGCCGATTCCATCTGGGGCGGAGCTAACGAGCCGAGGGCGTGTCACTCCCCGCCGGATATACGCAGCCACTTACCGGACGTGACGTGAGATGCGCCCCGAGCTTGAAGAGGAAAGAACCAGTCGCGACCTCCGAGCGCTGTGACCTCCCTGCATCTACTGGACCGTACTGTACCCTGTCCTTGAGCCATCGACTGCCCGCTTTCCTTGCCATCAATCCCCGTGTGAGTCAGTTTTGTCCTGTTTATCTGTCGTCTGTCGGGGCTAATATAAGACCGTGTTTAAGTGCCTATCTTCCTATGCTGTCCCTCTCATTCCTGTAATCTAACCTTCCGCCATAATATAACCTCCTCCGGAGGTCTTGAGAACCGTATCCCTGGTGTCGTGTCATTTTAATCCCAGCCGTTGTGTCCTTTTCCTTCATTGATCTAGCGTAGCGCGACTCGGCCAAGGTTCGAGTATAATCGGGTAAACGTGCAGACGCGGTCATACCAAACCGCTCGGTAAACCAACATCCACAACCGCGTCTGTAACAATTGGTGTCAGGAGTGTCGGATTCGGACCTGGGACTAAATTCATTTAGCCCAAATTTTGGAACACCAATTGTACCACTAGGGTAACAATTGGTGTTGGGGAGGTAGAATTCGATCCGGAGCGCGTTTCCCGCGCTCGAAATTATAACGGCGAAATTTGAATTTGTTTTACGGAAATAAAAACCCGAATTTTGAAAGTCGCGCTATGGCGGATCAAGACAGCTGGGGTCCGGTAGGGGAGAGTGAGGCAGGGTCGGTCCAGGACCAAATTGAGGGACGCGAGGAGAGCGAAGCAGCGAGGGTAGCAGACGCACAAAATAGCGTCGTTGCGCCCGACGTTGCGGGGGCGCAAAATGGCGCCTCGCTGGTCACCGCGCCCGCGACCGTGGCAGCGCCCCTGGTGGATTCGAACCTTTTCCTCCTGCAAATGGGGGCCCTTATGGAGAGGCTAGAAGCAAAAATGGGGGTAATGGGAAACCAAATGGGGGTAATGGGGAACCGGATGGAGGCTCAGAATGAGCAAATGAGGGTTGATAGTGAGCCATTAGAGGGCCAAATGGGGGTAATGAGGGACGAAGCGAGGGGTACCGGTGAGGGGTTAGACAATAATTTTAAGGGATTAGACAAGAAATTTGGGAAATTAGACAATAGATTAGGGGAAATACAGGAGGGGTTAATGGGGGTAGAAAACAGAATGGCCGCTCAAGAGAATCAAATGGAAGGGATGCAACATGGGTTAGAGGGGTTAGAAAACAGAATGGAAGGCAAATTGAGGGACATGAGGGACCAAGCGGAAAGGGAAGTTAAACAAATGGGGCAGCAGATAGAGGGGGTCAGAATGGGGGTAGAAACTAAACTGGATGCTCACAGGGAGGAAATGGAGCAGATGAGGGTGGCATCTGGGCAGGAGATGCAAGTGATGGGAGAGGAGATCAGAAGAGGTGTGAGTGAGGAGGTCGGAGGAGTGCGCGAGGAGGTGAGGCACTGTAAGGAGCACAAGGAGAAGGAGGTGAGAAAGGGGACTGTAAAGTTACAAGGGGGCATAGAGGACCTGACGCAGGAGGTGGAACAGCTGACGGAGGGACAAAAAGGACTAACGGAGCAGGTTCAAAGGAACACTGCGGTATTAGGAGGGTTGAAAGCGACACAGAAAGAACTAAAAGACGACTTGATAGCGACGAAGAGGGAATGTCAGATGGTACGTGAGGGACTGACAACGAGGTTGGACGAGGTGGTAGAGGTAATGGAGACGAAGGACCGGCAGGTGAGGACGCACATGGAAACGGTCAAGGTAGCCTTGGAGGACGAGCTTGAGGAGACGTACCGGGGAATAAAAGAGGTGAAGCAGAAATTAGAAGAAGTGGAAGAAGGGGTGAGCGAAATTAAGAAGCTACGGAGAGAGGATAAGAAAGAGGTAAAAGAGGAGATAAAAGAATTGGTCCAAAGTCTGTGTTTGGATCGTGATGATGTGCCCATTAACCGGATGAGGGATTCGCAGGTGATGGAGGAGAAGCGAAGAGGAAGAGGACCCGGTGTAAGTGGTGACCAATATGGTCGTGCGTATGATGCGCCAGGGGATTTAAGAAGCTTGGGGGTCGAGATGGACCCGGGTGTTCGTGAGAGGCCGTTGGTGAAGTGTGCGACAGGTCTGGTGTGCGAAAGAGGAGGTGTGCGAGAAAGTCCGACTCTGGGGTGTGTGAGGAAAAAGTGCGTGCCAAGGAGTGAGGGTGCTGGCGAGAGTGAGTCGGTCGTAGCGTGTGTGCGAGGGAGCACATGGAAGCGCGGTGTGGTAAGTGTTACAGAGGGTGTGACGGGAGAGTGTGCGCGAGAAAGGTGTGTGACGGACAGGTGCATGGGGAAAGAGTGCGCTGTCAAAGGCAAGGAAGAATGCACGCCTGTGGTGAGTGTTACAGAGGGTGTAACGGGAGAGTGTGTGCGAGAAAGGTGTGTAACGGACGGGTGCATGAGGAAAGAGTGCGCTGTCAAGAGTAAGGGTGAGTGCGCTGTCAAGAATGGAGGTGAGAGTAGTGAGAGTGACAAGGAGAGTGAGTTGGTTGTGACAGGTGAGCGAGGATGTACACCTGGGATGGAAGGATGCACACCTGGAATGGTAGAGCGTGTGTGGGAAGGCACATTTGAGTTGGTAGTGAGGCACGTGGTTGGGTGTGCGAATGAGAGCACACCTGTGATTGTCACAGAGGAGGTGACAGAGGAGGGGGCGCGAAGAGGTGTGTTGGTGAGGTGTGCGACCAACGAATGTGTGCCAAAGTGTTCGGTGGTCAGGTGTGTGACCAAGGCTGTGAGTGGAATGGGTGTACCTGGGTGTGTAAGGAACGGTACAAGGAGCATGGAAACGGCTGGATGTGTGAGCAAGGAACGGGCTGCGGGGTGTAAGCGTCCAGGTGAAGCATCGACGTTAGACGGGTTAGAGGTTAGAGCGACTTTTAGCCGAATCGGGCCCTCGGTGCGTGCTGGGCCTCGCTTTGAACGGCCGCGTCCGTGCTCCACTAGGCGGAGCGGGCGGCTGGATAGGAAGGGTCGTCATGGCGACCACTTTTTGTTGAGGCATTCCGGCAGGTCGAGATCGAGCCATGGGATGGCTCCGTGCCGAGATGGTGCGTGGGATCTCGGCCCGGGTAAACCTCCTGCCCTGCACCGAATGCGGGACGTATCCAGCCGCTGGCACCAAACAACCCGCATTCATGGCTTGGCTTTACGAAGCCGGGCTTTGGACAGGAATTGGCGCACCGAGAGGCATTAGTGAGTAGACTGGGTGATGAGGTTAGTGTTTTGGACCCAAAATTAGAGAAAAACAAAATTTGATGATTGGCAAGGGATTGGCAGTAGTGATTGGCAGATGATGGGTAGTGATTGGCAAATTTTTAATTTGTTGAAATTTGATGTGCAAAATTGGTAGTGAGCGATGGGCCCGGTGGGTAAGGGGGGCATCCCTGCCACCCTTCCCATAGTGGGGCAAAGGAGCAATAGCTTATGGGGTGTATGGCAGTGAAAACTAGCCCGGGTGGGTTAGGTTATATTGTAGGGATCTCGCGAAGATGACATTAGGTGACGTTAAGTTTAGTTAGTGACTGATACCTGTAGTGGGGACGCAGGTAGATTAGTATGGATGATAATGACGAGGGAGCGCAATAGGTTAAAGGGACGACTGGGAAGCGCAAGTTTCAGAAGGGAGTAGTTAGCTGAGATGATGCCGTGTGTGTGTGAGGATGGAACAGGTGTGATTGCACAGGTGTGCAACTGGACAGGTGTGATTGCACAGGTGTGCAACTGGACAGGTGTGTGGAACAGTGTGTGAGTAGTGAGTGTTGTGGATCAGCGCGAATGCGCTCGGGGAGAGAAGGGTGCAGGTGGCACCAGGTGTGAGAGCACAGGTGTGCAGGTACAGGTGTGTGGAGAGAGTTGGAGTAAGTGGTACGGAGTGGTGTGCATGGTGCGAAGGTGTGGATGGGGGAAGAGTGGACCCCTTTCACGAGTACCCGGGGCGGGTAGTGTAAGTGTTAGGTAGAGGGTATAGGTAAATTGTGGTTGGATATTGGCATTTGTGGTGCGGTTGCAGAATGGTGTTGTGGATGGGTGCATTAGTGTTGTGGAAATGGCTGGGCGTGTAGCCTGTTAGTGTGTGTAGTTGGTTAGGCACTCCACCACTGTGAGGATGTCGGCCAGGTGAGGCCGCAGGTGGGCTCTGGGAGCCGGTAGAGTTGTGGATGGGGCCCGAGGATCCGGAGGACGGACCCGGGTAGCCCAGTGCCAGAGAGGGCACCGAGTGGGGAGAGCGCCAGAGGGCCTTCCCCAGGTAGTTAGGTTAGGGTAAGGAGCAGGTAAGCTCGGAGGCAACTGCAGTGGTGGAGGTGTGCAGGTGGGTAGACCCGCTGGGAGAGGTACACGCCACAGCCCAGAAATTGTGCGAGGGCACCGGGAGATGAATCGGGGGAGGGAGACCCCAAATTGAAAAGCACCACAGTTGGCCAATGGGAATTGGTTTTTAGAACCCATAGTGTAAGAGGGCCAATGGTTTGGCCGGAGAAAGACCCCGGGTAATGTAAAGTTGTTAAAGTCATTTAGGAAATAGTTAGGATTGATGAACCTGTCGCACCATACGCAGCCACTTACCTGTGGTGATGATGATGACTCCACACCTGTGTTTTCTTTGTTTTGTTGCAGGAAATGAGATTGCTGTGGATTTGTGAGACGCATCACGACGTGGATGAGACATTGGGGTGATTCCATCTCTCCCTCCCTAGGAGGGACTGATGATGAATTGGTGATAGCAAATTATGATGTTCAGTTGGAGATGGCAAATTTTGATGAGAGTTGAAAATGGCAAATTTGATTGGTTAGGAGGGAGAGAAGACGAATTTGGTATATGGGAGGAACGGGGAAGACAGTAGGGATGTTTGTTGATTTGTAAAGTAGATGTTTATGGGTAGTGTTGTGTTTTGTGGATACAGTAAGGGGTAAGGGAGGGGCCATGTAGGTTACCTGGTGGGGGGGGGGAGCGTACGGTAGGAACGTACCTGTCTCACCTGGTTCCCATGTGCCCCCAGTGTGCATTACCTTGCATTGCGTGCACTTTTGCGCCCTTACCACCTTACTCACTTGTCTGCTTCTTTTGTCTCCCACCTCCGAGGATCTGGTTTTGGGGCAGAGAGAGAGGAGAGAGAGGTGCTGGATCCGCAGTTGTGGGCCTGCACTTTCGCTGCTTGCTGCCTGGATCGATACACCATATGGACCGCAATGTTGGTGGCCACCCACAATGGACCGCAGTTCTTTTGCGGCCAAGCACCACCCGTGGATGGACCTATGGGTCAACGTGGCACCTATGCCATACAGGTGAACCACTTTTAGTTGACACCACTGAAGGCCACAATACAGAAATGGACGCGGTTGGCGCCTTTCTTTATTTTTAAAGAAGCCAGAAGGCCAAGTGCACCACATGAAGAGCAAGAGACACCTGCAGGGTTAGGGGTTGTTGAATTTATTTTTTATTCATTGAACAATGGTGACTGCACCGGATGGTGCTGACTGGTGCTTGGGGTGGTGCTTTTGGTGCTTGGATGGGGTGCTCTGCACATTATTAAAGGCCATAAGGCCACAGAGCACTCGTGGGTTGGTGTATCGATGCTGGCATGCGTGCTCTCTCTATGCATAACATCTGCATGTGTTCCTCCAAAAACAGGTCCTGGATCGTAGTGTAAATAGCAGCGTAGTCTTGTAAATAATGCTCCCTACCGGCTGTATGTTTAGTTTGCGAATTCTTTCCGCAATTCGGTTATCCTGTGGGTGTGCTTCTGTGAGGAGAAGGGTGCAACGTCGCAGGGGGACATATTTACTCATTTGTGAATATCTGTAAAACTGTCGCACTCAGGGTAGAGTTAATAGTAGAGGGAACTACATCTGAGTGCCACACTAAAATAGGTAAAAATTTATCGGGTCGGGACGCCCCGAGGGTAGAGAAGGGTGCAATGTTGCGGATATGGGACTTGGCCTCAATATCCGCTTGTAAATACTCCCCTATTTCCCCAATACTCCCCAACTATCCCCAATCCCCCCATTCCCTAGTCCCATTGCCTGTAAATAACACTCTGTAGAACCGACCTTCCCCTTTTTCCCCCATTAAATGTCGTGCCCAGGTTCACCGCATCTCACGTAGACAACTATAGGACATCTTGCTAGTTATTCTTAGTCTATGTCAGTTAAGGACTCGTTTCCATTAATTCTGACTCTTCGTTGCACCAGAATGTGATTGTATGGCACCAGTAGTGAGTTTAGGACCTCCCCTTACCTCCTCCCATCTTCCCCATGAAACAACAACAACTACAACAACAACAACTACAACAACTACAACAACTACAACAACAGAGGAGATTGGGGGCGGCGCGGCGCGGGGAGTGTGCGTCCTCGCTCCGGCTGGTTAGCCGCCATTGGCCATGCGCACCACGGGGTTACCACGAAGGGGCTGGCTGTCAGCCCCTCGTCAAGGGCGGAGCCGGTAACCCCCCCCCCCCCCGCACCCAATGAGAAGCAACGGGCCGATTCCATCTGGGGCGGAGCTAACGAGCCGAGGGCGTGTCACTCCCCGCCGGATATACGCAGCCACTTACCGGACGTGACGTGAGATGCGCCCCGAGCTTGAAGAGGAAAGAACCAGTCGCGACCTCCGAGCGCTGTGACCTCCCTGCATCTACTGGACCGTACTGTACCCTGTCCTTGAGCCAAGAGTGCACCTTGAGCCATCGACTGCCCGCTTTCCTTGCCATCAATCCCCGTGTGAGTCAGTTTTGTCCTGTTTATCTGTCGTCTGTCGGGGCTAATATAAGACCGTGTTTAAGTGCCTATCTTCCTATGCTGTCCCTCACATTCCTGTAATCTAACCTTCCGCCATAATATAACCTCCTCCGGAGGTCTTGAGAACCGTATCCCTGGTGTCGTGTCATTTTAATCCCAGCCGTTGTGTCCTTTTCCTTCATTGATCTAGCGTAGCGCGACTCGGCCAAGGTTCGAGTATAATCGGGTAAACGTGCAGACGCGGTCATACCAAACCGCTCGGTAAACCAACATCCACAACCGCGTCTGTAACAATATTAACAACCAAAGTTGTCCAGGTCTTTTTGGAACAGCCCATTAATGTAGCTGTTCCCACTTTGCACATCCTTAATAACAAAGCCAATTCGAGTTATCAGCATGTTAAGTTTGCTGTAAGATGATTTAATTTAGATTCATAATGATTTAAGTAATAGCCTGCAAGAGATATTGATTATATGGTTCATCTGGGTTCAATTCCCGACCTGTCGATAAACGCAGTACAGTACAATATAACAATTATTTTGCATGCTTTAATGATGAAGGCATGCCTTACGGGGTAGAAGAAAATGCTCCGGTGAAGCCTAAATTTGGTTTAGAAAAAAACCCACCTAAATTCTGTCTCTCTGAGCCGCTTCCCTCGATTGTTCGAAGAGGGTGGGTCCAAGCAAGCTTCGTCCGCCCAGCTGAGTGTCTCCACCCCCCTTTCCTCGGTGGCATTCCGAGCGGTGTATTTCCGCACCAGGCTGATGTAAAAATGCAGGGACTAATCAAATGAATTTCTTTTGATGGTTTACATAATTAATTTTGGCAACCCCATGTCTGTATTTGGACAATTTTCAAAAATAGGGCGGTATGTCATGTGAAGTGTCATCGTCTTCGGTAGCATGACCCTTCATGGGCAAGAGAAAAGCTCCACAGGCAGGCTTTTGTTTTCGGATGGTTTCCTGATTTTTCCTGGTTATAGGCTTCGCGATTCACGGGTATAAAAAATTCCAACTTCATAGAACACCTAGAAAGTGCTAAACATGTATATATATGTTTGTTGACAGAGTGGCCAGGCTGAGGCCTCCGGGTGACTTCGGTCCACAGGAGATCGGGACAGCGCTCGTCACGCTGTTATGTCGTTGATTATATATATATATATATATATATATATATATATATATATATATATATATATATATATATATATATATATATATATATCAGTGTGAGAGTCAGTCAGTGTAAAGGGCCGTATATACTAATTTATAATAATAACTAGCAAGTCCATGGGCCCCAGTCCAACTTTTTGCTGTATTGTTCGTAGCTCTATTTTTCTATTTTGAAATTCTAATAATGGAAAAATTTAACACGAAACCACAGTGCACCTACCCTCACACAGCCATTCAGAAGCATCTCAGAAACTATTGTCAACCCCCGAAGCAAAGTTCACGCTTGCTCTGTCTGGGCATTTGTCAATGCGAATAATGAAAATGTTTTTGACCAAATCAAATTTGTTTTTGATATTGCATTGCCCGGGTCATTGGTGATTAATATAGTACCATTTTCAACTTTGTGCGATGCATGGTTTGGGAGGAGATGCAAAACTTATGGACAAAACTTTGGATTTAGTTTAATGTTGTGACAATGCAGCACATGTTTGGTGGGCCAAATGGCCTCCTCATGCGTCCAAGTTCCGTGTGAATCCATTTAATACATATGACGATGCTTAAACCCCAGAGAGCAAACACTTCAAGACAACCTCGGTGAATTATATCAGCAATCTTGGTGGACGTCTACATATTGCGTACTCATCTATAAATTGGGTGAGTGTGCTCTGTCTGAGCATTTACAGACTTGGCATTTAATATGGAATTTTTTTTTCTTTCTTGACTTGGGTTTACTTTCTGAACTCAGTGTATCAATCTGGTGAGTTTCTTTTATGCTTCGGTGATTTCTTTGTGAAAAGTACCATGTCACTGATTGTCTTTCACAGCAAGAAGTCAATAACAGGATGATATCACAGGTGGCGTGACAAAATGTAAGGACAGGTACATTTGACGATTGGCTACACAATCGGGTATATAAGGGTTGTTGCGTTCTGTATTAGTGGAAAACGACTTCTGCATGTCTACAAAAGTTATTGCTGCTTCCTCTGGAGATGGTCCGTCAACTCGACAATGCTATTTGTCATGGAGTGGTGGCTTTTCGAAATTCCGGCATGAAACAGCGTGCTATTGCTCGGAAGTATGGCATCACTCAAGGTCAGGTGTCAAAGATCCTGAAACGAAATGCTCAGAGGGGTGTCCCCACTCCAATACCGAGGCCAGGACGTCCCCGCAGAACCACAAGGAGAGATGATCGCCAGCTGCACCGGTTAGTCTGCAATGGCCGTACCAAGTCAGATAATCGGCTTAGGGCTGAGTGGCAGCAACTGACAAATGTGCCTGTATCCAGAAGGCTAGTCAACCAACGACTGGTTCAAGCAGGCTGTCGTGCCAGGCGTCCCCTGAGAAAGCCACGCCTGACCAGACAACACAGCCAGCGCCGATTGCAGTGGGCAAGAGAGCACCGTCAATGGCAGCCAGGACACTGGAATCACATGACCTTCAGTGACGAGTCTAGATTTCTGGTCTATCGTCAAGATGGCCACGTCCGAGTGCGCAGACAAGTGCATGAAGCCTACAACGAAGATTGTATAGTGCCAAGAGTCCAAGCTGGAGGTGGTGGGGTGACCGTTTGGGCTGCTTTTCATGCAGGGGGCAAAACTGACCTTGTTGTTCTGAATGGAAACCTGAACCAGTTCAAGTGCAGGGCCACTCTGGAAGAAACATTGCTTCCATTTGCTCGTGCAGCCTTTCGAGGAAACTTCGTCTTCCAAGATGACAATGCACGGCCTCATCATGCTTGCATGATCGAACACTTTCTTGATGACCATGGTGCAGAGCATATGGAGTGGCCTGCCATGTCCCCGGATATGAATCCGATAGAGAACTTGTGGGCAGAATTAACGCGTCAAATCGACAACTTGGACCAGCAGCCGGCCTCTGTGCGTGAATTGCAGCAGGCTATTGTCACTGCATGGCAAGCGATTCCTGTCCAAACCTTGGCAAATCTCGTGAACAGCATGCCTCGACGTGTACGTGCTCTCCTGAATGCTCGTGGGGGTTACACGAAGTACTGAACTGAATTTTACTGTCCGTAATCCCAGTCATAATTTAACTTTTGTTTTTGTTGAAAATTTTTTGGGCTAATGTGCAAAATAAAGAGATAGTCCTGGAAAACGTACAGAAGTTTCACACAGTACTGTCCGTGAATTCAGTTCAATATCAGTAAACATCACTTTCAAGGATCCATTTATTCGCTTTGAAATGTCAAATGTGGTTTTTGTTTCTTTTAAAGGCCACATTAACAAAATCTAGAATAATTTCAACATAATTCCAGTGAACTTTTGGTTCCAAGTCATCTTGAAAAGTAAGTTTACCCCCACAAAAAAAATATTCCATATTAAATGCCAAGTCTGTATATTTGTCAATATCGATGTGAATAATAAAAACATTTTTCTCAATATCAATGTTTTTTACTCTGCACTGTCCAGGTCCTTGGCAATCAATATGGTACCATTAATCTTTGTAAAAGCAGTGGATTTGGGAGGAGAGGTAAAACTCAGACATTGGATGTTATAATCATACAATAATTGAGTTAAAATAATAAATTATCACCATATAAAAATACATTTATAAATAGCATTTTTTTTTTAAACGAATACAAGTATACCTTATGGAACGATCTACTTCTTCGATGTCCCTCTTTATTGACACCATCCGGGTAGAGTCTTTGGCCCAAGTCTTTCACGAACCGGTTGACCAAACATGATGTTTGATTGAAGGTGGTGAGATTATGCAATTAATTCAGGGTGCCAGCAATACCTCGCCTACTGTCCGCAACTTTATGGAAGATAAGGAACTTTCTCATCATTGTACAAAAAAATTTTAAGCTCAGGAATCAATTAAATTTTTTCTTTAAGTTCAGAGTTAATTCCGATAAAATGTCTTTTTTTGTATACATAGTTGAGGCTTGTGGAAAAGCCAGTATGAGAACATTGAACGGATCAGGGAGCAACAGGAGAAAAGGAACAGGAGAGAGAGAGAGGGGAAAACAGCAACAGCAGAGCTGAAAGTTAAGATAGAGGAACCACCTTTCGAGGCCATTTTTCCCCGCAGTGCGGGGGGTTGGCCTTTTTCGGGCACCATGGTCCCCTTTTTGAAGCAATGTTTTATAACCGGATGCCCTTCCTGACACCAACCCTGTTAGTCGCTTCTTGCGACACACAGGGAATTACCAGTGAACTGATACTCAATTTGCCGACCTCGGAAGGATGACAGGCTGAGCCAACCCCCCTGGCGTTAATTCAGCAATCGACCGGGATTCGAACCCAGGGTCCCAAGCTGGCTCCCTAACCGCGAAGCCAACAAAGGTTAAGATAAAGGGAGGTGGACAAACTTGTTTTGGGGACAAATGGTGGGCAGGACAGGATGCAAGGGGTGGACAAGCTGAATACAGAAAGGAACTCTCAGGAGGGAAACTGGAAATTTGGAAGGAGGGATTGGGTGGGGTGGGATTAACGGGGTAGAAAAGATCATGGTTTTTGGATTGGGGATGATCTGAGAGGGTGGTCAACAGCTGTCTTGAAGACATTTCTTCTATTTAGGAAGCTATCACTTAATTGCATCCAACAATTGTTGGAACAAAATTTTTGAGTGTTTCTTAGAAGTATTAATGGTAATTATTGTATCCAACTATTATTGGAACAAAATTTTTTGAGTGTGTTGGAAGTATTTATGGGAATTGTGTCCAACTATAATTGGAACAATAACTTTTAAGTGTTTGTTAGAAGCATTAATGGGAGTTTTGTGTTGGCAACAACTGCGATGATGCATGCCGTTTCAACATGCACCACTCACTCCTCCACCCCATATATGTTCCTTCTGTGTCAAACTGCCCCCAACCCCATATGGGGTTCAGGGTTTATGCATTATTTTACATGAGGTATTCTAAACAACACAGGTTGATCATTTCAGGTGCCATTTCCTCTTTTTACATTTTGAAATGAATGACCATCAATCTGTCTAATTGACAATCTTAGTACTTTGCCATCAATGTTCAAAACCGCAAGAGGCGGGTAGTCGATGACAAGGCGCCATAGCTGTAGATCCTTAAGACCGCAATAATTGCTCCAACGAGACAGGGCCCAGTCACTCTTAAGCCTACAAATTTGAACTTTTATTTTGGGTTCCTTCATTTCTACAGACAGCTTCTGTAGCCTTACACCTTCTTCATTTCTTCTGTAGCCTTACCACTACAGATTATATCTCACTCAGCAAACTTTTGTTGTTGAAGGATAAATGCGTTCATAATTGATAGATATAGATTGTAAAGTTTGGCTGTCTGCATGAACAAGTCATTATGTCTAAATGCCCTAAGCATCTTTACCAGACTCTTAGCTGATGCAAACCCAACCACAAGACAAGTTGAAGATGCAATTTCAGATCATCTTTCATAAATGGAGTTACCACAGGTAAGATGAAATTACATCACCTTGTATTTCACATAGGATCTTCCGCGAACTTCTAAATATTTATAAGACACAAGGAATGCCAAATGGAAAATTGGACTTGCTGGAATGCAATTACAAGCACAACCTTAAGCATTTTTCACTGTAAGCCAGGTACAATATCAATCAATCAAATGTACTATATTCATGTCAGTGTCAGTGCTGCAAGTATCTCCTGGCAAGGGTTACATTGGGTGGTTTGCTGTTGCCTTCCGAGAATATAGGGCAGGGGAGGAATTTGTAATTAGTAGAGGAAAACGGCGATAACCCGCCTAATCTTTACAAAAGACAAAGTAGGATCTTTAAAATCCACCAATGACTGTTGAATGCAGATGGGTCCTCCATCTTAACCCTCATTTGATTGATGCGCTATCTGCTAGCCCTGAGGTATGACATAAAAATAAAAAAAGGATTTGATTGACTGAAATACATATTCTTTAATTATAAAATGTGCTTCAGTTGAAAAGTCAATCCAAATCTGTCTTCAAAACAGTCTTGTGCTTGAAGAATGTGAACTGGATTTGAAAAGTGAGACGACAGGATGGAACAGAGGAAGCGCAACCGGTTGTCATACCTGGGTTCAATTTCAGGCCACATACTTAAAACTATCATGCCAGCCAAACATAATTACGCTGCGCACGTGAAGCAAAATGTGGGGTTATCTTCTGCGAAGCAATCGGTTATCTTCTGTCTGTCTGCCTGTCTGTCCATCCGTCCATCTACAAATGTCAGTTTATGACCAAGAAACAACTTGATGTTTATGATGTATATGAGTTTATGACCACAACAACAACAGGCATTTTAAGGCCATTTACCCTGCTAGAGCGGGGGTTAGCCTTATATGAGTTTATGACCAATATCATATTTTGAACACGAATCGGAAATCGAACCTGTAGTTTAGCAGTAGTTTGGCTCTGAATTCGACCCGATCGCATATGCGTGGAGAGGAGTGAGATACATTTTTTTTTAGCCTGTCTAGCTTACTGTTAGACCACCTGTCTGGCTTAAATAATTCCAAACAGGAAACTTGCTGTTTTTAAAGACATCACAAAGGACAAAAACAACTGGCATGAATAATGAATGTAAAGTGTTAAATAAGGTGGCGTAAAAGACACTGCATCAATGGCGGCAAATTTTCGGAATTTTTTTTACATGACTTTAAAAATCATCATCTTATTTCAGTTGAAATATATATATATATATATATATATATAACATTAACACTGCATGGGGTACTGGGGTAGGGTGTTCTATGACTTCACCAGTTATCTATATGTAATGCAAAATGTGGCATCTGTCTGTGCACTTGTGCTTTCGGTTGTCTCCCGTTTGCACTAGCCGCTACTGCATTTAAAAAGCTCCGCATGCAGGCAAAGCATTCAACCAGAAAAATGCATGACAAGTACAGGTACATTCAAAGTACACCGCCTCAATGCCAAATAAATAAATAAAAAAGGAGCGGTGTACAATATATCCTCCAGCGCGCATGGCATTACCGGGGCGCCTTCGGCTGCATTTGCAGCCTTCGGTGCCCGGCAATGCCGCTGTGCAGCACATAGAGATGCTATTGGGAGGGAGAGGTGTATAATAATTGATGAATTGCATAACTAAAATCAATAAATAATAATCGTAAAATAATTAATTTCTTCATTAATTGGATACCAGCATACCCAAACAACCAGTGTTTCATCCAAAGCTGTAACTTAAAAAATTAATTAATTAATTAATCGAAAATATATAAATAATTGACTAATTAATAAATAAGTAATCAATTAATTGATTAATCAATAAAACAAAAATATCCTTTATAGCCAAATCACTTGGTCACTGTCGTGTCCAAATATCAGCATCCCAGCTCAAAAGGTGCATGAGACATTGCTGAGATGAGAAAGAAAATAAATAAGTGATTAATTATGAAAATAAATAAATAATAACGGTAAAATAATTAAATTATTAATCAATTGGCTAATTATTAGCAAATTGGCTAATTGGCTAATTATCATGCAGATTGTATACAAAGTCGGTGGTGGTTTCTGTATGCTATTAGCCGCTAATAGCATACAGAAACCACCACCGCTTCATCAGAATCTGTAACTTTTAAACATAGGGGCAATACCCATGGCGCTCACCTGGTAGAATAAACAGTATACTGCACTGACTAAAGGTATTTTAAACCAATTTCAATGGTTGCTAGAAGACAGGGCAGCTTGTAGAATCATACCAACATAATCATGACTTTAAACAAACAAACAAAAAAATACCTATTTTGGGGGGCAACACCTACCGCCACCCCCCCCCCCCCCCCTTCCACCTCATGTACCTCCTCAGACTCCAATTTTTCTAATGCCTTGAACAAACATTGGCACATCAAGGGTGATGAAGGTTGTGGTGAAGTTTCATTGAAATTGTGTATGTAGTTTCAGAAAAAACGGCAAACACCTATTTTGGGGAGGAACCCCCCCCCCCCCCCTCCCCCAGTAGACCCCTCACGGCCCGATTTTTAGCTCACCTGGAACGAAGTTCAGGGGAGCTTATACGGTGGCGCGTTGTCCGTCCATCAGTCCGTAAACACTTGCAACTTCTTCTCTGAAACAACTGAAGGGATTGTGACCAAACTTGGCACAAATTATATTTGTCGTGTTGGGACGAAAGTTTGTTTATAGCATTAAAAAAAATATTGGGGTCTAAGGGGGTTTACCGGGGTCAAAGTGGATCCACGTTTGACCCCCCAAAATAGGAATATATGCTTTTTCTCAGAAACTACACACACAATTTCGATTAAACTTGACCACATCCTTCATCACCCGTGATGTACCGAAGTTTGTTCACCGAAGATGTACCGAAGAGATATCACGCGAACAAACAAGATGTCATGCAGATCACGGTACTTGCAAAATCCACGCCCCCACCCCAAAGAAACGGTTGCCAAGGACACATCAAATTTCCATTTCATTATGATAATAATTGATGATCTTAATGAAAGCTCATGTAAATCAGATTAAAATTGATGATTTTCAGATGAAAAATGATGTTATTAGAAGTTTGACCTTGAGTTGACCTTTGACCTTAAAATAGTTGGTTTCCCAATTCAGTGATATGCAATTGCTGTTTAACCTTCAAGTCAATCACATGAAAATTGTTGATTTTTCAGATGAAAATTGATGATTTTAGAAGTTTAACCTTGAGTTTACCTTTGACCTTTTGACCTCAAAAATAGTTGGTTTTCCAATTCAGTGATGCACTATGTAATTGCTGTTTAATTTCAAGTTAATCAGAGTTAATCAGATGAAAAGTGATGATTTTAAAGATGAAAATTGATGATTTTAGAAGTTTGACCTAGAGATGACCTTTTACAGTTTGACCTCAAAAATAGTTGCCTTCCCAATTCAGTGAGGCACTATGCAAATGCTGTTAAATTTTCAAGCCAATCAGATGAAAATTTATGATTTTTCAGTTGAAAATAGATGATTTTGGAAGTTTGAACTTGAGTTTACCTTTGACTTTTTGACCTCAAAAATAGTTGGTTTTCCAATTTTGTAACTCAATTTACAAATGCTGTTCAATTTTCAAGTAAATCGGATGAAAATGGCGATTTTAGAAATCTGACCTTCAGATGACATTTGACCTCAAAAGCAATTGGCTTCTCAATGGTGACGACCTCTACAACTTGGTGAAGTTTCATGACTATCAATTTAGAATTGACTTGTAGGTGAGTGACAAACACACAAACAAACAAGAAGACGTCATGCAGAGCATGACACTTGCAAAATCCGCACCCCCCAAAAAAAGTTTCCATTGATACAGCAAATTGTCCATTTCATCAAGATTAAAATTGACGATCTCAACCAAAGCTCGGGTTAATAGGATGAAAAGTGACGATTTTTCAAATGAAAATTGATGATTTTAAAAGTTTCACCTTGAGTTGACCTTTAACCTTAAGACCTCAAAAATAGTTGGTTTCCCTATTTAGTGACTCGATATGCAAATGCTGTTCTCTTTTGAAGTCAATCGGATGAAAATTGATGGGTTTTCAGATGAAAATTCATGATTTCGGAGGTTTGACCTTGAGTTGACTTTTCACCTTTTGACCTCAAAATAGTTCATTTCCCAATTTAGTGACAATATACAAATGTGATTCAATTTTCATCAATCGGATTTAAAATGGCGATTTTAGAAATTTGACCTCCAAATGACCTTTGACCTCAAAATCAATAAGCTTCTCAATTGGGACGACCCATACAACCTGGTGAAGTTTCGTGATGATCGGTTTACAATTGTGGCCTGTAGGCCGGTGACAAACAGACAGACAGAACCACAAACGCAACCAACCAATATACTTGATAATCTTCGATTTTGCAAGTAACAAGAAAAAGTCATGCAGAGCACGATACTTGCAAAATCCGCCACCCATTAATACAGCAAATTGTCAATTTCATCAAGATTAAAATCGACGATATTGATCAAAGCTCGGGTCAATAGGATGAAAATTGATGGTTTTTCAGATGAAAATTGATGATTTTGGAAGTTTGACCTTCAATTCACCTTTGACCTTTTGACCTAAAAAAGTTGGTTTTCCTATTTAGTGACTCAATGTGCAAATGCGGTTCAATTTCCAAGTCAATCGGATGAAAATTCATGATTTCGGAAGTTTGACCTTGAGTTGACTTTTGACCTCAAAATAGTTCATTTCCCAAATTAGTGACAATATACAAATGTGATTCAATTTTCAAGTCAATCGGATTTAAAATGGCAATTTTAGAAATTTGACCTCCAGATGACCTATGACCTTTGAGCCATTGCTGGTTTTGGTGGATTTGGGGTGTTCTGAAAAAGTTTGTTTCCCAATTCATTTTATATACTGTACTCAAAGATAACTGATATTAAATTGACTTTCACAGAAATTTGATGTATCTATTTATTTATTTACCTTTTTGTATACAAAGTCGAGGCTCGTGTAAGCGCTAACACAAAACACAAACAGAGACACATAAGACATATAATAAAGGAAGCGGGAGGCAAGATGGGGAGAGAGAGGGAAGCACACAAGCACAACAACAGTAGAGAACAGGGACATCGAGAGATCTGTGGAAGGGAAAGAGCTGGGGGGGGGGGGGGGGGGGGGAGGGGGCGGATATACGGTATAAAACAAATGGACACCACCATGAATTTCAGGAAAGAAGTCAGAGATTGAAATAGGTGGATTTGTGGTGTTGTAACGGGGGTAGAAAAGATCAAGGTTTTGGATAAGAAACGGTGGTGAACAGCTGTTTTAAAGACCTGGAGGGAGGAGTGGGATTGAAGAGAATGTGGGAGTTTGTTCCAGAAGCGGGAGAAAAGAGGAATTGAAAGAGTGAAGGTGAGCAGAGAGTCTTGATTTTAGCAGTTTCAGCAGAAGAGGGTTGCTGGCAGATCTTGTGCGTCCTGAAGGAATACTTAGGGGACAGAGCACAGACAGAGCTGGGGGAGCAAGGCCGGAGAGGAGTCGGTAGAAGACAGAAAGACCACCTACCTGTCTGCGGTGAGCAAGTGAAAGGCCCTTAGAATGAACTTCATCATGGGAGATACCATTCATTCCAAAAGCTTTGGTTTCTATAACGTGAGGCCGAGCTAGGTGTGAGGCAGGAGCACCAGCCCAGAGGGCAGTATTCCATGAAATTGCAGATGAAAGCTTTGTATGTGGTGAGGAGCTCAGAAGTGCCCAGAGAGGACTTCACATGAAGCAGGATGCCAAGTCGACGAATGGCTTTGGAGGCCACCTTGGAAATGTGGTTTTCCCAGGAAAGTTCATGGCAGATAGAGGCTCAAAAGATTAGTGACAGAACTTCTTCAAGAGGATTGTTGAGAAAGTAGATGGGAGGGTTTTGCAGAAGGTCTTTTCGGGGAGACATAGTGAGTGTGAGTTTATGTCATGTACCCCTCCCCAACCCCAGCCCTCTTCCTTCTACAGATCTACCGAACGTCCCTGTTCTCTACTGTTGTGCTTGAATGTTTCCCTCTCTCCCCCCCCCCCCCCCCCCACCCCTCTTGTCTCCAGCTCCCTTTATTGTATGTTTTATGTGTCCGTGTTTTATGCATCTTTTCGTGTTTAATGTGTTCGCTCTTAGACGAGCCTCGACCCTATGTACAAAACACTATATACACTCTGTGTACAAAACACTTTATATATACTAGGGCATGCCCGTACTATATATAAGCTAGGACGTGCCCGTACGTGGGTGCCCGTTCCTTGCCAAAAAAAAAAAAAAATTTGTGTAGGGGTGTGTGTGTGTAAACATCCTAGGGCGTGCCCGTACGTGGGTGCAAAAAAACATGCGTGCAAACAACAACAACAAAAAAAAACTTTGAAACCACGTGGCAGTAACGACCACAGAACCCCCCCCCCCCTCTATTTACATGAATGGTTTGGTCCATTCGCAACGACCACAGAACCCCCCCCTCTATTTACATGCAATGGTTTGGTCCATTCGCAACGCCAAAGCGAACGGCGAACGGCTAAATCGCCATAGCTCGGTAAGTACTTGTCCGATTAATTTCAAACCTTGAAAAGGCACATCCTCGGGTCCCCAGCAATATACCTGGCAAGTTTAAAGTATATCGGACCCGTGGTTGTCGAGAAACAGCGGTCACAGACAAACAAACAAACGTACAAACGTACAAACAAACACACAGAGATTACTGGAATTATAGATAGATATATATATATATATATATACATATATATATATATATATATATATATATATATATATATATATATATATATATATATATATATATATATATATATATATATATATATATATATATATATATTGTTGCAGTTTTGAGAATAAAGGCAAGCCCCCCTCTTAGTTAGTTGCACCACAATGGTGAAGTCGGGCGTGAGGGGCGCGTCCACTAATGGAACGCCTCTCGCTTCCCAAATCGAGGGTCACGTGGTCAGGAGAACCTTGTCCCTTCTGGTTGCCTTGCCGTCCCACCGTGAGCGCTGGTCAGGGTGTACTTCAAGCTAAGCTTAAGTGTTAAGTTCCTCCTTGCCCTCGCAAGGGAAAGGCTAGGGTCAAGCTCTCCCAAATTTCCAAACACTAGAAATCGGACGTCTCAAATTAATTAATTAATTTGTTAATACATCTCAGTCGCCCGCGACCTCTCCAGCGCGGGCGTCGAACCAGTTCATTTCCGGTGCGACCGGGCCGACTATTGGCCCAGCCGTGGCCGAAGCCGTTGATTCCGCCGTAGCACGCTAACGCGTAGGCTCACGCGTCCCTGGTCCGCCGGGGCTCCGCGGGTGTCCTACTGTGCCTGACGCCGCTATTCTCTCAACTTTCGGGAGTAGGCGCCGGTGCCCGGGGACGGATTTCACTGTCTAAACATGGTAGCGCTAGGCCAGTGGGACCCACGTGCACTCACAAGTTGTTCTGCGCGTGGGCGGCAGTATCAGACCGGGGCGCCCAAACGCTCCCCGGCTAAAGTTCATCCTGAAAGCGCCCACATTGTGCGGACAAACTCCACCAATTGGCCGGTCACACTGTGCCTATCGGCCGGCCTCAAAGACCGAAATTGTGGCGGTTACCGATCCTTTGGATTTTCAGGGTGGCATAGTTACGAACCCGAAGGATCGGTAACCGCCACAATTTCGGTCTTCGAGGCCGGCCGATAGGCACAGTGTGACTGGCCAATTGGTGGAGTTTGTCCGCACAATGTGGGCGCTTTCAGGATGAACTTTAGCCGGGGAGCGTTTGGGCGCCCCGGTCTGATACTGCCGCCCACGCGCAGAACAACTTGTGAGTGCACGTGGGTCCCGGCGGTCCCACTGGCCTAGCGCTACCGTGTTTAGACAGCGAAATCCATCCCCGGGCACCGGCGCCTACTCCCAAAAGTTGAGAGAATAGCGGCATCAGGCACGGTAGGACACCCGCGGAGCCCCGGCGGACCAGGGACGCGCGAGCCTACGCGTTAGCGTGCTACGGCGGAATCAACGGCTTCGGCCACGGCCGGGCCGATCGGAAATGAACTGGTTCGACGCCCGTGCTGGAGAGGTCACGGGCGACTGAGATGTATTAACAAATTAATTAATTAATTTGAGACGTCCGATTTCTAGTGTTTGGAAATTTGGGAGAGCTTGACCCTAGCCTTTCCCTTGCGAGGGCAAGGAGGAACTTAACACTTAACACTTAAGCTTAGCTTGAAGTACACCCTAACCAGCTCTCATGGTGGGACGGCAAGGCAACCAGAAGGGACGAGGTTCTCCTGACCACGTGGCCCTCAATTTGGGAAGCGAGAGGCGTTCCATTAGTGGACGCGCCCCTCACGCCCGACTTTTGGGCGGCCCCGGTAGGCCGTTTGTTTTGACATTCCGTGACAAGTCCCGCACCCCCACCTCCGGGCCGACCGGAATGAATCCCGGTGTCCCGATCCGAGCCTTCAGAGCGGGCCGGCTAGCGAGAGTGATTGGCACCCCGAACCTGCACTTTCCGTCCCTGCGGTCCCAAATACCGGAACCACCCGAATACCACTTTATTTGACAAAATGAGGTGCGGCCTACATCTAGGCAAGACCACGGCCCGAACACGACCCCTTCACTCGACGATACCTATCACAATATAACTCGCATAAATTCGTAACATACCTTTTTCTTGTCGCGGTATACTTACGCTTCTCGACGCGGTGTGGAAACAACAATTAATGAAACAGATTCTAATTTGGAAGTAAAACGAAGGCGTGCACAATGAAACAAGATTTCCTCAGAATCGACCCTCGTGCCGGGGACGCGACGACGCCACTGCGCCCCAGCCTTACAAAACCAACCCTATATAAGTCAATACCTCCAACGACTCGGCCAATTCCCGCCCAATCCTCGCCAAACAAAGGCCCCCGCTACCCACAGATACCCCTCAATCCTCCTATAGGCGAACTCAGGATGAATTTCGCAACAAAAATAAAGTCCTTCGGCGACGGAAATTCAACATGGGGCTTTCCTATGTAACTTTACCCCGAGGTAATTCCACCAAAAATCCCCGAAATTTCGCGGGTCCAGTTTTATTGAGTGTTAAGCTAATCTGGCGACTGCAAAATCTGAAAACAGAATTAAGATCCGAGTCCCCGAACCACCCGAATACCACTTTATTCAACAAAATGAGGTGCGGCCTACATCTAGGCAAGACCACGGCCCGAACACGATAACTACGAGAATAGAACTCGCACAAATTAGTAATACCCCACGAAATAAAATGCAGGGACATCATTATCGCTGTAGGACTGGAAACGGGATTTGAATTTGTTGTAATGACGGTGTGCACAATGAAACAATATCTCCTCAGAATCGACATTCGTGCCGCGTGACGTGGTGACGTCATCGCGTTTTCACCTTAAAAGACCTATTTGATATAAGTTAATATTTTGAATAAGTCGGTCAATTTTTGTCCAATCTTCGCTAAATAAAGGTTGTCCTTACTTACCTAGTGGTGTTCCTATCCACCACAAGTAACCCGGTGTCATAATCGAAAACCGATTCAAAATGGCCCCTCGCTACGATTTTCCACGATCACATTTTATTTTCACCACTTCAAATCGACCGAATTTCACCAAATAAGATACCACACTCGATGCAGGGACCTCATTTTCGTGGCAAAACTGTACACAGAATTCAAATTCGTTGTGAAATTGAGCCGTGCACCATAAAACCAAAATTTCCTCGGAATCGAGTCGTGCCGGGGACGTGATGACGTCACTGCGTTTACAGCGTTAAGAAACTAATTTTTTATAAGTCCATATTTTGAATAACTCGGTCAATTTTTGCCCAATCTTCGCCAAATAAAGGTTCCCGTTACGTACAGATACCCCTCTATCCTCCTAGAGGCGAAGTCAGGTTCAATTTCGTAATAAAAAATAAAGTCCTTCGGCGACGAAAATTTAACATGCGGTTTTCCTATGTAACTTTACCCTGAGGTAATTTTACCAAAAATCGTCGAAATTTCGCGGGGCCAATTTCTGTCGAGTGTTAAGACATACTAGCGACTGCGAAATCCGGAATCAGAATTAAAATCCGAGTCTCCGTTCACTCACGGGGGCCCCCCAAGAACAAATCGCATATATTCCTAATGAAAAAACTCCCGAGTTCCTAAATCCCAAATCCCATACCATCCGATGTCAATCCATATATTTACACATCGCGACGAACGTTAGGCATCTAATGATAAGCATAAAAACCATCAAAAAATATTTTAAGACCACTTTATTGGACAAAATGAGGTGCGGCCTACATCTAGGCAAGACCACGGCCCGAACACGACCCCTTCACTCGACGATTCCTATCACAATATAACTCGCATAAATTCGTAACATACCTTTTTCTTGTCGCGGTATACTTACGTTTCTCGACGCAGTGTGGAAACAACAATTAATGAAACAGATTCTAATTTGGAAGTAAAACGAAGGCGTGCACAATGAAACAAGATTTCCTCAGAATCGACCCTCGTGCCGGGGACGCGACGACGCCACTGCCACTGCCACCACACCACACCACACCACAATATATATATATATAGCCTCGCTTAGTTCAGTTATGTCTTATTCAATGTTAAGTATAGTCTCCTTTCCTGTATTAGTATGCGTTGAAGCATGCAAGTAAGTGTAGGCTTCATTGTTCATTGGGCTGGAATGCCATGTGCTAGGGCCTGGAACAAGTCTGGGAGGCCCGAAGGAGGAGCTACAGGGGAGTGGCTGGAAGCGGCAAGCAGCCGGTGGGAGCTAAAGGGGAGTGGCCAGTGACGGTGGCCAGGGGCGGTGCTTGGAACATTCTAGGGGGACTCGGGGGGGGGGGGCTATAAGACCCTGCCCCTAGTGCCCCGGGCCCCCAAACTCAGTCAGTCTCTGTCCCAGCGCTCCTCTCCGTGGCCGAGCTCCCAGCTGAGTCTCTGTCCCAGCGAGCTCTCTGCCCCTGTATCAAGTGCTCTCTGCCCCCAGCTCTCTGTCCCGGGATTCTGAAGCGACTGTGTGTGATCGAGGCTCTCTGTGATCAGCTCTCTCTGCGCTCTGTGATCGAAAGCACGAACTCTCCCTTTAGGCTGCGTCCTGCCCCTGTTATAAGGCTTTCGAGGACGATCTCTCCCGGGGCCCGAGATCCTAACGATCTCCCTGCTTGGGCTCCCAGCACGTGCCACGAACATCTTGAGGGACACGCCCAACGAGCTGACCGGGGTGAACGGCACCAGCGGCCGCACTTTGAGCGCGTCCTTCTTCTTCCTTCCTTTCCCCGCGTGAGTGAGTGGGCCCTTGTCTGGGGATTAAGTTAAGGACTTTAAGTTTCTACCCTGTGTCTCTTTGCCCTGATCATTTGTACAAATTGTAATAATAAACCTGTGTTCTTTTGCTTCCATTTGGCCGTTCATGTCTTTTCCCACCATTGGCTTCGCATTGTACGAAATAAAACCACTCAAACGGGTTCAGTAAGAATTAACGGCACGAGTCACGTGACACGCAAACCGCTCGGGCGTATCAGACCAGCGTGACTCGTGCGAGGTCCAGCCCCCATTCTTATGGCGGCGTGTGTATAGAAGGTACTTGGGGATTCGACCAGATACCCTTCCGCACGCTCGCTATGGTGGTGGCGGCTGGAATTGCTCCGCAATCCGCCCAAGTGTAAAGTGGGTAGCGGCCTCGTGGACTCGAAGGCCCGAGGGGGAAAAGGGTTTAACCCCCCTCTGTACGTCGACGGGCTCAAGATCCGCAACAATATATATATATATATATATATATATATATATATATATATATATATATACACACAGACTTGGCATTTAATATGGAATATTTTTTTTGTGGGGGTGAACTTACTTTTCAAGATGACTTAGAACCAAAAGTTCATTGGAATTATGTTGAAATTATTTTAGATTTTGTTAATGTGACCTTTAAAAGAAACAAAAACGACATTTGACATTTCGAAGCAAATAAATTGATCCTTGAAAGTGATGAAAACTGATATCGAACTCAATTCACGGACAGTACTGTGTTAAACTTCTGTACGTTTTCCAGAAGTATCTCTTTATTTTGCACATAAGCCAAAAAAAATTTCAACAAAAACAAAAGCTAAATTATGACTGGGATTACGGACAGTAAAATTACAGTTCAGTACTTCGTGTAACCCCCACGAGCATTCAGGAGAGCACGGACACGTCGAGGCATGCTGTTCACGAGATTTGCCAAGGTTTGGACAGGAATCGCTTGCCATTCAGTTACAATAGCCTGCTGCAATTCACGCATAGAGGTCGGCTGCTGGTCCAAGTTGTCGATTTGACGCGTTAATTCTGCCCACAAGTTCTCTATCGGATTCATATCCGGGGACATGGCAGGCCACTCCATATGCTCTACACCACGGTCAGCAAGAAAGTGTTGGATCATGCGAGCACGATGAGGCCGTGCATTGTCATCTTGGAAGACAAAGTTTCCTCGAAAGGCTGCACGAGCAAATGGAAGCAATGTTTCTTCCAGAATGGCCCTGTGCTTGAACTGGTTCAGGTTTCCATTCAGAACAACCAGGTCAGTTTTGCCCCCTGCATGAAAAGCAGCCCAAACGGTCACCCCACCACCTCCAGCTTGGACTCTTGGCACTATACAATCTTCGTTGTGGGCTTCATGCACTTGTCTGCGCACTCGGACGCGGCCATCTTGACGATAGACCAGAAATCTAGACTCGTCACTGAAGGTCACGTGATTCCAGTGTCCTGGCTGCCATTGACGGTGCTCTCTGGCCCACTGCAATCGGCGCTGGCTGTGTTGTCTGGTCAGGCGTAGCTTTCTCAGGGGACGCCTGGCACGATAGCCTGCTTGAACCAGTCGTTGGTTGACTAGCCTTCTGGATACAGGCACATTTGTCAGTTGCTGCCACTCAGCCCTAAGCCGATTAGCTGACTTGGTACGGCCATTGCAGACTAACCGGTGCAGCTGGCGATCATCTCTCCTTGTGGTTCTGCGTGGATGTCCTGGCCTCGGTATTGGAGTGGGGACACCCCTCTGAGCATTTCGTTTCAGGATCTTTGACACCTGACCTTGAGTGATGCCATACTTCCAAGCAATAGCACGCTGTTTCATGCCGGAATTTCGAAAAGCCACCACTCCATGACAAACAGCATTGTCAAGTTGACGGGCCATCTCCAGAGGAAGCGGCAATAACTTTTGGAGATGTGCAGCAGTTGTTTTCCACTAATACAGAACGCAACAACCCTTATATACCCGATTGTGAAGCCAATCGTCAAATGTACCTGTCCTTACATTTTGTCACGCCACCTGTGGTATAATCCTGTTATTGACTTCTTGCTGCGAAAGACAATCAGTGACATGGTTCTTTCAACAAAGACATCACCGAAGGGTAAAAGAAACTCACCAGATTGATATACTGAGCTCAGAAAGTAAACCCAAGTCAAGAAAAAAAAAAATCCATATTAAATGCCAAGTCTGTATATACACACACGCATGCACGCACACACACACACACACACACACACACACACACACACACACACACACACACACACACACACACACACACACACACACACACACACACACACACACAATATTGGCACGCTTGCACTTTTTTCAAACAACGCACCATTTCTTCCAGAAAATTGTTGAAATTAAAACATCTTTTGGTATCCACATATGTCATTCTTTGGTTTGCAGTAGAACAAAACAAAAAAGCTGAAAAAAACACTAAATCTTAGCTAAAATTAGAATACTAAAATAAAGATTAATATAAATAAAAATTAGAATACTAAAATAAGTTTTAAAAAATACTAAAATAAAGTATATACAATTAGAATGCGAGTACGTCTTTAAAGTATATACAATTAGAGTGTGAGTACATCCATAAAGTATATATAATTAGAATGGGAGTACGTCCATAAAGTATGTACAATTAGATTGTGAGTACATCTATAAAGTATGTACAATTAGATTGTGAGTATGTCTATAAAGTATGTACAATTAGAATGCGAGTACGTCTATAAAGTATATACAATTAGAATGTGAGTACATCGATAAAGTATATACAATTAGAATGTGAGTACATCTATAAAGTATGTACAATTCGAATGTGAGTACCTCAATAAAGTATATACAATTAGAATGGGAGTACGTCTTTAAAGTATATTAGAATGTGAGTACGTCTATAAAGACCAACCAACTTCTATCTTCTATCTACTCATAGATAGAAGATCATAGATAGAAGACCAACTTCTATCTATTCATCCCAACTCTCTCTTCCTCATATGTGGTGATTTCAATTGTCACCATGCCAGTTGGCTGGGTGTGGGTACCTCTCTCACCAGCCATGGCTCCTCAGCAAAGGACTTCTGCGACTCACTGGGACTGACACAATCTGTCAATTTCCCGACCCGGATCTCAGTCAACGGAGCATCTTCTTTTCTGGACTTGGTTATGACTAACTTCCCTGAAAATGTCTGCTGCTCTTCTTCTGCTCCAATCGGCTCATCTGATCATGTGCTTGTTAAAGTGGACATCTCTCTGACCATTCTCAGGGAGCCTGCTCAGCGTCGACAAGTCTGGCATTTCACTCAGGCCAACTGGCACGGTCTTCAAGCAGCCATCAATCATCTGGACTTGTCTCCCATCTCTACCACCTCTGACATCAACCCATCCTGGGAATTCTTCCAAAGTAAATTGCTCTCTCTCATGCACAGATTTATCCTATCTCGTCTTCAATTGTCAGACCCTTCCTCCCGTCCATGGTACACGGAATCTTGTGGTGAGGCTGTTGCCCAGAAACAACTTGCCTTCGTCTCCTGGAAAGCAAATCCAACGGAAGGAAATCTCATTTCCTTTCACAAAGCCCGAAACAAGTGTGTGTCCACCCTCACGAGAGCCAGGAAACAATATCTCTCCGTTCTCAAGACCGAACTCTCTTATCTGTCTCCCTCTTCCAAATCCTGGTGGCGTCTGGTCAAATCTGTTTCTGGTGTTTGTTCCCCCTCCATCCCCTCCCTTACCTCAAACGGCTACACAGCTGACTCCGCACGTGAAAAAGCTGAATGCCTCAACTCTGTGTTTGCTTCTAAATCTTGTGTCCCAAACACACCCCTCTCTGTACCCACCGTACCCAGTCATACCCAGCTGCTCCTGGACTCTGTGTCCTTTCCTCCTAACAAGGTGGAAAAGTTTCTGTCAACCCTCGACTCTGATTCTGCAACTGGACCTGATGGCATCAGCCCACGGGTCCTAAAATCCTGTTCTTCCGCTCTTTCACTCCCTCGCTCTGTTCTCTTCACCCTCTCTTTTGCTCAAGGTCATCTGGCATCTGCTTGGAAATCAGCCAACATCACCGCTTTGCACAAAAAAGGTGCAAAAACAGATCCTAGCAACTACAGACCAATCAGCCTTCTCCCAATTATCAGCAAAGTCATGGAATCCATCATTGCTTCGGATATGAAATCTTTCCTCTTCTCCAATGGCTTGATCTCTGATCATCAATTTGGTTTCAGACAAGGTCACTCTACTCTGGGCATGCTGCTTCTGCTGTCTCAACAATGGATGGAGGTCCTCAATGCCAAACAGGAAATTAGAGCTGTCTCCCTCGACAAATCACGTGCCTTTGATACGGTCTGGCACCCCGCTCTGCTCACCAAACTCTCCTCTTTTGGTATCCATGGAAATCTCCACGCATGGCTGGCGGACTTCCTCTCCAGTTGTAGTCAACGTGTGGCCCTGAATGGGTTTCTCTCATCTCCTCTTCCTGTTCAGGCTGGAGTTCCCCAAGGCAGTGTTCTGGGCCCTGTGCTTTTTCTGGTCTTCATCAATTGGTGCAAAAGCCTGGAGCCTGGTGTTGGGCTAGCGGCTAGGGTGCCAGCTTAGGATCCAAGGATCCTGGGTTCGAATCCCGGTCGATCGCTGAATTAACGCCAGGGGGGTTGACTCAGCCTGTCATCCTTCTGAGGTCGGCTAATTGAGTACCAGTTCACTGGTAATTCCCTGCTTGTCGTAAAAAGGTGACAAACAGGGTTGGCGGCAGGAAGGGCATCCGGTCGTAAAACATTGCTTCAAAAAGGGGACCAAAAAACAACAACAACCACGGTCCCCGAAAAAGGCCAACCCACGCTTTGCGGGGAAAAATGGCCTCTAAAGGTGGTTATTTATTTATTATTTATCAATGATCTCTCTGACTCTCTTGAAAATCCTCTCTATCTCTTTGCTGATGACTCCACTCTCTGCCGCTCCATTCCTCATCCCTCAGATCGGCAGTCTGCAGCCTCCTCACTCTCTGCAGACCTGGACAAAATCACAGACTGGGCAAACAAGTGGAATATGTCTTTCAATCCTGACAAATCTCACACTCTTACGATGTCTCTCCGAAAAGACCGACTGGACAACCCTCCCATCTACTTCCTGAATAATCCTCTCCAAGAAGTTCTGTCACTCAAGCTTTTGGGTCTCACTATCTGCCATGATCTTTCCTGGGAAAACCACATTTCCAAGCTGGCCTCCAAAGCCAGTCGCCGACTGGGCATCCTCCGTCGTGCGAAGTCCTTCCTTGGCACACCTGAGCTCCTCACCACATACAAGGCTTTCATCCGCAGCTCAATGGAATACTGTTCTCCCCTCTGGGCTGCTGCTCCTACCTCACACATAGCTCGTCTTCACGCTGTTGAAACCAAAGCGTTCAGAATCATTGGAATCTCCCGCGATGACGCTATCTCCGAGGGCCTTTCACTTACTCACCGCAGGCAGGTTGGTGGTCTTTCCGTCTTCTACCGACTCCTCTCCGGCCTAGCCACTCCAGCCCTGTCTGTGCTCTGTCCCCCAAATATTCCTACAGGTCGCACAAGATCTGCCTGCAACCCTCTTATGGTTAAACTGCCAAAATCAAGACTCTCTGCTCACCTTCACTCGTTCATTCCTCTTTTCTCCCGCCTCTGGAACAAACTCCCTCACTCTCTTCAATCCCACTCCTCCCTCCAGGTCTTTAAAACAGCTGTTCACCACCATCTCTTATCTTCCCCAACCCAAAACCTTGATCTTTTCTACCCCTGCTAATTTCACCCCAAATCCACTTTTTTGAAATACCAACTTCTTTCCTGGAAGTCGTTGGTGTCCTTGCGTTTTATACCTATCCTGCCTCCCCCCAAGCCCTCTCCCTCCCACACATCTCCCGATGTCCCTGCTCTCAAAATGTTGTGTTTGTGTGCTTCCTCCCCTTCTCTCCCCATCTTGTCTACCGCTCCCCTTTTTATATACTTTGTTTGCTTGTTTGTTTGATTTGTTTGTTTGAAAAATGTTAACTCTTTCACGAGCCTCGATTCTGTATACAAAGCATGTACAATAAGAATGCGAGTACGTCTGTAAAGTATGTGCAATTAGAATGCGAGTACGTTTATAAAGTATATACAATTAGAATGTGAGTACGTCAATAAATTATGTGCAATTAATAATGCGAGTATGTTTATAAAGTATATACAATTAGAATGTGAGTATGTCTATAAAGTATGTACAATTTGAATGTGAGTACGTTTATAAAGTACATACAATTAGAATGTGAGTACGTCTTCAAAGTACATACAATTAGAATGTGAGTACGTTTATAAAGTATGTACAATTAGAATGCAAGTACGTCTATAAAGTATGTACAATTTGAATGTGAGTACGTTTATAAAGTACATACAATTAGAATGTGACTACATCTATAAAGTATGTACAATAAGAATGCCAGTACGTCTATAAAGTATGTACAATTAGAATGCGACTACATCTATAAAGTATGTACAATTAGAATGCAAGTACGTTTATAAAGTATATAGATTTAGAATGTGACTACATCTATAAAGTATGTACAATTAGAATGCGAGTACGTTTATAAAGTACATACAATTAGAATGTGAGTACGTTTATAAAGTATGTACAATTAGAATGCGAGTACGTCTATAAAGTATGTACAATTGGAATGTGAGTACGTCTATAAAGTATGTACAATTTGAATGTGAGTCCATCTATAAAGTATGTACAATTAGAATGTGAGTACATCTATAAAGTATGTACAATTAGAATTTGAGTACGTCTATAAAGTACATACAATTAAAATGTGAGTACGTCAATAAAGTATGTACAATTAGAATGTGAGTACGTCTGTAAAGTATGTACAATTAAAATGTGAGTACGTCAATAAAGTATGTACAATTAGAATGTGAGTACGTCAATAAAGTATGTACAATTAAAATGTGAGTACGTCAATAAAGTATGTACAATTAAAATGTGAGTACGTCAATAAAGTATGTACAATTAGAATGTGAGTACGTCTGTAAAGTATGTACAATTTGAATGCGAGTATGTCTCTAAAATAGGTACTATAAAACCACACAAAGCAAGTCTGGGCGATGTTATACAATCTTTGATTGCTTTTTCTCGTTAATAATATGAGTTCCCTTTCAAGGAACTTCAACACAGAAGGAGGCCATTGGACCCATCAAAGCTGGCACTATAATTACCAACTTGTGGTTGATTGTCCACTCTCTATCATTTTCAAACGCTGAGCATCAAGCAAGGAAGCAGCACGCCCTGTTTTCTAAGTCTTTGGAATGACTCGCCTCGGGTTCAAACCACCGACCTCCCAGCCTCAGAGTGGACGCCCTCACCATTACACCACCGACGTAAGGACTGTTCCAGCGTTCATTTCAAGGGCCTTTATGGCTTTAGGAATATGCAAGACACCTCGTTACCGCAAGTTTCCACGCAACATAATTCCCTCATGTAACAATCGTTCAGCATGTGCAACTCCTGCACCCTTCCTTTTTAGAGGTGGCATTAGGCATTCTGAGCAAATTCTAAAGTCTTTCAGAGACACCAGTGTGTGTATCATCCATATAAATACACGGATTACATTATTTAACTAGAGCGGCACTCAGTAGATAGCATACCTCCACCAGGGGAACAGTTTACGTTTTGTATCCCAGAGTAGACCAGAAAAATCACAATACAGAATCATATTTAATCAAAATCATCCGTCCACAACTTTTTGAAATATCCTGCTATATGTCGTTTTTGGCCCCATCTCCCAAAGGTGAAGAATCACTTAAAAATTCCACTAGCCAGATCCTAATCCGGATCTTCACCAAAATCGAAACATTTCATCCTCGTCACATACACTACCTCTCTGCAAAATTTCGTCCGAATCCGTCCACAACCTTTTGAGATATCTTGTTCACAAACAGACAGACAGACAGGGGTGAAAACATAACCTCCATCCACCTTTGGTGGCAGAGGTAATAATCAATGACAATGGCATGTCCATCAGAAAATGAGAGGAATTAAATAATTAGGCACCTTCCAGCAGTCTTCCATTTCACAATGATGCAAGGCTCTTCAACGTGAAGAGAGAACATGCTTAAGACCTGATCAGAAGACGTTATTAGGCCATATGATCAAAGAGATACGCTAACAAGTGGACGGACCAACATAACGACACCTGCTCGATCATGACCAATACATTCACATGACTCATTTACAGGCTCCGGGACTTTTAAAATGACATATGAATGTTAAAGAGGCCTTTCACACATGCGCTATGCGGTGCGTGCGTTTTCAGTGACTTGTTTCAACAAACAGGGGCACTTTTAACCTGCCGTCGCTGGCGTGAAATCTCTACATATGTCCAATAGGCTTTCAAACAGAATTTTCAGCATTTAAAAGAAAGAGTGGCAATTTCAGAATGGTTAGCCATCATTGTTGTGTTCCTGGATACAAACCAGACTCACGATAGAGGAAATACGAGAAATATCCGTGGATGAGAGGTGTCAGGTTCCTTTCACTTCCTGTAAATACAAGCGAGTGGCAGCAGTCTCCCTCACACATGTGCACACACATACGACACGCACGCATGCACAATATTTCCTTTTAGCAATAGACGCAAAAATCTAGTATAATTTCCCACACACTTTTTCCTTTTAGCAATAGACGGAAAAATCTAGTATAATTTCTCAGGAACCCGGAACCAAACAAACAACATATTTACAACAGCCCTCACAGATCCCACTCCCTTCTACCTATCACACCTCCCAACATGATGAATAGTAAATATCATTTTTAAGAGTTAATTTTAAACATACCCTGTACATACACAAGCCCCAACCATACATGTCCTTCCCATTGGTGATTAGAAGCACCCAAACATGATACTGCGTCTCCACCCAATTATTTTGTTCTGCGGAGGCCCACCCCATGCCCGCTTTCTCAGGTACTTTTCCAAATATTTTGGCCTTCTTTTAGAAGCTTTTTGAGCCATTTTGGGTAACAATCCTTGTCGCACACCACACTATTATACGTAAAGATGCCCCCGAAGAAAGCTATTCCTATCCCAGGGGGTTCTGTACATGCAAGCCGAGCATTCTGGGGCAGATTACATCACTTCAAAAGTCCCATATTTGTTTCAAACTGCCCAAAGCACTGGAAACACACTCCATGGACCTCGATGCAGTGATTGCTGCTGTAGATGAACATACCTGGTATTGAGATTGTTCCTTCCACATTGGATCACTACATGAAAACATTCCCTGTAACGCAGCATTACATGATTAGGTCACAATGAAATGGACATGGAATTATTCAGCTCTATACATTTATCTCTGTCACTCAGCTGCATCCCATGATGACACATAAATAAATTGCATCAACAACAATTCACACGTTCGGTTTTTTTATGGCAGGTAGGATACAATGAAGTGAGACAAGCGAAATGTGCCAGGTATATGCTATCTTAGGATGTAACTTAATAATGCAAGGTAATTCTGGGCCTAGTATGGAAAATATGATCACAATCTATCCAGTGGAGATGGCTTGGGAAGTTCCAAATCATCCCTCGTACAGGCCAGACTTACTGTATCTGACCTTGTTATTTTCATTTCTTTGGACCAGTCAGGATGCTTCTGGCAGCTCCAAATTTACGAAGGATAAAGAAATTTATGAAGGATGAGAATTACCAGAACTGAATATTATCTTTCGGTCCACATCTTAATTGAAAATATTTTACCATCAATCAACAAATGTGGAGGACATGTCTTCAGGCTTGCCTTTGTTGGTACCTGATTGGCTGTGAAAGGTCACAATGTATCTCTCCCATGTCCCATCCCTGGTTCAAGGTAATACGGCCCGTCATAAGGACAGGTGCAGCCCTCAGCTCTTCAACAAAAGTCACACGCATGCTATATTTATCTTGCTCTAGGCAGGACAGCATGTATTTGTCACCTTTGTTAAAACAATAATTAGAGCCACACTTTTGCATTTTTGCTTTATGTGTGAAAATAGAAAATTATTTTTCAAAGAGAGCATTATTGTTTATGTCAAACACTATTGGAATACACTCAAGTTACCTTAAACAGCAGGCATTGTTTAGATAAGATAAATGGCAACATGTTCACAAGTACCTTTTTAACTCAACTGGACTATGTCCAGCTGAGTTTTTGTCGTCACCGTCGTCCGTCGACTGAGTCCGTCGACTCTTTCTGATGGTCGACTCGTGCACTTTGACATTAACAGTGGCAAGAGCTACCTATAGGTCCCATGATGACATTCTGGGGTTCTTAGAGACTTATTTCAGCATCTTGCGGTCTGCTCTCGGGGTTAACTTGCTGGGGCGGCCTGGCCTGAACAAGTTGGCAGTTGTTAGGAATCCTCTCCACTTGTAGATGATCTTCCGGACAGTCGAATGATTGATTTCAAATTGTTTGGAGATCTTTTTAAATCCCTTCACAGACTCGGAGGCATCTATAACCTTCTTTCTGAAGTGCTCAGAGAGCTCTTTTGATCTAGGCATGGTGACGCCGCACACTTCAACAACAAAGAGCAAACCAAACAATGTCTGAGGTTTAAATAAGACAGGTTCCTCCAAGATCCTCTCCAACGATGTTCTAATCATTTGCACCTGAGCTGGTGCACCTGATTCTAATTTAAGGTATTTGAAGTAGTGATAAATGTAGGGGTGTACTTACTTTTTCCACATGCGAAATTTGCATTTATGTTTATTTAAATTATACAATGGACTACAAAATGTAAATGTTTCATGATATTTGTTATATTATATCACCTTTATCTATCAATATTGTTGAAATGAAGATCAAATAGCTGTATGTTGAAATATGTTGAAAAAGTCAAAACTTTACATGGGGTGTACTTACTTTTTCACGTGACTGTATATATACGTGTGTGTGTGTGTGTGTGTGTGTGTGTGTGTGTGTGTGTGTGTGTGTGTGTGTGTGTGTGTGTGTGTGTGTGTGTGTGTGTGTGTGTGTGTCATAAGAAAGGTTTCCAAGGTATTTGGTGACACAATTTCATTATTCGCGTGTTCTGGTGTGTATTCATTGTTGCGTACTCTGGGCCACTCATTGTATAGCCTACATCAATCAAGTGCTTTGCAAGATTAAACTGGAGGTTCCAGGGAACCTGTACTCAACTGGTCTATATCAATATGGTTAGAATATGCATAATAGAACCACAAACTATATAGTTTATATGTGCTAAAAATATATGACAAAAATGGATTTTTCAATATGGCCGCCCTGCCGCGCCCATTTTTGGGCATGCAATGCCCAAATGCACTCCCAAACTAGTTTATGTCTTAAAGATGCTGCATAACAAGTTTCATCAAACATTTATCAATGTTTTTGACTTTTAGAGCGTAGACGTCGAATTGTTTACAGACGACAGACAGACAGACAGGACGACAGACGGACGACGGACTCATCCGTCTGACGGACGACGGACGACTGAGTACCAGAAGACATGTTTGGCAAAAACCAAAGACAGCATTTGACCACAAGAACCTGATACCAACTGTAAAGCATGGTGGTGGAAATATTATGGTTTGGGGCAGCTTTGCTGCATCAGGGCCTGGGCAGCTCACCATCATAGAATCCACGATGAATTCTTCATTGTGCCAGAGGGTGCTTGAGGATAATGTGAGGCCCTCTGTCGGAAAGTTGAAGCTCAACGAAAGGTGGACCTTGCAACATGACAATGACCCTAAACATACCAGTAAATCCACCAAGGAATGGCTGAAAAGAAAGAAATGGAGGGTTCTGGAATGGCCAAGTCAACACCCGGATCTAAATCCCATCGAGATGTTGTGGGCGGATTTGAAACCCCTCAAACATCGCACAGCTGAAAGAATTCTGCATGGAGGAGTGTGCAAAAATTTCTCACAGTCGGTCAAAGACTGGTAGACAGTTATAAGAAACGCCTTTCACGTGACTGTATATTGTTCAACTAAAACATGTGATACCTGCAACCACTGCCAGGCCGCTCCACACACAATATAACACATCATGGAATGACTGCGCGTCCTGGCTTCACGAAGGCATCTTGGATGTGAGGGATCTCTGGGTCGCTGATCTGTTCAACCAGAACTGACTGGGGCAACATAACAACAACAACTAAGACATTATGTATTTCTTTTACAGTTGAAGGCATGTGACCGCTAAAACAAGTGAAGGAACCTGCAACAGTATGGCGTCTGTCTTTGATGTGGAGCTGGATATTTGGAGTGAATGTGGTTTCCCAGGATAAATGGCAAAAGGATCCAGTGAAGGCGATTTCAACTGAGTGTCAAGATGAACCTACAGTCAGAAGACCAGCTGATAAATGGAAGACATTACAAGTTACTGATGAATGTCACAAAGTAAGACCCAATTCCAATCATTCCAAATAATGGTTCGTTGTAGCAGCTCGACGCACTGAAGTATCGGTGAACGACTGATATCATTCAACTTGTTAAGTGCACTTCACTGCTGTGTCCGTGACACAAGTGTCGACTACAAACTCCCAAGACAATACAATTAATCCAGACGCCATTTCTGAGGAGTTCAACCACATCATTAATGGGCAGTAGAATATCAGGAGTCCTTGCCAAAGTTCAACCGTACCATTAACGGGCAGTGCATCAGGTGTTCACTTATCACAGGACACTTATACAACCAAGATATTCTAGTTACCCTCACCTGAGGAGAGGGTATTGCATTTGATTCCGATTGTTTGTCTACTTGTCTGTCTGTCTGTCTGTTTGTTTGTTTTTCCGCACAGAATAAATACGATTTTCTCTGCAACTGTTGGTCCGATTGACAGGAAATGTTCACCATAGGTGCAACTCCACCTGTATAATTTTTTAAATGATAATTATGACGTTATCGGTCGTGTGGTTCGGCCGCCATCTTGGAAGAACCAAAAACCTTTGCATCTCCATATCTCCGAAAGCGCTGAATAGAAAAAATTGAGACATGGCTCATTGTAAAGAACTCTCCATGGGAAATAAAATATGTTAATGATGTCATAGGTGCCTCCCTTATGACGTCATAATTCGACAAGTACAAAACTTCATCCGATCAAGATGAAATGTATTGAGCATCATCTAGGAATAAATTCGTTTAGAAAAAAAAATAATGACGTCCTCGGTCACATGGTTCGGCCGCCATATTTGTTTCAACACAAAAGCCTTAAAAACCACTGAAACTACATCCTGGCGAGGCTTTGCAATCTCTGCTCTTTTTCTTGTTTCGTATTTTTAATTAATTTTTTGAAATTTGTTTTTCACTTGGAAGTTGTGGGTTACAACGTGTAAATAGAGGTAGGAAAGTCTGATTTAATGCAATTCAATTCCAGGTTATAAGGCAACAAAAGGTGAAAATTTTGAAAGGGTGTAGACTTTCTGTCGGCACTGTATAATGTATGTATGTATGTATGTATGTATGTATGTATGTATATATATATATATATATATATATATATATATATATATATATATATATATATATATATATATATATATATATATATATATACAGACTTGGCATTTTATATGGAATATTTTTTTTGTGGGGGTGAACTTACTTTTAAAGATGACTTAGAACCAAAAGTTCATTGGAATTATGTTGAAATTATTCTAGATTTTGTTAATGTGACCTTTAGAAAAAAAACAAAACACATTTGACATTTCGAAACAAATAAATTGATCCTTGAAAGTGATGTAAACTGATATCAAACTCAATTCATGGATAGTACTGTGTTAAACTTCTGTACGTTTTCCAGAAGTATCTCTTTATTTTTTCACATTAGCCAAATTTTTTTTAACAAAAACAAAAGTTAAATTACGACTGGGATTACGGACAGTAAAATTTCAGTTCAGTACTTCGTGTAACCCCCACGAGCATTCAGGAGAGCACGTACACGTTGAGGCATGCTGTTCACGAGATTTGCCAAGATTTGGACAGGAATCGCTTGCCATGCAGTGACAATAGCCTGCTGCAATTCACTCACAGAGGTCGGCTGCTGGTCCAAGTGGTCGATTTGACGTGTTAATTCTGCCCACAAGTTCTCTATCGGATTCATATCCGGGGACATGGCAGGCCACTCCATATGCTCTACACCACGGTCAGCAAGAAAGTGTTGGATCATGCGAGCACGATGAGGCCGTGCATTGTCATCTTGGAAGACAAAGTTTCCTCGAAAGGCTGCACGAGCAAATGGAAGCAATGTTTCTTCCAGAATGGCCCTGTACTTGAACTGGTTCAGGTTTCCATTCAGAACAACCAAGTCAGTTTTGCCCCCTGCATGAAAAGCAGCCCAAACTGTCACCCCACCACCTCCAGCTTGGACTCTTGGCACTATACAATCTTTGTTGTAGGCTTCATGCACTTTTCTTCCCACTCGGACGCAGCCATCTTGACGATAGACCAGAAATCTAGACTCGTCACTGAAGATCACGTGATTCCAGTGTCCTGGCTGCCATTGACGGTGCTCTCTGGCCCACTGCAATCGGCGCTGGCGGTGTTGTCTGGTCAGGCATGGCTTTCTCAGGGGACGCCTGGCACGATAGCCTGCTTGAACCAGTCGTTGGTTGACTAGCCTTCTGGATACAGGCACATTTGTCAGTTGCTGCCATTCAGCCCTAAGCCGATTAGCTGACTTGGTATGGCCATTGCGGACTAACCGGTGCAGCTGGTGATCATCCCTCCTTGTGGTTCTGCGGGGACGTCCTGGCCTCGGTATTGGAGTAGGGACACCCCTCTGAGCATTTCGTTTCAGAATCTTTGACACCTGACCTTGAGTGATGCCATACTGCCGAGCAATAGCATGCTGTTTCATGCCAAATTTCGTAAAGCCACCACTCCATGACAAACAGCATTGTCGAGTTGACGGACCATCTCCAGAGGAAGTGGCAATAACCTTTGGAGACGTGCAGCAGTTGTTTTCCACTAATACAGAACGCAACAACCCTTGTATACTCGACTGTGAAGCCAATCATCAAATGCACCTGTCCGTACATTTTGCCACGCCACCTGTAGTCCTTGAGCCAGACCAAAAGTAATGCTCCGGCGGGGGGAGTAATTCTCATTATGATTTTCCATTAGACCAATGTCTCAAGTGTCAGAAAAGGTGTGATGGACATCTGAGAACGGTAGCTTAGTGCCCGGATGGACGCCATCTTTGAAACCACCCAGCTCGAAAATGCCCATTTGGTGGGGTACATTGTTGCACGTGTATCTGGACTTCTATACTAGCTATCGATGTGCGGTTGACGACTAAATATACGTCCGATGTGTACCGTCTAAATAAAAAATAATATGAAGCATTTTGTTTTAGATTAATTATTATAAAAATCAATTATCGAAAAAAAATCATATATTTTTCAATATTTTATTATTAGACTTGTACTTTTTTTAGTGAAACAACACTGGTATGATTTTCCAAATTATGCATTGTGCTACACCGTTTATCTGTCTATAAAAATAACTCAAAAACTAAAACATATCATCCACCACGAGTTTACAACAAATAAATGTAAAGAGGCATAAAATGACTTAGGCCGCCGCTGGCATTATCTATTCTGACGATAACGCAAGTTAGGAATGTCGTACGGAGAGGATTTTAACACCATACGATATCTAATAAGCAGGCGGAAATTGTTACATAGGAAATCTGCACTTTGGTGGCCATCTTGGATTTCAAAATGGCCGCCAATTATATTAATTATTCATTACTAGAGTTTGGAAAGACGTATGGAGCTGATTTTAACACCATACGATGTATATTCCTAATAAGCAAGCGGAGGTATCATTGAACATGTCATGTTTTAGTCAAATAACACCGGTATGATCTTCCAAATTATACATTTTGCTAAACCGTTTATCTGTCTATAAAGATTTTCAGGCAATTTGGCCTGCATTATAATAGAGAACAACATATGCTATACAATATACAGTGCACACAAAGTTAATCATCAGAGTCGCCATCAGAGTCATTGGCATCCTGAGCCACGATAGCATCATCCTGCACCATGTTGGAGCATCCCTGCAGCTTACACACAACAGTGCACTTCAACCCATTCAGTATGCAGGAGCAATCTGACGGTCGACACGTCCTTCTGCATGTGCATGAGATGAGATTCAAGACGACATCTGGAGCTGGTAGACCCGCCATCCATCGGATTGTGAGCGAACCGCCATCATCGAGTTCCCAACCATGTCCTGCTGATGGTGTTGGGACGTCTGGTAGGTTTTCAAGGCTGCGTCGCCAGATAGCCGCCTGATAGTTGGCCCTAAGCGTATGCTGCATCAAGGAGTCTTCACAAGGCGGCAATTGTCCAGATTCGATCTGGCCCTTCTTTGCACAGAACATGTGATAACGGAGCGAATTAACACCGACGATCTTCGTGTTCTTGGCGTACAGCTGACACGTGAAGGCCTGAATGCTATTGAAGACGTCTGTTGGTACATTCCACGAAGATCCCAGATCTGTGAATGCTTGAAGATACAGCTCATTCGCTTGCACAAGCTTCAAAGCCTTTATCTTTCCTTGGCTAGCCAGAGCACTCACAGTGTCACACCCGCTCCATGCATGAAGCCCTGGCCCTGGCCCATGAAGCCATGAAGCCCTTCTTCTGTTGTCTGATCAACAGCGATTCTGGCAAATGGATTCCCTGGTCTAAGCTGTACGGAGAAGTAGCCTTGATTGAAATGCCTGTACAACTCGGGGCATGTTTCGTGGAGTTGCGTCATCTGTGCATAGTACACTGGTAGATATCTAGCATAGTTCACCTTGTTCATTGCGAAACACCAAGGGATCACTCTTCTGACACAAGCCAAGTGAAGCATCCAGTCGCCTTCTCTATCCGCACGAATCAACCCCAGCAGGGTCTCTACCATATCAATATACATCATCCAGAAGCGAGCCAGGTCTCCATGTTTGGTTCGCAGAAAATGTAGGTATTTCGCGAACATGTCAAAGCTCTGTACACATGAATCATCATCGAGAGCAGCAGCGAGAGTCTCGTGGCAAACATCCTCCTTGATGCTGCGAATTTTGAGGTCAGTGCTTCGAATCTGGGGTTCCTTGTCAGGATGATTGCTTTCTATCCACACCTGGAAGCCCTTCCAAATGATGCGCATTAGTGCCTCGTACATCAACTTGTGGAGTCGCACAGCACGGTTGTATTGCTTGCCTTCCAGAACCCTGTTGATGGAACCTTCAGCGATTACTCCTGACTCAACAGCTACATCCCGAAGGCCTGCATCTCCAAACATTTTCCCAATGCTCGACATGAAGTTACAGATGGTATGGAAGTTCCCCATCATGAGCACGATTCTTCCATATCGATCGACATCTTTCCATGCTATTTCGGTCGCCTTAGCAAATAGTGCCTGGTCTAGCACCACCGGTATACGCTCAAGCTGAAGTGATGACATGATGTTCAGAGCTTCTCTGAGGATTTCTTGCACTGTTGCCATATCTGTGGCAGGCGCGTTTATAGTCGGCAGGTAGCCAACTACATCTTCCGTCACCTGAACACGATCTCTAGTCATGATGTTGAAACCAGTCCACGAACTGATTGTCTGGTCGCATGGTTCCAGCATGCGAGTCATAATCCATACGTGATTTCGGCGCTGCGCAAGGGATGTTGCGCCTGCAAGAGTGTCAGAAAGATCTGCAGGCTTGATTGCAGGTGGGCCCTCTCGTTTCCCACCGCTGTATATTGGAACTAAATCGCTGGATGACGGGATAGATCGCTTCTTATCTGCTTTGGATACTGCCGATGGAGGTTGGGGCGGCAAACACGACTGCGACTTCGGTTGGACGATGATACCGTTGACGCGATGCGATGTTCCGCCACCACTCAGCGATTCCTCTAGCCTGTCGATGTTATCGAATGCTAATACAGTCGGGACCGAAGGGTGCACATGTGACGGAAGTGGTACTGTATCTTTCTCCACACTTGCTAATTTGTCTATGCATAGCGCTGTCTCGATTTCTTCCAGAACTGTGTACGAACATCCGTGCCCGAGTCGATTCAATATTCTGATGACCTCTGTATTACCGGTGAGCGTTTTCATGACCCACGGAAGTAGGACATGCTTCGATGTTCTGATGGTACCCCGGTGTACAGCATTGATGATATCTTGAGCCATCGACCATACCAGTGTGTCGGCACGCGCAGAGCTACCCCCACTCCCGCAAATCAAAGTATGCAGAAATACACAAAGAGAATCTGGTATCTTCACGTAATCTGAAGTGAGTTCTGCTGGCTGAGGCGGCCAACGTTCATTGTAATGAGCATCTTTGATCTGGTGTCGCAGTGAAGTAGCTGCACGCACAATGTTACTTTCACCGTCCGTTCGTTCAAATGCTTTCACTTCTGCTTTCAGGTTTACGCACTCTGCAGCAATCTCTCGCTTTGTCAGATTATCGGGCATCAAGTATACACGGTGTTTCACATTGAAGAAGATGAGCGATTCTCCAAACTCTCTTTGTAATGTGCGCTGCAGATTCTTCTTGATGGAGTCACGAACATCAACTGAAAATGTATCTGAAGACAGGATATCTGAAGACAACATCAACTATTGGAACAATCCTCGGGTTCAAGAACAAGTCAGTGCGAATGAAATTGAATATACATCGTATCATTTCTTTTTTCTCGATATTATCTTCAATGTCAGTTTCTACTTGAGGTTTTTGGGGCCGTGTGTAGTTTCTATAGCAGGAGAAGTGGTAGTGAGCCTCAGCTGCAACCATATCTCGTGTAGTCAATGCCAAAACTCTCTCATCATTGCGAGCTGTCGCAGCATCTCTTATTGTCTTATCTGCTCGAAGTTCAACAGCCAAGACAACTGTTTCACGGGTACGACTGCCTTTTATGAATTTTGAAGCACGCTGGCAAAAAATGCATTTATCATCGTAGACCGTTGAAGTTGATCCTGTCTCTTCCCGTGATGATCGCCGTCGCACCGCATCGCCAGTATCAACTGAAGAACTTCTAGCTGCATTGGTCAAAGTAGCTAGGTGGTTTTTGTGAGTGAAGTCTGATCTACAAGCCCTATGGTATAATATTGGAATATTAGGAAGTTCAACTGCGCCTTCTTGGACTAGCTTTAGAATTGGATAAAAGTTTCTAACTGCGGCTGCGTCACACAATGTCTTCCAAGAACTGTTGCCCGCTGCCTTGCTTAGTTCAGAGAGTGGCGACTTCTTGCTGCACAGGATGCACGTTCCGGACTCAGGTTCAATCTTCGCCCGTTTCGCCTCGACACCGGCCATCTCAGCTGAAAGAACAAAAAGACTGACGTTAGATTACTCCGATATCCGAAAAGCTCGCCAGCTTACATAGACATATTCATCCAAGTCAGTGAACATGTTAGATGGCGCCATCTAACATGTTCACTTTTAGTTCTTAAGCCACCCACCCACCCCCCCCCCCCCCCCCCCTCAGAAATTAATCAGGTCACCGCAACAAATCTCAGACTGAGATATAGAATATAGAATATAGATATAGAATAGACTGACGTCACTTTCGGCACTGGGTTCTGTGGGTTGATTATCGACGGGAAATTCCAACTGACATAGTTTCGGTTTGTGGAAAGTGCATGCCTTTTCATATATTTTTTGTGTACACTCGTGGTGGATGATATGTTTTAGTTTTTGAGTTATTTTTATAGACAGATAAACGGTGTAGCACAATGCATAATTTGGAAAATCATACCAGTGTTGTTTCACTAAAAAAAGTACAAGTCTAATAATAAAATATTGAAAAATATATGATTTTTTTTCGATAATTGATTTTTATAATAATTAATCTAAAACAAAATGCTTCATATTATTTTTTATTTAGACGGTACACATCGGACGTATATTTAGTCGTCAACCGCACATCGATAGCTAGTATAGAAGTCCAGATACACGTGCAACAATGTACCCCACCAAATGGGCATTTTCGAGCTGGGTGGTTTCAAAGATGGCGTCCATCCGGGCACTAAGCTACCGTTCTCAGATGTCCATCACACCTTTTCTGACACTTGAGACATTGGTCTAATGGAAAATCATAATGAGAATTACTCCCCCCCCCCCCCCCCCCCCGGAGCATTCACTTCAAAAAATGGCCGGTTGGCTCAAGGACTACTGTGATATAATCCTGTTGTTGACTTCTTGCTGCGACAGACAATCAGTGACATGGTTATTTTAACAAATAAATCACCAAAGTGTAAAATAAACTCACCAGATTGATATACTGAGTTAAGAAAGTAAACCCAAGTCAAGGAAAAAAAATATTCCATATTAAATGCCAAGTCTGTATATGTATATATATATATATATATATATATATATATATATATATATATATATATATATATATATATATATATATATATATATATATTTATATATATATATAGTCACGTGAAAAAGTAAGTACACCCCATGTAAAGTTTTGACTTTTTCAACATATTTCAACATACAGCTATTTGATCTTCATTTCAACAATATTGATAGATAAAGGTGATATAATATAACAAATATCATGAAACATTTACATTTCGTAGTCCATTGTGTAATTTAAATAAACATAAATGCAAATTCGCATGTGGAAAAAGTAAGTACACCCTTGGCTCTAATAGGTGGTATTGCCCACTTTGCAGAAACAACCTCAAGTAGGCGTTTCTTCTAACTGTCTACCAATCTGACATCGATTGGGAGAAATTTTTGCCCACTCCTCCATGCAGAATTCTTTCAGCTGTGCGATGTTTGAGGGGTTTCTTGCATGCACAGCTCGTTTGAAATCCCCCGACAACATCTCGATGGGATTTAGATCCGGGCTTTGACTTGGCCATTCCAGAACCCTCCATTTCTTTCTTTTCAGCCATTCCTTGGTGGATTTGCTGGTATGTTTAGGGTCATTGTCATGTTGCAAGGTCCACCGTCGGTTGAGCTTCAACTTTCTGACAGATGGCCTCACAATATCCTCAAGCACCCTCTGGTACAATGAAGAATTCATAGTGGATTATATGATTGTTGAGCTGCCCAGGCCTTGATGCAGCAAAGCTGCCCCAAACCATAATATTTCCACCACCATGCTTTACAGTTGGTATCAGGTTCTTGTGGTCAAATGCTGTCGTTGGTTTTTGCCAAACATGTCTTCTGGTACTGTGGCCAAATAGCTCTACCTTTGACTCATCTGTCCAGAGCACATTGTTCCAGAAGTGCTGGTCTTTGCCTAGGTGTTCATTGGCAAACTTTAGTCTTGCCCTGATGTTCTTTCTGGACAGCAAAGGTTTCCTCCTGGCACACCTCCCATGTAAATCAAATTTGTGCAGCCTCTTTCTGATGGTGATAGCTTCCGGTCCCTCGAGCGACGGGGCTTGCTTCGATCTCTCCACGGCATCAAAGTTTGAGTGTTTTCCCGTTCGTTTCTTTGTCAAATTTCCGCTGCGTATTTTGTTGTGTATGTGTTATTGTGTGTTTCTATTTGGTTTTGGTTTTGTAGTTGTTGCAAATTTGTGTGTAATTAGTCGTTTCTTTGTTCGCGCCTCGTGCGCCTGGTGCGGCCTGGTGTCTCGTGCGGCCTCCTCGTCTCGACTTGTGCCCCGCCCCCTATATCTCGTTTTTCTTTCACCTCTGCTCCTGCTTTCTCAAATCCACGTTCTCACTTAGAGACTTTTCCCAGATTGTTTTCATGGTTTTGTTTAAATATTATTAAAATATGTTTAAACCGCAGCCGTGATGCTGACGCCGCTCCCCCCCCCCCCCACCCCCCAGAATTTCCATGTTTTAAACGTTTCCCAGTGTGTACCCTAGATAAAAATAGGTACGCCGTATCCCTGCGTGTCGTAAGAGGCGACTAAGAGGGTTGGCGTCAGGAAGGGCATCCGGCCATAAAAACATTGCCTCAAAAAGAGAACCATGACAATTACAACTACATGTGGGCAGGGTACAGCCCGAAGTGGAGATCGGTTTCTGAGGTTTGGGACATGGAATGTAGGGACAATGACAGGGAGATCAGGAGAAGTGGTGGAAGTATTGGTCAGAAGAAGAGTGGACATATGTTGTGTGCAAGCGACGAGATGGAAGGGAAGTGGTGTGAGAATGGTGAAGGGTCGGCAGGGATAGAAATACAAGTTTGTGTGGCAAGGGTGCCTGGAGGGCGTGAATGGTGTTGGTGTCCTGTTTTCTGAGGAGTTTGTAGACAGTGTGGTGAGTGTGACTAGAGTGAGTGATAGGTTGATGATGGTGAAAATGATGATTGGAAAGCTCTTGGTGAACGTCATCTCGGGATATGCTCCGCAGGTTGGTCGAAGCGATGAAGAGAAGGACAAGTTCTGGTGTGCGATAGAGAAGCTGATGGAAAACGTGAAAGATGAGGAAGTTGTTGTGGTAGGAGGAGACCTAAATGGACATGTGGGAAGGAGTATGGATGGTTTTGACGGAGTTCATGGGGGTTACGGATATGGTGTGAGAAATGGAGAAGGTGAAAGGATTTTGGAGTTTGCTGATAGAGCTGATTTGTTGATTTGTAATACTCAGTCCAGAAAGAGGATAATAAGCTTGTTACATACACGTCAGGTGGGTCGACGACAACCGTTGACTACCTGATGGTGCGTAGGCGAGATAGGGGGCACCTCCGAGACACAACGGTGATCCTGGGGGAGGAGGCTGTTTCACAGCACCACTTGGTTGTCTGCGACGTAAGGGTGAAAGGTGCGAGGAGAGCTCGGCGGGTGAAGTACCAACCGAGAATGAAGGTGTGGAGGTTGAAAGAGGTGACAGTGAGGGAGGCATTAAAAGAGAGGCTGAGTAGGGTAGAGGATGATGTGGTTGAGCTTGAAAGTGGTTGGATGTCAATGAAAGCTAGTCTGTTGGGAGCCGTTGGTGAGGTATGTGGATGGACAAAAGGACCACCGAGGCACTCGGAAACATGGTGGTGGGATGATGAAGTTGGAAAGAGGATTGACGAGAAGAGGAAGAAGTTCAAGGAGTGGCAGAAGGCGAAGGGTACGGGAGCAGAAACAGCAGAGCATGAAAGTTATAAGGCAGCCAGGAAGGCTGCAAAGAAAGAGGTAGCAAAGGCGCAGGAGGCATGTCGGAAAATGTTCGGAGAACGCTTGGATTCGGAAGAGGGTCAGAAAGCAGTATTCAGGATTGCAAAGCAGATAGCGAAAGAGAGGTGTGATGTGATGGGGGTGAGTTGCTTGAAGGATGAAGTGGGACAAATCGTTGTCGACCCAGATGGAATTAAAGGAAGATGGAAAAGATATATGGAAATGCTGTTGAATACAGAGAATGAATGGGATGGCAACATAGAGAGTAACCCAGTTTTAGGACCGGCAGAGAAGATAACTGAGAAGGAAGTTGAGGAAGCGATAAAAGCAATGAAGGGTAGAAAAACGGGAGGGCCGACGGGAGTTGTGGGAGATATGTTGAAGGCAGCAGGAAGTTGGGGTGTGAAGAGAATGACAGAGATCTGTAATCTGGTGGTGAAAGAAGGCCGCATTCCAGTGAATTGGGAACTGAGTACCCTCGTCCCTCTATACAAGGGGAAAGGTGACCCTCTGGAGTGTGGCTCGTACCGAGCGATAAAGTTATTGGAGCATGGAATGAAGGTATTGGAAAGGGTGTTGGAGAGGAGGATAAGGAAGAAAGTGAAGATCGACGAAATGCAGTTTGGATTTATGCCAGGAAGAGGAACGACAGACGCGCTTTTCATTGTGAGGCAGTTGCAGGAGAAGTACATGGAGAAGAGGAAGAAGTTGTTTCTTGGGTTTGTTGATCTGGAGAAAGCATTCGATCGGGTTCCACGCAAAGTATTGACATGGGCATTGAGGAAGTTAGGAGTGGAGGAATGGTTGATCAGAGTAGTGATGGCAATGTACAAAAGAGCGCGCACAGCTGTAAGGACGAAGGACGGGAACCGTGGTGAGTTTGAGGTGAAGGTGGGAGTGCATCAGGGGTCGGTACTACGTCCACTACTATTTGTAGCTGTGATGAAGGTCCTGGCTCAGAACGTAAAGGAGGGTTTACCGTGGGAGTTGTTGTATGCAGATGATCTGGTGTTGATTGCGGAAAGTATGGATGGACTGAAGGAAAAGATGAACACGTGGAAGGAATGTATGGAGACAAAAGGTCTGAAGGTGAATATCGGAAAGACGAAGGTGATGGCAAGTGGTAAAGCATGTGGTGAGGTGGAAAGAACTGGGAAGTGGCCCTGTGCTGTGTGTAGGAAGGGTGTCGGAGTGAACTCCATTCAGTGTACAATGTGCGCTGAGTGGGTTCATCAAAAATGTAGTGGTCTGAGAGGGTCATTAACCAGTGTGGCAGCTACATTCAAATGTAAGGTGTGCACAGAGGGAGCTGCAGATGGAGGAAATGTTGAGTTGGATCTTGGAGACGGCGTGAAGCTGGAAGGTGTGAAAACATTTTGCTACCTCGGAGACATGCTGAATGGAGAAGGTGGATCAGACTCGGCAACGGTTGCTCGAGTGAGATGTGCATGGAAGAAGTTTCGGGAATTGAGTGGCGTGCTGATGATGAGGGGAGTGTCGTTGAAGCTGAAGGGAAAGGTGTATGCTGCATGTGTGAGAAGTGTTATGATTTATGGGAGCGAGACATGGGTAATGAACGTAGAGCAGCAACGAAGGTTGGAAAGGGTGGAAATGCGAATGGTTCGACGGATGTGCGGAGTATCGTTGAGAGAGAGGAAGACAAATGATGAATTGCGAAAGATGATGGGAATAGAGCCTGTGATTGATGCTGTGAAGAGGAACAGGTTGAGATGGTTTGGTCATGTGTTGAGGAAGGATGAAAGTGACTGGTTGAGAAGAGTGATGGAAATGAATGTAGAAGGAAGTAGAAGACGGGGAAGACCGAGAAAGACTTGGCTAAAGATGGTGGAAGAAGAAATGCGGGCAAGGGGGTTAACAAGGAGAGATGCAGAAAATAGGGCAAAATGGAGAAGATCGTCATGGGGACCGCAAGGCTAACCCCCGCTCTAGCAGGGAAAATGGCCTTTAAAATGCATGTTGTTGTTTCTGATGGTAGACTCGTGCACTTTGACATCAACAGTGGCAAGAGCTACCTGTAGGTCCCGTGATGACATTCCGAGGTTCTTAGAGACTTCTTTCAGCCTCTTGCGGTCTGCTCTCGGGCGGAACTTGCTGGGGCCGCCTGGCCTGTTGGCAGTTGTTTGGAATTTTCTCCACTTGTAGATGATCTTCCGGACAGTCGAATGGTTGATTTCAAATTGTTTGGAGATCTTTTTAAATCCCTTTCCAGACTCGTAGGCATCTATAACCTTCTTTCTGAAGGCCTCAGACAGCTCTATTGATCTAGGCATGGTGACGCCGCACACTTCAACAACAAAGAGCAAACCAAACTAAATGTCTGAGGTTTAAATAAGACAGGTTCCTCCAAGATCCTCTCTAACAATGTTCTAATCATTTGCACCTGAGCTGGTGCACCTGATTCTAATTTTAGGTATTTGAAGTAGTGATAAATGTAGGGGTTTACTTACTTTTTCCACATGCGAAATTTGCATTTATGTTTATTTAAATTATACAATGGACTACAAAATGTAAATGTTTCATGATATTTGTTATATTATATCACCTTTATCTATCGATATTGTTGAAATGAAGATCAAATAGCTGTATGTTGAAATATGTTGAAAAAGTCAAAACTTTACATGGGGTGTACTTACTTTTTCACGTGACTGTACTTCACTTCTCACTAGCTATTTGTTCATGAAGTTACCATTTAAGTCACATGGCTTAATATAAATATATACTGGACGTACATGTTCAATGTGAATATAATTATTTCATTTTATGATGTAGTGGTGTCAAGTGCATTATTCAATAAATATGTGTTTGTCGCAAATATCATACCTGGCTGCCATTACTCATATGTTTACAGACCGCATTGCATTAAAACCACCATTAGAGGCCATTTTTTCTCCGCAAGCGGGGGTTGGCCTTTTTCGGGGGACCGTGGTTGTTGTTGTTTTTTGGTCCCCTTTTTGAAGCAATGTTTTACGGCCGGATGCCCTTCCTGCCGCCAACCCTTTTTGTCGCCTTTTTACGACAAACAGGGACTTACCAGTGAACTGGTACTCAATTTGCCGACCTCGGAAGGATGACAGGCTGAGTCAACCCCCCCCGGCGTTAATTCAGCGATCGACCGGGATTCGAACCCAGGATCCTAGGATCCTAAGCTGGCACCCTAGCCGCTAGCCCAACACCAGGCTATAGCCCAACGCTAGCCCAACACTCTAGCCGCTAGCCCAATATAAATTATTAACTGCACATCAAATCTTCATATCAAAAGGATATTATTACTTGGTGAAAAAAAAAACATTTGACAAGTATGTTGATCACTCCGGTTTGTGTGTTTTTTTGTGTGTTTGTGTGTTTGTGTGTGCGTGTGTGCTTGTCTGTCTGCTCACTTATACTTGCCTACCGGTCACAATTTTAAACCGATCTTCACAAAATGGTCGAGTTGTGGTCCGACAGAATCCTATTTATTTTGTAGGTCAAAAGGTCAACTTAGGCCAAAGGTCAACCACTTTTTCAAATTTTAAAATCCTCACTTTTCATCCAATTGACTTGAATTGTTTGTAGGATTTACATATCAGCTAAGTTAATTCAATCACCAACTATTTTTGAGATCAACACAGGCCAAAAGGTCAACATAGGCCAAAAGGTCAACATAGGCCAAAAGGTCAACAACCTTTTCAAACTTCTAAAATCCTCAATTTTCATCTGATTGACTTGAAATTTGAATAGGATTTACACATCAGCAAACTGAATTCAACCACCAACTACATTTGAGGTCAACATCGGCTAAAAGGTCAACATAGGCCAAATTTCAAAAATTGTCAATTTTCATCTGATTAACTTGCATCTGATTAACACTCGTCTTTTCGTTCTTGGCGTGCCGTTTGTGTGATGCAGGGTCACGCCCAGAGGGGAGAGCAGTATTCCATCAAGCTGCAGATGAAGGCCGCCGTGCTTGTGCCATGGCTCACTTTGGTTTGTGAAAATGACATCAAGAGCCTACTCATGCTGGATACCCCCATTGGCAATGGTCCCATGGCTCGATGGCAACGCAAGACGCACGAGGTAGCAACACCAGCTCAATGCAGTTTTCGCAATACTGGAGGTGTATCGCCTTCCCGATCCAATCGCTCATTAAGCTTAAACAAGACACCTTGTGCAACACCAGAAAAAGCACGAACACCTGGGAAAAGTACCAAAAGTACCAAGGAAATTAGAGCTGTCTCCCTTGACATATGACGTGTCTTCGATACGGTCTGGCACCCCGCTCTGCTCACAAAACTCTCCTCCTTTGTTATCCATGGAAATCTCCATGCATGGCTGGCGGACTTACTCTCTCGTCGTAGTCAACGTGTGGCCCTGAATGGGTTTCTCTCATCTCCTCTTCCTGTTCAGGCTGGAGTTCCCCAAGGCAGTGTTCTGGGCCCTGTGCTTTTTCTGGTCTTCATCAATGATCTCTCTGACCCTCTTGAAAATCCTCTCTACCTCTTTGCTGATGACTCCACTCTCTGCCGCTCCATTCCTCATCCATCAGATCGGCAGTCTGCAGCCTCCTCACTCTCTGCAGACATGGACAAAATAACAGACTGGTCAAACAAGTGGAACATGTCTTTCAATCCTGACAAATCTCACACTCTTACTATGTCTCTCCGAAAAGACCGACTGGACAACCCTCCCATCCACTTTCTGAATAATCCTCTCCAAGAAGTTCTGTCACTCAAGCTTTTGGGTCTCACTATCTGCCATGATCTTTCCTGGGAAAACCACATTTCAAATCTGGCCTCCAAAGCCAGTCGCCGACTGGGCATCCACCTTTGTGCGAAGTCCTTCCTTGGCACACCTGAGCTCCTCACCACATACAAGGCTTTTATCCGCAGCTCAATGGAATACTGCTCTCCCCTCTGGGCTGGTGCTCCTGCCTCACACCTAGCTCGTCTTCACGCTGTTGAAACCAAAGTGTTCAGAATCATTGGAATCTCCCGCGATGAAGCTATCTCCGAGGGACTTTCACTTACGCACTGCAGGCAGGTTGGTGGTCTTTCCGTCTTCTACAGACTCCTCTCCGGCCTTGCTCCCCCAGCTCTCTCTGGGCTCTGTCCCCCAAATATTCCTACAGGTCGCACAAGATCTGCCTGCAACCCTCTTATGGTTAAACTGCCAAAATCAAGACTCTCTGCTCTCCTTCACTCCTTCATTCCTCTTTTCTCCCACCTCTGGAACAAACTCCCTCACTCTCTTCAATCCCACTCCTCCCTCCAGGTCTTTAAAACAGCTGTTCACCAGCATCTCTTATCTTCCCCCATCCAAAACTTTGATCTTTTCTACCCCCGCTAATTTCACCCCAAATCCACTTTTTTGAAATACCAACTTATTTCCTGGAAGTCCTTGGTGTCCTTGTGTTTTATACTTCTCCTACCCCCCCCCCCCCCCTTCCCACGCCTCCTCCCCCCAAGCTCTCTCCCTCCCACACATCTTCCGATGTCTCTGCTCTCAAATGTTGTGTTTGTGTGCTTCCCCTTCTCTCCCCATCTTGTCTACCGCTCCCCTTTTGATATACTTTGTTTGTCTGTTTGATTTGTTTGTGTGATAAATGTTAGCTCTTTCACCAGCCTCGATTCTGTATACAAAAAAAAAAAAAAAAAAAAAGACTCCCAAAGGAGCCAAAACACCGAAGACTCCCAGCAGGGTCTTGGTGATGGATTCATTATCTTGCGCGGCAATGCGTCCAACCTGGAGATATCAAGTTTCCTTGTGACAAAATAAAATGAGGAGCAACCAGAAAATAATGTAGAGCAGAATGCGATGGCACTGAAGCTGAATGGATTTGATTTGGGAGACTACCGGATATTGCGGCACTCCACGAAAGCACCACAGGCACCGGAAGGCTACCAGAGCAACCTACGTGTGCTATACAGCCAGAGTACTCCAAGTACGAGTTCAAAACAACGCCGATACATCCCCTCGATGCCAGAGCGTGTGCTGGATGCTCCAGGCCTGATAGATGATTTCTATTTAAACCTTGTGGATTGGGGCGACAGTAACAGGCTGGTTGTTGCTTTGGCTCAGAGCGTGTACGTGTGGTATTCTACCACGATGTCTGTCAACATGCCAATTGCCTACTGAAAATGACTACTGTTCCTCTGTTGTGTGGATATGGGGCTCAAATGATTTGGCCTTGGGCACAAAAATGGGCGGAGGTGCAGATATGGGATGTGGAAACTGGAAAACGATTGAGGACAATGCCGGGACATGGAGCTCGAGTTGGTGCCCTCAGCTGGAATCCTCCAATGCTCTCCAGTGGTTCACGTTTTGGCACCATCAACCACCACGACGTTCGTGCTCCTGAGCATGTTCAGTTTTCAGCTCAAGCTCACCAACAGAAAGTTTGTGGCCTGGCCTGGTCGCCGAATGGCCAATATCTTGCTTCGGGTGGCAATGATAATGCAGTGTCAATATGGCCAACGACTGGATCAATGCCTATGCACACGTTTACGCACCACCATGCTGCTGTCAATGTCCTGTCATGGTGCCCTTGGTGGAACAATCGATCGTCACATCCGTGTCTGGAATGTGAGCAGTGGAAACTGCCTTTCAGCCACAGACACAGGATCTCAAGTGTCTGGAATCCAATGGTCTGCAGAGTACAAAGAGACGGTCTCTTCCCATGGATTTGTCAGACAATCAACTTGTCATCTGGAAGTATCCCACTTCTGACACCAAGATGAGAACGACTGATCTGGCTGCAACAGTTTATTGAGCATTGCAGGTGGAGATGGATGAAAAACCCCCGGTGACTGCTACACGGACATGGCAGAGATAACGGAGTAGTCCCAATGTCCACGACTCGTCGGCCATCGCCGGCATGGCTTGCATCAAGATGGCGGAACTTGTGATGACAAGGATCATGGGAGTTTAGAAGTTTTTTTTGCTATAAATGCATTATAAGTGTTTTACTTATCACAGTCATCTCAAAAGGATCATGTGAATATTATCAAGTAACAACTTTAAAAAAAAAAAAGGAAAACATGTTCAACCAATCAACTCCGTGCACCGATAATTCCCGGAAGTCGTCGACTGGCACAATAACTGAGAATCATCGAGAATGCACAGAAGAACAGTAATGAACGGCTACAGTCTGGTTACATCGATATCTACTTTACACAATTAACTGCACATCAAATCTTCATATCAAAAGGATACTAGTACCCGACTGCAAAGCGGCAATGAGCCGGCGAAGCCAAAGCCTCTTTTCACTATTTTACCCATCACGATGGCATCAGTAGGTTAGGTAGTTGATAGTAGGTCGGTGTAGGTACCGTACCTGGTAAGACTTGGTAAAAGAGAAGAGCAGACAGTCCTCCACAATACCTACATACAATAAATGTCACAAGAAGCTTAAGGAAGTAACTATACGATGTGCTAGCTTAAGGCCTATTTTAAGAAATTTTAACTGGGCTTAACATACGTTTTCACAGTATGTGTGTAGTCTTCTAACTTCAGTCGCTGTCCGGGCTGGTTCTCTCCGGGCACGGCAGCTTCCTCCACCAGAAGAAGTTAGCTTGCAGTAAGATCAGTGCCGACAGATCAGACGATAGCGCCGTTGCAACGGCAATGTGTGACTGTCGTTAATCAAACTGAGCTTTCTTTCTTTATGTAAACCGCTTATACCGTATTTCTGGCCGTGAAAAACTATCCCCTATGGCCGCGAGATTTCTAAAAAATAATTCTTCGTCAATTTTAGAATATTTGATGCCGTTTTCAGCGTCCAAAACGCGTAATAAGCTTTTTAAAAATATTTTTCAAATGCTCGAATCTCATTGGTTCCGGTGTTTTGTGACGATTTTCGTTGAAGATAACGAGGTTGGTCTTAACGTATTTTAATTACAAATTAGAGGTGCATTAGATTGTGAATCAAAGAAAGACGGGTGAAACAAACTCCTATTGAACTTTTTCGCAATTGTTTTATGCAAACTTCCGCATCCGGTCGATGGCGGCCTCCATTGCGTGATTTGGTTTTAGAAATATTTTTTCAAATGCTCGAATCTCATTGGTTCCGGTGTTTGGTGACGCTTTTCATTGAAGATAACCAGGCCCGTGCGGCCCGAGGTTGGTCTTAAAGTATTTTAATAATAAATTGGAGGTGCATAAGATGGTGAATCAAACAAAGATGGGTGAAAGAAACTCCTATTGAACGTTTTTCAATTTGTTATGCATACTTCCGCATCCGCAAGATGGCGGCCTCCATTGAGCTTCGGAATTCTCAAGCCAAGGCATAATCTGGTTTTCGACATAATACGTACTCGTTTATTGACAACACCGGCTTCGCCGGCTACTAGTACAGACTGCAAAGCCGCAATGAGCCGGCGAAGCCAAAACCTCTTGCCACTATTTTACCCATCACCATGGCATCAGTAGGTTAGGTAGTTGGTAGTAGGTAGGTAGGTAGTTGGTAGTAGGTAGGTAGGTAGTTGGTAGTAGGTAGGTAGGTAGTTGGTAGTAGGTAGGTGTAGTAGGTACCGTACCTGGAAAGACTTGGTAAAAGAGAAGAGCAGACAGTCCTCCCCAATGGCAATACCTGCATACAATAAATGTCACAAGAAGCTTAAGGAAGTAACTATACGATGTGCTAGCTTAAGGCCTATTTTTAACTGGGCTTAACATACGTTTTCACAGTAAGTGTGGAGTCTTCTAACTTCAGTCGCTGTCAGGCGCCAGGGCTGGTTCTCTGACTCTCCGGGCACGGCGGCTTCGTCCACCAGAAGAAGTTAGCTTGCAGTGATTAATTCGGTGAATTCCGTCTCAACTTCGGATATTTCCGGCCGTGAAAAACTATCCGTATTTCTAAACTAAATATGTAAACCGCTTATACCGTATTTCTGGCCGTGAAAAACTATCCCATACGGCCGCGAGATTTCTAAAAAATAATTCTTCGTCAATGTTAGAATATTTGACGCCGTTTTCAGCGGCCAAAACGCGTAATAAGCTTTAAAAAAATATTTTTCAAATGCTCGAATCTCATTGGTTCCGGTGTTTCGTGACGATTTTCGTTGAAGATAACGAGGTTGGTCTTAACGTATTTTAATTACAAATTAGAGGTGCATTAGATTGTGAATCAAAGAAAGACGGGTGAAACAAACTCCTATTGAACTTTTTCGCAATTGTTTTATGCAAACTTCCGCATCCGGTCGATGGCGGCCTCCATTGCGTGATTTGGTTTTAGAAATATTTTTTCAAATGCTCGAATCTCATTGGTTCCGGTGTTTGGTGACGCTTTTCATTGAAGATAACCAGGCCCGTGCGGCCCGAGGTTGGTCTTAAAGTATTTTAATAATAAATTGGAGGTGCATAAGATGGTGAATCAAACAAAGATGGGTGAAAGAAACTCCTATTGAACGTTTTTCAATTTGTTATGCATACTTCCGCATCCGCAAGATGGCGGCCTCCATTGAGCTTCGGAATTCTCAAGCCAAGGCATAATCTGGTTTTCGACATAATACGTACTCGTTTATTGACAACACCGGCTTCGCCGGCTACTAGTACAGACTGCAAAGCCGCAATGAGCCGGCGAAGCCAAAACCTCTTGCCACTATTTTACCCATCACCATGGCATCAGTAGGTTAGGTAGTTGGTAGTAGGTAGGTAGGTAGTTGGTAGTAGGTAGGTAGGTAGTTGGTAGTAGGTAGGTAGGTAGTTGGTAGTAGGTAGGTGTAGTAGGTACCGTACCTGGTAAGACTTGGTAAAAGAGAAGAGCAGACAGTCCTCCCCAATGGCAATACCTGCATACAATAAATGTCACAAGAAGCTTAAGGAAGTAACTATACGATGTGCTAGCTTAAGGCCTATTTTTAACTGGGCTTAACATACGTTTTCACAGTAAGTGTGTAGTCTTCTAACTTCAGTCGCTGTCAGGCGCCAGGGCTGGTTCTCTGACTCTCCGGGCACGGCGGCTTCGTCCACCAGAAGAAGTTAGCTTGCAGTGATTAATTCGGTGAATTCCGTCTCAACTTCGGATATTTCCGGCCGTGAAAAACTATCCGTATTTCTAAACTAAATATGTAAACCGCTTATACCGTATTTCTGGCCGTGAAAAACTATCCCATACGGCCGCGAGATTTCTAAAAAATAATTCATCGTCAATGTTAGAATATTTGACGCCGTTTTCAGCGTCCAAAACGCGTAATAAGCTTTTTAAAAATATTTTTCAAATGCTCGAATCTCATTGGTTCCGGTGTTTCGTGACGATTTTCGTTGAAGATAACGAGGTTGGTCTTAACGTATTTTAATTACAAATTAGAGGTGCATTAGATTGTGAATCAAAGAAAGACGGGTGAAACAAACTCCTATTGAACTTTTTCGCAATTGTTTTATGCAAACTTCCGCATCCGGTCGATGGCGGCCTCCATTGCGTGATTTGGTTTTAGAAATATTTTTTCAAATGCTCGAATCTCATTGGTTCTGGTGTTTGGTGACGCTTTTCATTGAAGATAACCAGGCCCGTGCGGCCCGAGGTTGGTCTTAAAGTATTTTAATAATAAATTGGAGGTGCATAAGATGGTGAATCAAACAAAGATGGTTGAAAGAAACTCCTATTGAACGTTTTTCAATTTGTTATGCATACTTCCGCATCCGCAAGATGGCGGCCTCCATTGAGCTTCGGAATTCTCAAGCCAAGGCATAATCTGGTTTTCGACATAATACGTACTCGTTTATTGACAACACCGGCTTCGCCGGCTACTAGTACAGACTGCAAAGCCGCAATGAGCCGGCGAAGCCAAAACCTCTTGCCACTATTTTACCCATCACCATGGCATCAGTAGCTTAGGTAGTTGGTAGGTAGGTAGTTGGTAGTAGGTAGGTAGGTAGTTGGTAGTAGGTAGGTAGGTAGTTGGTAGTAGGTAGGTGTAGTAGGTACCGTACCTGGTAAGACTTGGTAAAAGAGAAGAGCAGACAGTCCTCCCCAATGGCAATACCTGCATACAATAAATGTCACAAGAAGCTTAAGGAAGTAACTATACGATGTGCTAGCTTAAGGCCTATTTTTAACTGGGCTTAACATACGTTTTCACAGTAAGTGTGTAGTCTTCTAACTTCAGTCGCTGTCAGGCGCCAGGGCTGGTTCTCTCACTCTCCGGGCATGGCGGCTTCGTCCACCAGAAGAAGTTAGCTTGCAGTGATTAATTCGGTGAATTCCGTCTCAACTTCGGATATTTCCGGCCGTGAAAAACGATCCGTATTTCTAAACTAAATATGTAAACCGCTTATACCGTATTTCTGGCCGTGAAAAACTATCCCATATGGCCGCGAGATTTCTAAAAAATAATTCTTCGTCAATGTTAGAATATTTGACGCCGTTTTCACCGTCCGAAACGCGTAATAAGCTTTAAAAAAAATATTTTTCCAAATGCTCGAATCTCATTGGTTCTGGTGTTTGATGACGATTTTCATTGAAGAGAACGAGGTTGGTCTTAACGTATTTTAATTACTAATGAGAGGTTTCATTAGATTGTGAATCAAAGAACGACGGGTGAAACAAACTCCTATTGAACTTTTTCGCAATTGTTTTATGCAAACTTCCGCATCCGGTCGATGGCGCCCACCATTGAGCGCTTTCATTTTAGAAATATTTTTGCAAATGCTCGACTCTCATTGGGTCCGGTGTTTGGTGACGCGTTTTGTTGAAGATAACCAGGCCCGTGCGGGCCGATGTTGGTCTTAAATTATTTTATTAATACATCGGAGGCGCATAAGATTGTGAATCAAACGACGACGGGTGAAAGAAACTCCTAATGAACGTTTTAAATTTGTTATGCATACTTCCGCCTCCGCAAGATGGCTGCGCCCACTGCGCTTCGGATTCTCGAGCCAAGGCATAATCAGGTTTTCAACATAATACGTACTCGTTTATTGACAACACCGGCTTCGCCGGCTATTATTACTTGGCGAAAAAAAAATTTTGGACAAGTATGTTGATCACTCCGGTGTGTGTGTGCGTGTGTGTGTGTGTGTGTGTGTGTGTGTGTGTGTGTGTGTGTGTGTGTGTGTGTGTTCAGTTATACTTGCCGACAGGTCACAATTTTAAACCGATCTTCACAAAATGGTCGATTTGGTGGTCTGACAGAATCCTATTAATTTTTTTAGGTCAAAATAGGCCAAAGATCAACCACTTTTTTCAAATTTTAAAATCCTTACTTTTCATCCAATTGACTTGAAATTTTAATATGATTTACATATCAGCTAACTGAATTCAATCAACAACTATTTTTGAGATCAACATAGGCCAAAGGTCAACCACTTTTTTCAAATTTTAAAATCCTCACTTTTCATCCAATTGACTTGAAATTTCAATAGGATTTACATATCAGCTAAATTAATTCAATCACCATCTATTTTTGAGATCAACATACGCCAAAAGGTCAACAACCTTTTCAAACTTCTCAAATCCTCAATTTTCATCTGATTGACTTGAAATTTGAATAGGATTTACATATCAGCTAACTTAATTCAATCAACAACTATTTTTGAGATCAACATAGGCCAAAAGGTCAACATAGGCCAAAGGTCAACCACTTTTTCAAATTTTAAAATCCTCACTTTTCATCCAAATGACTTGAAATTTTAATAGGATTTACATATCAACTAACTGAAATCAATCACCAACTATTTTTGAGGGCAAAAGGACGCTCTACTGAGCACCATTCTACTTTATTCTCTTTTGTCAAGTTTCGCTCTATGAATGATTTTTCATTTTTTTTTTTTGTATACAAGATCGAGGCTCGTGAAAGAGCTAACATTAATCACACAAAAAGACAAACCGACACACAAAACACAAAAAACAAGGGGAGCGGCAGACAAGATGGGGAGAGAGGGGGAAGGACACAAAAGAGAGGGGGAAGAGGGGGAAGGACACAACACAACATTTGAGAGCAGGGACATCGGGAGGACTTTTGTTGTCCCTAACCCTAACCCTAACCAACCCTATAGAACCAGTCATTGTGATATTAGTCATTTTTTCCATATCACAATATGATATGCTGGTCCCACTATCTATCTGTGATTAATCATTTTGTCCAATTTCACCGATTTCCATGCACATTTCCACTTTAGGGGAAGTGTTTACTTGTGGGCCTGTAACTCACTCATTTTTTGCAGATCTGGACATCATAAACCACTCTTTTTGATCTTGTGGGCATGGTCCAGTTTTCTAAATCAATAATACCAAGTTTAAATTTGTGTCTTGTTTGTGTCACTCAATCATGAATGACGTGACCGTAGTGAAAGTCGTTTTTCCCATTTTCAGAAAATGAAATCCAGACGGTTTCAAAATTATGAGCTATCGATCCAATTTGGTTGCACCAGTGGATGCTGGTCCCACTACAGTAACTCAATACCAAATATTGTAAGATTTGAATGATATATTTTGTCAGGAGAGCATACACTGTGATTTTGAACTTCCTCAAAAACAGCACCACTGTAACTAACACAATTATGGACCTGATACATTAACCCACCACTCAGGAACCTTAAGAATACACTTTTCTATTGCCTATGGCCACCCTTTAATAAACAATCATGCAAGACAAATGGTCAATTCTGCAAATCAATGACCCCAGGCCACTGATCAAATAGTCGTTGTAAGGTTGAACGCAGTAAACTAGGAAACCGTTTCGAAATCCGTGGAGGTCTTATACTCCAGGCTCCGAGTAGTCTGTGTTAACAGGCAATAAGTATGAAATGTTGAACCTTTTATTCTACACCGCACCTTTCCTATGCCATCTCCAAGCGCTGTATGGGGCTCGGCAATGACGCACGCTGAAAGGGAGTACTCAGTTTTCACTCTGGTAGTTTGTTTGTTTTCTTGCTTTCTTGTTTGTTTGTTTGTCCAGGTGATATCTCAGCCATCCTTTGAGCTAGGAAGCTGAAATTTCGGCACAATAGTGAGCAAGTGCTTTGTCAAAAACGGTATTTTTGTTTTCTGATTAATCAATTAATTAATTAGTTATTTAATTATTAGCGATTAATTAAGTACTTATACATTTCCTTTCTATTCTGGCCATTATCTCAGGCACCTTTTGAGCTAGGAAGCTGATATTTGGACATGCCAATCACCAAGTGATTTGGCTGTAAAGGATATTTTTGATTTATTGATTAATCAATTAATTGATTAGTTATTTAATTATTAGAGATTCATCAAGTACTTATACATTTCCTTTCTCTTCTGGCCATTATCTCAGGCACCTTTTGAGTTAGGAAGCTGATATTTGGACATGCCAATGACAAAGTGATTTCGCTGCAAAGGCTATTTTTGATTTATTGATTAATCAATTAATCAATGAATCGATTATTTAATTATTCAATTAATGTCAAAAAAAAAAATCATTTACAGATTCGGATGAAATGGTGGTGGTTTATGTGTTATATTAGTCAATTGATTTAAAAAAAATTATGATTATTATATATTTCTTTTCATTATTAATCATTTATTTATTTTCTTTCTCATCTGGGCAATATCTCAGGCACCTTTTGAGATAGGAAGCTGATATTTGGACATGACAATGACCAAGTGATGTGGCTATAAATGGTATTTTGATTTATTGATTAATCACTTTATCAATTAATTATTTAATTATTCGATGAATGGCAATTAAAAAAAATTTTAAGTTACAGATTCAGATGAAATGATGGTTGTTTATGTATTATATTAGCCAACTGTTTAATTATTTATTTATTTTTGATTATTATTTATTTATTTTCATTATTAATCATGTATATATTTTCTCTCATCTGGGCAATGTATCAGGCACCTTTTGAGCTCGGAAGCTGATATTTGGACATGACAATGACCAAGTGATTTGGCTGTAAAGGCTATTTTTGATTTATTGATTAATCAATTCGTCGATTCATTATTTATTGAGTAATACATTAATTACATCTTCGGATGAAGCACTCGTGGTTTAGTTATGCCATTAGCCAAATGATAAAAAATATTTTATGACAATCTTTTATCTAACTATAATTCACCAAATGTCCGTCTCTCTGTTCGAAGGTACCGTAAAAACTGCTGAACCGATCACAAAGATATTTTGGGTGGGTAATCCTGGGACCCCTGGGAGTAAAATAGGCTATTTAGTTTTCCCAATTTCAGCTTTGGTCTCCAGCATTCTCAGGTTTGGACTCCCGCATAACATTCGCGTTCGCATAACGTTCATTGTGACAATGTTCTCATTGTGACGATGTATGTGTTCACGGTAGTGTTTGACGTGACGGTGTGAACGTAATTTCGTAATGTTTTTCGTTTCGTAATCCTTTCATGAACGTTTAATGTTCAATGAACGTTTAATGTTTAATGAACGTTTAATGCCCTTCAATGTCCGGGGCCGCACGCGCGCTACACTGGATGGGCCAGCGTGTACCTTGCCCTTCACCATCAGGCTCGGTTAAACCGCTGAGCCCCATCCGTGATGGGGACTGGGGCTTGAGACAGTGTCCCACGAACGAGGAATTCCCAGTAAGCGCGAGTCATCAGCTCGCATTGATTAAATCCCTGCCCTTTGTACACACCGCCCGTCGCTACTACCGATCGGACGGTTTGATGAGATCCTCGGATCAGCCCCTGCATGGGCCATTCTCGGCTCATGCCGGTGCACCGAAAAGATGAGCTAACTTGACTGTTTAGAGGAAGTAAATGTCGTAACAAGGTTTCAGTCGGTGAACCTGTGGAAGGATCATTATCGGGACAACATGAGAGCGAGCGAGACGCGAGACGCACGTGGTACGTGATCGTCCATGTACTGTTTAGCCATGTACTGTTTAGATTTTGATGATTTGCGTGTGATATAATTGAACGGATGTTTATATGAATCGTTTAAAATAAAAAAGCCTTCAATTTCTGATATTTTACCTTTTCATTTGGGCTTCCCAATTGAAGCCCCGCCCATAGGGCGGGTACTGTTGCTCGTTGATTTTAATTATGCAATTAATCAATCAATTATTGTGCCCCTCTCCCTCCCAATACCGTCTCTATGTGCTGCACTGTGGCATCGCCGGGCACCGTAAGCGCCCCGGCAATGCCGCGTGCTGGAGGATATGTTATTTATTTATTTGGCATGGGGGTGCACTCTTTTTATTAGCACAAAACTCACAAAAAGATTGATACTTCCATCCCAATTCCAGCTTTCTTGCAGAGGGCAGCAGGTTTTCCTCGAGGGTTTTTCTGTATTTTGCTCCATCCATTTTCCCTTCTATCCTGACAAGTGCCCCAGTTCCTTCTGGTCAGAAACATCCCCATAACATGATGCTGCCACCACCATGCTTCACAGTAGGGATGGTGTTCTTTGGATGATGTGCTGTGTTGGGTTTGCGCCAAACGTAACGTTTTGCATTAAGGCTAAAAAGTTCCATCTTTGTTTCTTCCAGGAACAGCTGATTTATTTCGGAAATAATCAGATTCACTATATTTTAACACAGGTGGAGGCCAATGAACTTGGTGTGTGATTTTGAAGGTGATTGGTTACACCTGAGCTAATTTACAATTGCTATAATAAGGGGGGTGGACACTTATCCAACCAAGATATTCTAGTTGTCCCCCGTCGCACCGCGGAGCGAAAGGGGGACTATGGTTTTGTATTTATAATTAATTTTCTGAAATTTGCAGAATTTGTTTTTCACTTGTAAGTTGTGGATTACGGTGTAAATAAAGGTGGAAAAAGTTTGATTTAATGCAATTTAATTCCAAGGTATAAGGCAACAAAAGGTGAAAATTTTGAAAGGGGGTGTAAACTTCGGATAGGCAGTGTAAATACAGTACTGTGCACAAGTCTTAGGCCATGTTAAAAAAATTTTTTTTTATTGTCACATTGGTACGTTTTGATAAATAAACGGTATTCTAATGATCATATTTTATTAAAGAAACAAAAATGAATTGTATTTTACAATAATAATGCATGAAATTTCAATATTTTAATTGACCAACTTTTTCATGCAAAACAGCAGATATCCATTTTGGAATAATTTGCTGCAATTTCTGGAGCAATTCCATTGGGAGGTTGTTCCATGTATGCTGAAATATTTCCCAAAATTACATCCACCACGAAAGGTGGACAGAGGTTACGTTTTCGCTCCTGCCCGTCTGTAAGCAGGATATCTCAAAAAGTAATGGACGGATTTGGACGAAATTTGCAGGACAGGTTGAGTGTATGACAAGGAGGAATTGATTCGATGTTGGTGAACATCCGGAACCGATCATTTTTTAAGGGATTCTTCACCATTGAATGACGGACGGACAACGCACACGCAGAAAATACTCAACGTTAACTTTTTACTGTCCCTTCTAGTCATCTTTAAAATCAACATGGATATCTGGATTAAAGTAGATTTAATACAGATCTTCATGGAGTAACAATTTAAAATAGCTATAATTTATGCTCTTTGACAAATACAATTTCCACAATCCGATGTTGCACTTAGCTCGAGCTTCGGCTCGGCATGAAACCGAAAGTGCAACACAATTAAATTTTTTAAAGTCCATGAAGTAATTTAAATTGATAGATTGATTTAAACTTTTCCCGTCACTGGGGACGGGCATTTTTGCTGGTATTATATACTGCATAACTGGATATACAGTGCATTCAGAAAGTATTCAGACCCCTTCACTTTTTTCACATTTTGTTATGTTGCAGCCTTATGCTGAAATCGTTTAAATTCATTTTTCCCCTCATCAATCTACACTCAATACCCCATAATGACAAAGAGAAAACAGGATTTTAGAAAGTTTTGCAAATTTATTAAAAAGAAAAAACTGAAATATCACATTGACATAAGTATTCAGACCCTTTGCTATGACACTTGAAATTTAGCTCAGGTGCCTCCCATTTCTCTTGATCATCTAAGAGATGTGTCTACACCTTGATTGGAGTCCACCTGTGGTAAATTCAATTGATTGGACATGATTTGGAAAGGCACACACCTGTCTATATAAGGTCTCACAGCTGACAATGCATACCAGAACAAAAACCAAGCCATGAGGTCGAAGGAACTGCCTGCAGAGCTCAGAGACAGGATTGTGTCGAGGCACAGATCACTGCACAGATCACAAGCCTCTCCTCAGTGAAAGACACATAAAAGCCCACTTGGAGTTTGCAAATAAATAGCACCGCAAAGAGGACGTAACCCCTCAGCCCATGCATGGTGGAAACCAATTTCAAGATGGCTGCCATGGCGGCCATATTGAAAATCGCAGCGCATCCATTTTCGAAAGGAACCTTCCTATACTCAGCCCCAACACACACTGCAAAAATGGATTTAATCGGACAAGCCGTTCTGCTCGAAATTTACGGAAAGCAAAAGTTGACGGACGCCCAGATGGCTGCCGTGGCGGCTATATTGAAAATCGCAGCACGCCCATTTTCGAAAGGAAGCTTCCTCTACTCAACCCCAACACACACTGCAAAAATGGATGTAATCGGACAAGCCGGTCTCCTTGAAATTGACGGAAACCAAAAGTTGACGGACGTCTGGACGCCCGCCCACCCGGACGACGCCAGTGACGACAATACCCCTTAGCCCAATCTGGGCTGAGGGGTGAAAAGCACCTAAAGGACTCTCAGATTGTGAGAAACAAGATTCTGTGGTCTGATGAAACCAAGATTGAACTGTTTGGCTTCCGTCTGGCCACTCTGCCATTAAGCCCAGATCGGTGGAGTGTTGCAGTGATGGTTGTCCTTCTGGAAGTTTCTCCCATCCCCACAAAGGATCCCTGGAGCTCAGCCAGAGTGACCATCGGGTTCTTGGTCACCTCTCTTACCAAGGCCCTTCTCCCCCGATTGCTCAGTTTGGCCGGGCGGCCAGCTCTCGGAGGAGTCCTGGTTGTTCCAAACTTCTTCCATTTAATAATTATGAAAGCCACTGTGCTCTTGGGAACCTTCAATGCAGCAGTATTATTTTTGAAGTTTTGGTTTTTGCTCTGATAAGCATTGTCAGCTGTGAGACCTTATATAGACAGGTGTGTGCCTTTCCAAGGGCATCCGGCCATAAAAACATTGCCTCAAAAATAGAACCATGACAATTACAACTACATATGGGCAGGGTACAGCCTGAAGTGGAGATCGGTTTCTGAGGTTTGGGACATGGGATGTAGGGACAATGACAGGGAGATCAGGAGAAGTGGTGGAAGTATTGGTCAGAAGAAGAGTGGACATATGTTGTGTGCAGGAGATGAGATGGAAGGGAAGTGGTGTGAGAATGGTGAAGGGTAGGCAGGGACAGAAATACAAGTTTGTGTGGCAAGGGTGCCCAGAATGCGTGCATGGTGTTGGTGTCCTGTTTTCTGAGGAGGTTGTAGACAGTGTGGTGAGTGTGACGAGTGAGTGATAGGTTGATGATGGTGAAAATGATGATTGGAAAGCTCTTGGTCAACATCATCTCGGGATATGCTCCGCAGGTTGGTCGGAGCGATGAAGAGAAGGACAAGTTCTGGTGTGCGATAGAGAAGCTGATGGAAAACGTGAAAGATGAGGAACTTGTTGTGGAAGGAGGAGACCTAAATGGACATGTGGGAAGGAGTATGGACGGTTTTGAGGGAGTTCATGGGGGTTACGGATATGGTGTGAGAAATGGAGAAGGTGAAAGGATTTTGGAGTTTGCTGATGGAGCTGATTTGTTGATTTGTAATACTCAGTTCCAGAAAGGGGATAATAAGCTTGTTATATACACGTCAGGTGGGTCGATGACAACCGTTGACTACCTGATGGTGCGTAGACGAGATAGGGCGCACCTCCGGGACACAAAGGTGATCCCGGGGGAGGAGGCTGTTTCACAGCCCCACTTGGTTGTCTGCGACATAAGGGTGAAAGGTGCGAGGAGAGCTCGGCGGGTGAAGTACCAACCGAGAATGAAGGTGTGGAGGTTGAAAGAGGTGACAGTAAGGAAGGCATTAAAAGAGAGGCTGAGTAGGGTAGAGGATGATGTGGTTGAGCTTGAACGTGGTTGGATGTCAATGAAAGATAGTCTGTTGGGAGCCGTTGGTGAGGTATGCGGATGGACAAAAGGACCACCGAGGCACTCGGAAACATGGTGGTGGGATGAAGAAGTTGGAAAGAAGATTGACAAGAAGAGGAAGAAGTTCAAGGAGTGGCAGAAGGCGAAGGGTACGGGAGCAGAAAAAGGAGAGCATGAAAGTTATAAGGCAGCCAAGAAGGCAGCAAAGAAGGCAGCAAAGAAAGAGGTAGCAAAGGCGCAGGAGGCATGTCGGAAAATGTTCAGAGAACGCTTGGATTCGGAAGAGGGTCAGAGAGCGGTATTCAGGATTGCAAAGCAGATAGCGAAAGAGAGGTGTGATGTGATGGGGTGAGTTGCTTGAAGGATGAAGTGGGACAAATCGATCTGGATTAAAGGAAGATGGAAAAGATATATGGAAATGCTGTTGAATACAGAGAATGAATGGGATGGCAACATAGAGAGTAACCCAGTTTTAGGACCAGCAGAGAAGATAACTGAGAAGGAAGTTGAGGAAGCGATAAAAGCAATGAAGAGTAGAAAAGCGGGAGGGCCGACGGGAGTTGTGGGAGATATGTTGAAGGCAGCAGGAAGTTGGGGTGTGAAGAGAATGACAGAGATCTGTAATCTGGTGGTGAAAGAAGGCCGCATTCCAGTGGATTGGGAACTGAGTACCCTCGTCCCTCTATACAAGGGGAAAGGTGACCCTCTGGAGTGTGGCTCATACCGAGCGATAAAGTTATTGGAGCATGGAATGAAGGTATTGGAAAGGGTGTTGGAGAGGAGGATGAGGAAGAAGGTGAAGATTGACGAAATGCAGTTTGGATTTATGCCAGGAAGAGGAACGACAGACGTGCTCTTTATTGTGAGGCAGTTGCAGGAGAAGTACATGGAGAAGAGGAAGAAGTTGTTTCTTGGGTTTGTTGATCTGGAGAAAGCATTCGATAGGGTTCCACGCGAAGTATTGACATGGGCATTGAGGAAATTAGAAGTGGAAGAATGGTTGATCAGAGTAGTGATGGCAATGTACAAAAGAGCGCGCACATCTGTAAGGACGGAGGACGGGAACAGTGGTGAGTTTGAGGTGAAGGTGGGAGTGCATCAGGGGTCGGTACTAAGTCCACTACTATTTGTAGCTGTGATGGAGGTGCTGGCTCAAAACGTAAAGGAGGGTTTACCGTGGGAGTTGTTGTCTGCAGATGATCTGGTGTTGATTGCGGAAAGTATGGATGGACTGAAGGAAAAGATGAACAAGTGGAAGGAATGTATGGAGACAAAAGGTCTGAAGGTGAATATAGGAAAGACGAAGGTGATGGCAAGTGGTAAAGGATGTGGTGAGGTGGAAGGAACTGGGAAGTGGCCATGTGCTGTGTGCAGGAAGGGTGTCAGAGTGAACTCCATTCAATGTACAATGTGCGCTGAGTGGGTTCATAAAAAATGCAGTGGTCTGAGAGGGCCATTAACCAGTGTGGCAGCTACATTCAAATGTAAGGTGTGCACAGAGGGAGCTGCAGATGGAGGAAATGTTGAGTTGGATCTTGGAGACGGTGTGAAGCTGGAAGGTGTGAAAACATTTTGCTACCTCAGAGACATGCTGAATGGAGAAGGTGGATCAGACTCGGCAACGGTTGCTGGAGTGAGATGTGCATGGAAGAAGTTTCGGGAACTGAGTGGCGTGCTGATGAGGAGGGGAGTGTCGTTGAAGCTGAAGGGAAAGGTGTATGCTGCATGTGTGAGAAGTGTTATGATTTATGGGAGCGAGACATGGGTCATGAATGTAGAGCAGCAGCGAAGGCTGGAAAGGGTGGAAATGCGAATGGTTCGGTGGATGTGCGGAGTATCGTTGAGAGAGAGGAAGACAAATGATGAATTGCGAAAGATGATGGGAATAGAGCCTGTGATTGATGCTGTGAAGAGGAACAGGTTGAGATGGTTTGGTCATGTGTTGAGGAAGGATGAAAGTGACTGGTTGAGAAGAGTGATGGAAATGAATGTAGAAGGAAGTAGAGGACAGGGAAGACTGAGAAAGACTTGGCTAAAGATGGTGGAAGAAGAAATGCGGGCAAGGGGGTTAACAAGGGGAGATGCAGAAAATTGGGCAAAATGGAGAAGATCGTCATGGGGATCGCAAGGCTAACCCCCACTCTAGCAGGGAAAATGGCCTTAAAATGCATGTTGTTGTTGTTGTTGTTGTGTGCCTTTCCAAATCATGTCCAATCAATGGAATTTACCACAGGTGGACTCCAATCAAGGTGTAAAAACATCTCAAAGATGATCAAGAGAAATGGGAGGCACCTGAGCTAAATTTCAAGTGTCATAGCAAAGGGTCTGAATACTTATGTAAATGTGATATTTCAGTCTTTTCTTTTTCATAAATTTGCAAAGCTTTCTAAAATCCTGTTTTCTCTTTGCCATTATGGGGCACACACACGTTGCCACGCACACACATAAAGTGTAGATTGATGAGGGAAAAAATGAATTTGAACGATTTCAGCATTAGGCTGCAACATAACAAAATGTGAAAAAAGTGAAGGGGTCTGAATACTTTCTGAATGCACTGTAAATCAATATTCATGTCCGAATTCTGAGTGCATACAAGAATTTAAGTTTGTTAGATGCAATTTGTGTAAAACTAGTTTAAGAGATGTGCCCCAGATGTAAAATGATGTGAAATATTTGATGTGATATTTATCGAATAGTCACAAACATCATCAAAAGTCAGAACTGGGTTATGACGATACAGACATCCAAAAAAATCGACTTTTCTTTTTTTTAATACAAGGTCTCGGCTTGTGGAAGACACAACATAAAGGAAACAGCAGGAGACAGGGGAAACACCTCCAGCAGGGCCGAAGGAGAAATTACACGGAGACAAACAAAAAAGTGATCCAAAGCGTATGGTGGAGCATGCACACTTATCATACATTGTTGTGTATTTTACATGACTCAAGGAAATTTTTAGACAATGTTCAAATCAATAGAGCATTATGGGATTTTAATCTGTGGTCTCAAAATTGTGAGCCAGGCATCAGATGGGAACACTAAATGAGTGTGGCATGTCAATATTTTTGAATCTGTTTGAAAGTTAACAGAAAACATAGGGGCAATACCCCTGGCACTCACTTGGTATAATAAACAAACAGTTTACTACACCGACTAAGGGTATTTTAAACCAATTTCAATGGTTGCTAGAAGACAGGGCAGCTTGTAGAATCAGACTAACATAATCATAAGACCTGAAACAAGGAAAAAATACCTATTTTGGGGGGCAACGCCCCCTCCCCCAACCCCATATACCTCCTAAGACCCAAATTTTTCTAATGCCTTGAACAAACATTGGTACATCATGGGTGATTAAGTTTGTGGTGAAGTTTCATCAAAATTGCATGTGTAGTTTCTGCGAAGAAAGAAAATACCCCCTCCCCCCCCACCCCCCTCCATAGACCCCTAAAGGGCAGATTTTTTTCTAATGTCTTGAACAAACATTGGTACATCATGGGTGATTAAGTTTGTGGTGAAGTTTCATCGAAATTGCGTGTGTAGTTTCTGAGAAGAAAGAAAATACCCCCTCCCCCCCCCACCCACCCCTCACCCCCCCCCCCCCCCCCCCCCCGTAGACCCTCAATGGGACAGATTTCTTTGAATTCCATCAACAAACTTTTGTCAAAACACAACAGATATAATTTGTGCCAAATTTGGTCGCAATCCCATCAGTGGTTTCGGAGAAGAAGTTTGAAGTGTTTACGGACGGACGGACTGACGGACGGACAATGCGCCATCGCATAAGCTCCCCTGAACTTCGTTCCAGGTGAGCTAAAAAGGAAGAAGGTATGGCAGCATAGGAATGTGTATGGGAAACGTATTAGACTAGCAGGGGCCCGGGGTGTGGGAGGAGGGGGAACTGCCCAGCTGGATGAGCTTTTCCCGACAGTGGTTTCTCGACATGTTGGACATTGAAAAGCGATGGAGTTGTTGGACTCATGGTGGTTACCTTTTGCTTGCGGGCCGGCGGCAGCACAGCCTGAACCCACATCCCAATATACACTTTCATAGCGGCCTTTGGTGGCCTCAAAATGGACATTTTTGTTACCTTAAAACCTTGCCCAGATTCTACAGTACCTACACCAAAACATTTGGAGCCTCTCAGTGCTGTGGTTCAGCTGTAAAAGAATAACGTACAAATGCACAAGCAAACACACAACTTGAAAATATCTGTCAGATTATGGACACTTTGAAGATATTTTGCCAATATAATCCCTAGGAATATGATGATGAAGAAAGGCAATCCAGCCCAGCGGATCAGAGTGAAAACAGCCTGAAGAATGATGTACTACTTTGCTTTGCCACGCACACACATAAAACTGCAAGAGGTTCCTGCATTAACCACTCACCACCGCTTCATGTAGATCAGTGCATGATCTGTCAGATGCAAATCAGGTAGAAAGGTTGTCATCATAAGTGCTGATGAGAAATACTACAGAAATAGTGCAACAACCCACAGACACAAGGATGGTCTTGAGAGTTATATGGTAACTAAAGATAAAAAAAATAAAAAATAAACCACCATTAATGTTTATCGACATTGACACTTCAGGCAGAAAATCCTACCTGTTGTCCCACCAGATACTTGGCACGGTGAAAGAATGCTTTGTAGGGAGTGAACGCAAGTTCATGGTAAATTAACATTTCGACTCATTGAAAACACGTCACAATCTGCACGCGAATTTAGCTTTGAAATATGAGGAGCCCTCAAAAAGTCCAAGCAGATGGCGTTGGCAAAGTAGTTCCAGGAAATGCATCGCTCGAGTAAATTTCTTATGGTTTGTTTTGAGCGTTTTACGACAATCAAAGTATTTTATTTTATTTTGCAAAATCAGCAGAAAAAAAATTAGGTAGGACTACAATTCTGATTAAAAACAAACAAAAAAAAACAGGGGATATTCAAGTTATATTCTACTGCAAGCCGATTTGCCCTTTGAATGCACCATTCGTCTCAGGTTTTTAAACTTTAGGTTCATTGAATAACTGAAAAGTTGGGTTCAGATGGCTTACATACTGATCAGAAGGGAAAATCAGGTGGGAATGGCATTCAGAAACTAGAATGGTACTCGGTAGAGCGCATCCCTCCGCTAAGCTGAACAGTTTATGTTTTGTATCCCACCAATAGGCCGGATCTGGATTCGGACCTGAACCAAAATCGAATCGGCTTGTTCTTGTCACCTAACCAACTCATTCACCGAGTTTAGTCGTAAGTCATCCATACCTTTTTAGCCGCGTCGCAGACGCTGCTAATAGAGTGCCCTCTGCTGTTGTTGTTGTTGTTCTTGTTCTTCTTCTTCTTCTTCTTGTTCTTGCAGAGAAGACAAAACCTCAAAGCTCCACCCATTCTGGGAACCATAGCTCCACCCATTTTGGGAGAGGCTTCATATAAACAAATATCCACCATTTTATTAACTCACATAGCTTTGAGGCCTGTTTTGTAGGCCCGTAGTGTCTTCCTCTCTCACACAGTTTTATTTCAAATCAAATTCGATATATCATTTCATTTTTCACAGTCGCTAACATAGTTTTAGACTCGGTTGAAAAAAAACGGGAAGCAAATCCGATGAAAGTTGCCCTTTATAGAACGAAATGAATTGTCAAGGGCCTGTAACTTCAAGTCCATTGAGATTTTTTTTTTTTTAAATTGCGGCATGGTCAGTCATACACCGCCCGAAATAACAGACGGGAAAATGCCGAGATATATATATTTTGTTTAAATCGCGGCATGGTCAGTCATACACCGCCTGAAATAATAGACGGGAAAATGCCGAGATATATTAAAAATTCGTCCATTTGATGACAATCGTCACGATGAAATATTTAATTTATACGTCGTCACAATAATGTGGAGAGAGGAGCATAGCTTCGTTCACGTGTCGCCACACACAGGAAATTGCCGAGATATATTTTTTTACAATCACGGCATGGTCAGTCATACACCGCCTGAAATAACAGACGGGAAAATGCCGAGATATATTAAAAATTCGTCGCCACACACGGGAAATTGCCGAGATATATTTTCACTTTGCACAAAAATAACATCAAGTAATCGAATCAATAGGAATGTCCTGTGCCTATAACATCAACGTTATAGGCACAGCTGCATCTAGGCATTGTGTAACATCGACGCGGCTTTTGTTTTAATTAAAACTTTTTGTACTTGTTAAAATATGTTATATATCGCTTTTCACCCAATCCCTCAATGGTGGAGAATCACTTGAAATTAAATAATTATTGGATCCGAATCCATATTCAGATCTTCACCAAATTCGTATCTATTAGTCCTTGTCACATACACAACCTCTCCACCAAGTTTCATCAGTTTCATTTTCATTTAAATCAGAGCTGTCTCCCTCGACATATCACATGCCTTCGATAAGATCTGGCACCCAGCTCTGCTCACCAAACTCTCCTCCTATGGTATCCATGGAAATCTCCGCGCTTGGCTTGCGGACTTCCTCTCTGGTCGTAGTCAACGTGTGGCCCTGAATGGATTTCTCTCATCGCCCCTTCCTGTTCTGGCTGGAGTTCCCCAAGGTAGTGTTCTGGGCCCTGTGCTTTTTCTGGTATTCATCAATGATCTCTCCGACTCTCTGGAAAATCCTCTCTATCTCTTTGCTGATGACTCCACTCTCTGCCGCTCCATTCCTCATCCCTCAGATTGGCAGCCTGCAGCCTCCTCACTCCCTGCAGACCTGGACAAAATCACAGACTGGTCAAACAAGTGGAACATGTCTTTCAATCCTGACAAATCTCACTCTCTTACGATGTCTCTCCGAAAAGCGACTGGAAAACCCTCCCATCTACTTTCTCAACAATCCTCTCCAAGAAGTTCCGTCGCTCAAGCTTTTGGGTCTCACTATCTGCATGATCTTTCTTGGGAAAACCACATTTCCAAGCTGGCCTCCAAAGCCAGTCGCCGACTGGGCATCCTCCATCGTGCGAAGTCCTTCCTTGGCACACCTGAGCTCCTCACCACATACAAGGCTTTCATCCGCAGCTCAATGGAATACTGTTCCCCCCTCTGGGCCGGTGCTCCTGCCTCACACCTAGCTTGGCTTCACGCTGTTGAAGCCAAAGCTTTCAGAATCATTGGAATCTCCTGCGATGAAGCTAACTCCGAGGGCCATTCACTCACTCACGCAGGCAGGTTGGTGGTCTTTCTGTCTTCTACTGACTCATCTCCGGCCTTGCTCCCCCAGCTCTCTCTGTGCTCTGTCCTCCAAATATTCCTACAGGTCGCACAAGATCTGCCAGCAACCCTCTTATGGTTAAACTGCCAAAATCTAGGCTCTCTGCTCACCTTCACTCTTTCATTCCCCTTTTCTCCCGCCTCTGGAACAAACTCCCCCACTCCCTTCAATCCCATTCCTCGCTCCAGGTCTTTATGGTAGCTGTTCTGTTATGGTAGCCAGGTAGCTGTTCTGTAGCTGTTCACTACCATCTCTTATCTTCCACCATCCAAAACCTTGATCTTTTCAACCCCGGCTAATTCACCCCAGATACATTTTTTCGAAATTGCAACTTCTTTCCTGTAAGTCCTTGCAGTGTCCATATGTTTTATACCTCTCCCACCTCCCCCCAAGCCCTCTCCCTCCCACAGTTCTCTCGATGTCCCTGCTCTCAAATGTTGTGTTTGTCCTTCCCCCTCTCTCCCCATCTTGTCAACCGCTCCCCTTATTTTGTGTTTTATGTGGCGGTTTGTCTTTTTGTGTGATTAATGTTAGCTCTTTCACGAGCCTCGATCTTGTATACCCCCCAAAAAAAAAACAAAAAAAAAACAGTGGTGCTCACTGAATCGAAGTCAATAGATTGGGCAGCTGGATATACCTCTCCAACCTCGATATCTTTTCTGCTGTATTCTCAGCTGGTCACTACTCTGAATAGGTTGTCTATACTCCATTATCCTCCAGCAGACACTCGACTTCAACCACGTCTACCAGGAAAGGGGTACCTCATACTTAATCATTGACATCTTCCATACCATGTTGTCAATCAACAGCATGTAGCTGAACTTCCCTCGATAGTAGTCTTCCTTCATAAAGTCATTCTTCACCACAACTCTGGTGCAATCTGTCCCACAAGACATGCATGCAAGAACCCCTGATCTTCCCCTTCTTCACTGGCTCCAGTAAGGAATCGGATAAAGGCAATGCTCACTACCAGAAGCTTATTGTCACATGCAAGCAACAAATGGTCCTCTCCAATATACGATTCCAACTCTATCTTGGGAACATGAGTTTTTCAACACGCAGCCGGCAATCACTTCATGGCTTTGGCAATTGCAAGAGTCATCTGTTGACACTTTCCTCCAGGCCCTTTCATGCACTGCTTCAGCAACCCTTGGCATCCACATCTTGGCACCTTTAGAAGATGACTCACAATTCCTTGCAACGTGCCCTAAATGATTAAATACATAACACCGCATCTCATAGCTTATCCTGCCCTTAACTCAGCTCTTGTAGTCCACAGGGTTCACATGTAAAACACACTAGCTTGGAATAACCCATGGTCTTCTCATCACCTTTCAGTGTCACCCAATCATTCTCCTCTCCCTGAGCATTGGCACACTGAGAAATGGCTGACAATCGTCTATTATATTAATGAGCAATCAGGAAAAGATCCACAACCCTGGCTAAATATTTAAGATCCGCCTGTTCTATCCCACACAGATGAACAGACACTAATAAATTGTTCCTACGTGAGCAAGTCATACTTTTCGTCAAACATCTGGTCAGTATTTAACAGTTCTTTTCTTCTTTGGATAATCTTGAAAGGGACATTCCAGCATATCACGAAGATGATCATTTTGTGTGCGCATGCATGTAGATGTACGTTAGTCCAAATTCATGTTGTTAATACATTTATTCAGCTGGTTCTGGAATTGTTCTTACGACACTAGCAGGAACGTCGTTCCAATCGGGTATGGAACATAGAACAAAGGAAAATTTGTCGACGTTACTCCTTGGTTGACAGTGTTGAAGTATCATATGACATTTCTCGGTTTGTGTTTTACTTCTGTAAAGAAGGCACTTGGTGAGATAGCCACCAATTCTCTCAAGATCTTATAAACCATTGTAGGTTTTCTGACAGTGCAACTCTGAGAAATACTTTGCCATTTAAAGTCGTGAATCACGCTGGAAACACTACTCGTCTTGCGGTAGTCATTGCAGGCATACATGGCCTCTCGACGTTAGATATTCTCCAATCTCTAGACGTCCGATTTGGAGCGGGGGTCCTACACACTTGAGCAGTATTCCACACGAGGTCTGACTAGGGATTTGTAGGTAGGACTTGTCGGACTTGTCGAGCTCTCTGGTGCTGCGGCGAACAAATCCCAGTTGCTGGTTTGCCTTCAAGATTTTGTCAAAATGAATCATCCATTTAAAGTCAACACTTATGAGCACCACATGGTATTTATATGAGCTGCACTGCTGGAGAGGGATGTTGTTTATGGAGTATTCAGTGACTATTGTATTACGGATTGGTTTGAACCTCAAGACGTTGCACTTGCCGGGGTTAGATTACATCAGCAAAGTCTGCTCCCACTTCTGTAAGGCTTCAACATCATCTTGGATCTTCATTCCATCAATTGGGTTGTTAATTTCTCTGTACAGGACACTGTCGTCTGCGAAGATTCTTACTGATGAAAAGACCTTCTCTGGGAGATCGTTCACATACAAGAGAAAAATTGTCCGTCCAAGAACAGTCCCCTGAAGGACACCTGATGCAACATGGGCTGCAAATGACTTTGCCCCTTCCAGTACAACTGGACACAGTTCGTCAGAAAGGCTCGAATCCAGGCAAGTTGTTGACCGCAGAATCCACAGTGATCGAGTGTGACACCTTATCAAAAGCTTTAGAAAAGTCCAACTCCACCAAGTCTATCTGTTTCTTTCTCTTGTATGCATCAATGACATCATATGTTGTCAGGAAAAGTTGTGTTTTGCATGAGTGACCTCGTCGAAACCCATGCTGATATGATGCCAATATGTGATTGTCATCAAGGTGTTGCACGAGACAGGAAACAAACACATTTTCCAATATCCTACAGGCTATACTGGTTAAAGACGTAGATCAGTAGTTCCCTGCTTTAGTTTTATCACCCTTCTTAAAGATAGGGGCGACATTAGCATCTTGCAAATCTTGGGGTAAATGACCTGACCTGAGGGATTGGTTATAGATTATATGTGAGCAACAACTGCACTCACTTCCGATGCAGTTTCTTTGAGCAATTCCACTTGCACATCATCTCGACCAGAGGCTTTCCATGGATAAAGCTTCCTCAAGAGCTTCTCGACACCCTGAATATGAACTGCGATATCTGGAATATCATTTTGGAAATCAACCATCATCACCGCTTTGCACAAAAAAGGTGCAAAAACAGATCCTAGCAACTACAGACCAATCAGCCTTCTCCCAATTATCAGCAAAGTCATGGAATCCATCATTGCTTCAGATATGAAATCTTTCCTCTTCTCCAATGGCTTGATCTCTGACCATCAATTTGGTTACAGACCTGGTCACTCTACTCTGGACATGCTGCTTCTGCTTTCTCAACAATGGATGGAGGTCCTCAACACCAAACAGGAACTTAGAGCTGTCTCCCTTGACATTTCACGTGCCTTCGATACGGTCTGGCACCCCGCTCTGCTCACCAAACTCTCCTCCTTTGGTATCCATGGAAATCTCCACGCATGGCTGGCGGACTTCCTCTCTAGTCGTAGTCAACGTGTGGCCCTGAATGGGTTTCTCTCATCTCCTCTTCCTGTTCAGGCTGGAGTTCCCCAAGGCAGTATTCTTGGCCCTGTGCTTTTTCTGGTCTTTATCAATGATCTCTCTGACTCTCTTGAAAATCCTCTCTATCTCTTTGCTGACGACTCTACTCTCTGTCGCTCCATTCCTCATCCCTCAGATCGGCAGTCTGCAGCCTCTACACTCTCTGCAGACCTGGACAAAATCACAGACTGGGCAAACAAGTGGAACATGTCTTTCAATCCTGACAAATCTCACACTCTTACGATGTCTCTCCGAAAAGACTGACTGGACAACCCTCCCATCCACTTTCTGAATAATCCTCTCCAAGAAGTTCTGTCACTCAAGCTTTTGGGTCTCACTATCTGCCATGATCTTTCCTGGGAAAACCACATTTCAAATCTGGCCTCCAAAGCCAGTCGCCGACTGGGCATCCTCCGTCGTGCGAAGTCCTTCCTTGGTACACCTGACCTCCTCACCACTTACAAGGCTTTCATCTGCAGCTCTATGGAATAGTGCTCTCCCCTCTGGTCTGGTGCTCCTGCCTCACACCTAGCTCGTCTTCACGCTGTTGAAACCAAAGCGTTCAGAATCATTGGAATCTCCCGCGATGAAGCTAACTAAAAGGGCCTCTCACTCACTCACCGCAGGCAGGTTGGTAGTCTTTCTGTCTTCTACCGACTCCTCTCTGGCCTTGCCCCCCCAGCTCTCTCTGGGCTCTGTCCCCCGAATATTCCTACAGGTCGCACAAGATCTGCCTGCAACCCTCTTATGGTTAAACTGCCAAAATCAAGACTTTCTGCTCACCTTCACTCCTTCATTCCTCTTTTCTCCCGCCTCTGGAACAAACTCCCTCACTCTCTTCAATCCCACTCCACCCTCTAGGTCTTTAAAACAGCTGTTCACCACCATCTCTTATCTTCCCCCATCCAAAACCTTGATCTTTTCTACCCCCGCTAATTTCACCCAAAATCCTACACTTTTTTTTTGAAATACCAACTTCTGTCCTGGAAGTCCTTGGTCTCCTTGTGTTTTATACCTCTCCCCCCCCCCCCCTTCCCACGCCTCCTCCCCCCAAGCCCTCTCCCTTCCACACTTCTCCCTGCTCTCAAAAGTTGTGTTTGTGTGCTTCCCCTTCTCTCCCCATCTTGTCTTCCACTCCCTCTTTTTATATATTTTGTTTGTCTGGTTGATTTGTTTGTGAAATAAATGTTAGCTCTTTCACGAGCCTCGATTCAGTATACACAAAAAAATATATATCTGGGTATGGGGAACGTGGAACATTTGGTTTATTGATATTCCCTTCCTTTGTGAAGACCGACTAAAACTGCCTCCCCAGACGTTAGCTTTCTCCTGACTCAGATTCAAGTGAGCTTCCCTCCCTGAGTTGATGAATACCGTTTAAATTTATTTCAGTAGTTGTAGAAGGCCATGGCTGTTTTAAAAACAGGGTTGGACCAACTATGTCATTCAAATAACTTTGTGGCAGAACGGAGTAATTTCTGGACTTCTGATTGAGGTGTTCTGAAGTTGTCCCTCTATCATTCTGGCTCTTCCGGGTGTTGTTTTTGTTTGATTTTACATTTAATCTCGCTTGTAATGTCGTGGAGATCATATCGGGTGCTGCTCGTTTTTGTTGGCATATACTCGTCTCTTACTTCGAGGAGACTGGTTTTGAGCACTTGCCCGTTCTGGTCTGCAGTACTCATGTTGGGGTTCTTCTTAAAATACTCTGTAGAAAAACAACGCAGTTCTGCTCTCATCTGGTCAAAATCTGCCTTTGTAAATCTGTAGCTCTTGCGAGCGGGGGACGGGTTTAGTAGGGAGGGTGGTGGGTCAGGTCGGATCGGTTTCCTGGGGTTTACCGATGTCACAAAGTCTACCTGAATTATTGAGTCGTGGTCAACAATTCCAGGGTTGGGTTTGGCTTCCTCAATCAAAGTTGAATTACTTATTTAGAACAAGAGAGTATATCCAAACTCTTCCCATCCAAACAGGACGACCAACCACGTCCCAGCTCGAGATGGCCCCACTGCAACCTCTGGGAGGATGCTCTTCTCACCCTCTCCTCCGCACACACACGTCTCCTATCACCCGAGGAACAACCATACAGAAGGCCCTCCCAGCCTTCCAGATGCATGTGCCGAACCACCGTGCCACCGAGGAGAGAGGAAAGGCTCCATGCCACCGCAGGCATTCTCACCCTGTCCATGTCACTGCTGGTGGAAAGATCGATCCTGGATGAGCTCCCAAATGCCAAAAATTCCCCAAGGTGATTTACTCGATCGATCCGTACTGGCAGGTGAGTGAAAACCAAACTTGAATATACTTAAAGTAACAAACTATACACATGGAAAGGTAGATAACAAAACAACTATCGACTAAAACAACAAACAAAAAACTTGCCGTTCTCCTTTTTTTCTCCAACAATCTTTCCATTTTCATATCCTTGGAGAGAGAGATAATTCATGAAAATCACTTCTACAAATTGCTCATACATGCTAGATAATTGTATATCAGGAAGTAACTGGAAATCTCTCAAACCCTGGCAATCTTTATTCACAGGTTAAAATATAACTGCATTATAACTTGTCCCCTTTTTACTTTACTCAACTTTTCTTGAAAACATCTCGCCTCAAAAAAGCATTACGCAGGACGCAATTTAACAAACTATTCATTCTGTATTACATCATAGACATGGAAGCCTTAACATTGCACCTTACCGAACATTGCACGTTCACTGCCCAACAGACACGAGCAAATAATTTGTGACATTGCATATAAAAGGAAAAGAAAAACTTCCACTCAGACGGGACAAATATCTACGATGCTGGAGAATAATTTGCAGTCATTATATCGGTTTTGTATTCTATATACGGCATTCGAATTTAGTTACCAGCACTGTAAAACTAGAACGTCACTCGGTAGAGCGCACAACTCCACCAGGCTGAACAGTTTACGTTTTGTATCCCACTGATAGGCCGGATCTGGATTCGGACCTGAACCAAAATCGAACCGACTTGTTCTTGTCACTTAACCAACTCGTCCACCAAGTTTAGTCACAACTCGTCCATAACTTTTTGAAATATGCTATTTATCGATTTTGGCGGTATCACTCATTGGTGAAGAATCACTTTGAAGATTTAAAAAAAAAATTCTCGTATCCAGATCCATGTTTGGATCTTCACCAAAATCGAATCGATTCATCCTTGTCACACACTCAACCTGTCCAACAAGTTTCATCCGAATCCATGCATAACTTTTTGAAATACGATGCTATACATCGATTTTAGTCCGATCGCTCGATGGTGAAGAATCACTTCTTTTTTTTTGTGTGTGTGTATGCAAGATCGAGGCTCGTGAAATTGCTAACATTAATCACACAAAAAGTCAAACCGACACATAAAACACAAAATAAGGGGAGCGGTAGACAAGATGGGGAGAGAGGGGGAAGGACAAACACAACATTTGAGAGCAGGGACATCGGGAGATCCGTGGGAGGGAGAGGGCTTGGGGGGAGGTGGAAGAGGTATAAAACACATAGACACTGCAAGGACTTCCAGGAAAGAAGTTGCAATTTCAAAAAAGTGTATCTGGGGTGAATTAGCGGGGGAAGAAAAGATCAAGGTTTTGGATTGGAGAAGATAAGTTTAAAAAAAACTGTCGGGTTCATATCTTCACCAAAATCTAATCATTTCATCCTTGTCACATACCCAAAGCCTGGTGTTGGCTTAGCGGTTAGGGTTCCAGCTTGGGATCCTAGGATCGAATCCCGGTTGATCGCTGAATTAACGCCAGAGGGCGTTGACCCAGCCTGTCATCCTTCAGAGGTCCGCAAATTGAGTACCAGTTCACTGGTAATTCCCTGTGTGTCGCAAGAGGTGACTAACAGGGTTGGCGGCAGGAAGGGCATCCGGCCATAAAACATTGCTTCAAAAAAGGGACCAAGGTGCCCGAAAAAGGCCAACCCCTGCTCTGCGGGGAAAAATGGCCTCTAAAGGTGGTTCGTGTCACATACCCAACCAACCTCTCCACCAAATTTCGTCCGAATCCATCCAGAACTCTGAGATATCCTGTTCACAGACAGACAGACAAACAGACAGGGTGAAAATATAACCTCCAGCCAACTTCAGTAACAATGGTCCAGCGAATGTGTAAATAAAGGTTGTCAGGCATGAACATTCCAACATATGTGTGCAGAGTTCAACACGTGAAGACATGCATATAACTAACCACAGTCACAGGGAGTGATTGATACATAAAATAGATCTTGAAGCAGGAGAAAAATTATATCATATTCGATGTACGATAATGAAGATTTATACTCTCAAATCTAAAGAAGTATCTTTCCTTTCCTGTGATTCTAACAATTACAGGTTTATTTATTTTTGTTACACAAAGAAATGTCCAAGAACTTCAGGGTGGAGGGTGCAAGGGATGAGAATAACAAAGCTGGCAACTTTGATACTTATTGGTGTGGAAATGTGATGATGTCAATGTCATGGCATTATTATGTTTCTCACACTTCCATGAGCCTAGATTTTGTATCCAAAACGTAGAGCTGCTTAGTAATAGGGGTTATGTTGGCTGGCTGACAAAATGATTGTCATAACCAGCCATTACTCACCACTGTCACGTGCTTGAGAGTTATTCCTCCAAGATGTGCATTAATGCAGCCATTTCCTTTCTGCAAGTTGACCAGAAATGTGTTCCAGATTCATGTGGCCTCACCAGACTTGCGTACAATTATGGCATACGGTTATGCACCTCTGAATGCACTCCAAAATTATATCTGCCTTATCAATTCCCGGCACCAAGCCGATTGGCTAGGTAACCTACATCGCAGTGCAAAAGTTTGGGTTATTCCAAAGATTTGGGTTATTCCATAATAACCCAAAAGTTTGGGTTATTCCAATGATATTGATACTTCAGGTTAAGTTCACAAAATTATCAGCGATAAATCGTATATGTGTTTATTATTGTAAACCAACAGCCTTATATAAATGCATGTTAAACAAACTGCACACCAAAATCTAATCACTCTGCCCCTAGTAACCCCCCCCCCCCCCAACTTGTACACCAAGTTTCGTCTGAATCTGGCTTCAACTTTTTGAGATATCCTGCTCACAAAGAAACAGGAGTGAATACATATACCTCTGTCCATCTTCCATGGTGGATGTAATAACAAGAACAGTGTGATTTTATAGTGTCAGTCAATACTTTGTGTCCGACCTTGAGTGCCATCACTCTTTTACCCGTGCTTCCCGTATACGACTGAAGCACTCCAACAGGAATATTGCGCCAAATACCCTGTAATACATTCCACAGTTCTGTAAAGTTAGTTGGGTTCCTCTTGTTCTTTGTTTCCAGGTAATCACATATGGCCTTGATGGAACTCATGCCCAAACTCTGGCATGGCCATTCAAACATTCTGAGCACATCAGCTGTAATCTTGTCACAAAATGAATCCTCTTCCAATTAAACGATTTCCACTAGGAACTGCATGGTGCTGCAGTATCTGCTTGTACTTCTCTTTGGTTAACGTCCCATTGATTTAAACACGTTCTCCAAAACACCAAAAGCTGAGATACAACTCCAGAGAGTCACAGAGCCTCCCCCATGCTTAAGAGTAGGCTGAATGCATTGCATGTGGTAACGTTCTCTAGGTCTTCGGAGTATGAATTAGCATCTATTCTTAGATCCCAAAAGCTCAAACTTTGATTCCTCAAGCCAGAGTACCCGATTCCATTGTTCAATCACCCAATATTGGTGTCGCCTTGCAAATTCCAGTCTTTTCTCCTTATTCTGTGGTCCCGGCAGTGATTTCTTTGTTGCAACTCCACCACGGAGACCTGTTGCAATCAGGCTTCGGCACACAGTGCTGGATGCGATGTTAATGTTCTGGTCTGCTCTCATGTCTCAATGTCTCATTTAATGTCAGCTGATGACTTGATTTTCTTCTATCATGTAACATGAGCAACTTTAAGTGCTTGTCTTGCCTTGGAGAGGTTCTTCTGGGTCTTCCTGGTATTTCCTTGTCTCATTTTCAGACTTGTTTTCACCCAGTTTATTTCAGACGATGCAAAGTGTACCTCACACCACTGTATAAGATCTTCAGCTTTTCTCCTATTTTCTTCGTAGTGTGCCCTGATTCGCGCAGAGTTTGGAGCGTCTCATACTGCTCTGTTGAAAGTTGCTTCCTTCGTGCCATTGCCAACCCACTCAGACTTTAAAGCAAGGGAACAAGCTGACGAAAAATAATTTCACATATTCACTCATTTGACACTTTTAATGTGGTTTCTTGCAATTCATATTAATGTACCTGGTATTGATTACTTCAATAATTATTTATTTTCTTTTTGGTAAGTGGATAGATATCACCAGCAAATGATAATATAATATGTAGAGCAAAAAAAAATACTTTTTCAATTTCCTAATTTGTTTTATGTACTTAAAGGTAACTGTGTTATTAAATTGACTTTCACAGAAATTTGAATCATTATCTACCCAAATTGAACACGGAAAACTTCCCCTAAATGTTTAATGGGGAATAGCACCACGAAAAGTGAAAATAACGCAAACTTTTGTGCACGGTATTCTTTTCACAATTATTCCAAAATATTATTCCTGACCAACCTTTTTGCAAAGCCCTCCATAAATAAAACACTCTGAACAGCAATCTGCTTCTCTCTAAAACTTACACGAACCAACATTAAAATCCTGTCGGCATATCCTTGCCCATTCCTCCAAAACATCTAAACTTTCCTGTATTTACTGCTTTCTAAAAACCTATTTACCTTATCCCCAGACTATGTGCAAGTTTAAAATACCCCATTTGCAAATGTATACCTTAACCACCACCACCCCTCAATATAGATTATTTATAACTACAACGACAGTCTTCGACATCGTGACGTCCACCTCTGCCCACATATGCCTCCGCCCACATTATTACATCATGAGACATATTTGTACTAAGTTTGATTCAAATCCCTTCAGCTGTTCTCAAGTATCACTTACCTGACATGACCTCTGACCTTTGATGCTGAATTCTAATCAGTTCATCTTCGCATCATAATATACACTCATACAAAGTTTGGTCAAAATCCCATCACTGGTTCACAAGTTACCTTGGTAACAGAATTTTTACCTAACGGGACCACTGCCTTTTGACCTCTTGACCCCAAAATCGAATCATTTATTATTTACCTCATTATACATACCTGCACCAAGTGTGACTAAGATCCCTTCAGCCGTTCTCAAGTTATCGCAGTAACTAAAACCCATCACAGACGGAGGGACGGACAGCCGGGCGGACAACCTGAAAACATAATGCCTGCGGCGACTTCGTCGTCGGGGCATAACAAAATAACTGAACCACCTTTAGAGGTCATTTTTCCCCGCAGAGCAGGGTTGGCCTTTTTCGGGCACCTTGGTCCCCTTTTTTGAAGCAATGTTTTATGGCCGGATGCCCTTCCTGCCACCAACCCTGTTTGTCGCCTCTTATGACACACAGGGAATTACCAGTGAACTGGTGCTGAATTTGCCGACCTCGGAAGGATGACAGGCTGAGTCAACCCCCCTGGTGTTAATTCAGCGATCGACCGGGATTCAAACCCAGGATCCTAGGACCCCAAGTCGGCACCCTAACCGCTAAGCCAACACCAGGCATGGGCATAACAAAATAACTGAAAGACATTATTTCCATCCTGATATATGTCCACTTTATACTACCATTTTATTTCTATCCAACCTTTAAAATTACTTACTCAAACCATTACAGGTGGAGGGCAATTAACTTTGGGTGTCATTTTGAAGGTGATTGGTTCCACCTGAGCTAATTTGCAATTGCTATTATAAGAGGGGTGGACACTTATCCAACCAAGATATTTTAGTTTTGTATTTATAATTAATTTTCTGAAATTTGTAGAATTTGTTTTTTCATTTGGAAATTGTGGCTTATGATGTCTAAACGAAGGTGGTAAAAGGCTGATTTAATGCATTTTAATTCCAGGCTATAAGGCAACAAAAGGTGAAAATTTTGAAAGGGGGTGTAGACTTTCTATAGGCTGAAGCTGAGTCGATGGGCCTGTCACTTTCACAACATACAGGTTGGTGGTCTCTCTGTCTTCTACCACCTCTGTTCTAGTCTTGCACCCACTACTCTTTGGGTAATTTGTCCCCTCCAGATCCTTGCAGGGCACACACCACCAACCCCCTTCTAGGGAAACTCCCAAAACCCAGGATGACTGTTCACCTCCATTCATTATCCCTTTTTTGTTCCCCACCTGTGGAACCAACTTCCACATTCTCTTCAATCTCACTCTTCCCTCCAGCTGTTCAAGACAGCTGTTCACCACCATCTCAGATCGCCCCCATCTAAAACCATGATCTTTTCCACCCTTGGACATCTTCTCCCCTCCCCACCCTCCAACTACTAAGCCGCCCGCCTTCCAAATTTCCAGTTGTTCCTTCCTGATTTTTTTTTCTGCATCCATCTTGTCCACTACATGCATCCTCTCCTATGCCTCATTCCTCCCCACTTCAATTGTTTGTCCAAGCGTTCCTCCATCTTGGCCTTCAACTCTGCTGTTGATGTTTCTCCCACTCTCTCTACTGTTCCTCTTGTCCCAAGGTGTCCTGATATATCCAGTGTGTTACGTGCTCCTCTCCGACCCCCTGGTCACGGGGTACCTCCGAGCCCCGAGAGGAGTCACGGCAGAAAAATGTGTTATTCTGTATGTCAAAGATCAATGGTGAAGCCATAACCAAATGTTACAAACCAACAAGTATTGTATTAAGATCACACAAGAATAACAATACAAAAACAATAGTAATCAATTGTACAACAAATAGTATATCATTCCTATGATGGTACCATCAGGTTCGTACAATATAACTCACTGTGCTCCAAGTGAGCGAAAAGAAGAAGATTCCCAATGTCTCTATTCCTCGGCTTCAAGCCAAAGTCGATCCGCTCCAGCGATTTACAGATCAATGTCCAATCGAGACCAGAATCCCGTTGGGTTGGCAGTTACAGTCCGGCTGCCAAAGCTGTGCAAAGGCGCCCTCCAGGCGACTGGGAAATCCAAGGGCACCCTCCAGGCGACTGGGAAGTCACACCCTCGGGTATGGACGTTCCAAGGCGCAGTCAGCGAACCTCAGATTTACCTTCAAAATCCACGTTGCACACACACACACACACACACCAGATACGTCTGAATGCGGTGAAAACGGCTGACGTGAAGCAAAGAAAAACCTTGCGCGACGCGCAAAAGCTGAAGCGAAGCAAAGAAACCTTGCTCGACGTGTAAAGCGCACGAGTCAAAATGGCCGACGGCCCGTACTCGAGACGTAACGGCAGTCCAACGATTCTCTTCGGAATCGACCGCAAAACCTGACACGCAGGTTGATCTGTCACAGCGATAACAACTCTGTCGCAGGAATCCCTTTCCTGGGAAACCCAAAGTTCACTCGTGACTTGCTCACCAACGTTCGCTCCAGACCGCAAAGCAACTATGCTTCTTGTCCGACTCCACTCGCTCCGCCTTCTTTTTCTCTTCTTCCTCTTCGTTGTCTGGTTCCCGATCTGGTTTCCGGTTTCTTTCAACTCTAACTTTTTCACCTTTTGAAAATAGTTCATAAACAATAAACCTTTTGAAAACAATAATCGTACATGGAATCAAAAATGTTTACAGTGGATGAAAACCACCACAACGGAAGTGACGAATCCGTAACAAGTGTTCTCGCTCTTCCACGAGTCTTGACTCTATACAAAAGTGTATTAAATCAGTATCTGTTTAGCATTTCTCAGGTATTACAAGATGTTCAGATTGTATCCCTAATCAAAATCACCAACGAGTAAACAGCTGCCTAGTAGGGAAGTCTGATGTTTCGATCATCAAGTGGTCTTCATCTCTTTGCAGGCATTATGTGCCAGGTGTTGATTATCCTGCTTGGGATGGGGGGATTTGGGGGAGAGAGGGGATTATGTGACTTGCAGAGCAGCTTGCTTTGTTCCAAATATTGTCTGTGTGTTGAATGTTTAACGCATTTCAGCATTTCACTCTGGACAGAAACTGTATGCATGAATGCTCAATTTAGATGCCATACTAAAACACCGTGCAAACGCAGGGTATGTGGGCAATGGCTGATTGCATACATAATATGTGATGTGTCAGCGAAATAGTGAGGTCGTGAATGTTTGTAAATTTCCATGTAGTGTATAATAAATGTTTATTTTTGCCATCCTGAACTTCCTCTAACTGGTGAATTGTATGTGTCAAAAGTTTGAGATGTTGATTGGTATGGAATAAAATTGGAACTAACCAACCGCAGAGACAAAATCTTCTTTCATTTTCTTTCCCATCTGCCCCATCTTCCCTCACTCTATCTACATCTCGTTTGATCACAGCCACCTCTTTAATTTAGGATTTGGACAAGGTTTCCCAGTGGGGCAAAATGTAATCAGGTTAAATTAAATGATGCTGAAACTCAATTTCTTCCCATCTCTCTAAAACTCCTCTCAACTCTCCAATCTCCTTCAAACACTCCACAATTACACCATGTGATACAATAAACCCACTAGGTATTACCCTAACATCAAATTTATCGTGGAATCCACACATTACACAAATAGCTAAGTCTGGCCTCGAAGAAACTATGGGTCCTGTTCAGATGTCGAAGATTTTTCTTGAAGACCGAGTTGCTTCTCCTATATAAAGGATTGATTCGTCCTTGTACAGAGTACTGCTCTCACATCTGGGAGATTCTAGCTTCACATATTTACTGGACAGAATTTAAACCAAAGTAATCCGACTTATGAACTCTCCCAATCTGACCTCAAAACTCGACCCACTCGAATTACATCGCAAAGTTGGCTCTCTTTCTCTTTTATACAGATATTAGCAGAAGTACCTGGCGTTGCTGGGCGGGGAGAGCAGGGAGGGCACGGGAGGGGAGGGGAGGGAGGGAAGGAGGGGAGGAGGAGGGAGGGAAGGGGAGGAGGGGAGGAGAAGGGAGGGAAGGGGAGGAGGGGAGGAGGAGGGAGGGAAGGGGAGGAGGGGAGGAGGAGGGGGTGGGGAGGTTGAGGGGAGGGGGTGGAGGAGGGGAGGAGTGGAGCGGGAGGGGAGGATGTGGAGGAGGGGGGGAAGGGGAGGGGAGGGGAGGAGGGGAAGGGGAGGGGAGGGGGGAGATGAGGGGAGAGGAGGGGGAGGAAGGGGAGGGGAGGGGAGGGGGGGAAGAGAAGGGGAAGGGAGGGGGAAGGGGAGGGGAAGGGGAGGGGGGAAGGGTGGAAGGGGAGGGGGAATGGGGGGAGCAGGGGAAGGGGGTAAGGGGAGGAGGGAAGGAGGGGGAAGGGGAGGGGAGGGGAAGGCAGGAGAGGAAGGGGAGTGGCTCACGTTTCTGAGTTAAGTGTGATGCCAATCAGGAAGAAGAAGCCGTACTACCAAATTCGTACACTTCCGGAATTGTTTGATTTATTTGTATTCAAATGTCTGGTAATTGTTTTGTATTTATTCATGCGAATGTGTACTTGTGTATAACTGTTATTAATTTAAAACGGCTTTGGCACTATAGAGCGATTTTTTTTTTTTAACTCCATAAAAACGAACTTTTTTTTTCAATTTTTTTTTCTTCTGCCTAAAATACTCCCAGTCACTCACTGATGAACCTCCAAAAGTTTGATGAAGATCCGTTCAGCCATCTCTGAATAAAACCCGGACACACACACACAGACAACGCGCGTTTATATATATATATATCTCCATATATATATATATATATAAATCGGGATGTAAATTTAATTAAAAAATTGATCCAGACGTCTATTCTCTTTCAAACATTCAAACCGACAGAGGTAGTTATTTATCACAGCATCTGTAGAATTGTCTCCCTTTTACTCAACTCCGTTTCGCTGTTATTTGGTGGAGCAAAAAGTCAACCGAGCTTTATAGATATTTAGATTACTTCAGTTTCTGCTCCCAATAATTTGCACGCATGATCACAGAGAAGGTCAACTGCACTTTGCAAGTCATTCGTGTTCTGTATGACCCTCTGGATCCACAACAAATCTCATGAGCAAGATAGATTTAAAAAAACTCATTTTCAACAATACATCAGATGCTGGATGAATGGCAGATTGAAAAAAAAATTCACAACTTATTGACGACCACCTCTCAAATCCCAAATGTAAAGATTCCTACTTGAAATGAATCTCTAAAGCAGTTTCAGTCCATCGTTCCCTTTCTCAATGGTTGAAAAACCATTCCACAATACATTTATTACCATCTGCAATTCCTTAGGAAATCTTCCCAATTCAAGTCATGACACATGCTCTTCACTTCCTAACTGCCCTTTTCAGCATTTGCACTCTTTAATGTTGAAAGAAATACAATCATTATGGTTTCCAAAAACGTGTCTGCTTTAGATTCCTTCACACACTTTACAGCAACTGCTTCCCATTCTTCCCCGATCGCTTAAAAATTCCAAACCTCTCCATCACCGACCCCATTCTCCCATCATCCTTGAAGACAACCATGACCATTCCTGTCTTAAGAAAGCAATCACTGGACATAACTGATATTATCATTGTTATCGACCCACTCTTTCGTTTATATATTCCCGGAGCATGTTTTAGTTTTAGGTAATCAAATGCAGGCATGTCAAATTCCTTTGGGGTGGAAGGTCGGGTATGAGGGTGAAGGAGGTGAAAGAGGAGAGGGAGCGGGGGTGGGGGGGGGAGAGGCGGTATAATCTTTCCATAGTTCCAAGAGGATGCGTACCACCAAGCGGCTTTGATAAATATCACAAACGTTATTCGCCTTCGAAACACCAATTGCTGACAACATAATCGTAAAATTGCTTGAGCCACTTTCGACACAAGATTATCTTCCATCATACATCATGTGGATTTGGTATTACTGACTCTTCAATGACTGCTTTAAATCCTGCGTTTCAATCGAAACATATTGTCTCAAGATTGGCAGCTACTATTATTCCCAATATTATCTGTCACCTGGCTCGCATCCAGGGCTCCATCGTTGGATCACTTCTTGTTTCCATTTATCGTTAGTCCCACAGGTATATGTTTCTTGCAGATGATGCAAATACACTCCTCTTTTGATCCAGGCAAATGATGTGCCATAATCCAGGCCATTCATGTAGCATTTCCTATTTCAAAGCAGAACAAAGATAAAACTGATACAATTCTCATTTGTTATCCCTATAAACTATAATAACATAGGGGCATACCCCTGGCGCTCATTTGGTAGAATAAACAGTATACTACACTAACTAAAGAATCTATATAATAATAGCGTAAGGACTCAACTTTGTTATCCCTTTTACGCCGCACCCAGTGACCCGATACCCACGGCACTAATGGATTTACGATCTACGAACCGCACTCTTTGTTTATCACGTACAGCCATACTCGAAAAATCTGAATTAGCCGACGTTGGGGCCCAAAAGCATCCGATTAACTGCCGATACGACGCCATCTTACGACGCCATCGTATTGGCGTCTGCTGGGCAAAGGCGAAGCAAGCCGTCCGCTGATTGGACAGGCGAAGGCGAAAGCAAGCCGTCCACTGAGTGGACAATCCAGAGCATGCATTTGTGCCGGTGTCGGCGATCGTTGTTCATATACGCACTCTTCATTCTCATCTTTCTTCCTAACTCTTACTCGGACAAGCAAATCCCCTATGCCATCCATAATGGTACACTCTATCCATACACCACATCCTCCCTTCCGTGGATGTTCCACGGGTTTCGGCTAGTTTCAATGGTTGCTAGAAGACAGGACAGCATGTAGAACCACACCAACATAATCATAAGACTTTAAACAAGCAAATAAAAAATACTCCCCTTTAGGGATCCCCCCCTTTGGAACATCATGGGTGTTGAAGTTTGTGGCCAAGTTTCCTCGAAATTGTGTGTGTAGTTTCTGCAAAAAAAACAAATACCTATTTTGGGGTTCACCCCCCTCATAGAACACCTTAGACCCCGATTTTTATGCCTCCGCCCACAAAGATGGCCGGAGGAATTATGCTTTTTGGTTGTCCGTCTGTCCATCCATCCATCTGTCCGTATGGGCTAAACCTCGTTTTTCTCAGCAACCACATGTCCAATTGAGACTAAACTTTCAGGGTAGCAGAATGTTTATATGATAATTGTGACGTCATATGTCACGTGGTATGGCAGCCATCTTGGATTAAATGCAAATAATAAAAAAATTATTTCTCAAAAACCGCTGAATGGAAAAATTTGAAGCCTGGCACATTGTCAAGGACTCCCAATGGGGAGCAAAAGCATGATAATGATGATATCATGGGTGAAGTGTTATACCAGTCAAAAATGTTTCAATTGAATACCTTATCATAAAAATCTGAAATTGCATGCACATGATCTGTGACACATTTGCATTGAAATATTACATTTATGACATCATAGGTCACATGGTTTGGCAGCCATATTGGATATAACCTAAAACCCGACAAAAGCATCTCCCAAACCACCAAATTGATTGGCTCGAAACTTGACGCGTCATTGACTAGGCATGGCGATTAAAAGATGACCACGAAAGCGTCATTGGTCACATGGTGTGGCAGCCATATAAGATTGAAGGAAAATATTAAATAACTACAACGGCACTCAGTAGATAGCATAACTCCGCCAGGTGAACAGTTTACGTTTTGGATACCTGAGTAGACCAGAAAATCATAATATAAAATCACATTTAATCAAAATCATCCGTCCACAACTTTTTGAGATACCCTGCTATGTATCGTTCTTGGTCCTATCTCCAAATGGTGAAGAATCACTTAAACAATTCTACTAGCTGGATCCGGATCCGGAACGTCACCAAAATTGAATCGATTCTTCTTTGTCACACACACAACTTGTCCAACAGGTTTCGTCCAAATCCATCCATAACTTGAGATATCCTGCCATGTATCGTTTTTGGCGATATCTCCCAATGGTGAAGACTCACTTACAAAATTTAATCATTCTCATATCCGAATCCATATTCAGATCTTCAAAGAAATCGAATCGAATCGTCGTTGTCAGACACCCAACCGGTCCACCAAGTTTTGGCCAAATCCGCAAACAACTTTGAGATATACTGCTATGTATCGTTTTGGCCCTATCTCCCAATGGTGAAGAATCACTTAAAAACTTATAGTAGCCGGATCCGAATCCGGATCATCACCAAAATCTAATAATTTCGTCCTCGTCACATACGCTACATCTCTGCCAAATTTCTTCGAAATCCGTCCACAACTTTTTGAGATATCTTGTTCACAAACGGACAGACAAGGGTGAAAAACTAACCTCCTGGTGTTGGAGGTAATTATACACATGACCAAAGCTATGTGGACAACCCGAACATCGAACATTTCATTCCAAAACCATGGGCATCAATATGGAGTTGGTCCCCCCCTTTGCTAGTATAACAGCCTCCACTCTTCTGGGAAGGCTTTCCACTAGATGTTGGAACATTGCTGTGGGAATTTGCTTTCATTCAGCCACAAGAGCATTAGTGAGGTCGGGCACTGATGTTGGGCGATTAGGCCTGGCTCGCAGTCAGCGTACCAATTCATCCCAAAGGTGTTCGATGGGGTTGAAGGTCACGGCTCTGTGCAGGCCAGTCAAGTTCTTCCACACTGATCTCGACAAACCATTTCTGTATGGACCTCGCTTTGTGCACACGGGCATTGTTATGCTGAAACAGGAAAGGGCCTTCCCCAAACTGTTGCCACAAAGTTGGAAGCACACAATCGTCTCGAATGTCATTGTATGCTGTTGCGTTAAGATTTCCCTTCACTGGAACTAAGGGGCCTCACGCAAACCATGAAGAACAGCCCCAGATAATTATTCTTCTTCCACCAAACTTTACAGTTGGCACTATGCATTAAGGTAGGTAGCGTTCCCCTGGCATCCGCCAAACCCAGATTAGTCCGCCGGACACCCAGATGGTGAAGTGTGATTCATCACTCCAGAGAACGCGTTTCCACTGCACCAGAGTCCAATGGTGACGAGCTTTACACCACTCCAGCCAACGCCTGGCATTGCGCATGGCGATCTTAGGCTTGTGTGCGGCTGCTCGGCCATGGAAACCCATTTTATGAAGCTTCGGACGAACAGTTGTTGTGCTGACGTTGCTTCCAGAGGCAGTTTGGAACTCGGTAGTGAGTGTTGCAACCAAGGACAGATGATTTTTACGCACGACGTGCTTCAGCACTCGGCAGTCCCGTTCTGTGAGCTTGTGTGGCCTACCACTTCACGACTGAGCTGTTGTTGCTCCTAGACGTTTCCACTTCACAAAAACAGCACTTACAGTTGACCGGGGCAGCTCGAGCAGGATATAAATTTGACGAACTGACTTGTTGGAAAAATGGCATCCTACGACGGTACCACATTGAAAGTCACTGAGCTCTTCGGTATGGCCCATTCTACTGCCAATGTTTGATTATATATACCTGCCAGCAATGGGTGTGGCTGAAACAGCTGAATCCATTTATTAGAATGGTTGTCCACATACTTTTGGTGATGCAGTGTATATCTGAAATCACTTAACCTATTGATGCAAAATTTTACAGATATCATCCAGCACCATTGTTGCATATAGTTTGAAAATGATGATGTTGTAGGTCATGTGGTTTGGCAGCCATCTTGGATAGAAAAATGAACCTTATCCGAACAGGAAACTTCACAAACATGATCCCCTACCCATACATATGCAGAGTGTACATTTTTTAAGGTCATATGTCAAGTGGTTTAGCAGCCAAATTAGCTTGAAAGCCGATAATTTTTAAAAATCCCTTCTTTGAAACCGCTTCACCGATCGATGTGAAACCTGTCATGGCTGGTGAAAATGTGATACTTGAAAACAGCTGAAGGGATTTAAATCAAACTTGTTTATTTTTAGGATAGCGAACGAGGGCATCTACCCGTTGTGGGACAATCAAAAGGTCAAAGGTCAGCATCACATAAAAGTCAATTTTGATCCTGATTTTTTAAGAATTTGCAAGTTGGGTCACTGAAATGGCTCACCAACCAAAAGCTACAAGCCAATTGTTTTTTTAGATCGAAAGGTCAAAGGTCAAGGTTGCATAAAATCACCAATTTTCACCAGATTGACCTTAACTTTAAAGAATTTGCATATCGGGTTACTGAATTGGTTCACTTACCAAAAGGTAGGCATCGATTGCTTTTTTTTTTTAGATCAATAGGTCAAGGGTCAAGGCTGCATCAAACCATCAATTTTAATTTTGTATTTTTTGGAAACTGTGTTTGTTATTTTGAGCATACGGAAGAAGCAGATGTCTGACAACAAACCGACACGGACGAGCTTTGCATTTTCAGATACTTTCTGGTTTATACATTTCAATCAACCTTTTTTTTTTCTTTTTTTTTCCAACTCATACTAATTGATCTCCTGTTAAAGGTATCTCCTGTAAACTCATGCTCCTAATTGGACATCCCAGATTCATAAGTGGACAATCTACCCACTACACCACCAAATCTGGTTCCCCCTTTTATAATTACAACATAGTTATATTCGAACCATCAACATCAGTATTCAGTAGGATGCAATGATTTATGTTTTTCCAGGCTTCTCCAACTCGCTTAATAAGTACTACGTAACAACCATGTTGCAACTATAAAATGCTCCTTTGGATTGCAAGTGGTCATGATTAACATGTTCTACCTGTGGAGAGAGAGAGAGAGAGAAAGAGAGAAAGAGAGAAAGAGGAAGGAGAATCAAATGGCAAGGTGTTTAGGTTAAAGCTAAAAAAAAATATTGAAACCATAATCATTAACCTGTTATCAATTGTGCCAAAAGTAATTTTAAAATTAATTCAGTCCTACCTGGGACACCCTGTATATCTACAATATTTGTGCTATTTTAAAGGTATCTCATACCATATTTCCTGTTTTTGTTGAAAGATAAAGAAAAATGATAAATTTGATTTTACACCAAAACGAGATGATAATTTAAAAACCGACTAAGTCCATAGACCCGTTTTAATTCCTCCTTAACTAAAACAAGATTTACCCTCACCTTGGACAATGTCTTGTTAACTTTATTAGAGGTTTCGGTATGCAGATACCTGGTACAGCATTGCACAGTGCCTTCAGTCACTGCCACGTCACTTCTCAAGGTCGTGCTTCATCGTGATTACTAATTATATATTTAAGCGTGTTGCATCATCCGACCTGCAAACGATTTTCTTGTCCTTATTTACCTAAACCTCTCTCTTCCCTTCAATAAATGCACAATAAAATTTGGGATTCTAAATTGCCAGGATAAATAAACACAAAATCATCGTTTATTTCGACATGTACAAAATATTCAGACAAGTAATTTTGTTGCACACTTTTGTTCTGACACAAATAACATAAGTTTATATATATTTGAAAATTCCTTGAACCCTGTTTAATCATAACAGTAATAATAATAATAAATATGAAGATTACAAATTCACTCTGCACACACAGCTTAGGGGCATTACTATTCATATAAATATTACCATCAAAACAACCACAAGCGCCAGCACATTAACCACCCTCAATTTTAATGTGGTGGTCGCATCAAGAAGTACTCTACTCATGAATAAAATATAAATGTTTTATTCTTTCGGCGCAATATTTCAGTTGCTGAAAATGGTCATAATCTAAAACAACCAACCCAATTTGTGTGCAATAATATATACAATGTATTATCTTCTTGCTATCACTAACAGCACAGAACATAGTCTCCTTATATAAATCTTTCATTCTTTACAATTTACAGAAATATACGACTGCAATGAGAATTTTCTACTTCTTTTAAAGAAAAATCTATCAAATCAAGACTTGCTTCATTATTTTCAGAACAGGAAGCATGCACAGACCTGGAAAACCGAATGAATGACAAAACAAAACAAACAGCTGCCAATAATTTATGTTCTGCTCCCAGAAAGTTGCTTCATAAAGCATTAACAAAATATTTAGATAACTACATATATTTTCTACACAGTAAATTATTCGTAATGATACAAAGGCACAGGTTTACAATATCACCATTCAGAACTCAAAGCCGAATGAACTTTGTCTACAACATGTGACAATCTACAACATTGAATACATGTGATGGCAATAAACAGATGACCATTTCTAGAATAGGTTTTGCAAACTAAATGGTCATTTAAAAAGAAATAAATATTTTCTGTACAATGTTTTTGGCGTATAAAATAGGAGCAACCGAAAAGTTTAAACATCACCTTCAAAACAAGTCCGTTAAGGATTTAACTCCTACAATGCAAAAAAATTGAAGGGTTGCTTAAAGGTAACCGGTGTGGTGAAAAGGCACATGTTGATAGTCTACAAGGTGGTCTATATGTCTTGTTACATCCATATTTTTTATTCTAATACAATATATTGCATTGAACATCAATGTGTGTGTGTGTGTGTGTGTGTGTGTGTGTGTGTGTGTGTGTGTGTGTGTGTGTGTGTGTGTGTGTGTGTGTGTGTGTGTATGTGTGTGTGTATATATATATATATATATATATATATATATATATACTGTATAATGACTGTTGGGGTGCAAAAGTATAAGTCCACTTAAATCAATGCTAAGCTTTCGAAAGCTATTTCGAAAGCCTATCGAAATCATGATTTCAAACCAAAAATTTAAATAAACAATTTTTTCAAACAATTTTTTTTACATGGTCTACGCTCGTGGGTGAGCGAAGACACAGAACAGATCAAGATACAACATAGCAAAGGGAACAGCAGGAAACAGGGAAAATGCCATAATATAGAATAATATAATAAATTTGTCATAATATTGAGGATTGTATCCATGTTCTTTAACTCATTATAGTTATTATTGAATGACACTTTGTCGTAACAGAATAAATGAAAGGTGAATACATTTGAGAGAAACATAAAAATTTATGTGAGCAGTCTGACAATGCTCTGGAGTTCATTACAACACCGTTGGGAAAATATGGACTCAAAAATTATCCATAAACCAATGAAATAAATCCCAAATGGAGTTTAGGCAGCGCTCAAGGCAAAAGGGGGTCACAATGATTAATTATTGCTTGTGCATAAAGATGGATTTTAATTTTTCTGATTATAATAAGACTTCATGGAAATCCCTTTAAAGTGCTTTTGGTTTCTTCATATAATAATTTATTTTGTTATCATGTCTCAATGAATACATTTCCTACTTGACACGTACTTCTGCACCCTGGTGTGTATGTGTGTGTGTCTGTGTTCTTATTCACACCACAAACCAAATTTCATGATCATACAAATGTTGACAAGAGAATGGTATTTGCTCACAGGCTGTGACAAGACATATCGACTACCCTGTACATTAAAAGCACCATTTCATGCTATCCCACTGAAGAAAGTTTTATCGTAACAATTTCTGACAAAACAACCACTTTAACTCCAGTCCTTCGAATCATAGTGTCAGTAAATACAAAAATAAAAATTGCAGCTCGACTACTTAACTTTGCATTAACCAATGTTAAAGCAAAACACCTGGCATGTCTGTTCAGATTGTTTTTCCCCATTTGTTAAGAGAATATGGACGACGATCTTTGTGTATTACACGCAAGAAGGCTAAACACAAGGAGAGGATCGTGCCGACGCCTGCTCAAGAATGCGGCACACCATATCAAATGGATCAGTAAAAATAAATAATTGCTGTAAATGTTATCAAGATTTCACCAATACAAATGAAACATTTCGAATCAAGTACTTTAGCTTGCAAAATATAAATTATTTTTACAATTTCAAACTCTAAACACTAATTTAAAAAACCTTTGCTAGGTCTAACAAAACCTGGACAACACTTTGAAAAAAAAAAAAATGACGAGAGACCCCAGTGCAAAAAGGGAAAAGGTCAAAATTTTATCAAAAGTGAAATAGTACCAGTATAAAGATCTCTTGAAGAGTTTCCAAATACTAGATATGTTTAGTCAACAAAATGTGCTGTTAAGTCCAAGAACTAACAGCAATGGTTTGTGTGTTTTACCATTTTCTCTTGCAAGAAGTCTAAATGTCCAAAAAATGCAATCGTTCAATATGGTTCAAAGCTTTCAAAATGCATCAGCCAATCAACATCTTGCACAATATGGCAGACATTTCTTTTTTCCAGTGGTGAGCACATTAATAGGGAATCAAATCAATCAAATTTTACAAGGAAAAACCATGAGATCTTCAGTTACCTTTAAAGGAGAAAGACTTGGTGCAAGGTGATAGGTTAAAAAAATCAAGGCTTAGTGGGAAGTTTCATGCAGTTGCCGTTATCAGGGATTCGTGTTGTATTGAGCTACGGCAATGACAAAGATTCACTTTGTGGCCTCTACTAATGCTCAAGGCTAAATAATGAAATAAGTGTACAAGATCCAAATTAATCTTTTTCTGTAAATAATAATAATAATAATAACAATAATAATAATAATAATAATAATAATAATAATAATAATAATAATAATACTACTAAATATGATGTCTTTTCAATCACACAGAAACCCTTCTTTTTCTTTTTTTGCAGGAGTGAGGCTCATGGAAGAACAAGGTAGAACTCAGTGGGACAAACATCGAGGATATGAAGGAACAGGATAAGAGGAAAAGGAGGAGGGAAGGAAACACAAACTAGCAAGGTGGTTGGGTTAGGAAAGGTTAATATACATATCCATATACATACATATATGTGTGTGTGTGTATATATCTACATATACATATATATATATATATATATATATATATATATATATATATATATATATATATATATACTGTATATACAGTCACGTGAAAAAGTAATTACACCCCATGTAAAGTTTTGACTTTTTCAACATATTTCAACATACAGCTATTTGATCTTCATTTCAACGATATTGAGAGATAAAGGTGATATAATATAACAAATATCATGAAACATTTACATTTTGTAGTCTATTGTATAATTTAAATAAACATAAATGCAAATTTAGCATGTGGAAAAAGTAAGTACACCCCTACATTTATCACTACTTCAAATACCTAAAATTAGAATCAGGTGCACCAGCTCAGGTGCAAATGATGAGAACATCGTTAGAGAGGATCTTGGAGGAACCTGTCTTATTTAAACCTCAGACATTTAGTTTGGTTTGCTCTTTGTTGTTGAAGTGTGCGGCATCACCATGCCTAGATCAAAAGAGCTCTCTGAGGCCTTCAGAAAGAAGGTTATAGATGCCTACGAGTCTGGGAAGGGATTTAAAAAGATCTCCAAACAATTTGAAATCAATCATTCGACTGTCCTGAAGATCATCTACAAGTAGAGAAGATTCCAAACAACTGCCAACTTGTACAGGCCAGGCCGCCCCAGCAAGTTCAGCCAAAGAGCAGACCGCAAGATGCTGAAAGACGTCTCTAAGAACCCCAGAATGTCATCACGGGACCTACAGGTAGCTCTTGCCACTGTTGATGTCAAAGTGCACGAGTCTAACATTAGAAAGAGGCTGCACAAATTTGATCTACATTGGAGGTGTGCCAGGAGGAAACCCTTGCTGTCCAGAAAGAACATCAGGGCAAGACTAAAGTTTGCCAATAAACACCGAGGCAAAGACCAGCACTTCTGGAACAATGTGCTCTGGACAGATGAGTCAAAGGTAGAGCTATTTGGCCACAGTACCAGAAGACATGTTTGGCGAAAACCAAAGACAGCATTTGACCACAAGAACCTGATACCAACTGTAAAGTATGGTGGTGGAAATATTATGGTTTGGGGCAGCTTTGCTGCATCAGGGCCTGGGCAGCTCACCATCATCGAATCCACTATGAATTCTTCATTGTACCAGAGGGTGCTTGAGGATAATGTAAGGCCATCTGTCGGAGAGTTGAAGCTCAACCGAAGGTGGACCTTGCAACATGACAATGACCCTAAACATACCAGTAAATCCACCAAGGAATGGCTGAAAACAAAGAAATGGAGGGTTCTCGAATGGCCAAGTCAACGGCCGGATCTAAATCCCATCGAGATGTTGTGAGGGGATTTGAAACGAGCTGTGCATGCAAGAAACCCCTCAAACATCGCACAGCTGAAAGAATTCTGCATGGAGGAGTGGGCAAAAAATTCTCCCAGTCGATGTCAGAGACTGGTAGACAGTTATAAGAAACGCCTACTTGAGGTTGTTTCTGCCAAAGGGGGCAATACCACCTATTAGAACCAAGGGTGTACTTACTTTTTCCACATGCGAAATTTGCATTGATGTTTATTTAAATTATACAATGGACGACAAAATGTATATGTTTCATGATATTTGTTATATTATATCACCTTTATCTGTCAATATTGTTGAAATATTTACATGTGGAAAAAGCTATCTCTGAGGCTATCTCCTATCTATCTCCCGCGATGAAAAAGCTATCTCCCGCGATGAAAAAGCTATCTCCCGCGATGAAGCTATCTCTGAGGGCCTTTCACTCACTCACCGCAGGCAGGTAGGTGGTCTTTCTGTCTTCTACCGACTCCTCTCCGGCCTTGCTCCCCCAGCTCTCTCTGTGCTCTGTCTCCCAAATATTCCTACAGGTCGCACAAGATCTGCCAGCCACCCTCTGATGGTTAAACTGCCGAAATCTCGGCTCTCTGCTCACCTTCACTCTTTCATTCCTCTTTTCTCCCGCCTCTGGAACAAACTCCCACACTCACTTCAATCACACTCCTCCCTCCAGGTCTTCAAAACAGCTGTTCACCACCATCTCTTATCTTCCCCCATCCAAAACCTTGATCTTTTCTACCCCCACTAATTCACCCCAGATCCACCTTGTTTGAAATTCCAACTTCTTTCCTGGAAGTCTTGGCAGTGTCCATATGTTTTATACCTCTCCCACCCCCCCCACCCCTTCCCATGCCTCCCCCCCAAAGCCCTCTCCCTCCCACAGTTCTCTCGATGTCTCCATGTCTCTCGGTCCCTGCTCTCAAATGTTGTGTTTGTGTCCTTCCCCCTCTCTCCCCATCTTGTCTACCGCTCCCGATGTTATTTGTTTTGTGTGTCTGTTTGTCTTTCTGTGTGATTAATGTTCGCTCTTTCACGAGCCTCGATCTTGTATACAAAAAAAAAAAAAAAAAAAAAAAAAAAAAATGAGGATCAAATAGCTGTATTTTGAAATACTAGGGCATGCCCGTACTATATATATATATCTAAAATTATATCCCCCCCCTCTATTTACATGAAATGGTTTGGTCCAAAGCGAACGGCTTGCGAGTGGTGACAATCCCCCCCCTCTATTTACATGCAATGGTTCGGTCCAAAGCGAACGGCTTCCGGAGTTTGGTAAAGAAATCGCCATCGCGTACACAAACGCGCAGGAAAGCGAATGAATCGCAAATTCGTTTTTATTAGTTGTAAAACATAGTTTAACGCCAACATAGTTTGCAAACGTGAAATAAATGAATACGCTCTCAAATGTGCCATCCGAGGCAGAGTGTGCCCGCCACGTTCGGCACACGCGATCGTTCGCTGCTCTCTGATTGGTTGAATCGTTTTTTGGACATAGCTCGGTAAGTAATTGTCCGATTAATATGAAACCTTGAAAAGGCACATCCTCGGGTCCCCAGCAATATACCTGGCAAGTGAAAAGTATATCGGACCCGTGGTTGTCGAGAAACAGCGGTCACAGACAGACAAACGTACAAACGTACAAACGTACAGACAGAGATTACTGGAATTATAGATAGATGTTGAAAAAGTCAAAACTTTACATGGGGTGTACTTACTTTTTCACGTGACTGTATATATGCAAATGCTGTCTGTCCCACAATGAAAGAAGGAAACGCTCCTTAGAGAGAAAAAAAATATTCTGAAAGACGAGAACATAAGGCCCGTCGCGGGCTGACAGTGAGAGAAGTGGAGAGGGGCAGGGAGGGAAGAGAGAGGGGAGGGGGTGAGACAGGATAAGTAAAAGTTGCTTCTAATTAATACAAACCTACGAGAAAATTATTTTAAAAATTCAATCAGCCAAAAAATTGTTCCCATGCGATTTATAGGCAAATTTTAAATTTATAGACAACAGACTACTGAAATTCTTCTTTTTTTTTTCCTTTAAGAATTGTATAACCTCCCATTTTTGAGCTCTCTCAACCAGCACAAGAATAAATGAAAAGGCTTCCTTTTTTCCATCCTTGTGGTATTTTTAACCACAGGCTTCTGCTAGTGGGGGTAATAAACATCATGGGACATCTATCATGGATTCATTTTGCTTTTGGGCATGTGTGGTTGGAATATCGAGCTTATTATCACAATTCTCTGAGCTAAAATACAAGATTGAAATCCACTACATTATACATGTAATTTCAAAATGCAATATCTTGACGATTTAAGTGCTGGTGTGACTGCTTTATCTATCAATCATTCTTGTTAATAATAAAACTATATCATATTCAATGAAATCACACAATCCCAAACTGATCAATCATTTGGAATATGTATTTTAACCAACACTGAGAAATCCCACACAATCACTCCCTCTCTCCCCGAAAGGACCGTACCTCAAACCTTCCGATCGACTTTGTTTCTTTTCTTCTTCTTTTTTTTTTTTCATCGACTTTTTTTTTTTCTTTTCTTTTTCGACAAAGAATTCCAGTCACTCAAACTCTCGGGGCATCACTCTCAGCCAGCATCTCTTCAGGCAACTCAGATTTCAAAGTTGGCCTCCACAGCCAGATTCCCTTGACTGGGCATCATCCATCATGAAAAGTCATTCCTTGGCACACCTGAACTCCTATCCACCGATGAGGCTTTCATTGGTAACTTGATGGAGTACTGCTCACTACTCAGTGCTGGCCCCCCTGCCTCACACCTTGATCAGCTTGACGCCGTGAAAACCAAAGTTATCTCGATCACTGGAATCTCTCGTGATGAGGCTGAGCAACTACCGACTGAGATAATTACATCCACACCCAAAAACATCCCAGCTATTCCTTTCATATGCAGCATATGGCTGCTATTCGCATCATTTACTGGAGGGGCAGCTGTGCTGCTGATGCAGTGCCCCACTAGGTTAGATCAGGAATTTGTAAGTTGCTCAGGATGCTGGCGATAGGTTGCCTGCTCTGTGCGAAGGCCAACTTAGGATCTTCAACATCCACAAACTAATGCAGACAAACGTGACGCCCAGTTTAACGTCCATCAGAGGGACGGCACACACATTAGATGCCTTGACCTACCTGTGAAACACCAGGATGACAGTTTATAGCTGCATCGACATTCAAACCCAGGCTAGAGAGCTCAGATGCAAGTGCACATACCTCTCAGGTATCCTGCCAGCCCCTTCATAAATTACAACAACAAAAATGAGAATATCCCAGGCCATTCCATGATGCCCAATGATCATTATTTAGCCAAAAACTGAGAAAAAGGTGCAAAAAGTAAGTTATTTGAACCAACCTGAGAATTGGGTGAAAGCAATAGAAACAAACAAAAAAGATCTCTAATGAAAAGTCCAACATCCTCTCACTAGGCGGCACGAGTCTTGATGGGGGTGATCGATGTATCAGGACAATAAAACGAGGACACAATAAAACTAAAGGTTCATCTTGCCCACTTACAAAATATTTGCAGTCAGATTTAACACAACATTAGTTCAATGTCATTGCTTAAAAGGTGCATAACAGGATATGAACACATTCAGGACACCTTTATTGGTGATGAAACTGCCTGCATAAATGGCAAGACAGCTGATGCTAGGCACGTGTTGGATTTCATCCCATCTGAGACTTACGATGTCCCTTTCACCAGTGTATTCATGGTTGAAGAGTTGATGGATATGATGAAGATATGCACTTATGGTTGCACCTGTTCCTTTTTCATGAAGAACGGAAGTTTTACCATACTCTTGACAGGTAATGCCAAAGCAGTAACTTGACCAGGGTTAAGCTGGGAGGTTTCCCATTGCCTGCCCAGCAGTGAGGAATTTTGGAATTTAGCCAGGGTGGATGGCAATAACTCGCCTACTTTTCAGGAAAAGACGGAACATGGCATCTTTAATGTCTACCAATGCCCAGTGTTGGTGGACAGATCTTCCGGCTTAGCGTCCTTCTGAGTGACGGCATACACATTGATGCCTCGGCCTACAAGCGAAACACCAGAATGACAGTTTTTAGGTGGAATGAACCCAGGTATGACAGCTTAAGGGTGAGGATGCAAACCTCTCGGCTATCAAGCCGGCCTAGTTATCATAGAAAGACAATGACAATCTGAAAAATACACCAATCTAGAATTTTAATAATTAATAATTGTGAAGAGCACTGACCAACCATTACAATATTTATTATTGAGTAAATTATTGCAGCTTGATGCCTCTAAATATCTTTCAGTGGGGGTGCTAGGGTGGAGGTTGGAGAGCGGGTAAAGGAGGGTGAACTTGATGACCCGTCGACATATTCTGATCTATTTAATGTCAGTAATAAAAAAATAAAACATATAATTTTTCACTTTGCACCAAGAAAAACACGAAATGAGACTTTAAATTATTGCACTGGGGTCTTCACGTCATACAAAGAAACGTGAAATACTGCAACTGGTAAAACTTGAGTATGCAAGATTTTTCAGTCGTAAAAAATAAACATACATTTCATCCCTCAATTGCAATTTACAAGTGAAAGTGAGACGCTTTAACCACCCATGCCTATTGAGACCCATTTCGGTCTTGTGAATTTCGCCGAATTCTCTCTCTCTCGCATTGAATAGCGGATAATGTTGTTCAAACTTGTTATGAAAAGTTAAACTGGAAACACAGCAATAACTTGAGTGAACCAAACAATTTCATCTGGACAGTGAAGATGGGGGAAAAAAGATTATCTAAAACAATAAAATAACTTCAAAATGCCAGGATGAAGTTCATGCCTATCCTTTTAGTGCGGAGTGCAGGAAGTGCAGCACAGTTAGGAATTGCCTAGTAGGATGCAAACAATTCAAGTTGACAAACAGGTTGTGGAAAAAAGATGCGGATGGGGGATGCTTCAACCCCCCCATACCCCCCCAAAAGCACTACTTGGTAAACCTGGGAAAAAAATTTTTAAATGGTGGGGGAGGTGGGGGCAAACAGTAAAAAGGTCCAATTCACATCTAAATAGGTAAGAGGGAATGACCGTTTGTCCATCAAAGGTACGTTTTGATGAGAGCTTGGATGGGACTGCGGCACACAGGGCACACATGGCCCAAACGCTTGAGCCTCTTGGCACAAGGATAACAGGTTACAAAGTGTCCTGTCCTGCCATGAACAATGGTGCAAGACTTGGGATTCAGCTGACAAATGACGCAGCTGTTCTGGCTGCCCCCCAAGTCCAGGGGGGTTCGTCCACTGTCTTTTACTAAGCCAACCGTAGCCGTCCCGTCCTGGCTCCCAAATGAAGATTGGCTCGACAGGCCCGATGTGCCCGCGTCATCACCTCTTCCTTCCTCATTACCATCAAACTTCTCCTCCTCCTCCTCCTTCACCACCTCTTCCGCCTTCAATCCCTTCACCTTACCAATCTTTGCCGGATCAGCTTCGGTGCAGGCTTGGTCCTTCCCACACGCCCCATCTGGCACGTCCACACCATGACTGTCATACTGCTTTGCGATGGGCATCCAGGCCTTATGAGGGTTCCAGCAGCGTAAGCAAAAACGATGCAGTGGCAGGTTGACTTCATGGCATTTCGAGCATCGCCAACGATCCTGTTTCAATCAAGCAACTCAGTTAGGAGAAAGTATCCAAACAGTGCCTTGCAAATATTAACAAGGATTCTCAGAGATTCTGAAAAATCAATCACCAGTAAAACAGGTATGTTTGCTTGAACCACCTGTTTTAAAATACATTGGTAAAGTTGTTAAATACAATATCCATATATACTCGTAGAATAGGCAAATGCCGACTGTCTGTTTGTCCCACACCCTGAAACAAACGTTTTCGAGAGAAAAAAAACTATTCTGCAAAAGTCACTTCAAATTAATCCAAACTTATGGGAAAATTAAAAGGAAATTCAATCAGACAGACAAAATTATAATAGTGCCTCTATTTAGCTTTCAACCAGCATAGGAATAAATGGCCTCCGTTTATTTTCCTATCGTGGAATTTTTACTAACGGGCATCCAGCTAGTAGGTATATATATATATATATATATATATATATATATATATATATATATATATATATATATATATATATATATATATACGTGCGTATCAAAAAAAAGGTAATCCGAATTCAAGGGCTTAATATGCAAAGGTTATTTAGTTTGACAATTTACATGTGGTTTACCAATTATGAGGAGATCCTCAGCTTTCCATTGATGCCTTTCATGCATCATTGCTGTCACACATGACCGAATACATGTTCATTGAAAATGACAAGTTCAAATCGCATTTTTACAAGTTTGGCTAATGGGTGCAAGGCAGTTTGAAATGGACGCATTACTTGTCGACTGCCAAGTTGATTATGTAAAATTGTTAAGCTGGTCTGGTAATCGTCGGTTGCGTCATCCTTTGTTTAAGATGAGTATTTAAGATGGGCCTACAGTGTATGGGTTTAGAGACAGTCTGAGTCATTGAAAAGATGGTTCAACTTACGACTGAACAGCGGACCTTCGTTGTTACAACCTTTCACCAAACTAAGTTTGCAGCGAACTCGTGATGCGTTCAGGGAACGTTTCCCAGAACGGGAGCCTCCAGCAGCCAAAACCATCTGGGCAAATGTTAGAAAATACCAAGAGCATGGCACTAGCCTCAACCACAACAAGGGGAATTCTGGTAGGAGGCGCACTGGGCGATCGGAAATGAACATTGCAGCAGTAATAGACAGGTCCATGCCAGGCAGAAATGGCGCCGTTTTCCAGTCAAGGTTTTCTCAGTGGATTTATATACTTTTGATCATACTCTGTCGAATAAGCTTGTGGGCCACCCTGAAATTTGCCTCAAATCCAAGATGGCCACCAGAATAGCTAAAATAGTATTTCTGAGAGTTGCTTTTACCCATAGATGATTTTTTTTCAACTGATTGTGGCCTATTATGATAAAGAAAGATAACTCAGTCATAACTCAGCCATAAAAATTAACAATCGGTACTTTATTAACAAAATGGCCGCCGGGCAACTTCCGTATTACGGAAACTGCTATAACTTCAGTTCCGAGTGTGATATGATTATAATTTTGGTGTCCAGTCATATGTTTTTGGGGTCAAGGAATCCATATTTGTACTTTTTATTTCAGTGAAATATATATTACAATACATTTTGATTCAATTTCTTGGTTTCCATTTCAGATTCCTTGAATCCGGATGCAAAGAAATGATTCCATGAATGCGGACGCAAAGAAATGATTCCATGAATCCTGGCTTAGCAGATACAGTGAATCCTCATAAAATTACTACATAAAGACAAAACTTTTTTGGCACAGGAGAAAAGGGTTGCACAATGGCATCCACGCCGATTTTGAGTTTAGCAAGGGGCGACAAACCGTTGTGCTGCCTCTGTAATGAAACTATTAAGGACGTTGAGTCAGCTTATAATATGACTGAGGAGGGATTGCAGTCTATTCAAGAATTAGCGGGAAGATGGGTTAAAGTTGACAAGAGTCTGTGTACTCAGGCACCATATGCTGAATTTCAATCAGCCGCTGTGAGACTATCTAGTGCAGGCCATGATGTCAAGATTCATGAGAACTGTAGAATCACATTTCGGAACAGAATTGCCCGAAAGGAAGCCCAGTCTCGCAAACTTCCCGTTTCCAGTTCAGAGAATATTCATGAGTCGAATGAACCAGTTGCTGCTCCCGCGTATAGGATACGCAGGGGGTCACTTGAGAAAAAGCAAATCTGTTTCGTGTGCAACGTGGATACGAAAGATGACAGTAAACCGTACAATAGTGGTGGTCTTGGTAGATGCTCCGAGAAGAATGCTGTCAGTAAAGTAGAACGTTCAAAGGACATGAAAATCAAAGATGAAGGAGATAAGTTCCATGATGCAGCGAAGCGACTCAATGTTATTCTGAGTGGAGCATCATATGACATGTTTGCAGTTGATGTGTACTATCATAAAAGTTGTTATGACAATTTTACCTATGCATATGATAGAAAGTTGCTGTCAGCGGATGCAGCAGAGAAGGATAGATTAGCTACCGAGGTTATGGACAGCTTTTTCAAACTGTTTCACCGCATGGTAGTCAAGGATCAAAAGGCGTATTTCCTGAGAGAATTGATTGAGGACATAAAGGAGATCAGTGAAGACAATGAACTTGAGGACCCTCCGATTTCAAAAACCTGCATGTTGAAAAAACGACTGACTGAGAAATTTGGTGACGCCATCGACTTCCACTTGTTTGGGAATCGACACATCGACACATGTCGACACATCGACACACCTGGCAGCAGAGAGAACGCTTCTTCCAAAGTGCTTTGCTTTCGGGCACATCAACTATGCTAGGTACCTGACATTCCAACACGTCAATCTCCAAAATCTGAAGGTGAATCACAAAGATGCCTGGGATGATCTGTTGCAAAATGGATTCGGAGGGTCGATGACTGGCGAGCCCTTTTCTACGATCCATGGGGACTTGATCACTGAGACCACAATCAACAGAGAGGTTAAAGTCCGGGGTGGTCCAATGCAAGGCGGTTACAGTACCAGCAAGCAGACAACAGATGCGTTCATAAAAACGAGTCACTTAATGGCAAAGCTCAGAGGAAGATTGAAAGAAAGGTTGCATATCCTGACCTCTTCAACTCACAAGGAAACAACAATAGGGGCACGGAGGCAGCATGACAACATGGTTCGCAACCTAGTCATCCAATTGGATAAGTACTTTGACCCTTTTCTGATTGGTTCTGCGCGTCACATGAAAACTGGAGTGGAAATTAACCAAGGTATTGTCAGTGGATTGTTGTCATCAACCGAAGCAGGAGAGAAACAATTCCAAGACTTTGTTAACCTTAGACTCAAGGCTACTGGAGAAGGCAGAATGAACATTTTTGACAGGATTGTGAATCTCAAGATCAAAACGGGCATGGAGAAGGTCAAGAAAAATCCAAAGGCAGTGAACGTTCTCAAGGAGGATCGACAAGCATTTGGTGTGTTGGTAGGAAAGGCAACTACCCCTGAAGAGGCACATTCACACCCCCTGACAACTATTCCACTTGCCCTTGCCACACCAGAACGAGACATTCGACAAGGTTCTAAAGCAGCGCTGAGGAACTACCTTATTGAGGAATCTTCATCAACTACAGAGGAACCGCCAAATAGAAGCAACTGGCTGATTGACGGAATGGCAGCTGTAAAGTCAATCCCGGCTCAACAGACTTGGGGAGAATACACTGATGCCCTATTGAAATTCTGCATGCCACCAAGCCAGTCAAACCCAAAACAGCTTGGGATCATATTTGATTCCTACTGTACGTCCACTACAAAGGAGTTAACCCAACGACGCCGAGGGATCTCTGGTAGAAGAACCCACATCACAAGCCCCGAGCAGAGTATGCCCAGAGGCAAAGATTGGGACGCATTTCTGCATAATGCTGAAAACAAGACTGAGCTGATTAAATTTATGGTCACTTACTTCAAAAGTGATTCAGTCAGATCGAAACTCAGAATTCCACTCACCGTGACAGAGGAACAGAATACATGGTTGATCACGCAAACTAAGTTTGAACAACTTGAATCCTGCAACCATCATGAGGCTGACACCAGGCTTGTTCTTCATGCAAGCAAGTGCGAAGGTCCGGTTGTGATTAAGGCTTCAGATACAGATGTACTGATCCTCTTGAGCTATGCCTATTCTGTCTGCAAACCACCACAAGACTGGTTCATGAAGATTGACCATCGGTAGGTCAGTGTCAAGAAACTAACGACTCATTTTGGAGATGAAGTGTGTCAAACTCTCCCAGCATATCATAGCATTACTGGATGTGACACGACATCATTCCCATTTCGCATCGGCAAAATCAAGCCATTGAAGAAGATGTTGAAACAAGAGAAATCCCATCTACTCTCTCAGCTGGGCAGATCAAATCAATCTTTTCAAGATGCTACCAGTGCTAAATGCTTCTTCAGAACCTGCATGTATTCTGGAAGTGAACAATAAAGCTTTGTTGAAACAAGGATCCGAACGTACAACACTCAAAAGGTGAAATCTAGTTCCAGCATCCTTCCAGACGAGAGTAGCACCAATGAACACCTCAAGAGGAGTGACCTTCAGGCATGGGTGTGGTACCAGTGTCTCAAGCAAAACATTGAGTATCCTTCTATCACTGACAGAGGATGGGAAAATACAGATGATGGTATCAGGCCAATATGGTTTACCTGCCCGCAACTCCCTCCAAGCCTCTCCAAGAAAAAGAGCAAGAAAAGACAAATTCAAAGTAAGTATACTAAAAATATATCATTACTTTGATCATTGCTTTTCGTTCCTGTCATAAAGTTCCTCCAATGTATTCCCACTGGCAGTGCATTCATCCAGATTAAATATGTGTAACCTTCCACTTACAGGTCTCGCGGAGTATGATGCAGATTTAGAAGATGCAGTAGAAGAGAGAAGTCAGCCTTCAAGGAAGAAGAGACACAGGAATACAAGCAGAAAACATGTACAAGACAGTGAAGTTCACTGTGGAGAAAGAGAAAAGCAAGGTAGATAAGTCCAAAATGCAATCGTAATTTTGTTATTTTTATATGATTTACTGTTTTGAATCCCGACTATATCCATTCACATTTTTTATAGGTATCGGTGGGGCAGAAGAAAGAGCAGAAGAATCTGAAGTTGATGAAGAGTACCAAGGAGATGGGGAAAATTCGGAGAGCACCATGGAACAACTTTCTTCGGATACCTGTGGACTTTATTCAGACTTTCAGAGTGAAGAGAGTGATCTTGATCTTGATCTTAGTAACTGAGGATTATGTGCCTTTTGAACAACATATTTTTCCCAAAGCATAACCAAAGCCGGGGATCATATTGAATGGGAATTCAGATACATTTTATAAACCTGTGTAGTTTGGTAGACGAAGCAAAACTGACTAGGAGCCGTTCAGCGGCAGCCATCTTGGATTTATTGTTCATCCATGATTTAGGGGATGATCTATTGAGCTAGTGTCATGATAAACCAACTAAATGGATAACCAGACTTTGGAAACCAAGAAATTGAATCAAAATGTATTGTAATATATATTATGGAGCACAAGACATGACTGAATCTGCCACATCGGTGGCCAGTATTGGCAGCCATCTTAGATTTCTTTATGAACCAATGATTTCACTGAAATAAAAAGTACAAATATGGATTCCTTGACCCCAAAAACATATGACTGGACACCAAAATTATAATCATATCACACTCGGAACTGATGTTATAGCAGTTTCCGTAATACGGAAGTTGCCCGGCGGCCATTTTGTTAATAAAGTACCGATTGTTAATTTTTATGGCTGAGTTATGACTGAGTTATCTTTCTTTATCATAATAGGCCACAATCAGTTGAAAAAAAATCATCTATGGGTAAAAGCAACTCTCAGAAATACTATTTTAGCTATTCTGGTGGCCATCTTGGATTTGAGGCAAATTTCAGGGTGGCCCACAAGCTTATTCGACAGAGTATGATCAAAAGTATATAAATCCACTGAGAAAACCTTGACTGGAAAACGGCGCCATTTCTGCCTGGCATGGACCTGTCTATAAGGCAGCAAGTTTTGGAGCATCCTAGGAATACCAGCGCAAGACGAAATGGGACGGGATTGCCTTTGGCAACATTCAACCGAATCACAAGACTGGACCCCCACCAAGTACCAACATCCATATCGGATTCACATCTGGCATCAACTTACGCCAGGGGATTTTGCCAGGAGGCTGGTGCTTGCCGGATGGTTGACAGCACGTTGCGAAGCAGATGTCAATTTCCTGCGGTATCTCGTTATCGGCGACAAAGCTGCTTTCTCCATGGACGGCAAGGCAATGCCCATAATGTTCTTGAATATGCACCGACAGGACAACCCCCGGAATTTAATTTAGACACCAACATGAATCGACAAAAATTGACTGTTTGGTTGGGACTTTGTGGAAGTAGTCAGGTGATCGGACAATTTTTCTTTCAAAGGAATATCAATGATAACAGGTATCTGCAGATGATCAATGATGCAGTTTTACTGCAGCTGGAGGAGAACTTTGAGCAACAGGTTCGTGGTGTCTTCAGATATCTCTGGTGGGCCCAAGACGGAGCCCCAGCACATCGTCTTATCGCTGTCCGAGATCGACTGAGGGAACTCTTTGGAGACCGAGTCATCACCCTCAACCATGCAGTAGAATTGCCGCCAAGATCACCTGACCTCACACCATGTGATTATTTCCTTTGGGGACATTTAAAGAACAAGGTGTTCGTAACTCCTCCCCGTGATCTTGACGAATTGCAGGGCCATATTCGACATGAAGTGGATGCTTTGTGCAATGACCCTGCTATGGTGAGATGAGCAGTTCAGGGCATGCTCCGCCGCTGTGAGCTTTGTGTTGAAAGGGGAGGTGGACATGTTGAAGGTGTGGGTGCATAAAGGCCAATCATTCCTGAGAAAAGTTAACATCTGACGTTCATTTTGCACCAATTATCCTGACTTACATCGATTAGCCAAACTTGTAAAAGTGCGATTTGAACTTGTCATTTTCAATGAACATGTACTCGGTCATGTATGACAGCAATGATGCATGGCAGGTATCAATGGGAAGCTGAAGATGTCCTCTTAATTAGTAAACCACATGTAAATTGTCAAAATAAACAACCTTTGCATATTAACCCCTTGAATTTGGATTACCTTTTTTTTGATACGCAGTGTATATATATATATATATATATATATATATATATATATATATATATATATATTATATATATATATATATATATATATATAGAGAGAGAGAGAGAGAGAGAGAGAGGGGGAGGGGGGTGGGAGAGGGGGAGAGAGGCAGAGAGAGACTGTACCACTTGTGGGGGACACAACACAACAACATGCATTTTAAGGCCATTTTCCCTGCCAGAGCGGGGGTTAGCCTGTGGGGGAGAGGACAATAATTCAATTACTTGTGGGGGAGAGGGAGACTTGTGGGAGAGAGGGAGACACAAAGACTTGTGGGGGAGAGGGCAATAATTCAATTAAGGCCTTAGATGCCATGTATAATTGGATGTAGTTTTCAAAATTCTTACCCGTTATAAAGTATGGTTAAGATAAGGGATAAATGTAAAACGTTTCCCTCGAGGTAAATGGGAGGTTGGGCTTTAAAAATAGCTAGGATAAGGTGGCCTGACTCTTTATTCTCCGCTGTACACCTGGGTGGTTCCCAGGAAGTGCTGCAGGAAAATATTATATCTCCCCGTAGCCATCAATATATCATGACATCGTATGTTTTAAAGATAGAATGTCTGAAGATAAAACGTTTTAAAATTTCTCAAAAACTTCTAAGGTTATAAATAAGCAACTGAAGAGATATCATTACTCAGGATGTAAAATTAGACAGGGATCTTACAAGAGATGTTTGGTACTAATGCAAAGCAAGCAAACATTACTTAAAAGCAGTAAATAAAAAACTGATAAATATTGCTGTATCAAAATGAAAACCAAAAACTAGCTCTATCTCTCCCCCATCACACCTTTAAAATGCATCAACATACAGTAGAAGCTCAATTCAATAAAGTGGAAAGCATTTCACAAAACAATTGTCCAACTGAACAAAGTCCACAATACGACGGGTATAGATATTGTCAAGTCCGTGGCTGATGAAAACCAGCTTTGGGCGGATAGCCGGTCGGTCTTTACCCCATGGCGATCAAGCCGAAAATTGGCGGTACTTTTTGGCACGCATGGAACAAAAGACAACGGGGTGCTTACCCACACGGACGAAAGTCACGGGGTTTTATCCTCAAAACCCACAAAACAAATAAACAACACAAAAATTGAAAATGCAACACAAATGGATTTAATGAAATAAATCAAAGGACCAAAAATGAACGGCGAGGTAAAAATTAATTCCTAACTTGAGACGTCTCAACTCAGACACGAAAACAGACAGGGGAATGATTAAAGAAAATAAAAGAACCCCCCCCCCCCCCCCCCCCCGCCCTCCTTTTTTCCACACTCAGCTCTGGTCTCGACGAGCACTTTGGTGGGGTCGGTCGACGAGAGGACCACGCATCGAAGCGCCCAAACAATGGCACCGGTCAATCGCGCCAGCACACCGAGCTGTGCAGCAGGCGGCCAAACGTCTCCTGCTCGATCCCGGGCCAGCCAGCACAACACGGTCCCCAGCTCTCCTGAAGAGTACCGAGCCAAACCACACCCCTGGCTCCAGCGCTGCAAGATTCTCTGGGCTCCAGCAGTTCTCCTCCCGATCGCACCCGGGACAAAAGTGTCCACCCGAGATGAAAGCCAGAACAAGGGAGAGAGAGAGCGAATCTTCTTCCTCCGTTCTCAAAATCTCTCGATTATGTCACCCCGACCAATCATGCACTTCGGGGGCGGGGCCTCATGGCATCTTGACCACCCACTGATTCTCCGCCTCTACTGGGCGGGGCCTTTTTCCTGAGTAGGTTGGTGGGTCGGGATTAATTGTCGATCATAATGGCCGGGTAATGTCGGCATTTATGCCGGTAGTTGTGGTTTAATGGAGTGCTCATTATTTTTGTTGTAATTGTAAGGATATGGGTTTTTATGGCCGGCTTGTTATAATTGTAAGAACATAGGGGAAATCACAGGAGGCAATCACATACTGGGAGAACTACCCTTAGACCCTACCTAATTAGCATGTCTTCACCCCCTGTGTGAAGAACCCATAACAATCTTAAGCCCACAGTTTTTCTACTAACATACATTAAGATTGACTTCCTACTCGCACATGGTCCATGCTAATACTACACAATCCTATCTCCACTATGGTATGTCATCAGTCATCACCTATCCCCACAAACGTAACAATATCTTGCGCAAAACAAACAGCCATACAAATATTGAGGTTTAACCTGTACTAAGCAATGAAGCTTTACCCACTTCAACACCAAACTGCTCAACCCACAGTGCATATATTAAATAATCTTGGAAAATGAAGCCTGCATAATTGCACTTAATAAGTGAATATGGAGCACTTTTAAGAGCACTTATAACTCTGCAAATCAAGATAAAAGCGTCAAAAAAATTCCTGAATTTATCAACACCTCCGGCCGAAGCCAAAAGTAGCCTCTCTACATTCAGGTCTTGTGAAATTGTTAAGAGCACTTGTTTGAATTAAGTTCAGAGCTAAAATGGGAGTTCTGCATTGACAAAGCATATGAGTCAAAAAAGCAGGTTGGTAACAAAAACAGGAAAGCAAGGAAAGGACCCACAGAAAAGAAAGATGTGTATGCTAACCTCTTTAGGAAACTCTATTTCTGAGTCACCTTCACAGGATGAATCTGTTTCTGAGTTGTACACTGTGACCTCATACACCTGCAGGGAAGGATGAAAAGGAAGACATAAACAGTGCATATCACGATTGTCGGGGGGAAATAGAGAAAAGGCAAAATCCTAACTTTTCCTACACCATAGAATATACCAACATGAGTTAGAGATACCAGCCTTTCATCAATTAATATATTAATTTCCATTTTTATCTTGTACAGAAGACTACAGCAGAAGACAATGCATTAGCATGGCAGCACAATTTGTTTGCAGAACGTGCGTTAACTGCTGTGATGGGACCTTGGGTACAGTTTGGAAATGCAATTTACTTACAGCACTAATTCTACTACCAACTGTAGCATAGCATTGTGAAGCAGGTGACTACTGGAACTACAGTGCCAACATGACACTTCCAAAATGAGGTATGAATGATAACGAGGCCTTTCACACATGTGATGTGTGTGCGTCATCAGCGACTCCGTTCCACTAACTGGGCCACAAAAACAAATATGGCAGACCGAACCACGTGACCGATGTGATCGTTATATATTTTTTTCTCCACCAATTTTTCCATAGATGACGCTCAACAAATTTCATTTTGATCGGATGAAGTTTTGTACTTGTCGAATTATGATGTCATAATGGAGGAACCTATGACATGATCATTAACATATGTTATTCCCCATGGAGAGTTCTTTACAATGAGCCATGTCTCATTTTTTTTCTATGCAGCGCTTTCGGAGATATAGGGGTGCAAAGTTTTTCGTTTTTTCCAACATGGCGCCCATACCACGTGACCTTTAACGTCATAATTATCATTTAAAAAATTATACAGGAGGATATGCACCTCAGGTGAAAGTTTCCTGTCAATCGGACCAACGGTTGCAGAGAAAATCATATTTATTCTGTGCGGACAGACAGACAAACAAAGACAGACAGACAGACAAACAGACAGACAGACAAACAGACAAACGGACCCAAATGCAATAAATACCTTCTCCTCTGATGAGGGTAAACATGGAGTGAGGATAAAAGTGGCAAACAGAAAAGCACAAACTCAAAATTAACAAGTAAGAGCAATCAGAGATTGCAGACCCTGGCCAGGACGTGTTTGTGTGGTTTTGTACTGTGGGTCCTCGTGGTCTTTTGTGCCCTCACGGTCTTATGGGTCTTTAGGGTTTTCGGGGTATTTTGGGACTTCAAGGTCTTTAAGGGTCCTCTGGGTCTTTTGGATCGTCATGGTCTTTAAGGGTGTTAGAGTTCTAAATAATATTGGAGGTGTTAAAGGGTCTTGGGTTTATAAAGGGTCGAAGGGGTTTCAAAGGGTCTTCGGGTTCTAAAGGCTCTGGAGGGCTTTAGGGGTCTTAACGTGTCTTAGGGGTTTTAGAGGTCTCCATGGTCATTAGGGTCTTTATAGTCTTAATGTGTCTCGGGGTTGTAAAGAGTCTAAGGGATTTAGTGTTCTATATACAACAACAACAACATGCATTTTAAAGGCCATTTTCCCTGCTAGAGCGGGGGTTAGCCTTGCGGTCCCCATTACAATCTTCTCCATTTTGCCCTATTTTCTGCATCTCTCCTTGTTAACCCTCTTGCCCGCATTTCTTCTTCCACCATCTTTAGCCAAGTCTTTCTCGGTCTTCCCCGTCTTCTACTTCCTTCTACATTCATTTCCATCACTCTTCTCAACCAGTCACTTTCATCCTTCCTCAACACATGACCAAACCATCTCAACCTGTTCCTCTTCACAGCATCAATCACAGGCTCTATTCCCATCATCTTTCGCAATTCATCATTTGTCTTCCTCTCTCTCAACGATACTCCGCACATCCGTCGAACCATTCGCATTTCCACCCTTTCCAACCTTCGTTGCTGCTCTACGTTCATTACCCATGTCTCGCTCCCATAAATCATAACACTTCTCACACATGCAGCATACACCTTTCCCTTCAGCTTCAACGACACTCCCCTCATCATCAGCACGCCACTCAATTCCCGAAACTTCTTCCATGCACATCTCACTCGAGCAACCGTTGCCGAGTCTGATCCACCTTCTCCATTCAGCATGTCTCCGAGGTAGCAAAATGTTTTCACACCTTCCAGCTTCACACCGTCTCCAATATCCAACTCAACATTTCCTCCATCTGCAGCTCCCTCTGTGCACACCTTACATTTGAATGTAGCTGCCACACTGGTTAATGACCCTCTCAGACCACTACATTTTTGATGAACCCACTCAGCGCACATTGTACACTGAATGGAGTTCACTCCGACACCCTTCCTACACACAGCACAGGGCCACTTCCCAGTTCTTTCCACCTCACCACATGCTTTACCACTTGCCATCACCTTCGTCTTTCCGATATTCACCTTCAGACCTTTTGTCTCCATACATTCCTTCCACGTGTTCATCTTTTCCTTCAGTCCATCCATACTTTCCGCAATCAACACCAGATCATCTGCATACAACAACTCCCACGGTAAACCCTCCTTTACGTTCTGAGCCAGCACCTCCATCACAGCTACAAATAGTAGTGGACTTAGTACCGACCCCTGATGCACTCCCACCTTCACCTCAAACTCACCACTGTTCCCGTCCTTCGTCCTTACAGCTGTGCGCGCTCTTTTGTACATTGCCATCACTACTCTGATCAACCATTCCTCCACTCCTAACTTCCTCAATGCCCATGTCAATATTTTGCGTGGAACCCGATCGAATGCTTTCTCCAGATCAACAAACCCAAGAAACAACTTCTTCCTCTTCTCCATGTACTTCTCCTGCAACTGCCTCACAATGAAAAGTGCGTCTGTCGTTCCTCTTCCTGGCATAAATCCAAACTGCATTTCGTCGATCTTCACTTTCTTCCTTATCCTCCTCTCCAACACCCTTTCCAATACCTTCATTCCATGCTCCAATAACTTTATCGCTCGGTACGAGCCACACTCCAGAGGGTCACCTTTCCCCTTGTATAGAGGGACGAGGGTACTCAGTTCCCAATCCACTGGAATGCGGCCTTCTTTCACCACCAGATTACAGATCTCTGTCATTCTCTTCACACCCCAACTTCCTGCTGCCTTCAACATATCTCCCACAACTCCCGTCGGCCCTCCCGCTTTTCTACCCTTCATTGCTTTTATCGCTTCCTCAACTTCCTTCTCAGTTATCTTCTCTGCCGGTCCGAAAACTGGATTACTCTCTATGTTGCCATCCCATTCATTCTCAGTATTCAACAGCATTTCCATATATCTTTTCCATCTTCCTTTAATTCCATCTGGGTCGACAACGATTTGTCCCACTTCATCCTTCAAGCAGCTCACCCCCATCACATCACACCTCTCTTTCGCTATCTGCTTTGCAATCCTGAATACCGCTCTCTGACCCTCTTCCGAATCCAAGCGTTCTCCGAACATTTTCCTACATGCCTCCTGCGCCTTTGCTACCTCTTTCTTTGCAGCCTTCCTGGCTGCCTTATAACTTTCATGCTCTGCTATTTCTGCGCCCGTACCCTTCGCCTTCTACCACTCCTTGAACTTCTTCCTCTTCTCGTCAATCCTCTTTCCAACTTCATCATCCCACCACCATGTTTCCGAGTGCCTCGGTTGTCCTTTTGTCCATCCACATACCTCACCAACGGCTCCCAACAGACTAGCTTTCATTGACATCCAACCACTTTCAAGCTCAACCACATCATCCTCGACCCTACTCAGCCTCTCTTTTAATGCCTCCCTTACTGTCACCTCTTTCAACCTCCACACCTTCATTCTCGGTTGGTACTTCACCCGCCGAGCTCTCCTCGCACCTTTCACCCTTACGTCGCAGACAACCAAGTGGTGCTGTGAAACAGCCTCCTCCCCCGAGATTACCTTTGTGTCTCGGAGGTGCCCCCTATCTCGCCTACGCACCATCAGGTAGTCAACGGTTGTCGTCGACCCACCTGACGTGTATGTAACAAGCTTATTATCCTCTTTCTGGAACTGAGTATTACAAATCAACAAATCAGCTCCATCAGCAAACTCCAAAATCCTTTCACCTTCTCCATTTCTCACACCATATCCGTAACCCCCATGAACTCCGTCAAAACCATCCATACTCCTTCCCACATGTCCATTTAGGTCTCCTCCTACCACAACAACTTCCTCATCTTTCACGTTTTCCATCAGCTGCTCTATCGCACACCAGAACTTGTCCTTCTCTTCATCGCTCCGACCAACCTGCGGAGCATATCCCGAGATGACGTTCACCAAGAGCTTTCCAATCATCATTTTCACCATCATCAACCTATCACTCACTCTAGTCACACTCACCACACTGTCTACAAACTCCTCAGAAAACAGGACACCAACACCATTCACGCCCTCCAGGCACCCTTGCCACACAAACTTGTATTTCTGTCCCTGCCTACCCTTCACCATTCTCACACCACTTCCCTTCCATCTCGCCTCTTGCACACAACATATGTCCACTCTTCTTCTGACCAATACTTCCACCACTTCTCCTGATCTCCCTGTCATTGTCCCTACATTCCATGTCCCAAACCTCAGAAACCGATCTCCACTTCGGGCTGTACCCTGCCCACATGTAGTTGTAATTGTCATGGTTCTCTTTTTGAGGCAATGTTTTTTATGGCCGGATGCCCTTCCTGACGCCAACCCTCTTAGTCGCCTCCTACGACACGCAGGGATACGGCGTACCTATTCTTATCCAGGGTACACACTGGGAAACGTTTAAAACATGGAAATCCTGGGGGGGGGGGGCGGGGGGAGGGAGGGGATCACCGCTGCGGTTTAAACATATTTAAATAAATATTTAAACAAAACCATGAAAACAATCTGGGAAAAGTCTCTAAGTGAGAACGTGGATTTGAGAAAGCAGGAGCAGAGGTGAAAGAACAAACGAGAATATAGGGGGCGGGGCACAAGTCGAGACGAGGAGGCCGCACGAGACACCAGGCCGCACGAGGCGCGGACAAAGAAACGACTAATTACACACAAATTTGCAACAACTACAAAACCAAAACCAAATAGAAACACACAATAACACATACACAACAAAATACGCAGCGGAAATTTGACAAAGAAACGAACGGGAAAACACTCAAACTTTGATGCCGTGGAGAGATCAAAGCAAGCCCCGTCGCTCGAGGGACCGGAAGTACCGGAAGTCGTGGTCTAATGTAATTATGGTCTAATGTAATTAATGTTCTATATGGTCTAATGTAATTAATAAACACACTCACTTTCTGAGCAGACAAACAAACAGACAAACAAATGGAGCCAAATGCAATACCCTCTCCTCTGGCAAGGGTAACTAGAACAGGACTCGATGGAGCTCATACCTCCACCAGGCTCTACTGTTTACATTTTGTATCCCACTGATAGGCCAGATCTGTATCCGGACCTTAGCCAAAATCTAATTTGCTTCTCATGACCTACCCAACTCATCCACCAAATTTTGTCATAATCCGTCCACAACTTTTTGATATATCATGATACAATATCGTTTTTGGACCCATCTCGCAATTATGAACAATCACTTAAGGTGACTTAAGTGATTGTTCATAAAGAGAAAATTCTCATAACCGAATTTGAATCTTCACCAAAATCGAAACAATTCGTCCTCGTAACATAACCAGCATGTCCACAAAGTTTCGTCCAAATACTTCAATAACCTTTTGAGATATCGTGCTATGCTGTATATAGTTTTTGGCCCCATGTCTCAATGGTGAAGAATCGCTTAATACGAGTATTCAGATCCGGATCTTCACCAAATTCAGAATTAATTTGTCCTTGTCAGACACCTAACATGTCCAACAATTTTCGTCCGAAAGCGTTCATAACTTTTTAGTGCAGGCATTTTACGCAAAAAAAAGGTCAACCTCACACTAATTGCAACAGAAGCAAACTCAACTGATTTGTGTATCCTCAATATGTCCTGAATGAGGAAAAAAAAGTGTTAAGGAATTGCATGGGTGGAAAGTTTTGAAAAATGCATAAATATGATCCTACCCAAAAACCGATTTTTAGCCCTTTCTGCTAGATTTGACTATGCTGTATTTTTTTCCTTGAAGCAAAAAAACATCTATATAATAATAGCGTCCGCTGATTGGACAGTCGAAGGCGACAGCAAGCCGTCCGCTGATTGGACATTCGAAGGCGACAGCAAGCCGTCCACTGAGTGGACAATCCTGAGCATGCATTTGTGCCGGTGTCATCGATCGCGGTGTACGCTATACTAACCTCATCAGGTGGGTTTTCCATAATTTCCTCCAGCTATAATAGTTAGCTAGCTATTTATTACATTATGTTACATTGTACATATTCTGCTAACTAGTTTAAACACGCCACGCACGCCACAACTACAGTGCTCTTTTCTGAGTTATGAACCTTCTAACATCCTCTGCACATCCCCGACTAGGATCCAGTTCCAAACATGCACGTTTTCAACCGTGCGTGCATATTTTTCAACGTGCATATTTTTTTTCCACTTTCAGGAAATGGAGGCATATGAACAGTGTGTCATTTGCAAGCAGTCTGTGGACGGAGGAGGGTCGTCAGTATCAACACTTGGAGAGAAGGGAAGTTCATCTATCAACCAGGCCAGTAAAAAAAAGGGGAGACAATATTCATGCTGTACCTGGTGATAAGATACACAAAGACTGTCGCTGGACATACATTAATCCACAACAGATAGCCAAGGACACCAGGCAACAAGAGTCAGAAACAAGTACAAGCAGTGAGAGTCCTACACTAAGATCGACTACAGGGAGGTTCTCTTACAGTACTGATTGCCTGTTTTGTGGCACACCAGCTCAGTTTGGAAAAAAGAGAAAGAAGCCAAGTGAAGTCAGTGTTTTCCAAGTCAGGACAATTGAATTCAAGGACACGCTTTTGGCAACATGTCGTGCACGAGGTGATGACTGGTCAGAGACTGTGAAGGCACGGATTCTGCATGTGCATGACCTACATGCAGCAGATGCAGTCTACCACCAGACTTGCAGTGTGAATTTTCGCACATACAAGCAGATACCAGTAGCGTATCAGACAAACACAGAAGACTCCAAGAGGAGGAAGGCTGGTCGGCCTGTCGTTGATGAGAGGACAGCAGCATTCTTGGAGGTTGTGAAGTATATAGAAGAAAATGATGACGAGCAGATCACCATAAATGATCCAATTGACCTCATGCAGCAGAAGCTTGCACACAGTGAACATGAACCATACGGTTACACCCATATGAAGAGGAGTCTGCAAAAACACTTCGGTGAGAAGATAATGTACACCGAGATCAATGGGAAACCAAACGTGGTTACCATCAGGACAACAAGTACAAGCAGTCTGCCTGCAACCCTCTTTTGGTTAAACTGCCAAAATCAAGACTCTCTGCTCACCTTCACTCCTTCATTCCTCTTTTCTCCCGCCTCTGGAACAAACTCCCTCACTCTCTTCAATCCCACTCCACCCTCCAAGTCTTTAAAACAGCTGTTCACCACCATCTCTTATCTTCCCCCATCCAAAACCTTGATCTTTTCTACCCCCGCTAATTTCACCCCAATTCCACTTTTTGAAATACCAACTTCTGTCCTGGAAGTCCTTGGTGTCCTTGTGCTTTATACTTCTCCCTCCGCCCCCCCCCCCCCCTTCCCATGCCTCCTCCCCCCGGGCCCTCTCCCTTCCACACATCTCCCTGCTCTCGGATGTTGTGTTTGTGTGCTTCCCCTTTTCTCCCCATCTTGTCTTCCGCTGCCTCTTTTTGTGCATTTTGTTTGTCTGGTCGATTTGTTTGTGAAGTAAATGTTAGCTCTTTCACGAGCCTCGATTCAGTATACAAAAAAAAAAAAAAAAAAAAACAGCCAGGGTGGTGCTGCAAGACTACTATGAGACACAGCAGAAACAAACAAACACAGAAGATCAAGAGAAGATCAAGCTTGTGCAGGCAGCTGCAAAGCTCATCAAACAAGATATCAAAGACATCGGGTTATCCTATGAGTCTTACCCAGCTCTTGATGACATAGAATCGCAAGAGGCTGGCGTCAGATTTCTTCCAGATACTCTTCGTGTGCTCCTGGAAGAACTATTTTCCGGGACCAAAACTCAAGCCAAAGTGGCGGCAATTGGACAAGCAATGATGCAGGCAACTAGACCAAGAGTCATGTTAGCACCACTTCAGTTTGGGGTGGGCGTGCAACTATATCACCACTTTGCATCGCGGTTCCTCATTGATACTCTTCATCACCTTGGGTTTTGTTGCGCATACCAGGAGGTGCACCAGTTTGAACGAAATGCAGCCAAATTCCATGGAACAAACATTCCTGACCTATCGACAGAGTTTGTCCAATATGTAGCTGACAATGTCGACCATAACATCCGCACGCTTGATGGCCTTGGTACATTCCATGGTATAGGAATGATTGCAGCCATAACCCCTGGAATTAGATCAAGGCAGCCAATCCCCAGGATCAAGGCTACTTCCTTGGATGTGGCAATGGTTGGAAGGGTACAAGTACGGTACCACAAAGACGAAAGGCACAATTTGACGGCACTGACCTACCAGAAGCTTGTCAACCTTCAGGTCCAGAACAGCTGTGAAAATCTTGATGTCCTGTGGAAAGCATCCGTCCTCTTTGGGTCTCCCAGACCTGCATGGTCAGGAATGATGCAGTTCGTGCATTATGGTGACCACCCTGGCAAAGCAACTGTTATGCTTCTGCCGATGATCGATCTGAATCCCAGTGATAGCACATGCATATTCTCGACCCTGACATTTGTTAGTGAGCATGCACGATGCCACAATGTCACCCCAATAATCACGTTTGATCAGCCACTCTGGTGGAAGGCTCTCATGATTATCAACTCTGAGCCAATGGAAAGTGATCTGAGACGAATAGTCTTGCGTTTGGGTGGCGTCCATGCAGAAATGAGCTTCCTCGGTTGCATCGGACACTTGATGGCCTCATCTGGGCTACAAGAACTGCTGGAGTTGATCTATGCCCCAAATGCAGTAATCCACATGATGTGTGGCAAAGCTGTTGCGCGAGCAGTTCGTGCACACTCAATTGTTGATGCAGCCCTCAATGCACTGATGCTATCAAACGTGTTCGATTTCCATCGACCACAGCAATCTGGAACTCCAGACAACAGTAAGGATGGAGAGTCAGAGTCAGCCGAAGCAGCTGCAGCTGCAAGGCCACCGGATCATCAGATAACAAATGGAAGCAGAGATGCGGACCTGGAGGGAGCTTATAAGATCTATGAGAAGCTGATAAATGGGGCTATATCTGCTGAAGAAGTTTGTCAGTCTGAAGTTCTAGTGAGAATCAAAGACCGCCTTCAAAAGCACATCGAGTCCACCAAGAAGTCCTCTAGAACTTCAGCTCTCTGGGTTCAGTGGACATGGACATGCTGGACATGCTACGAAAATACATCAGTGCAGAACGCACTGGAAACTGGGCCTTACATCTGCAGGCTACATGGACATGCTACCCTATCTGGCAGCATCAGGACACAATCTTTACACCAAATCTGCCAGGGTGTACCTTCAGCAGATGCACAACCTCAAGACTGAACACCCAGAAGTCCAACAACGTTTCGAGGAAGGGTCCCACGTGATTCGGCGAAGCGATCGCCTATGGGCAGGTCTCTCACCTGACCTGGTCATTGAGCAGGTTCTGATGAGAAGTTTAAAAACCAGTGGTGGGCTCACACGAGGGCGAGGGATGACGGAGCAACAGCGTCTGTTGTGGCTGCTATCGATGCCCGCCTGTGCAGAAATAAACCAGGCAATGGAGGGACTCACGGGGGTCAACTACAACACTGGAGAGCAGAACAAAGACATGACCAAAGCAAGGCAATCCCGTGACTGGAAGGACACACTGACAGTTCTCAGTTATCTACAGGAGCTGGGCCTTACATCTGGGCCTTATGATATGGGATGTGGAAAGACGGCGGCAGGGATTTTCGAAGCTCCACACGGTCTCCACGTTTTTCGAAGTTAAGTCTGTTCACAATTGTATTTTGTCGAAACTGTATTTATCTTTCGGGGTGTGAAGTTATTGTGTGCAACTTTGGTTGTTTCTCGGTGTTTATCTTTCATAAATTGATCGTCTGTTTGCCGTGTCGCGAGCAAGGCCTTGTACAGTGTGCACTGTACAACCTTGAGGCTTTGTTTTTCTCTCAGTGGTCCGTCGTTTGTGATCCAATAACTTTCGTTCTCTGCATTCCCAGTCTTTTCACCCATAGCCTACTTCCTTGTGTAAATCTCAACTCAAAAAAAAAAAAAAAAAAAAAAAAAACATTTCCTTCTCTGTTCTCATTCGTTTATTCATTCTTATTCGTTCGTTCGTTCTTCGACCACGTGTTTCTCCCCCATTTCCCCAGATAGTTTTCACTCATTAACCTTCAATGTTTACACTTTCCCCTCAAGTTATGTATTCCGTCATATTTTATAACACCTTTTTCTTCTTCTTCTTTAAAAGGCTGCTTTCGACTTGCTCACCAAATCAATTCATCCCAAAAAAAATATCCATCTCCTATAGTGCCTTTGTTCTACATTCCCTAAACTCTCCTGCAATCCATCCTCCATCCAGCGTCCTTAAACGTATTTTTAACTCGAAGGTCACAAGAAACTCATTTTGCAATAAATGTTCGTTTCCCATAAATCGTACACTTTCAAAAATCCAATCTCACCCCTCCCCTCCAAATCTTCCCCATAACCCCTCCCCTCCAAATCTTCCCCATCACCCCTCCCCTCCAAATCTTCCCCATCACCCATCCCTTTCAAATCTCCCCCCTTGCCCCCTCCCTCCTAAACTACTCCCTCACCCCTCCCCGCCAAGACGCCCCCTCGCCCCTCCCCTCCTAGACTCCTGCCTCACCCCTCCCCTCCAAATCTCCCCCATATCCCATCCCTTTCAAATCCCTCCCCTTGTCCCTTCCCTCCCAAACTCCCCCCTCACCCCTCCCCTTCAAATCTCCCCACCCTCATTGCTTCTCAATTTCCCCCCGCTCACTCCCCCTCCTCAAAGCGTCCTCCCCGCTTCTTCCCCCTTCAAACTCTCACCTCCATCTCCCCCAAACTTCTGCCTCGCTCTTCCCCCTCCTCAAATAACACCTCATTGTGGCTCACCCAATCACCATCAAACCTTTTGTCCGCCCCATCCTTCCCTTTCTCCGAGCTATTCTGAAATCTCTGACACACCTTCAACAGCTCTCCCTACCTCTTCCACCTCTTCCACATCTTACCCTACCCCTCCTCCCCCCTGTTCTGTATCTGATGCTCCCCCTTCCTCTTCATTAACGGTATGGACCTCAAACATCCGGGGCCTGCGTTCAAACTTAACTGATCTCTCCATACAGGTTGCTTCTGTCAAACCAGACGTGATCTGCTTAACAGAAACTTTCCTCCTTTATGATGTCTCTGATTCCATAGTATCTCTCCCGGGCTACTCCCTCCTCCGGTATGATAGACCTGAGCCTCGTCCTGGAGGCGGGGTTGCTATCTTTATCAAAAACTCTCTTCCTCACTCGCCCTGCACTGCACTCTCTCCACCTCACCCCCAGGAATACCTCTGGCTACGGCTTCCCCTTCGCTCCCACCTCTTGTTCATATGTGTGTTGTACCGTCCACCAAACAATGATGACTCCATCTACATCTCGCTGTCTGATGATATGGACCAACTTCTATCTACTCATCCCAACTCTCTCTTCCTCATATGTGGTGATTTCAACTGTCATCATGCCAGTTGGCTGGGTGTGGGTACCTCTCTCACCAGCCATGGCTCCTCAGCAAAGGACTTCTGCGACTCACTGGGACTGACACAATCTGTCAATTTCCCGACCCGGATCTCAGTCAACGGAACATCTTCTCTTCTGGACTTGGTTATGACTAACTTCCCTGAAAATGTCTGCTGCTCTTCTTCTGCTCCGATCGGATCATCTGATCATGTCCTTGTTAAAGTGGACATCTCTCTGACCATCCTCAGGGAGCCTGCTCAGCGTCGACGAGTCTGGCATTTCACTCAGGCCAACTGGCACGGTCTTCAAGCAGCCATCAATCATCTGGACTGGTCTCCCATCTCTACCACCTCTGACATCAACTCATCCTGGGAATTCTTCCAAAGTAAATTGCTCTCTCTCATGAACAGATTTATCCCATCTCGTCTTCAGTTGTCATACCCTTCCTCCCGTCCATGGTACACGGAATCTTGTGGTGAGGCTGTTGCCCAGAAACAACTTGCCTTCGTCTCCTGGAAAGCAAATCCAACGGAAGGAAATCTCATTTCCTTTCACAAAGCCCGAAACAAGTGTGTGTCCACCCTCAGGAGAGCCAGGAAACAATATCTCTCCGTTCTCAAGACCGAACTCTCTTATCTGTCTCCCTCTTCCAAATCCTGGTGGCGTCTGGTCAAATCCGTTTCTGGTGTTTGTTCCCCCTCCATCCCCTCCCTTACCTCAAACGGCTACACAGCTGACTCCGCACGTGAAAAAGCTGAATGCCTCAACTCTGTGTTTGCCTCTAAATCTTGTGTCCCAAACCCATCCCTCTCTGTACCCACCATACCCAGTCGTACCCTGCTGCTCCTGGACTCCGTGTCCTTTCCTCCTGACAAGGTGGAAAAGTTTGTCAACCCTCGACTCTGATTCTGCAACTGGACCCGACGGCATCAGCCCACGGGTCCTAAAATCCTGCTCTGCTGCTCTATCTCACCCTCTCTCTGTTCTCTTCACCCTCTCTTTTGCTCAAGGTCAACTGCCATCTGCTTGGAAATCAGCCAACATCACCGCTTTGCACAAAAAAGGTGCAAAAACAGATCCTAGCAACTACAGACCAATCAGCCTTCTCCCAATTATCAGCAAAGTCATGGAATCCATCATTGCTTCAGATATGAAATCTTTCCTCTTCTCCAATGGCTTGATCTCTGATCATCAATTTGGTTTCAGACCAGGTCACTCTACTCTGGACATGCTGCTTCTGCTGTCTCAACAATGGATGGAGGTCCTCAATGCCAAACAGGAAATTAGAGCTGTCTCCCTCGACATATCACGTGCCTTCGACACGGTCTGGCACCCCGCTCTGCTCACCAAACTCTCCTCCTTTGGTATCCATGGAAATCTCCACGCATGGCTGGCGGACTTCCTCTCCAGTCGTCGTCAACGTGTGGCCCTGAATGGGTTTCTCTCATCTCCTCTTCCTGTTCAGGCTGGAGTTCCCCAAGGCAGTGTTCTGGGCCCCGTGCTTTTTCTGGTCTTCATCAATGATCTCTCTGACTCTCTCGAAAATCCTCTCTATCTCTTTGCTGATGACTCCACTCTCTGCCGCTCCATTCCTCTTCCCTCAGATCGGCAGTCTGCTGCCTCCTCACTCTCTGAAGACCTGGACAAAATCACAGACTGGTCAAACAAGTGGAACATGTCTTTCAATCCTGACAAATCTCACACTCTTACTATGTCTCTCCGAAAAGATCGACTGGACAACCCTCCCATCTACTTTCTCAACAATCCTCTCCAAGAAGTTCTGTCGCTCAAGATTTTGGGTCTCACTATCTGCCATGATCTTTCTTGGGAAAACCACATTTCCAAGCTGGCCTCCAAAGCCAGTCGCCGACTGGGCATCCTCCGTCGTGCGATGTCCTTCCTCGGCACACCTGAGCTCCTCACCACATACAAGGCTTTCATCCGCAGCTCAATGGAATACTGTTCTCCCCTATGGGCCGGTGCTCCTGCCTCACACCTAGCTCGGCTTCACGCTGTTGAAACCAAAGCTTTCAGAATTATTGGAATCTCCCGCGATGAAGCTATCTCTGAGGGCCTTTCACTCACTCACCGCAGGCAGGTAGGTGGTCTTTCTGTCTTCTACCGACTCCTCTCCGGCCTTGCACCCCCAGCTCTCTGTGTGCTCTGTCCCCCAAATATTCCTACAGGTCGCACAAGATCTGCCAGCAACCCTCTGATGGTTAAACTGCCGAAATCTCGGCTCTCCGCTCACCTTCACTCTTTCATTCCTCTTTTCTCCCGCCTCTGGAACAAACTCCCTCACTCCCTTCAATCCCACTCCTCCCTCCAGGTCTTTAAAACAGCTGTTCACCACCATCTCTTATCTTCCCCCATCCAAAACCTTGATCTTTTCTACCCCCGCTAATTCACCCCAGATCCACCTTGTTTGAAATTCCAACTTCTTTCCTGGAAGTCCTGGCAGTGTCCATATGTTTTATACCTCTCCCACTGCCCCCTTCCCACGCCCCCCCCCCCCCCCCCAAAGCCCTCGCCCTCTCTCAGATCTCTCGATGTCTCCATGTCTCTCGGTCCCTGCTCTCAAATGTTGTGTTTGTGTCCTTCCCCCTCTCTCCCCATCTTGTCTACCGCTCCCTATGTTATATGTTTTATGTGTCGGTTTGTCTTTCTGTGTGATTAATGTTCGCTCTTTCACGAGCCTCGATATTGTATACAAAAAAAAAAAAAAAAAAAAAAAAAAAAAAAAAAGGAGCACAATCCATTCAGCAATGACCCTAGTTTCCGGAATATTGCCACTGGGGAGAATGCCCTTTCCACCGTCAACGTTGATACAGCACAGTCCGTTGGCACTGCGATACTGAAGTCCATGGATGGACTAACACCTGCTGAGTTCACCTTCAAGAGGAAGGATCAAGCTGTCACTCTCGGCATGAAGTCTTCTGTAAGGATCGATGGAGATCAAATTCAAGTTGATCCACAGCTTCTCTTCCAGAGACTGGTCATAGTGGCACAGAACAGTGATGAACTCGAGTCAGCCCTCAAATATGAGCTATGTAGCTATCCCCCAGCCCTATTTGATTCCTCTCTACTGCTTCGAGAAGCAAAGAAGCCAGCCCTCGCCGACGCCATCTGGGGTCTTATCGGGCCTCATGTTCCAGCAGATAATGTAGTTGATGGCTGCCAGTATGTCTTGGATGGTGGAGCACTTCTTCAACGCATCCCATGGTCCCATGGATCTACTTATAAAGACATATGCCACCAGTATACGGAGTATGTAACGAAGAAGTATGGCAAGGCTGTAGTGGTGTTTGATGGGTATGAAAGTAACAACACAAAGGACATGACACACCACAGACGGTCAAAAGGGAAGATTGGTGCCACTGTGACATTTACAGCCGACATGATTGTCACAATGCAGAAGGAACAGTTCCTGGCCAACAGGCAGAACAAGCAGCAATTTCTTTCCATGTTAAGTGAAGAACTGCAGAAGGCAAACTGTGAGACATACCATGCCTCAGGAGATGCTGACCTGCTGATTGTGCAGAAAGCTGTGCAGTGTGCTACCACCAACAATACTGTGCTAATGGGGGATGATACAGACCTCTTAGTCCTTCTCTGCTACCATGCAAGCCTGGACTCCCATGACCTGTTCTTTTGTTCTGAGTCAAGGAAGACAACAAAGAAGCCTCGCATTTGGAACATCAAGGCTACAAAACAACTACTTGGCCCAGACATATGTAAGCACATCTTGTTATTACATGCAGTTCTTGGATGTGACACTACATCTCGCCTCCACGGGATCGGGAAGGGAGCTTCCCTCAAGAAATTCAAAGAAAGCGACATATTCCGAGAGCAAGCCAAGGTGTTCTATGCACATTCAGCCTCTACAGATGATGTGGCAGAAGCAGGAGAGAAAGCGATGGTGATTCTCTGCAATGGAACATCAACTGACACCCTGGACTCCCTCCGATATCATCGGTTCTGTGAGAAGGTGGCATCTAGCTCTACTTACGTTCAGCCACAGGTCTTACCACCAACATCAGGAGCAGCAAAGTTTCACAGCCTGCGTGTCTACTTGCAAGTACAAGAATGGAAGGGATCTACATCTGGTACATTTACATTTTACTGTGTGCCCTGATTGCTGCTATGTTTATTCTTGTATTTTAGTATATTAATTTCAGTTAATATATTAAGTTCAATTACTGTGATGTTCTGTGTATCTTGTGTATTATTTTCACTACCTTCTGTATCATTGCTGCTGTGACAAAACCAAATTCCCTGTCTTATCTTACAGATGGACCTCGTCCTACAGAGTGGGGATGGCAGAAGTGTGTCGAGGGGTTTGTGCCCGTTCAGACAACCCTACCCCCTGCTCCTGAAAAGCTTCTGCGGGTCATCAAGTGCAACTGCCAGGCTGACTGCAGCACCCTGAGATGCACATGCAAAAAGAACAATATCGAGTGCACTCCGGCATGTGGAAACTGCAGGGGATCCAGCTGCACTAACTCAATACAGATGCCCTGTGACGACGATGATGACATTGTGTAGTGTTATATGTATTCTGTACACATATTTAATTGGTTCAATCGTTTGATCAACAGTTGATCAGTTATGTGATGATGTGATCATAATAAATTCTCATCACTGATACTCTGTATGTGTTTTTTTTGCTTCAAGGAAAAAAATACAGCATAGTCAAATCTAGCAGAAAGGGCTAAAAATCGGTTTTTGGGTAGGATCATATTTATGCATTTTTCAAAACTTTCCACCCATGCAATTCCTTAACACTTTTTTTTCCTCATTCAGGACATATTGAGGATACACAAATCAGTTGAGTTTGCTTCTGTTGCAATTAGTGTGAGGTCAAGTCACATTATTACTGGACTATTTTGACGTCCTCCTCACAGACAGACAGACAGGGTGTAAACATAACCTTCATCCACCCTCTATGGCACAGGTAATTAATGTTTGTTTAATTGTACAATAGCTAAATATTCCAAGCATGTGCATCAGTTTGTTAGAAAACACAGCACACCTAATTTTATAACAATAATTACCCATTTCAAATGATGCAGCTAAGGTAACCAAAGCCGAAACATTTGATACAACATTATGACGAAGAGTCAAAGCATCATTGGACACTGTGTAAATATTTCTTCTCAATCAGGATAAAAAACAATGACATTAGCAAACCCATTACTAATGATTTAAACAATATAATGTCAATTTTTTTTACAGCTGTGAAATTTCTTCACCAATCACTTTTCCCAAAAAGTTCAAACAGAAAAGAGAGGTGAGGAGGCGACTCACTGCCTCCGTTTCTGCATCGCTGGTAGTTTCATCGGTCTCTGCATTTCCAAACTCAGAACTCGACAAAGATGCTACTTCGTACTCCACGCTGAAGCGATCCGAATCCGAGTCAGATTTCTCCAGAAACCACAGATCATCACTCGAGTCCGTCACCATCACCGTTTCGTAGCCCTGTACATACCTTTCAGTCAGGTTCACTATATCGTTACAGAACACATGATATCATTTCCAACATCGCAAAAACATCTAAACAAAATGTCCCTGCTGATGCTTGTAAATACATTTGGTAAAGTCAAAATAAGCTGAAAAATAATTATTTTACAACTTCACAAACGTTTTTTTGGGTTGTTTTATTACATCTGGGCATTGGGTCTACGACCGGTGATCAATTGTACAATAAGGATTCAATTGATGACCTGAAATATAATTAATTGTCCGCTGTTCCGTATGCTGCTCCAACTCCTTCCTCATTTCAATTTTAATCTGCAAGTTAAAATCTTTATCATCAGAGTTCAAAAAACCACAATTATAGGGATGCCCATCTTTAAATTAAAAGGATAGGGTGAAAGTCAAATTCAGGAGGGGCACTTGTGAGCGGTATGATGGGACCTTCACTATGAATCGTCTGGGAAGAGAGAGAGAGGGGGAAGTAGAGATAGCCACTTTGGTGCAAATGGTACCAGATAAGCATAAATTATTTATATATTTCAAATACGAGTCAAACTCTCCCTCTGGACCCAGCGTCCGGATACATGTCACTGACAAATATTTTGAGGTTGCAGGGCAAAAATGGTGGATCACAATGGTAGTAACCTGCAGTTGGGGGAAGATAAAAACTTTACTTAGAGTATTTTACGTATTTTCAGTAGCACAATTTTGGAAGCGCAGTTTTTTTTTGTTTTTTTTTGTATACAGAATCGAGGCTCGTGAAAGAGCTAACATTTATCACACAAACAAATCAAACAGACAAACAAAATATATAAAAAGAGTTAGTTCTTTATCAAAGGGGCAGGGAGCATTCTAAGTGGCATGGAGCACCCCTCTGGTTTGTTCTTGTTTGGAGTACGCATGTATAAAGAGTATGTGCTCACTTCCAACTGTACATTTTCAAAACAAATGTTCCAGGAAAATTACATCCATCAATCAACACAGCACAGCACAGCAGATTTTTTTTTTTTTTTTTTTAAATCAACACAGCACACAGAGCACCTTGGGATACCATGAAATTCATATGCGATCCCTGTCAACACCTTTCTATTATACATGACATCATTAGATTTTAACATACCAGTACAACCTCAAATGCTCAAGGTATGGTGATAATAAAATAATACACTACAATATAAAGAGGAGGAAAAGAGATAGCGAGGCAATGAGGGAAAAAAAAATTTGGCCACAGCAGAATCTTCGGGCCGAATTTACGAAAGGCGTTTGCAAGTTAGACGAGTGTAGAATCACTAATTGTGCAATGATCACCCGTTAATCGACAATCACCGAAGAGTGATTATCTAATGCGGATCAAAACACAATCACAAACGCTTAAATAACAAAAACTTCTACATATCAGTGAGGGGAATGTGTCAAGAGTGTGTTTAAGGCCTTTAAGCAAGCACTGCATGGCTTATAATTGGTAGTTTACACGGAACGGGGAACATGGATGTGTTAGGGGTGCTTGAATTAGCTCAAGCAGAGGCAGAGAGGATAGGAATGGGGCAGTTCGACAACGTGGATCGAGAATCTTCAAGAACAGATGCAATACTTTGGAGAAGTATGACAATATCAAATTTGTCTGGCATTAGACTCCTGAAGGAATAATTTCGTTGGCAGCTGAATATAGTGCAAGATGACCTGGATCAACCTACGATGAGGAGCAATGTGATAAATACCCTCCAACAATTGTCAGTGGCGCTGAGATTCTATGCAATTGCATCATTTCAAATGGATGTTCGAGATATGTGCGGTGTTGCACAGGCTAATCGGCTGTTTAGACGCGCACAACTAATCGGCTGTTTAGACGAGCACAACTAATCGGCTGTTTAGACGAGCACAACTAATCGGCTGTTTAGACGAGCACAACAAATCGGCAGTTTAAACGCTCACAACAAATCGGCTGTTTAGACGCGCACAACAAATCGGCTGTTTAGACACGCACAACACATCGGCTGCTTAGACGCGCACAACAAATCGGCTGTTTAGACGCGCACAACAAATCGGCTGTTTAGACGCGCACAACAAATCGGCTGTTTAGACGCGCACAACAAATCGGCTGTTTAGAGGCGCACAACAAATCGGCTATTTAGATGCGCACAACAAATCGTCGGTTTAGACACACACAACAAATTGGCTATTTAGACACACACAACAAATCGGCTGTTTATAGGCGCACAACAAATCAGCTGTTTAGAGGTGCACAACAAATTATCTGCTTAGACGTGCACAACAAATCGGCTGTTTCGACACACAACAAATCGGCTGTTTAGATGCGCACAACAAATTGCTGTTTAGACACACACAACAAATCGACTATTTAAACACACACAACAAATCGGCTGTTTATCTCCCTTCGTAAATTGCTAACTAGACCGGTGATTATCTGTGCAAGTGCAAGTACAACGATGTTTTTGTCAGCGTTTGAGGGTTAGGCGTGTGTTAGCAAGGCGCTCTGTGTCTTTCGGAAAATCAGCCCTTCGAATATACATGTTATAAATTGCATTTAATTCATAAAGACTTTATTTATGAGAAATTGCAAATGTTTTCAAGCAAATAACCTTAACAATGATAGGATAAAATGAAAGAAAATCCCATGTCTGCTCAAGGTAGCTCTTGTAAATATGAAATATGAATACTGATCAGGTATTTCAAAATAAACAAGGTTGGTCTGTTTGACATTCCCATCCGAACATTGGTATCCTAGATACAATAATAATTTGGTCATTGTCACTTGTAATTCAAGTAAAAGTGCACTGATGTCTCCTAATTCGTCCTTGTCCTGCATGTGATTTACTCCATTATGACCACTAATAAAACCATTAACAACTTGGATGATTAATTATCAGAATTAGACAGAAACTAGTAACAATCATTAATATCTGAGGTCAGAACTCAAAATGGTCTACCGTCCCTGCAGCTCCAAAAATTCTGTTGATGAGGGTCTTTCTTCAAACAGGGATTCTCTGCTGTTCTTCCACACCAGTTCTCTTTTCCTCATCTGTGGAGACTTAAATTGCCACCAATGGAGTTAGCTGGGAGTCCATCCTCACAACACAGTCCATGATATTGCAGCTAAGGTATTTTCAGCTATATCAGGCCTTACTATGTTGCATTTCCAACTCACAACTATGTAAATGGGTATCGCTCCTGGTTCAACCTGGTGATGTTAAACTTTCAATCAAACTTATATTGCTTCTCCTCGGCTCCACTTGGCTCTTCTGATCATGCCCTTTTGAAACTGTTTGTCTGAATGGTGGTTCAGAGCCACCAAGGAACCATCATGTCTGGCTGTTCAGCAAAATAGATTGGTCTGCCTTTCAGTGGTTGCCTTTGAGACTGATCAGCTGCAGACACTGACACTTCTTCAAACTTCTTCCTCAACAAACTGCTTTTTCCCATTAACCAGTTTGGCCCTTTATCGACCTTCGTGGGTGGGAAAACTTGTATGCTGGATGGGAATTTTCAGTGTGGGAAAGTAGAATTTGTACAGGAAGAGAACGATTTGTGCCTTGGCCATTTCTGTAATGACAGAGTTAAGGCATTCACCATTTATATGAGCAGTGGCCACGATGACTCCATTCTTGAAGAGCAAAGGAACAGATGAGGTACATGGACTTGAACAACTGCCAGCACGTTTTGATAGATGCTGAGAGAAATGAAAATCCAATCTCGGATAAGCCTGATTTTGATCTTTGTCACATCTCCGAAGCGAAGTATGGAGTGAGAGCTTTACAGAGAGACTGCAACATCTCATCGATGTGGGTAACTTTGCAGAAGGAGAAGGCATGCTGGTTTCTGGCAATTGCCTCAACAGGTATTGTTGTAATAGAGATGGGATGTCGGACAGCAGAGCTGGACATGTGAAGGTAGGCACTGATTAAGGAGAGTATAATGTTGAGAAACATGTCCGAGGCATTACCTATGTCAACAGTTGGAGATGGTGGATCCGTCTGTGGAAAAGATGACAGACTGAAGGCCAGGCAAATATGTATGCTGGATTAAACTATCAAATGCAGCAGCACCAATGTGGTTCCCTGAAGACAGCCAGCAAAATATACTTTCAAGAGGAAATTATCTGAGGAGACATGGGGAGCTGAGCAAGAGCAGGAAAGGTTGGAGGGGGTTCATATTTTGTCAACCCATAACATAATGTTTATCTGAGATTAAACCAAACCAAACATGAGGTGCAAGAAGGGTTTCCCACCTGCCAACTAGCAGGCTCTGTCGATGCCGTGCTGTCACAGTCCGAATCGCGTGGCAGAGCACTCACGAACCACCCTGGCACTTCAGTCTCTGCCTCTGTTTCCGACAAGCTTCTGCGTGATCGCTTCTGGGAGGACTCCGAGGAAACCCAGCTTTCATCTTTGGATTCTGCAAACAGATATAGGATATCCTTTGCAATAAACAACATCACACTCTTAAACCTGCACCACTGCAATTACCACTGCACTACAAAATACCTTGCTCCACATCTCGACTACGTTTCTGCCTGGCCATCGTCGAGTCTGCTGGCGGTGAGGCCCTTGATCCACAAGCAGCACTTTCACTAACCTGGGACAATTCTGAGGTGATGGAATCCTGTGTGGAAAGCAAAGAAAAACAAACAACACGGGCATCATTCCAGAATTTGTACCAAGGTGTGATACCCAATGGAATGAGGAGCTCAATGCTGTCCCAGTGTCCCATATGTACCTCATTTCTATGCACCACTCAACTCGGATTCAAAGCACAGATTTAAGCTGATCTGCGTTCTCTCGCCAAGTTGAATGAAAAGCTTCTGTTTTGGTGAAACATCAATTTTCTACGCATATGGGCGGTTCTTCCCCAGAAAGCCTCGTGACAAAACTGATAGGAAGGATGCTATTGAATTTCTTCTGACAATCCCAACAATTACTTTGAGCCTTTGTTAGTAAAGATATTGAAGCACAGAAAAAGCAGAAGGAGAAAGAGAGATAACGCTAGATAGTCAAGGTTTAATCACACTCGTCAAATGATTGGTCAGTGCTGTGACGTACTTCCACCTATCCCACTTCAGCTCACTTTAAGAAAGGGTCTGAAAATAATTGGGGCCAACTAGGATTGCCAGCCAATGCGGGTTGGGTGAATTAACAAGGGACAGCCAGGTTTCCAACCCGAGTTGAATGGTGTACAGAGACGAGGCAAAAGGGAGTGAGTTTCCAGAAAAGGAGTCTCTGCCCCTGAGTACAGAGAAGGGACTCTGCACAGGACCACACAGGCACCACGGCTCACTCAGTCCCAATTACCTCCTGGCTGCGTTCTTCAGTTGAGGAACAATGACCTTGCTTCACAACTGTGGAAGCCTCTTCCGCATCTGTTATCATGAACAAAAACACGCACAAGGACCTTTTCCCCGAACAGCCAGTTGCACAAAAAAGGTGTGGCAATCTATGGGCCTTCTCAAAAAATTATGCGACGGCCAAGCATGTTGTGTTATAAATCAGAATAGTACTACTGATAGGTAAAATGTTTAAAAAAAAAAATTGACAGTAGGCTGAAAAACGCACGCACACACAAATATAATGTTTGCTGTTTTCATTTAACCAAGGTAGTGATTTAGAGTGCACTACCCACTTATAGGTAATAATTTAGTGCCAAGAGCCAATCAGAAATTTCCCTTTGGTTGGTAACAAGATTTGACCACAATATGTGGCCTGCCACCAGATGTAGACCAGATCCAGATCAAAATTGAAGCTCACTATTCTCCGACTGCAGAACAAGATGGAGTAAAAAAAAATGCTACAATAAACAAGTTTTGCCAACTCACCTTTCATTTGGGATTTTCTACAAACAGGGCTCAGATGCTTAGAAAGGAGAGCAGGAACAGAATTACTTGATGACCTGTTAAGCAAAATGTGAAGAAATGAATTACTTCACAGCACAATGCTTCGATACTTCACAGGTAATAATGACGTAGTAGTCTCGACATCATCCAGCCAATGCTCTCTCATTCTTACTTACAACACTGTAGCGTATGAACCTGCATCAGCACTGTGTTGGGCTGGTGGTCCGAGGTCACCAAGATGCAGAAATATGACAGAAAGACTCGATGGTTTTATGAGCCAACCCAGAAACCCTTTGGTTTCAACCATGTGGCAGAATTTTAAACACCCATCCCTCTACATCCCACCCTGCCCAAGGTTTTTAAAAGCCAATGTATTAAAGAAGAATTCATCACCCAGAATGTTTGTGTGAAATCCAAACTGCACGAGTTTCCTCCTTCCACCGCATTTGCGAGTTTTCTGTATGTGCGACGTGTTTTGTGCGTGGCATGTGGTTTACTAGTTACAAGTAGCTCTACGATGAGCAAAAAATAAATTAACTAGAAAACAGAATTTGATGTGCATGTGTCGCTTTAAGGACCTCCGCTCCCATTACATGCCAACCTACTGTAGTGTTTGATCTTATTTAAAGGCCACATGGAAAATTAAACATCACATGTTAGACAGCGTGAGAGAAAAAGAGCGATAAATAAAAGAGAGACAACATCAGATGCTTCTAACTCGAGTTATGGTCTGCAAAGTGATTTGCAAAGGGAAGATGACCTTCGACCTGTTAAACCCAGAATATAATCAGTTCCCCCATTGTATTACATTGTATACTTGTGCCAAGTTTGGTTGAAATTACTTTCAGTAGTTCACAAGGTATTGCGGTAAGAAAATGATTTTCAATTGAAGAGCACGTGACCTTTGACCTTTAATCTTTTGAACCGAAAATTGAATCAGTATATCTTTGTGTTATAGTCTCTACTTGTGCTAAATTTGGTTGAAATCCCATCAGTGGTTCACAAGGTAATGGGTAACAAAAAAACGATAATGGGCAGATGGACGCACGCACGCATGCATGGGTGGACAGACAGCGAACATGTCTTCGACCTTCGGTGTGGAGTCATAAAAAGTTAAATACAGACCGATTGCCTTTTAGGAATACACAATGTGGCATTATAAGCAAGCTTGCTTTATTTTTTTTATTTTTTTTGGGTACCATTCCCAAATTAACCCCTTTGGTTATTTTCTCCAGCTACACAGTATTAATTCTGCTCAAATGGCCAGACATCAATTACTATTGTTTTACATGCAACATGTGAAAACAATCCCACGCCAAAAAATCACAACAGGGAAATCTCAAAATGCACAATTCGCAGGGTGGTGTCCAAACTTGCAAAGCGTCTTCCACTCGACTACCACTCCACACCCAGCTCCAGGCCAAAATGGCAACATGCCTATAATGGATAAATTATAGCATGGAATTTGTTTTTCCCAAATGCTGCTGACTTAAAAATGGATGATTTGGACATAATCAGAGTTTAACCTGGGTCATGTAAAACACAAACATGAAATACATGTTTAATAAAAAATAGCGTAGTACTTACTTCACAAATCAAAAATAGCTTAGTACTTACTGCCAGTGGGTGCCCCGGTTGAGAATAGGTACACCGTATCCCTGCGTGTCATAAGAGGCGACTAAAGGGTTGGTGTGTCAGGTAAGGGCAACCGGCCATAAAAACATTACCTCAAAAACGGAACCATGACGATTGTCTCAAAAACGGAACCATGATGATTGTCATGGGGCTCGCAAGGCTAACCCCCGCTCTAGCAGGGAAAAATGGCGTTAAAAAGGGCTGTTGTTGTTGTTGTTGTTGTTGGACTTATTTCACAAATCAGAATACCATATGTCCAAACAACCATAACAAGTTGTAAAATATCAATCCCCAAATATTAATGGTTTTTCAAATATCTTTACTCAACATAATGCTGTTTGGCCTCGGAACACGTGCTGTCAATTTTCACAGCACATGATGTAAAGCTAATTGTAGTACATTTACCTTTCTCCCAATTGTACCAACTAACTTCTCCAAATTGTACCAATCGTCTTCCAGTTCCCGTTTTGTTTCTGTTCATACAAAGCTTTCCACTTTTTAAACGTTATCCTGTTTCGGTATTCTTTTGGTTTTTTTCACTTCCATGAATTCCTGATTAACCATCTTTCAATTTCATTATAAACTAAAGAGTTCATAGAACATGATACCCCCACACAGTGTTCAAGTATATACTTCAATTGTAATGAAATAATTATTTTGTTTTAACCTTTTGAATCCTGAGCTCCTTGAACTTTCAGCTCCCCCACCCTGGACTCCCTGGAGAAAAATTAATGAAAAGTTTAAATTGGTTTTATATCGGTTTTCTGCCTGTACTTGCAAACAATTCATATTCTTTTTTGAGTTTATCACCAATTGGCTAAAGATGGTGGAAGAAGAAATGCTTGCAAAGGGGTTAACAAGGAGAGATGCAGAAAATAGGGCAAAATGGAGAAGATTGTCATGGGGACCGCAAGGCTAACTCCCGCTCTAGCAGGGAAAATGGTCTTAAAATGCATGTTGTTGTTGTTGTTGTTATCAGCAATACTGCACTTTGTGGTGCCTGTCAAACCAGCGGTTTCGGTTGAAAAAAGACATCTGAAAACATGGGCAATCAAGAGATCGAGCAGAACTGCTCATTTTAACCGGTACAAGTGTATACCCTACTCAACGCAAATCCAGTCAATGAGAGGGTGCTCCGGGGGGGGGGGGCTGGGGGGGGGCTCGATTCACTTTAAGTAATTAAAGCTCGTTAAAGTAAACATTCCGGCAGTCGGAAGTTTAGCGCTATCGAAGCAGTGTTACACACCACCTCATTTAACAAGTCCAAGAACTGCTAAGCTGGAGGTTATTGGAAGTGACAATAAACCGATTTGTGTTGTACAGTGTTCAAGTATATAATTCAATTTAATTAACAAAGATTTTAAAAGTTGTATGAATAAATAAATAAATTCATCAATTTACTGCTGTTTTCGCAGTGGCTTTTCCACCACCCTATCTAACATGTTACATTAGTTATTTGTGCCTGGTTTTTTGTATCCTTTATGACGTCCTTAAAAACAATAAGCTTCCTGTTTAGAATGATTTTAGATTTTGTTTGACTGCCAGGCAGGCAGACAGAGTAAAAAGTTGCCAAACCCAGTTTTCACTTCGCGTGGTGAAAAATAAAAATCAGCTCGATGACAAGTTGATGAACAAGTTGAATTTTTTTCCATGTGTGTCAATAACATACCTACAAACACGCTGCATCCGTGCTTTCGGGAAACGAGGGTGTGGATACTTAAGTTTTCAAATTAGCTTTTGGGCGAATTTAGAATGAAAAAAAGGCCAAACTTTACCTTTATTAGTACGTATTTGGCAATTTGGCAAAATGACAGCTTAAACCCTGCATCTTTGATTTTTTTGGAATTCCAGGGGTTCCCATTAACTGCAACACCAAATTGTTTGCGCACAGTGGCAGCACCCTATCATAATAAAGTAAAGCTTCCAATAACATCCCTTTCACTGGGAATGGAAGCCACCTCATGTTTAACCAAATATAGTTCAGCAGAAACAAACAAACAATTACCAATACAGGTCAAGCATACCTGGGCTCTTTTATGGAAAAACTTTGTACCCCAAAGACTTCTTCAAGGAGATCACCCCTACAGTATACTATATGATGCTGCTTTTTATCAAAAAGGTGTTTGTTCTTGATGTATTGTCCAAGGAAATCAATTACCTTCAGGAAACAAAAAATAATTGTTAGAATCTTTGACATTTTGCATCGCTTGTAAACTATCAAAAACATGCATGTCAATTGCTTCCTGAAAAGTTTCATTTCTTGACAAATACACGATGCAGACAATACCTGTTTTCAATATCATACGCTATGGAAAGACTGTTTACAGCCAACCGATTTCAATGAAGATACAAACATTCCACTAATGTATTATAGGTTGTGACACAAGATGAACTGAACGGCAATATACAGCAATGAGGACAAGATACCAACTCATCACTACACAGAACACAACCATCTTACATTAATAGCAAAACATGATGCATACTGTAAAACTAGAATACCTTGCACGTGTCATTTTCAAAAAAGGTCTTACCTGTTGCATGGATAAAACATCACCCCGTGCTCCACCTAAATGCAGTACTCTTTGCAGTAGAGGGCTCGGTTTCACCTGCAGGCACAAGGTTTATATTCACAATGCAATGACTCATTAGTATCGCGCAACTCCTGTGAAACAGAAAGATGATTAAAATTAAACTGGACTTTTATTTATAAAAGGTAGAATAGCATATTTATATTAATATATAATATGTGAAAGAATTTTTCTTTGAAGTGTTGCCACCACAATACCTATAATCGCACATTTCCTGCTTTAATGCATGTGCCAACTCGAACGACACTCTTCGACGTCACGACGTCGACCGATATACTTGTATAAAGTCACGACATCGACCGATATACTTGTATAAAGTTTGATTAAAATCCATTCAGCTGTTCTCAAGTAATCACATTTTTACATGACATGACCTCTGACCTTTGATCTGTTGATGCTGCAATCCAATCAGTTAATCTTTGCATCACATATACTTATTCCAAGTATGTTTCAAATCCCAACTCTTGTTCATAACTTGGCACGGGAAAATAAATTTTACTTAACATGACCTCTGACCTTTAACCTCTTGACCCCAAAATTTAATCAGTTCATGTTTACATCATTATACATACCTGCACCAAGTTTGACTAAGATACCTTCAGCCGTTCTTAACCCTTTGAGTACGGGATTTTTTTTTTGATACAAATACCCCCGGTACGGGATTAATTTGGCATTACGGGAATGCAACCACGTATTGACGATCTATTTATCGGTATAGTCGATGACGTGTAGTAACGTCATACGTACACAAAACTTTTTCGCGGGTTGCGGCACTGGACGTCATCTGTACTCAAAGGGTTAAGTTATCAAGGTAACGAAGAAATTGTAACTTAACATGACCTCTGATCTTTGACCTCTTGACACCAAAATCGAATCAGTTTATCTTTGCATCATAATATAGAATTATACGAAATTTGGTGAAATTCCCATGACTGGTTCACAAGTTAGCTCGGTAACAGAATTTTACCTGACAGAACATCTGACATTTGAGCTTTTGATCCCAAAATCGAATCAGTTCCTCTTTACCTCATTATACATACCTGCATCATGTTTGACTAAGATCCCGTCAGACGTTCTCAAGTTATCATGGTAATAAAAACCTATCACGGACGGACGGACAGCCGGCCAGAAGGACGGACAACCTGAAAACATAATGCCCCCGGCAACTTCGTCGGCAGAGGCATAAAAACGAAAAGAGTGAGAACCAAAAAGGGTTTCACAGAGAATGATTATCAAATGTCTGGTCAATGAAAACATCAATCCTATTGAAGATTACAGATTATTGGCTGCTCAGTACAAGGATGTCAAGGGCAAGCTCACATAAACACAAGTTCAGGTGGCATTTGAATCACCCAAGTATGTTGCATGAAAATGTCTCCTGTCACACTCACCAAGTCTTGCCTTTGGAAGCAACGTTGCCCCACAGTTTTCGGTTCAAATGTGCTGTCAGCCATTGCAGTGAAACCTGTGATGAACAAGGTGCAAATCAGTATCACTGCATACACAAACTAGAGAGTTCATAGACTGCATTACCCCACACAGTGTTCAAGTATATAATTCAATTGAAATAAAATAATGATTTTAAAGGTTGTATAAAACAAAATTCCGGGAAGTTAAGCACAATTGATGCAATCTTATTTAACATGTCCAAGTACTGCAAAACTAGAGGTTTTGGAAGTGTTAAGAAGCCAATTTGTGTTCTCCAGTGTTCAAGTATATAGTTAGAATTTAAATGAAATCAAGATTGTAAAGGTCGTACAAACAAGAACAGCACTCTCCGATGTCACGTCGTCGACTGATGTGCCTCCACCCACATTATTACATCATTATACATACTTGTACAAAGTTTCATTGAAATCCTTTCAGCTGTTCTCATGTCAAAATTTTACCTGACATAACCTCTGACCTTTGTTGCCAAAATCTTATCAGTTCATCTTAATATATACTGTTATGTCTGGCGGGGTAGTGATATGTAGAGTAGATAGATCTGAATAGGTAACGTGCTTCGTCTGTCGCGGTAGGGAATCTGACCTTGTAATAAGTTCATGTGTAGGCGTTTTGTCGGGTAAGGCGTATACTTGTGAACCTACCAGGAGGTTCGTGTGTTAAGTAGAGTTAGGGATTAAAGAGCGCCCCTGTGTGTCCTCACATGGTTAGCCAAACCTTTGTCCCTTTTGGCACTGCAGACCAACATAGACATTCCGACAAGTCCTTAGCGCTACACTAAGTAATTCCCTTCTCTGACGAGACTCTGGAAGAGAACCGGCAAAAGGAAACCAGGCCGGGACACCGCCGATAATGGCCGCCGTCACCTACACCTCCGGCGGGCCTATCCACCTCAAATAGCACGCGCTATGACCACGGAGTAGGGAGCGAGGTTGGGAGGCGCGATGGGCGTGGTCCTGAGCGAAGCTGGGAGGTTCGGTGGAAGGGACCGATTGGTTGGCAGCGCACCAAGGCTGACGTCACCGGCTCGCAGATATTAGCGAGGGCCGAACGCCATTTTGGCAGTTACTTCTGGCAGTGAGTCTTGAGACGCAGTAGAGTGAGTGAGTTGGCCAGCAGTGGAGTTCGGACAGGGAGAGAATTGTGAGAGTTGCTTCGTTGGCTTGAACTTGGCTCGAAGCGGCACTTGGCGTGCAGTGGAATCGCGCTCTCTTCCCCTTTTTGCCGTTCTTCGTCGTTCTGTGTTTGTGCTCGAGTTGAGGGTCGACCTGGAGCTCGATGGCCTGTGTTGGACGCATGGTGCTGGTGCACGGACCTCGTGGGCAGCGAGTGGATCGGAGCTTGGAGCGAGGCCTGGTGGCGGCCGAGCGGGGCCATGTTACATGGAAGACGACCAGAGACAGATAAGACCGAACTACGCGTTCCCCCCTTACACGACGAGACGTGTTATTTTGGTATTCTTTTCCCTCGTCTGTGCTTTGAGATCTGTCGTGTGGGGACGTCCCAATTTAGGCCATTATTTGATTACCGTCGCGTTTTATTGTATCGGGTCCAGAATAAATCTTTATTTTTGTACATTGAATTTGGTGTCCGTGTTGAGTTAATTTCGGTTGCAGGATTGAAGCTGCGCCGGCACGCAGAAGGTAAGTGCTTCCGCAGCCTCCATTTTCCTTCTCCCTCCCGTGCGACACATAGTAAAATCCGTTTGGGTTGTGCCTCCGAATAAGACCGTTTAGGCTATCCACGACTCTAGTGTTAACCGGAGTTGCGCGACAATATTTATACCAACAACATGCATTTTAAGGCCATTTTCCCTGCTAGAGCAGGGGTACCAAGTTTGGTCAAAAATCCCATCACTAGTTCACAAGTTAGCACAGTAACAGAATTTTCACCGAATGGGACCTCTGACCTCTTGACCCCATAATCTAATCAGTTTATCTTTACATCATTATACACACTTGTACATAGTTTGACTTGGTTTCCTTCAGCCGTTCTTAAGTCGTCGCGGTAACAAAAACGTATTACAGACCTTGACTTTTGACCTTACACCTTTGACCTCTTTATGCCAAAATCTAATCAGCTCATCTTTGCATCATAATATACAAGTTACCTGTACCAAGTTTGGTCAAAATACCATCACAGGTTCAAAAATTAGCTCGGTAACAGAACTTTTACCTGACGGGACCTCTCACCTTTAACCTCTTGACCCCATCATCTAATCAGTTCATCTTTGCATCATTGTACATTCTTGTACCAACTTTGGTCAAAATCCCAACACTGGTTCACAAGTTATCGTGGTAACAGGATTTTTACTTAACATCACCTCTGACGTTAATTAATGCCAGGGTGGTTGACTCAACTTGCCATCCTTCCGAGGTCGACAAATTGAGTACCAGTTCACTGGTAATTCCCTGTGTGTCGTAAGAGGCGACTAACAGGGTTGGCGGCAGGAAGGGCATCCGGCTGTAAAACATTGCTTCAAAAAAAGGGGACCACAGTGCCTGAAAAAGACCAACCCCTGCTCTGCAGGGAAAAAATGGCCTCTAAAGGTGGTTCTTCTTCTTTATCACCTCTGACGTTTGACCCCAAAATCGAATCAGTTCATCTTTACATCATACTACATACTTGATCAAAGTTTGATTTAAATCCCTTCAGTCATTCTCAAGTTATCGCAGTAATGAAAACCTATCATGGATGGACAGGCGAACGGACAACCCAAAAACATAATGCCTCCGGCGACTTTGTCAAAGGAGGCATTTTTTTTAAAAAATGGAAATTTACGGCCGTTGACGCAGTGTCTGTTACACCACCGTATTTACAAGTTACACAAGTTATTTGTGCCTGTTGTTTGTGCTATTCATGACATCCTTAAAAACAGTAAGTTTCCTGTTTGGAATGATTTAAATTTTGTTTGACTGCCGGACAGACAGTGTACAAAAAAAAAGAAAAAAGTATCTCACTCCACTCTCCGCATGTGTGATCGGGAAAACTTTCGAGCCAAAGTACTGTAAAACTAGAGGTCCGTTTTCCGATTCATGTTCAAAATATAACATTAACTTGAAATGAAGTTGTTCCTCGATCACAAACGGTCGTTTTTCGATAGATGGCCAGACAGAAGTGAACCGATTGCTTAACCCGGCTTTTCACTTCACATGTGTGGGGTAATTACAAGAGCTGCACAAGTCCTGTTAGGCTGGCTGGAACCAGTGCAATGCCGGCACCCTCAAGCAGACAACTTATTCTGACTGCTCAGATATCCGATGAGAAAGCTTGTTTTATTAAAATTAAAAACCCCAAGGTCCAGGTAAGAGATAAACAGTGGTAAGATCGTAGTAACTTGACACTAACTGCAGTTAACTGTAGTAATTAATGCTTAATTAATTATAGTTAGAATGTGGTGTACAATTTTTGGCTCATTTATGACAGAGTCAAGACGAGCTTTTAAACCCATAACGATGTCCTTCAGTCAGGCACACAGTGGGTCCATTTTTCGTTTTTCCCATATTCCTCTGTGGCGTCTCAACGGATAGCTTTGAAACTCGGCATGAAATGCGCAAAAAGAATGCGGCCTTTTTTTCCCCCCATTTCCATCCAAGTGGTGATATAATTATCGACTCGACTCAAAATGTAATTTATGTTTGTATGTCCATCACATATCGTGAGATTCCATCACATCACGCGATTGTGAATTAAATAAAAAAGTGACGTTTCATCATCGTTTAATTTTAACCCATAATGCCTGTCAATTTAATTTGATCTTGATGATAATTTAATTACGCCTCTACATTAAATTTTAACTTCTTAATGTCATTAACACCCTCTTGCTTTGAAGAATGGGAAAGAAAGGACGACGTGAGGACAGAGTTGGAGGGGATGGGGAATTGGGGAGGAGGGTGGGAGGGTGGGCAGACATTGCACAGTCCTTTTAGACCTTTTAAAACGTTTTCAACACTTTTGACTCTTTAGACCCGTTCAACACTTTAGACCCGTTCAACACTTTATACCCTTTAGACCCGTTCAACACTTTAGACCCTTTCAACACTTTGGACTCTATAGACCCTTTCAATACTTTAGACTCTTTAGACCCTTTCAACTCTTTCGACCCTTTCAACACTTTCGACCCTTTCAACACTTTCGACCCTTTCAACACTTTCGACCCTGTCAACACTTTCGACCCTTTCAACACTTTCGACCCTTTCAACACTTTAGACTCTTTCAACACTTTAACCACTTTCAACACTTTGGACCCTTTCAACACTTTGGACCCTTTCAACACTTTAGACCCTTTCAACACTTTAGACCCTTTCAACACTTTAGACCCAATTAGACCCTTACATTCTTTCGACACTTTGAGGGTCCTTTCACGAGACATAACCTAATGGAATGTTTTTCATCAATTCAGGACTCGTTCATCTGACTTTCACTGCGTGGATACAATTTTTTTATCAGGCCTTTCAGCACCCGTGGGCCTCTAAATTTCCATAAAATCAAACTGAAAATCAACTTTATCACCAAATGCACCCCAACTATGACCACCCTCCATTGAGAGATGAACGTCTGTCCCACTTGGGACTGTTTGTTATAACTAACAGAAGGCCTTGGTAGAAATACCACAATAGAAAAAACAAGTCAGGAGACAGCGATGGTTCACGAGCGAGCGGTATTCAATGACAAAGGACGGACTATAACCGAAACAGGCCCGGACTGGGGGGTCGGGGGCCCACGTGACAGGTGTCGGCCCCCGACATGCGGTGTACATGCCTATTTACAAAGGGCCCCAAAGCACTGCGTGCGCAGGCCTTTAAGAGCCAGCTGTACGTAATTGTGTGTGGTGCTGGCCCTGAAATGTCAAAACGAAGATTACTGACTTTGAAATGAGATAGAAAATAATGTATAACCAATTATGAGGACAGTTAGCTACACAATACCGAAACTTCGGTTCGATTCCGACAACTTTGAAAATTTGATCTTTGTGACCTTCAAAGGTCAAAGGTCGAAGATTCTGAAATTTGTTGGAAAACTTGTATTTCATGATGTATGTGATAATATAAGATCATGTACGACATTTCACCCTACTAGGAAGTGAACAATGTAGTAAAACCATCAAAAATCGACTTTTCTAAATTTCCTGACCTTGACCTTGGGGCGAAAATGAAAAATCGAGCTCCGTGGGGCTAGACACATGACATTGGCCTAACCAAATACCGAAACCCCTGTCAGATTCCACCAAACCCCTCGGAGAAGATGTAGCTTGAACTTGATTGCCCCCCTAAAAAGACATCTTTATCGGGCGTCGCTCCGCCCACAATGGGCGCCATACGCCCACTCTAGGCAGGACACAACTAGATCATGATATCAACCTCCCACCCAAGTTTCATCAAGATCGGATGATATCATCGGGTAGTTATGCTGCGGACAGACAGACAGAGACACCCATGATGAATATAGTGGTCACTCTGTTTGATAACTCGTGAACCAAAAGGAGGCCTCTTATTCTTGCACTGGTTGAAAGCTCTCGAAAATGGGACATACAATAAGGAATGTATTGAAGTTGTATGCACTGTACCTGCCACTTATAGAAAAGAAGAGAGTAAAATGAGTTTAACAACTTGGTTCATTCAAAACACTTGATTGGGTAAAACTTACCATTAATTATGTATGGGGATAGTTTTAGGCTTATGAACGAACATAATACAGGCTGTCCACAAAGTCTTGTTGCAGTTTATTTTTATGCATCCGCCAACGAAGTTTTCAGGTTGTCCGCTGTCCATCCGTCTGTCCATCCATCCGTCCGTCCATCCGTGATAGGTTTTCGTTACGCGATAACTTGAGAACGGCTAAATGGATCTTAGTCAAACTTGGCACAGGTCTGAGGATGAGGTAAAGATGAACTGATTATATTTTGGGGTCACGAGGTCAAACGCCAAAGGTCAGAGGTCATGTAAGGTAAAAATCCTGTTACCGTGATAACTTGTGAACCAGTGATGGGATTCTGACCAAATTTGGTACACTTATGTGGAATGATGTAAAGATAAACCGATTAGATTTTGGGGTCAAGAGGTCAAAGATCAAAGTCTGTAATATGTCTATAACTTGAGAACGGCTAAAGTGATCTAATTCAAACTTGGTACAGGAATGTATAATGATGTGAAAATGAACTGATTATAATTTGGGGCCAAGAGGTCAAAGGTAAAAGTCTGTAATATGTCTATAACTTGAAAACGGCTGAAGTGATCTAATTCAAACTTGGTACAGATATAGACTACTCGCAATAAGTTAGGGATATTGTGGGAGTGAGTTTATTTTTTTTATAGGGGTTAGGGTTAGGGTATTGAAATCAACAATGCTGTGTTTTTTCACACTCATTAATAACCATAGAATTAGGACCAACAACTTTTTTTCAACATAATTAATACACAAAATCAACCACACCGAAGAACCTGCCAATATCCCGAACTTATTGTGAGTAGTGTATATATATATATATATATATATATATATATATATATATATATATATATATATATATATATATATATATATATGCATAATGATGTAAAGATTGACTGATTCGATTTTGGGGTCCTGAGGTCAAAGGTCAGAGGTCATGTCAGGTAAAAATTTGATAACTTGAGAACAGCTGAATGGATTTAAAGCAAACTTGGTACAAGTATTATAATGATGTAATAATGTGGGCAGAGGCATATCGGTCGACACTGTGACGTCGAAGAGTGTCTTCAAAGAGTGTCGTTATAGTTTTTATTACAACCAAACCAAAGTAGATACAATGATGCAGTTTTTATTTTTTTTACATTTTGTCACACAATTCATCAAGTTTGTGTTCTTCAATACTCAACATGTGCACCGTTAGGGACGCCTAACACGTTTTAACAGATAAAAAAAAAATAAGGAGGATTGAGGCATACCAGCCTTGCAGCACCTAAACTGTGGCGTATGCACCACCCGGATTCCATTTTTTGTCTAATTGAAAAAAATTAAAATTTCCCTCGAGGTTTGGATTAATTTTAAGCAACTTTTACTTAATATTTTCTTTCTCTCTGAAGGGCATTTCTGTGTTTCAGAGTGGGAAAGACAGACAGCATTAGCCTATTTTATATACTGTATATACGAGTAAAAAGCCCATCGAATATGACAGGTTGGAACAGTATATTCGACGGTGCAGCCTCAAGTCTGAAGCCTCAGCCTAGTGTCAGGTGTGCTTATATCCTCATTATTTATTAGACATCATACTAATGTAAATTAACACTTGTATTCTTCTGTGCGCATTGCACACCATGTGCAGTGAATTTCACCTCCATGTGCCTTGTATTTATTGTTATTTTTAAAAACGTTTCTGTACACCGCCCTTGAGGCTCGGTTTGCAAGCCACCGTCTACAATTCCAATATAAGAGACATATAAATTACTCTTTCATGAAAATGTTTTTCAAATTTGTGTTATCCCCAACAGATTGTTTATTCAATCTGTGTTAATTCGCAGCTTAGTGCGGTCACAAATAAACAATTTGCAGTATGTGGCCCTGATGAGCCCATAATGAGGGCGAAATGTAGGTATCGACATCTCTGCCTTTGTCTATTTGCGACCATAGAGCTTTAATCTCCGTCTGCAGAGACTTGAGTACCACACGGATGCCTCCTAGTTTGGAGGTGATGTGTTGGTATAATTGATGTACATGATGTCAGTGTCATGTCATATGGTTAGTGTGCTTCTTTAGTTAAACTATATGTATGTGTATATCTATATGTATGTGTATATCTATATGTATGTGTATATCTATATGTATGTGTATATCTATATGTATGTGTATATCTATATGTATGTGTATATCTATATGTACAGTCATGTGAAAAAGTAAGTACACCCCATGTAAAGTTTTGACTTTTTCAACATATTTCAACATACAGCTAGCTATTTGATCTTCATTTCAACAATATTGATAGATAAAGGTGATATAATATAACAAATATCGTGAAACATTTACATTTTGTAGTCCATTGTATAATTTAAATAAACATAAATGCAAATTTCGCATGTGGAAAAAGTAAGTACACCCCGACATTTATCACTACTTCAAATACCTAAAATTAGAATCAGGTGCACCAGCTCAGGTGCAAATGATTAGAACATCGTCAGAGAGGATCTTGGAGTAACCTGTCTTATTTAAACCTCAGACATTTAGTTTGGTTTGCTCTTTGTTGTTGAAGTGTGCGGCATCACCATGCCTAGATCAAAAGAGCTCTCTGAGGCCTTCACAAAGAAGGTTATAGATGCCTATGAGTCTGGGAAGGGATTTAAAAAGATCTTCAAACAATTTGAAATCAATCATTCGACTGTCTGGAAGATCATCTACAAGTGGAGAAGATTCCAAACAACTGCCAACTTGTTCAGGCCAGGCCGCCCCAGCAAGTTCAGCCCGAGAGCAGACCTCAAGATGCTGAAAGAAGTCTCTAAGAACCCCAGAATGTCATCACGGGACCTACAGGTAGCTCTTGCCACTGTTGATGTCAAAGTGCACGTGTCTACCATTAGAAAGAGGCTGCACAAATTTGATCTGCATGGGAGGTGTGCCAGGGGGAAACCTTTGCTGTCCCGAAAGAACATCAGGGCAAGACTAAAGTTTGCCAATGAACACCGAGGCAAAGACCAGCACTTCTGGAACAATGTGCTCTGGACAGATGAGTCAAAGGTAGAGCTATTTGGCCACAGTACCAGAAGACATGTTTGGCGAAAACCAAAAGCAGCATTTGACCACAAGAACCTGATACCAACTGCAAAGCATGGTGGTGGAAATATTTTGGTTTGGGGCAGCTTTGCTGCATCAGGGCCTGGGCAGTTCACCATCATAAAATCTACTATGAATTCTTCATTGTACCAGAGGGTGCTTCAGGATAATGTGAGGCCATCTGTCGGAAAGTTGAAGCTCAACCGAAGGTGGACCTTGCAACATGACAATGACCCTAAACATACCAGTAAATCCACCAAGGAATGGCTGGAAAGAAAGAAATGGAGGGTTCTGGAATGGCCAAGTCAAAGCCCGGATCTAAATCCCATCGAGATGTTGTGGGGGGACTTGAAACGAGCTGTGCATGCAAGAAACCCCTCAAACATCGCACAGCTGAAAGAATTCTGCATGGAGGAGTGGCCAAAAATTTCTCCCAGTCGATGTCAGACTGGTAGACAGTCAGAAGAAACGCCTACTTGAGGTTGTTTCTGCCAAAGGGGGCAATACCACCTATTAGAGCCAAGGGTGTACTTACTTTTTCCACATGCGAAATTTGCATTTATGTTTATTTACATTATACAATGGACAACAAAATGTAAATGTTTCATGATATTTGTTATATTATATCAGCTTTCCCTATCAATATTGTTGAAATGAAGATCAACTAGCTGTATGTTAAAAAGTCAAAACTTTACATGGGGTGTACTTACTTTTTCACGTGACTGTATGTGTATATCTATATGTATGTGTATATCTATATGTATGTGTATATCTATATGTATGTGTTTATCTATATGTATGTGTTTATCTATATGTATGTGTATATCTATATGTATGTGTATATCTATATGTATGTGTATATCTATATGTATGTGTATATCTATATGTATGTGTATATCTATATGTATGTGTATATCTTTATGTATGTGTATATCTATATGTATGTGTTTATCTATATGTATGTGTATATCTATATGTATGTATATTGTTACGGATCCAGGGGACGGCAGTCCCCTTACTGAGGGGGGTTAATCCCCTCGTCTTTTCAGCTGGCCGTCTCCGGTCCTGGAGCTATGACGTCACTTCCGGTCAGCGCTGAATAGGGTGGTAGGCCAATTGTTCATATTACCTAATTACCAGCACCTTCCGGTAAGCGAGGAAATGAGCCCCGCCCGAGCCGCGGCTGTAATGGACACGCCGAGCGAAGCGAGCCACGACTCAGGCCGTTAACAAAAGGACTAAACCGGACTATAGCGGTTGGCCAAATCGCGCCACAGGTACTCAATGGGGGAAGAAAAGTTGGAGGCGATCGAATGAGAGGAAACCAGAGTAAGGGAAGAACAAAGAGTGGGTTTATTAATTATATACAAAAAAAAAACCAAAAGAAGAGGAAATGAAAGCAATATACAGAGTAAAAGGACACAGGGCAAGCTTAACTATACAGTCTTACTTACAACCCCGGACAAACAAACAGACTTACATGGATAGGGAATGGCAGGAAGGAATGGCTGGAAGGGGGAGAAGGTCCAAGCAGATGGCAGGGCGGGAAGGTCCGGGCAGATGGCACAGCGTCGAGGTCCGCTCCAGGTCGCGCTCCGGTCCACGCTCCGGGCTGGAGGCGAAACCCGGCGGCAGCTGCACGTATCTGTTTCACACGGTTGGACAATGCGAATATATCGCGGTATTGTCGTCGTCAACGGACCCTCTCTCCTGCCTTACGATTCGTCGTGTTCTCATCTGGTATCTCGTACTTCGGACCTTCGCACTCATCTGGTGAAGCAGTCCCTCGCAGCCGCTTTTATTGGGCGTTCTTGTATCCAGCCGCCGGCTCCGAGGACACGCCTACCGGCCGGCTAACCTCGGCCCTGGTTGGCCGACGAGGGCTCGCTGGCTGCACCTCTTGAGGAGACATTGACAGGCCACGCCTCGTTCCTGGCGCTCGAACCCTCTCCTCCCATTTTTCCTCCAGATTACCGCGTGCATAATGGCAGCTTGGGGCCAGCAAACGAACCAAGACAAGGGGCAGCGAACGCTGCCCTACCGCTACTGCACTTTGAAGAGAGGGAGATGATTGGGGATAATTGAAGGGGCCTATCTTATTTGATTAATGCAACGCAGATTCAACTATTGGGAACAGATCCTTAACTAAAACACATAATAATGAGATAACTACAGAGAGGTCCTATGGTGTTCTACATGGACTAACTAGGGTGCGATCTTTAATATCAGCCAAATAATGGGGATATTTACAGGGGATTATTTATAAGGGAACATTTACCAAAAATTTACAAAGTGAAGGTTCTAAAAACCGTAAATATATATATATAGTTGCGGTTTTGGAATCAAGGATAATCCCCCCCGTAGGTAGCCACACCACAACATGAAGCCTCGCGAAAGTTCAGTTATTTCTTAGTGAATATAAGCGTAGTCCTTTCCTGTGTTAATTTTGCGTTGAGCAGGCCCGTGAGTAGGGCGGTCTTTTGGCGCTAGCATGCCACGTGGCAGGCCTGAACAAGTCTAGCGAGGCCGAAGGGAAGAGCTGCAGGAGGAGTGGCCGGTAAGCAACGAGCCGCCAATCAGGGCTCGAGGGGAGTGGCTAACCACGGCAACGGGAGGCAGAGCCTGGAACATTCGAGTAGGGCCGGGGCGGAGCCATAAAACCCTGCTCCGAGCCCCCACCTCAGTTCTCAGTTGAGTCGGAGCCCCTGCGAAGGAGTTGAGCTGGAGTGCGAGTCAGAGAGAGAGAACGCGCAAGAGAACGAGTGAATTGAATTGCCGGTTATACACGAACTTTCCCCATGCCCCATGCCCTGCGCTCTGCTGCGCTGTATTAATCGCGCTTGAGAAGGCGACCCGTGCCGGGCCACAGACGCGCGATCTCCTCCTGCCTGCCTTCTCCTGCATACGTGCCGTGACCGCCAGAGGGCCACGCCGGGCGAGCTGTCCCGGAGCGACCGACGGCAAAGCGCGTTTGGCGCGCGAACTTCCTTTCTTCTTCTCCCCGTGTGTGTGAGTGGGCCCTGTGTCTGGGAATAAGTTGACCTTGTTTAAGTGCCTGCTCTGTGTCTCTGCGAATCATTGTACATTGTGTAAATAAATCGTGTTCTTCCTCTTCAATTTGATCGTTCCCGTCCCTTACATCCATTGGCCTCGCATAGTACGAATAAAACCGCTCGAATCGGGTTCCATAAAAGTAACGGCACAAGTCACATGATATGCATACCGCTCGGGCGTACTCGATTAAGCATGGCTTGTGCGAGGTACAGTCCCCGCTTTCGTGGCAACGTGGGTGAAAGGTACGAGCGGCGTCGACCCGATACCATTTTTCATGCTTGCTGCGGAAGTGGCGATACGGCCTCGTGGACACGAAGACCCAAGGGGAAAAAGGGGTTTAATCCCCCCTCTGTAACGTGGAATGGGCTTCTGGAGATCCGCAACAAATTGATAGTCAGGAGTGGGATTTGAACCCTGGAAAAAAAATTTGGACACCAATTTGGACAAATTGGCCACAACAAATTGGTGTCTGGGAGTGGGATAATTGGACCTAGAGTGTGCTTCACATGCTCAAAAGTACGAGCGAACGAAATTTAGTGTTTAACAAACCAAATTATATTCGTACCAGGGCTGGCCAAGGCGGTCAAATCCCGGTGGGGGTAGTAGAGGTAGAATTAATGGCCCAGGACCAACAGGGACAGTTGGTAGTGGAGGAAGCAAATGAAGGTGCGGCAGGTGGTAAAGAAAATGGCGGCGCCTCGCATGTGGCGGCGGAAGCCGAGCCCGCGGTGTCAGGGGACTTGGGCCTATTTATGGCACAAATGAGGACATTTTTGATCAAGTGGGATGAAGAAATCAAAAAGGATACCCAGTGGGACAAACCCATAAGGGAAATGAACGAAATGTTTGATCAATTGAATAGGAGGGAGGAGGGGAGATGTGAGAAGAATAAAATGAGTACTCGGATGGACACCATGGGGGAGGACATTGGGCGCAAGACGAGCGGGGAGGCGGCAGTGGCACGCGACAAGGTGGCGTGGTGTGGAGAACGCGTGGGGAGCAAGGTAGAGCGAAGGACAGCCAAGTTGACCGGGGCTATGAGGGTCGCGACGCGAGAGGAAATGGTAGAGGAGCCGGCGATCGTCAAATTGAGAAAGAAAATTTCGGGGGCGCCGAAGAAGGTCGAAATTTTGGGGGCGCCGACGATCGTCGAGGAAAAAGAAACAATTGGGGCTGAAGAGACGGGAGAAACAGAAAATAAATCACAGGAGAAGGTAATGGAATGCGCACAAAGTTTGTATTTGCACCGTGATGCCGGGCTTGCTAATTCAATAAAAAGTTTGCAGGTGCTGGCGTGGAAGGAGAGCCCCGTGGTGAGTGGAGAAAATGGCGCGAATGTGTTTGGCGCGAACGGGTGTTCGGCGCGCTTGGGACAAAGGCGAGACCCGGGCGTTCGCGATGGGCCCATTGTGCGGTGTACAAGGGCGACTGGTACGATTTGCGAAAGGCCCATTGTGCGGTGTGAGAGGGAGTCCGTGCCGGAGGGCGTGGTGAGAGAGTGTGTTACAGAGTGTGTGCAGGAGTGCACACCAAAGCGTGTTACAGAGTGTGTGCAGGAATGCACACCAGAGTGTGTTACAGAGTGTGTGCAGGAGTGCACACCAGAGTGTGTAACGGAGGGTGAGCGAGAGTGCACACCTGAGTGTGTAAAAGAAGAGTGCACAAAGGAGTGTGTGAGGGGCGCCTGTGCGCCTGGTTGTGCGGTTAAGGAGTGTGTAACGGGAGAGTGCGCACCTGAGGGTGTGGAAAAAGTGTGCGATGGCCGAGTGTGTTAGTGTGAGGGGGAATGCACACCGACTGTGTGCAGAAAGAGTGTGTAACGGAGTGTGTGGGAGGCGCGTCTGCGCCTGGGTGTGCGAGTGCGGAGTGGGTCGCGAGTGGTGAGGACGCGGCTCAAGCATCGACACCGACCGGGGTAGCACCTAGCGGGACGGGTAGCACACGCGAGCCCCCGGTGAGTTGTGTGCTGCAGGGACCGGAGGGAATCCGTGCTGCGTCGGTCTCACAAGGACCGGCGTGCACGATTCGTACCGGCCCCCGCACTGTATGGTTGGTGCTGTGCTGTGGCGGCAAGGGCGATCGGCCGGGTTCAAGGGGAGGTAGGAGTTTTCGGAGCCACGCACCCCGTCGGGTGCGGTGCTCCGACCGTGGCCGGTTGCGTCACCGTGCGTGGGACCGCGAGGCCCCGCGCAGGGATGGAGCCCGGCACCTCGGCCCATCCATCCCTCCCCCCTTGGATCGAAAATGCCGGACGGACACCCCATACAGGCGACCAACCACTTGCATGGATCTCTCAGCCCTTCGAGGTCGAACTGTGACGATGTACTTCCACACGGAGAGGCTCATAGTGTAGCAGACTGATGAGAGTAGTGTCCCCCACGTGGGGGAATGGTCGTGTCACCATTCCTCACACGGGGGGGGGGCTGTTACGTGCTCCTCCCCGACCCCCTGGTCACGGTGTACCTCCGAGCCACGAGAGGAGTCACGGCAGAAAAATGTGTTATTCTGTGTGTCAAAGATCCATGGAGAAGCCACCCCAATTGTTACTCACAAACAAATATTGTATTGAGATCACACAAGAATGACGGTGCAACAACAATAATAAACAAAAGTACAATCAATATGTCCTATGATGGTACCATCAGTTTTGCAATATATAACTCACTGTGCTCCAAGTGAGTGTGACAATAACATTCCCCAATGTCTCTTATTCCCGGCTCCAAGACGAAGTTGTTTCGCTCCAGCGATCGCTAGAACGATGTCCAAACGACCAGAATCCCGTGCGGATGGCCAGGGCAGTCACACAGCCGAAGCTGTACAAAGGCGCCCTACAGGCGACCGAGAGATCACACCCTCGGGTATGGACGAATTACCCTTCAAAAATCCGCGTCACACACACGCCCCAGATCGACGTCTGAATGCAGTGAGAATTGTCGAAAAGAAACGAAACCGCGAGCGAAGCACAAATCCTGCGCGAGTCAAAATGGCCGACGACCCAGTCTCGTGGCGCACGGCACGGCGATGATTCTCTCCTGAATCGATCGCAAAACCTGACATGCAGGTTGACCGGTCACAGCGATGACAACTCCGTCGTAGGAATTCCTCTCCCGGAAACCCGAAAGTTCGCTAGTGACTGGCTCGCCAACGTTCGCTTCAGAACCCGGAGCAACTCGGCTTTCTTGTCCGACTCATTCGCTCCGCCCTTTTTCTCTCCTCCTCTTCTTCTTCTTCTTCTTCCGGCTCCCGATCCGGCTTCCTGTCTCTTTTTAACATTAACGCTTTTATCCTTTGCAAACAGTTCATGAACAATAAACATTTTGAAGACAATAATAGTACATAGAATCAGAAATATTTCAAGTGGAGGAAAACCACAACAACGGAAGTGACGAATCCATAACAGGGGCCCATGAGCATTAGTTTCGGGGGATGGCAGTGATAGGCACATGGGGGTGCCAGCAATGGTTGCCTCCATGGGGCACCGAAGCTAGCCGAGGGAGGGCTAGGATAATGTTAGGGCTTTAGCAGACAGTAGAGACTGAGATTTAAGTAGTGACTCCTGTACTGTAGAGGGGACGTAGGTAGCTTAGATGGTTGTTAAAGAAAAGGGAGTGCATACTGTAAAGGGACGACGAGGGAATGTAGGGGAAGTAGTCAGGTAGATGATGCTGTGTGTGTGAGGAATTGGGTGTGGAAAATAAAAGGAATTGAATAATGGTGTGAGAAAGTAGTGGTGAGTGGAAATAATTGGTGTGTGAGATAAGTGGTGTGGAATGCTTGGTGTGGAATAAAAGGTGTGGTATGTATGGTGCGAAGGAGTGAATGGGGGGAAGTGGAACCCATTCACGAAAGCCTGGGGGGGTAGTGTAAAGTCAGGTAGAGGGCATAGGTAAATTGTATGGATATTAACGCCTGTGGTGCGAGTAGTGGAAAAGAAGTGCTTTGTTGGGTGCATTAGTCTGTGGAATGGCTGGGCGTGTGGCTTAATTAGTGCGTGTGGTTATTGGGGCACTCCGCCACTGGTAGTTTGTCGGCCAGGTGAGGCCACAGGTAGGCTCTGGGAGCCAGTTAGTTGTAGTAGTGAGTGGGGCCCGAGGATCCCAGGCGAGGACCCGGGTTGCCCGATGCCAAGGTGGGCACAGAGGGGGTAAGTGCCAGGGAGGGCCTTCCCCAGTTAGGTAGTCACGAGGAGCAGGTAAGCTCCGGTGGTGGCTTCAGTGGCAGAGTGCGCAGGTAGTTAGACCTGCTGGTAGGGCCACACGACCCAGCCCCGAAATTGTGCGAGGGCACAGACTGAAAATTTGTTGGGGGTGAGACCCAAATTCGGAGGGCATCACGGTGTGGGTAATGGCAATTCGGGTTCTTAGAACCACATAGTTTAAGGAGGCCGATTGACAGGGTACGACCCTGGGTAGTTTAAATGAGTAATGTTACTAGAGTAGTTAGGATGAGAAAGCCCTTCGCACCATCCACAGCCAGGCACAGAAGAGGACGAGTTCCACACCAAGGCTCTGTAAGCTGTTTGAGTGGTGAGACGCATCACGACGTAAAGGTGACATTGTGTTTGTTCCATCCCTTCCTTCCTGGGAGGGATTGGGAGACGAATTTGGTATAGAGGGGGGATATGGGAGACAAGACGTAGTGACAGATTGTAAATACAAGGGGGGCTAGGGTAGTGTAGCCAACGGTGGGGGGTACGGACGGCGAGGGACGAGCCTGCTCTGCTCGCTCTTCCACGCCCCTTGTGCTGCATTACCTTGTTTTTCTGTGTGCCACTGCGTCTTTTCCGCTTGCTTGTTGTGCTTTGTCTCTCCCCCCGCCCCAGGACCATTCTGGAGGCCGAACTGTGCAGCATCCCTGTCTTTGCTCCATCTTTGCAGCCGACCTGTGCAGCACCTTGCTGCCATATCCTTTTGCTGCACCTTTGTTCCACCAGTGCAGCCGACCTGTGCAGTACTTTGCTGCCAAACACATTTTTGCTGCACCTTGTCACTCATTATGGACCACAAGCCTTGTGGCCTTGCACCTCTGCTGTGCAGCATCTTGCTGCAAAATCATCTTGCACTTCGGACCACTTGTTTCAGTGGCGCTGATGCCACGCAGTTGGACCACGTGAGAACGGCCCTGCTGGCCAAATAAAAGCATTTTCTATTATTGTGTGCTAGGGATAAAGAAGTTCTGCAAGTTTAGATGGCACTGATGCTTCAAATGGCCTGTATGCTGGTCAGGGGGCCAGCCGGTTTCTTCGACACACACGGAAGAAGCAAGAAGCAATATGCAAGAAGCAAGCAGCAAGCAGCAAGTGCCTCGATTATGAGTGTGTTTTGCGTGTTTTCTCTCCCCTCCAATCTTCTCTTCCAAAAAGAACAGGTCCTGGGTCATAGAATTGTAAATATACGTACTTGTAAATATAAGAATGCTGCCCACCGGCTATGTGTTTAGTTTGAAAATTCCGGAAATACTCGGGTAGTTGTGGGTGTGAAACTGTTAGGTAGCTGCTCAACGCAATAGGAGGGACATATTTAGTGCTAAAACTGTCGAACACATGGGTCAGAATAAATGGTAGGGGGAACCACACCTATGTGTCACATTTAAATGTAATATTAATTTTGCATGTCAGGCTCTACCGGTCGTTCCATTGGTGAGTTCGACTCGGGACGAGTCTGGTGAGAGAGGGGTGTAGTGTTGTGGTTTTGGAATAAAGGATAATCCCCCTCATAGATAGACGCACCACAACATGAAGCCTTGCGATAGTTCAGTTATTTCTTCGTGAATGTAAGCGTAGTCCTTTCCTGTGTTAGTTTTGCGTTGAGCAGGCCCTTGAGTAGGGCGGTCTTTTGGCGCTAGCATGCCATGTGGCAGGCCTGAACAAGTCTAGCGAGGCCGAAGGGAGGAGCTGCAGGAGGAGTGGCCGGTAAGCAACGAGCCGCCAATCAGGGCTCGAGGGGAGTGGCTAACCACGGCAAGGGGAGGCGGAGCCTGGAACATTCGGGTAGGGCCGGGGCGGAGCCATAAAACCCTGCTCCGAGCCCCCACCTCAGTTCTCAGTTGAGTCGGAGCCCCTGCGAAGGAGTCGAGCTGGAGTGCGAGTCAGAGAGAGAGAACGCGCAAGAGAACGAGTGAATTTAATTGCCGGTTATACACGAACTTTCCCTGTGCCCCGTGCCCTGCGCTCTGCTGCGCTGTATTAATCGCGCTTGAGAAGACGACCCGTGCCGGGCCACAGACGCGCAATCTCCTAATGCCTGCCTTCTCCTGCATACGTGCCGTGACCACCAGAGGGCCACGCCGGGTGAGCTGTCCCGGAGCGACCGACGGCAAAGCGCGTTTGGTGCGCAAACTTCCTTTCTTCTTCTCCCCGTGTGCGTGAGTGGGCCCTGTGTCTGGGATTTAGGTTAACCTTGTTTAAGTGCCTGCTCTGTGTCTCTGCGAATCATTGCACATTGTGTAAATAAATCGTGTTCTTCCTCTTCAATTTGATCGTTCCCGTCCCTTCCATCCATTGGCCTCGCATAGTACGAATAAAAGCGCTCGAATCGGGTTCCAGAAAAGTAACGGCACGAGTCATGTGATACGCATACCGCTCGGGCGTACTTGATTAAGCGTGGCTTGTGCGAGGTCCGGTCCCCGCTTTCGTGGCAGCGTGGGTGAAAGGTACGAGCGGCGTCGACCCGATACCCTTTTTCACGCTTGCTGCGGAGTGGCGATTCGGCCTCGTAGCCACGAAGACCCAAGGGGAAAAAAGGGTTTAATCCCCCCTTTATAACATGGAACGGGCGCTTCGGGAGATCCGCAACAATATATATATATATATATACAGTGGAACCTTGACTTACGAGTTTAATTCGTTCCGTGACCGAGCTCGTAACTCAAATTGCTCGTATCTCAAATCAAATTTCCCCATTGAAATGCATTGAAATGCTATTAATCCGTTCCAGCCCGCCAAAAACCACACCAATTTTTTTTTAAATATACAGTATATATAAAAATATCTCGCGCTTTATATTTCACCTGTATGCAGCATACAAGTTGGCAGGATGGCCTGGACTGGAGGTACGCACACTTGACTCTAAAGTCTAAACTGTCCAGCCTGGGTTTGAATCCCGACCCAGCTATAACCTGTCATGGGTGAATCACAGGCAGGGTGATTCATCAATGTGTGTACCGCTAAACTGGGCGCCCCGTTTGCGTCCCATTAGTTGTTGGATGTTAAGGATCTCACCGTGTTTTCCACAAAGAGAAGGCGAGCTATCGCCGGCACTCTGAACAAGTTGTGGCCTGGCATGGCATGAACATGAAAACATGAACATGAACATGAAATGTTCGACATGAACATGAAATTTTCCGAAATAACCAAAATGCGAAAACTAAAATGCATCGCTATACGACAGAGATACGTACTGTACTTGAACGGCAAGATAACCACGTGACCAGAACCTACCTGGCGGCGTAAACTCGAAATAACCAAAATGCGAAAACTAAAATGCATCGCTATACGACAGAGATACGTACTGTACTTGAACGGCAAGATAACCACGTGACCAGAACCTACCTGGCGGCGTAAACTCGAAATAACCAAAATGCGAAAACTAAAATGCATCGCTATACGACAGAGATACGTACTGTACTTGCACGGCAAGATAACCACGTGACCAGAACCCACCTGGCGGCGTAAACTCGAAATAACCAAAATGCGAAAACTAAAATGCATCGCTATACGACAGAGATACGTACTGTACTTGAACGGCAAGATAACCACGTGACCAGAACCCACCTGGCGGCGTGAACTCGAAATAACCAAAATGCGAAAAAAAAAATGCAGCGCTATACGACAGAGATACGTACTTGAACGGCAAGATAACCACGTGACCGGGTGGCGAAAGCTCGTAACTCGGATCTCGGCTCGCATCTCAAAGCAATAAACTGCCGGAGCGACGGCTCGTATCTCAAAAAACTCGTAAGTTGGGGCACTCGTAAGTCAAGGTTCCACTGTATATGTATATATATATATATATATATATATTGTAACGATTTTGAGAAGTGTGTAACGAATTTGAGAAGTGTAACGGTTTTTGAGAAGTGTAACAATTTTGGAGGAAGTGTAACGAAGTGGAAACGTTACAATGTGAACGTTACAATGTGAACGTTACAAAAGGTACGGTAACACCCTGTTAATGTAAATAATGGTCGCAGTCAGCGTCCTAGTTAATTGCATGAAATGTACACGCAGGCCACGATATATCTTTTAAATAGTGTATTTCCTTATTCCATGTAGGCTAAGTATGTGTTTTCCCACTAGATTGACTTTGCATTGTATCAAACAAAATAAGCGTAGGCCCTTCCAATTTCCCCAAAACCTCCCTTCCAATTGCCTTCCGCATTTTGGCCGGTTTTCTTCAAACCACCATTGGCCACGAGGTAAGGTTGGGGAAGAAAGGCGTGTCTCCACCTCGTCATAAGAGGGAAGGAGTGAACCAGCCCTACCAGCCAATCAACACCGCGGTGAGTGACCCGGTAGGCGTGCCCTCGGAGTCGGCGGCTTGATTTCGCTCGAGGTGATAAAAGCGACTGCAAGGGACTGCTTTAGGAGATGAGCTGGAGATGACCCTGGGAGAGGAGCAAAGAGGCTGCACCAAAGAGAGGCGGTGAGATGCGAAACGCTCCAAGCCAAAGAGGAGAGGTACTCGGCAAGGAGACCAGCTTTGGAGAGACGCGCTGAAAGGAGGGAGACGGCCCCACCCCAGAAGAGGAGCAGGTGTGCCGAACCAGCGCGTGCCGTCGACCACAGCGGATACACGACGAGGGTTTCCCGCCAAAACCGCGAGGAATTGCGAACGGCGGCCTCCCGACCTTGCCTCCATCTCAAGCCTTACCTGCCTGCATTATCCTCTGTGTAAGTGTGAACGTCCTGTCCTGCTCGTTTGTCTTGGGGCTAAGTAAAAATGAATAGTGTAAGTTAAGGATTCGCTGTGTTACTGCTTCTTCCATCCATTGCTTGTGTGTGTATAATAAAACCTGTTCTTCCTCCGTATTCTTCTTCTTCTTTTTCATTCTCTTTCGGTCGCTTTAGAGATTTCCCGATTGAATATCTGTGGGGCGATCGGGTCAACGTCGGGTGGAATCGGGTTTCAATCGGGGAGTAACTGTTCGGACGCGGTTAAATACACCACCGCTCGGTCAATATAACATCTAAAAGCCGCGTCTGTAACAATTGGTGTCGAGGAGTTGGATTCGGACCTGGGACTAAATTTGTTAGGCCCAAATTTTGGAACACCAATTGTACTATTAGAGTAACAATTGGTGTCGAGGAGGGAGATCGGACCCGAAATCGGACCCGAAGCGCGCTTAACGCGCTCAAAATTACAAGCTGCCGAAATTTATTTTGTTTTATAAAGCAAAACCCGAATTTTGAGATCGCGCCATGGACAATCAAGGCGATCGGATGTCGGTGGGAGAGATAGACAGGGTGGAATCGACCCAGGACCTCGGGGAAATGTATGTGGAGGAAAGGGTGGAGGAGAGTAAAGAAGGTGTGGTTGAGGGGGTATCAGGCGCACGAAATGGCGTCCTCGCGCACGTGGGTGTAGCGGCACCAAATTTAGCCGCGGCCGTGGTCGCGGTAGCCGAACCCGAGATGCCAATGAATTGGAACCTGTTTATGAAACAGATGATGGCCTTTATGGTAAAAACAGACGATAATTTCAAAGGGATGGAAAACAGGATGGGAAACCAAATGGGGGTAATGGGGAACCGGATGGATGCTCAGGGTGAGCGATTGGAGGGCCAAATGGGGGTAATGTGGGACGAAGCGAGGGGTACCGGTGAGGAGTTAGACAAGAAATTTGGGAAGTTCGACAATAATTTTGAGGGGTTAGACAACGGGATAAAAGAGGTAAAGAATGGGTTAACGGGGGTGGAAAACAGAATGGCTGCCCAGGAGAATCAGTTAGAGGGGGTGAAAAATGGGTTAATGGGGTTAGAAAATAGGATGGAGGACAAATTGCGGGAAATAGGGGAACAATCTGCCAGGGAAATCAAACAAATGGGAGAGCAAATAGAGGAGGTGAAAATCGGGGTAGAAACCAAAATGGATGCTCAGAGGGATGAATTGGGACAGATGAGGGTGGCATCTACAAAAGAGATGGAGGAAATACGACGAGGGGTAAGTGAGGAGGTTTCGGGGCTGCGCGAGGAGGTAAAGCGAGGCGAGAGGCGTATGGAGAAAGAGGTGAGAAATAATACGGCTAAGTTACAAGGGGGAATAGAAGATCTGACGGAGGAGGTGGAACAGCTGACAGAGGGACAAACTAAGTTAGTGGAGCAGGTTCAAAAGAACACTGCGGTACTAGGAGGGTTAAAGGCGACACAAAAAGAAATTAAAAACGAATTAATAGCGACGCAGAGGCAATGTCAGATGGTACGGGAGGAACTGACAATGAGGGTGGAGGAGGTGACAGAGATAATGGAGACAAAGGACCGGCAGGTGAGGATGCACATAGAGACGGTCACGGTAGCCCTAGAGGACGAACTTGAGGAGACGCACCGAGAAATAAAAGAGGTTAAACAAAAACTAGAGGAAGTGGAAGAAGAGGTGAGTGAAATTAAGAAGGGACGGACAGAAACTAAGAGAGAAATCCAGGAGGAGGTAATGGAATATGTACAAGGTCTGTGTTCAAATCATGATGTGATGCTCACTAACCAAATAAAGAGTTTGCAGGTGGCAAAGGAGGTGCGGAGACGAAGTACGGAGGTGAGTGGCAATGTATATGATGTGAGGAAAGCTTCAGTCGGCTTGGGGATTGGTTTGGATCCGGGTGTTCGTGAAAGGCCGTTGGTGAAGTGTGTGACAGGTCAGGTGTGCGAAAAAAGAGGTGTGCGAGAATGTCCGACCATGGGGTGTGTGAGGAAAAAGTGCACGCCGAGGAGTGAGTGTGCCATCAAGAGTGAGTTGGTCGAAGCGCGTGTGCGAGGGGGCACAGGGAAGCGCGGTGTGGGGAGTGTTACGGAGGAAGTAACGAAAAAGTGTGCGCGAGAGGATGCGCGAGAAAGGTGTGTAACGGACGGGTGCAGGAGGAAAGAGTGTGCCGTCAAGAGTGAGTTGGTCGAAGCGCGTGTGCGAGGGGGTACATGGAAGCGCGGTGTGGTGAGTGTTACAGAGGAAGTAACGAGAGAGTGCACACCTGTGGTGAGTGTTACAGAGGATGTAACGAGAAAGTGTACGTCTGTGGTGAGTGTTACAGAGGGTGTAACGGGAGAGTGTGCGCGAGAAAGGTGTGTAACGGACAGGTGCATGAGGAAAGAGTGCGTTGTCAAGAGTAGTGGTGAGAGTAGTGAGAGTGAAACGGAGCGTGAGTTGGTTATGACAGGTGAGCGAGGATGTACACCTGGAATGGAAGGATGCACACCTGGAATGGTAGAGCGTGTGTGGGAAGGCACATTTGAGTTGGTAGTGAGGCACGTGGTTGGGTGTGCGGATGAGAGCACACCTGTGATTGTCACAGAGGAAGTGACCGAGGAGGGGGCGCGAAGAGGTGTGTTGGTGAGGTGTGCGACCAACGAATGTGTGCCAAAGTGTTCGGTGGTCAGGTGTGTGACCAAGTCGGCGAGCGGAATGAGTGTACCGAGGTGTGTAAGGAAAGGTACGAGGAGAATGGGAACAGCTGCATGTATGAGCAAGAAAGGGGTAGCGTATGCATGTAAGCGTCCAGGTGAAGCGTCGACGGTAACCGGTTTAGCGGTTAGGGCGACTTATAGCCGAATCGGGCCCTCGGTGCGTGCCGGGCTTCGCGTGCCGCGAGAACCAGCGGGGATCCGAGCCACGGCAGGTTCGAAAGGACCGCCGTGCGCGATCCACGCTGGGCCTCGCGTGGAACGGCCGCGTCCGGGCTCCACTAGGCGGAGCGGGCAGGCCGATAGGAAGGGTCGTTATGGCGACCACGTTTTGTTGAGACGTGCCGGCAGGTCGAGATCGGGACATTGGATGGCTCCACGCCGAGGTGATGCGTGGGATCTCGGCCCGGGTAAGCCCCCGCCCCTGCCCCGAATGCGGGACGCATCCAGCCGCCAGCACAAAAGAATCCGCGTTCATGGCTCGGCTGTACGAAGCCGGGCTGTAGATGTGAATTGGCGCACCGAGAGGATGTAATAAGTAGACGGATGATGATGGTAGTGATTTGAAACGAAATTTAGAAAAGTGAATAGAATTGGCAGTAAATGGAAAATTTTTGAATTGGTTGGAATCTGGACGAACAAAATTGATAGTGAAAGACCCCCGATGTGGTGGGATGGCAAATCCACCATCCCACACAGACGTGGGGCAAAGGAGCAATAGCTTATGGGGTGTATGGCAGTGAAAACTAGCCCGGGTGGGTTAGGTTATATTGATAGGGATCTAGCGAAGATGACATTAGGTGACGTTAAGGTTAGTTAGTGACTGATACCTGTAGTGGGGACGCAGGTAGATTAGTGTGGATGATAATGACGTGGGAGCGCAATAGTTTAAAGGGACGACTGGGAAGCGCAAGTTTCAGAGGGGAGTAGTTAGCTGAGATGATGCCGTGTGTGTGAGGATTGAACAGGTGAGAATGGAACAGGTGTGATTGCACAGGTGTGCAACTGAACAGGTGTGTGGAGCAGTGTATGAGGGAGTAGTGGTGATTGCGTGTTGTGTTGACCAAATGGTCCAGGAATAAAGGAGGGTGCAGGTGGCACCAGGTATGATTGCACAGGTGTGCAACGACAGGTGAATGAAGAACAGGTGTATGTGGCTGTGTGGAATAAATGGTAGTGTGGAATATCTGGAGTATTGGACTGGATGGTCGTGGAGTGAGAATGGTGGAAATTGTGGAGTGGAGTGGATGGTGCGAAGGTGTGAATGGGGGAAGAGTGGACCCCCATCACGGATACCCGGGGCGGGTAGTGTAAGTGTTAGGTAGAGGGTACAGGTAAATTGTGGTTGGATATTGGCATCTGTGGTGCGGGTGACAGAATGGTATGTGGATGGGTGCGTTGGTGTTGTGGAAATGGCTGGGCGTGTAGCCTGTTAGTGTGTGTAGTTGGTTTGGGCACTCCACCACTGTAAGGATGTCGGCCAGGTGAGGCCGCAGGTGGGCTCTGGGAGCCGGTAGTAGTTGTTGTGGATGGGGCCCGAGGATCCGGAGGACGGACCCGGGTAGCCCAGTGCCAGAGGGCACCATGGGGTGACAGAGCCAGGAGAGGGGCTGTCCCCAGGTAGTTAGGTTAGGGTGAGGAGCTAGGTAAGCTCGGGTGGCAACTACAGTGGTGGAGGTGTGCAGGTGGGTAGACCTGTTGGGAGAGGTACACGTCGCAGCCCAGAAATTGTGCTAAAGCACCGGGAGATGAATCGGGGGAGTGAGACCCCAAATTGAGAAGCACCACAGTTAGTCAATGGGAATTGGTTATTAGAACCCATAGTGTAAGTTGGCCAATGGATTGGCAGGGAGAGACCCCGGGTAGTGTAAAGTGTGTTAAAGTCATTTAGAGGATAGTTAGGATGAAGGATCTCCTCGCACCATCTGCATCCACTCACCTGAGGTGACAGGTACTCCACACCATGCCATGTTTTGATTATTTTTTTATGATGCAAATGTTTGGATTGTGAGACGTGGGTGTGACATTGTGTGTAATTCCATCTCTCCCTCCTTATGAGGATTGATGATGAATTGGTGATGGCAAATTTTGAAGTAAAGGGATTGTGGAGACGAATTTGGTGTAGGGGAAATATGGGGAAGACGTGACAGTAGTGACGAATTTGTAAATGTGTAGATTTTTGTACATATGGGGTAAGGGTAGGATAGGTGGCAGGGGGGTGACGTACGGTAGGGACGAGCTTTCTCACTTCGCCCTCCGTACGCATTTCACCTTGCATTGCCTTATTGACGTGCACCCTTGTGACCTTACCCCTCGCTCAATTGTCTTTCTTTTGTCTCCCACATGACCTGTGCGCCATTGGGTGCCGAGGGGAGCGTGCGTGAGGTGGCCATTGTGCGCCCGAGATTCCCAGAACCAGCATGCATTGCGTTGATATACCACTGTATGGACCGCTGTTCTGCGGCCAAGTACCACTTGATGGACCCCAGGTTCTGGGGCAGGGCACCTCTGTTGGAGACCGGCCATAGTGGCCAGGGAATCTTGCTTGCGGACCTCGGTAAGGTGGCACCTATGCCAAACAGGTGGACCACCCTTAGTTGGCCCCTGAGGCCCTAAATAAAAATGGACACAAGTTGTGCTTTTTATTATTTCCAACTAGGCCGCATGAAGCCAGAAGACGTCGGGAAGAACATCGGCCCAGCAGAGAAAGAGAAGACCACCACCAGTTGTTTTGTTGTGTTTATTATGAGCCATGGTGACTGTGCACTGGATGGTGCTTTTGGGTGCTTTGTGGTGCTTTGTGGTGTTTGGTGCTTTTGGATGCTTTGATGGTATTAGTACTGGTGCATCGATGCAATGCGTGCTGTCTCCTCCCTCCCAACAGGAATTTATTTCTCTTGTTCCCTAAAAAGAAAAAAAAAGAAAAAAAACACAGGTCCTGGGTTGCGTTGTAAATAAGAAATCACGTCATTGTAAATAATGCTCCCCACCGTAAATGTATAGTTTGAGAATAATTCCGTAATTCGGTTAGCTGTGGGCTTGAGTCTGTTAGACAGGGTGCAATGCAATAGGGGGACATACTTATTTGTGTTTTAAAATTGTCACACTCAGGGTCAGGTTAATTGTAGAGGGAATTACACCTACGTGTCACACTAAGTTAAAGTTTAATAGGCCCGAGTACGGACCTGAAGAAAGGGGGGTGCAGTGTAACGATTTTGAGAAGTGTGTAACGAATTTGAGAAGTGTAACGGTTTTTGAGAAGTGTAACAATTTTGGAGGAAGTGTAACGAAGTGGAAACGTTACAATGTGAACGTTACAATGTGAACGTTACAAAAGGTACGGTAACACCCTGTTAATGTAAATAATGGTCGCAGTCAGCGTCCTAGTTAATTGCATGAAATGTACACGCAGGCCACGATATATCTTTTAAATAGTGTATTTCCTTATTCCATGTAGGCTAAGTATGTGTTTTCCCACTAGATTGACTTTGCATTGTATCAAACAAAATAAGCGTAGGCCCTTCCAATTTCCCCAAAACCTCCCTTCCAATTGCCTTCCGCATTTTGGCCGGTTTTCTTCAAACCACCATTGGCCACGAGGTAAGGTTGGGGAAGAAAGGCGTGTCTCCACCTCGTCATAAGAGGGAAGGAGTGAACCAGCCCTACCAGCCAATCAACACCGCGGTGAGTGACCCGGTAGGCGTGCCCTCGGAGTCGGCGGCTTGATTTCGCTCGAGGTGATAAAAGCGACTGCAAGGGACTGCTTTAGGAGATGAGCTGGAGATGACCCTGGGAGAGGAGCAAAGAGGCTGCACCAAAGAGAGGCGGTGAGATGCGAAACGCTCCAAGCCAAAGAGGAGAGGTACTCGGCAAGGAGACCAGCTTTGGAGAGACGCGCTGAAAGGAGGGAGACGGCCCCACCCCAGAAGAGGAGCAGGTGTGCCGAACCAGCGCGTGCCGTCGACCACAGCGGATACACGAGGGTTTCCCGCCAAAACCACGAGGAATTGCGAACGGCGGCCTCCCGACCTTGCCTCCATCTCAAGCCTTACCTGCCTGCATTATCCCCTGTGTAAGTGTGAACGTCCTGTCCTGCTCGTTTGTCTTGGGGCTAAGTAAAAATGAATAGTGTAAGTTAAGGATTCGCTGTGTTACTGCTTCTTCCATCCATTGCTTGTGTGTGTATAATAAAACCTGTTCTTCCTCCGTATTCTTCTTCTTCTTTTTCATTCTCTTTCGGTCGCTTTAGAGATTTCCCGATTGAATATCTGTGGGGCGATCGGGTCAACGTCGGGTGGAATCGGGTTTCAATCGGGGAGTAACTGTTCGGACGCGGTTAAATACACCACCGCTCGGTCAATATAACATCTCAAAGCCGCGTCTGTAACAATATATATGTATGTATATATATATATGTATATATATATATATATATATATATATATATATATATATATACATATACATATATATATATACATATATATATATATATATATATATATACATATACATATATATATATACATATATATATATACATATACATATATATATATACATATATATATATACATATATATATATATATATACATATACATATATATATATATATATACATATACATATATACATATATATATATATATACATATACATATATATATATATATATATATATACATATACATATATACATATATATATATATATACATATACATATATATATATATATATATACATATACATATATATATATACATATACATATACATATACATATATATATATATATATATATATATATATATATATATATATATACATATACATATATATATATATATATATATATATATATATATATATATATATATATACATATACATATATATATATATATATATATATATACATATACATATATATATATATATATATACATATATATATATATATATATATATATATATATATATATATATATATATATATATATATATATATATATATATATATATATATATATATATATATATTACTATAGTAGAGAGTTGATTGCAACAAAAATCCATTAACTATAGTATCATACAACATATTATATAATTTGACTTGTGAGTTTGTTTATTTATTTATTTGTGCTATGACTTGTATGCACTCCAAAAAACAGCTGGACAGAATGATTATAAATTTGCTGGTTGTACTCGGTGTGCGGCCAGGAAGGTTTTAGGGCTTAGGTGGAAAAAAAACATGTGGTAGGGTGAGTGAAACTCCAGTGAGGTGAAGTCGCACTATACTGGTACTGTGGTTAATAAAGTACAACTACAGTGGTACTGTCTTGATCTGTAGTTCTATTGTAGTGAAGTGTGTTGTCATTGATGTTACATAGAGTACATTATAGTAGAAAGGAAGTCAAACTAATTTTTTCCCCAATTGACCAGTGTATAACTTCCTGATTCTGATGTGTCGGCACTGCCAAAGCAGTTTCTTGGCAAGGGTTAAACTGGGTGGTTTGCCTTTGCCTTCCTAACTAGTCAGGCAGGACTTTGGATCATGATCGGGGTGGCGGCACACAATGGCATACTCTGGCAAAGACCGTGGGATATTTCATATCCATCAGCTAATGCTGGCACATGAGACGCCCAGCTTATTCGTTTTTCTAGGCCCATCATACCGGTACCACCTCCACGCTCCCCAACACTGACCCCAAACCATGAGGACACCCACCACAAACCCAATCCAACCACACATCCACTCAATGGGCAATGGTACATCACAGACAAGACAAACAACCATGACATGTAATGGAATTGGGAGGAGAGGAGAGGGTCATGTTCGCACTACCTCCTCCATCAATACTTTTTGATGCAAAATACCAATCAGTTTCAATGGAGAACCAACACATATGATCACTTTTACCACTTCCCCTTTACGGTCGTTTCATTCATCCCACCTGTGTGATACCCACATCCAAGCAACCATTGAAAGGAGGCTGGAGGTATTACACTACCAACACTACCTTATAATGCAGGTATTACATTACCAACACTACCTTATAATGCAGGTATTAAATTACCAACACAACCTTATAATGTAGGTATTACATTACCAACACCACCTTATAATGCAGGTATTAAATTACCAACACTACCTTAAAATGCAGGTATTAAATTACCAACACTACCTTATAATGTAGGTATTACATTACCGACACTACCTTATAATGCAGGTATTACATTACCAACACCACCTTATAATGGAGGTATTACATGACCAACACTACCTTATAATGTAGGTATTACATTACCGACACTAACTTATAATGCAGGTATTACATTACCAACACTACCTTCTAATGCAAGTATTACATTACCAGCACTACCTTATAATGTAGGTATTACATTACCGACACTACCTTATAATGCAGGTATTACATTACCAACACCACCTTATAATGGAGGTATTACATGACCAACACTACCTTATAATGGAGGTATTACATTACCAACACCACCTTATAATGGAGGTATTACATTACCGACACTAACTTATAATGTAGGTATTACATTACCAACACTACCTTCTAATGCAAGTATTACATTACCAGCACTACCTTCTAATGCAGGTATTACATTACCAGCACTACCTTCTAATGCAGGTATTACATTATCAGCACTACCTTCTAATGCAGGTATTACATTACCAGCACTACCTCCTAATGCAGGTATTACATGAGCAGCACTACCTTCTGATGCAGGTATTACATTACCAGCACTACCTTTCTGATGCAGCTATTACATTACCAGCACTACCTTCTAATGCAGGTATCACATTACCAGCACGACCTTACAATGCAGGGATTACATTACCAACACTACCTTACAATGCAGGTATTACATTACCAGCACTACCTTCTAATGCAAGTATTACAATACCAGCACTACCTTCTAATGCAAGTATTACATTACAAGCACAACCTTCTAATGCAAGTATTACATTACCAGCACTACCTTCTAATGTAAGTATTACATTACCAGCACTACCTTCTAATGCAGGTATTACATTACCAACACTACCTTACAATGCAGGTATTACATTACCAGCACTACCTTCTAATGCAAGTATTACATTACCAGCGCTACCTTCTAATGCAAGTATTACATTACCAGCACTACCTTCTAATGTAAGTATTACATTTCCAGCACTACCATCGACTGCAGGCATTACATTACCAACACTACCTTCTAATGCAGGTATTACATTACCAGCACTACCTTATAATGCAGGTATTACATTACCAGCACTACCTTCTAATGCAGGTATTACATCACCAGCACTACCTTCTAATGCAAGTATTACATTACCAGCACTACCTTCTAATGCAGGTATTACATTACCAGCACTACCTTCTAATGCAGGTATTACATTACCAGCACTACCTTCTGATGCAAGTATTACATTACCAACACTACCTTCGAATGCAAGTATTACATTACCAACACTACCTTCTCATGCAGGTATTACATGACCAGCACTACCTTCTAATGCAGGTATTACATTACCAGCACTACCTTCTGATGCAAGTATTACATTACCAGCACTACCTTCTGATGCAAGTATTACATTACCAACATTACCTTCTAATGCAAGTATTACATTACCAGCACTACCTTTTAATGCAGGTATTGCATTACCAGCACTAATTACCAGCACTACCTTCTAATGCAGATATTACATTACCAGCACTACCTTCTAATGCAGGTATTGCATTACCAGCACTACCTTCCAATGCAGGTATTACATTACCAGCACTACCTTCTAATGCAGGTATTACATGACCAGCACAACCTTCTAATGCAGGTATTACATTACCAGCACTACCTTCTAATGCAGGTATTACATTACCAGCACTACCTTCTAATGCAAGTATTACATTACCAGCACTACCTTCTAATGCAAGTATTACATTACCAGCACTACCTTCTAATGCAAGTATTACATTACCAGCACTACCTTCGAATGCAAGTATTACATTACCAGCACTACCTTCTCATGTAAGTATTACATGACCAGCACTACCTTCTAATGCAGGTATTACATTACCAACACTACCTTCTAATGCAGGTATTACATTACCAGCACTACCTTATAATGCAGGTATTACATTACCAGCACTACCTTCCAATGCAAGTATTACATTTCCAGTATTACCTTCTAATGCAGGTATTACATTACCAGCACTACCTTCTAATGCAAGTATTACATTACCAGCACTACCTTCTAATGCAAGTATTACATTACCAGCTCTACCTTCTGATGCAAGTATTACATTACCAACACTACCTTCTAATGCAAGTATTACATTACCAGCACTATCTTCTTATGCAGGTATTACATTACCAGCACTACCTTCTAATGCAAGTATTCCATTACCAGCACTACCTTCTAATGCAGGTATTACATTACCAGCACTACCTTCTGATGCAAGTATTACATTACCAACACTACCTTCTAATGCAAGTATTACATTACCAACACTACCTTCTCATGCAGGTATTACATGACCAGCACTACCTTCTAATGCAGGTATTACATTACCAGCACTACCTTCTGATGCAAGTATTACATTACCAGCACTACCTTCTGATGCAAGTATTACATTTCCAGCACTACCTTCTGATGCAAGTATTACATTACCAGCACTACCGTCTAATGCAAGTATTACATTACCAGCACTACCTTCTAATGCAGGTATTACATTACCAGCACTACCTTCCAATGCAGGTATTACATTACCAGCACTACCTTCTGATGCAAGTATTACATTACCAGCACTACCTTCTAATGCAAGTATTCCATTACCAGCACTACCTTCTAATGCAAGTATTACATTACCAGCACTACCTTCTAATGCAGGTATTACATTACCAGCACTACCTTCTAATGCAGGTATTACATTACCAGCACTACCTTCTGATGCAAGTATTCCATTACCAGCACTACCTTCTAATGCAAGTATTCCATTACCAGCACTACCTTCTAATGCAAGTATTACATGACCAACACTACCTTCTAATGCAGGTATTACATTACCAGCACTACCTTCCAATGCAAGTATTACATTTCCAGTATTACCTTCTAATGCAGGTATTACATTACCAACACTACCTTCTAATGCAGGTATTACATTACCAGCACTACCTTCTAATGCAAGTATTCCATTACCAGCACTACCTTCGAATGCAGGTATTACATTACCAGCACTATCTTCTAATGCAGGTATTACATTACCAGCACTACCTTCGAATGCAAGTATTACATTACCAGCACTACCTTCTAATGCAGGTATTACATTACCAGCACTACCTTCTAATGCAAGTATTACATTACCAGCACTACCTTCTAATGCAAGTATTACATTACCAGCACTATCTTCTAATGCAGGTATTACATTACCAGCACTACCTTCTAATGCAAGTATTCCATTACCAGCACTACCTTCGAATGCAGGTTTTACATTACCAGCACTATCTTCTAATGCAGGTATTACATTACCAGCACTACCTTCTGATGCAAGTATTACATTACCAGCACTACCGTCTAATGCAAGTATTACATTACCAGGACTACCTTCTAATGCAAGTATTACATTACCAACACTACCTTCTAATGCAGGTATTACATTACCAGCACTACCTTCCAATGCAGGTATTACATTACCAGCACTACCTTCCAATGCAAGTATTACATTACCAGCACTACCTTCTAATGCAGGTATTACATTACCAGCACTACATTCTAATGCAGGTATTACATTACCAGCACTACCTTCTGATGCAAGTATTCCATTACCAGCACTACCTTCTAATGCAAGTATTCCATCACCAGCACTACCTTCTAATGCAAGTATTACATTACCAGCACTACCTTCTAATGCAGGTATTACATTACCAGCACTACCTTCTGATGCAAGTATTCCATTACCAGCACTACCTTCTAATGCAAGTATTACATTACCAGCACTACCTTCTCATGCAAGTATTACATTACCAACACTACCTTCTAATGCAGGTATTACTTTACCAGTACTACCTTCTAATGCAAGTATTCCATTACCAGCACTACCTTCTAATGCAGGTATTACATTACCAGCACTACCATCTAATGCAAGTATTCCATTACCAGCACTACCTTCTAATGCAGGTATTACATTACCAGCACTACCTTCCAATGCAGGTATTACATTACCAGCACTACCTTCCAATGCAAGTATTACATTACCAGCACTACCTTCTAATGCAGGTATTACATTACCAGCACTACATTCTAATGCAGGTATTACATTACCAGCACTACCTTCTGATGCAAGTATTCCATTACCAGCACTACCTTCTAATGCAAGTATTCCATCACCAGCACTACCTTCTAATGCAAGTATTCCATTACCAGCACTACCTTCTGATGCAAGTATTACATTACCAGCACTACCTTCCAATGCAAGTATTACATTTCCAGTATTACCTTCTAATGCAGGTATTACATGACCAACATTACCTTCTAATGCAGGTATTACATTACCAGCACTAGATTCTAATGCAGGTATTGCATTACCAGCACTACCTTCTAATGCAAGTATTACATTACCAGCACTACCTTCTAATGCAAGTATTACATTACCAGCACTATCTTCTAATGCAGGTATTACATTACCAGCACTACCTTCTAATGCAAGTATTCCATTACCAGCACTACCTTCGAATGCAGGTTTTACATTACCAGCACTATCTTCTAATGCAGGTATTACATTACCAGCACTACCTTCTGATGCAAGTATTACATTACCAGCACTACCGTCTAATGCAAGTATTACATTACCAGGACTACCTTCTAATGCAAGTATTACATTACCAACACTACCTTCTAATGCAGGTATTACATTACCAGCACTACCTTCCAATGCAGGTATTACATTACCAGCACTACCTTCCAATGCAAGTATTACATTACCAGCACTACCTTCTAATGCAGGTATTACATTACCAGCACTACATTCTAATGCAGGTATTACATTACCAGCACTACCTTCTGATGCAAGTATTCCATTACCAGCACTACCTTCTAATGCAAGTATTCCATCACCAGCACTACCTTCTAATGCAAGTATTACATTACCAGCACTACCTTCTAATGCAGGTATTACATTACCAGCACTACCTTCTGATGCAAGTATTCCATTACCAGCACTACCTTCTAATGCAAGTATTACATTACCAGCACTACCTTCTCATGCAAGTATTACATTACCAACACTACCTTCTAATGCAGGTATTACTTTACCAGTACTACCTTCTAATGCAAGTATTCCATTACCAGCACTACCTTCTAATGCAGGTATTACATTACCAGCACTACCATCTAATGCAAGTATTCCATTACCAGCACTACCTTCTAATGCAGGTATTACATTACCAGCACTACCTTCTAATGCAAGTATTCCATTTCCAGCACTACCTTCTGATGCAAGTATTCCATTACCAGCACTACCTTCTAATGCAAGTATTACATTACCAGCACTACCTTCTAATGCAAGTATTACATTACCAGCACTACCTTCTAATGCAAGTATTACATTACCAACACTACCTTCTAATGCAGGTATTACATTACCAGCACTACCTTCTAATGCAAGTATTCCATTACCAGCACTACCTTCTGATGCAAGTATTCCATTACCAGCACTACCTTCTAATGCAAGTATTACATTACCAGCACTACCTTCTAATGCAAGTATTACATTACCAACACTACCTTCTAATGCAGGTATTACATTACCAGCACTATCTTCTAATGCAGGTATTACATTACTAGCACTACCTTCTAATGCAAGTATTCCATTACCAGCACTACCTTCTAATGCAAGTATTACATTACCAACACTACCTTCCAATGCAAGTATTACATTTCCAGTATTACCTTCTAATGCAGGTATTACATTACCAACACTACCTTCTAATGCAGGTATTACATTACCAGCACTACCTTCTAATGCAAGTATTACATTACCAGCACTACCTTCTAATGCAAGTATTACATTACCAGCACTATCTTCTAATGCAGGTATTACATTACCAGCACTACCTTCTAATGCAATTATTCCATTACCAGCACTACCTTCGAATGCAGGTATTACATTACCAGCACTATCTTCTAATGCAGGTATTACATTACCAGCACTACCTTCTAATGCAAGTATTACATTACCAGCACTACCTTCTAATGCAGGTATTACATTACCAGCACTACCTTCTAATGCAGGACTGCAGGTATTACATTTCCAGCACTACCTTCTGATGCAAGTATTACATTACCAGCACTACCGTCTAATGCAAGTATTACATTACCAGGACTACCTTCTAATGCAAGTATTACATTACCAACACTACCTTCTAATGCAGGTATTACATTACCAGCACTACCTTCCAATGCAGGTATTACATTACCAGCACTACCTTCCAATGCAAGTATTACATTACCAGCACTACCTTCTAATGCAGGTATTACATTACCAGCACTACATTCTAATGCAGGTATTACATTACCAGCACTACCTTCTGATGCAAGTATTCCATTACCAGCACTACCTTCTAATGCAAGCATTCCATTACCAGCACTACCTTCTAATGCAAGTATTACATTACCAGCTCTACCTTCTAATGCAGGTATTACATTACCAGCACTACCTTCTGATGCAAGTATTCCATTACCAGCACTACCTTCTGATGCAAGTATTCCATTACCAGCACTACCTTCTAATGCAAGTATTACATTACCAACACTACCTTCTAATGCAGGTATTACATTACCAGCACTACCTTCTAATGCAAGTATTCCATTACCAGCACTACCTTCTGATGCAAGTATTCCATTACCAGCACTACCTTCTAATGCAAGTATTACATTACCAGCACTACCTTCTAATGCAAGTATTACATTACCAGCACTACCTTCTAATGCAGGTATTACATTACCAGCACTATCTTCTAATGCAGGTATTACATTACCAGCACTACCTTCTAATGCAAGTATTACATTACCAGCACTACCTTCTAATGCAGGTATTACATTACCAACACTACCTTCTAATGTAAGTATTACATTACCAGCACTACCTTCTAATGCAAGTATTACATTGCCAGCACTACCTCCTAATGCAGGTATTACATTACCAGCACTACCTTCTGATGCAAGTATTACATTACCAACATTACCTTCTAATGCAGGTATTACATTACCAGCACTACCTTCTAATGCAGGTATTACATTACCAGCACTACCTTCTAATGCAGGTATTACATGACCAACATTACCTTCTAATGCAGGTATTACATTACCAGCACTAGATTCTAATGCAGGTATTGCATTACCAGCACTACCTTCTAATGCAGGTATTACATTACCAGCACTACCTTCTAATGCAAGTATTACATTACCAACATTACCTTCTAATGCAGGTATTACATTACCAGCACTACCTTCTAATGCAGGTATTACATTACCAGCACTACCTTCTAATGCAGGTATTACATGACCAACACTACCTTCCAATGGAGGTATTGCATTACCAGCACTACCTTCTAATGCAAGTATTACATTACCAGCACGACCTTCTAATGCAAGTATTACATGACCAGCACTATCTTCTAATGCAGTATTACATTACCAACACTACCTTCTAATGCAGGTATTACATTACCAGCACTACCTTCTAATGCAAGTATTACATTACCAGCACTACCTTCTAATGCAAGTATTACATTACCAGCACTACCTTCTAATGCAAGTATTACATTACCAGCACTACCTTCTAATGCAGGTATTACATAACCAACACTACCTTCTAATGCAGGTATTACATTACTAGCACTACCTTCTAAAGCAGGTATTACATTACCAGCACGACCTTCTAATGCAGGTATTACATCACCAACACTACCTTCTAATGCAGGTATTGCATTACAAGCACTATCTTATAATACAGGTATCACAATTCAAGTCCTACTTCACCGGGGACGGACCCAACAAAACTCAATGGTGGGTACGCTACCAACTGATCCAACTACCCCCAACGAGGGCCAGGTGTCGTGAATGAGAAACAAAGAAACATTCATGAACATGTGACACGTACGCGGATGAGAACCAGGAGCCGAAAAGCGACTTAAACAACCGTGAAAGAGTAAACAACCTGACTGGATCATAATTACGGGCAAAAGCGATTAAACGGACATTGAAAAACGACCATTGTTCACCCACGCGGGTCTCCCATAAAAATGGACCAAATCCACGTGACCAGTTCCTCGATTGCTCTTCGCCATCACCTCAGTCATAAGAGAAAATCTCTCACAAAGCGGTTTCCGACTTTCGCAGAATCATACTCACTTGCCAGTTTGGAGATTCAGCAAGCGTGCGCAAAACGTTGAGTGTATGGTTAAAAAAATGAGCGACGACGATCGAGAACGATGCAGAAGGAAAATAACTAAATAATTAGTGCAAGACACCAACTTTGGGCAAGCCTGAACAAGCCCGGATATCGTTCAGCACACACACAAGCGGCCGTTGAAACCGCACCACAACCCTCGCACTCCAACGTTAAATTTCTTAGTTACATATTATAACCATTCACGTATTTATTATCAGCCACATTTACCTTAAATATTTCAAATTCAGCTTCAGGACTGCAGTCAGTTAAAAACCAGAATTACGTTTACAATTTACACCGCCTTTGTAGTACCACCTACTACACCGCACATGTAGTTCTTTATCACGATTGCCAACGCTTATAATTATATACCGCCTGGATAGTGCTGTACCAGCTACTACACCGCACATGTCGTTCTTTATCACTATTAACAACACTTGCAGATAATAATGTGAGTTATCTTAAGATACTTGCTTTAAGGTAAGGATTTGAAGCTCGGTGCATTGTTTTTAACGTTACAAACGATTTTTTTTTAAATACAGGGTGGACACTCGTGGAAGAGCTTGAACATTGAACAGAAAGAATATAGGGCACAACAAGACGAGACGAACACGGGACAAAATGGAGGGAAACAGTATTTATGGATATGTTGACAATCTATTGAATGAAATATTTCCTTTCTGGTCGGGTATGTGTATGTGTAAAGGAAAAACTACAAAACGTCAAGAATGAAATCTCATTCTGTTGCATCATCATAAAAATCACATGAAGGCAACGCTCGAAATATATTTACCTGTTTCACATTTTTCTTTGCTGGTCTCAACGACTGTTTACCAAATTTGACCTTGGTTTTGATACATTTATCCTGGAAAGATTGAATAATGTACTAATAATGAATAATTAGGGTGGTCCCCAAATGAATGGGAAAAAATTAAATTCATAAAAACATTATGACCACCCTGCCATTTTTTTACATAGACTTAAAGAAGTTAACATACAAAATTTCAGCAAAATTGGTTAATATTTAGAGGTGCCACAAGTAGCCACTAGTAAGGTGAGGGTTGGTCCCGGGTAGACCAATGTGACGAACTTCTCGAAACCCCAAAACAGCTCGTTCCTGAGGGAACAAGCAAGTGACGTGAAAAACGACAGACAGGAGGGGAATAAAGGACAATAGAAGGTTCCCCAGATGGGTGAATCATAGCACACTATGGATTAAGGACAATAAGGTGACACATACGCACTATGCAGTGAGTAAACATAGTAAACACCATATACGCCATGCACATCTGCGCAGTGAGCACTGGCCATAATCATATTATTCCTGTGTTAGCAAACCTTCACTGGCTACCTGTGCATCAATGAGTTATCTTCAAACTACTGGTATTAGTGTACAAAGGACTAAATGCAGAGTCCGCCCCATTGTACATTCGTGACTGATTTTCTCGCCCCCAGCCTATATCCGATCTGGCGTTACCAGGTATAATCCTTACTGTAATACTGGTATAATCCTTACTGTATACCTACTTTTGCAGCCCCCTGTATATATATATACACTCCTGTTTAAAGTAGCAATTACAGAAATACATACACAAACTAGATGGTATTCATAGAATACTTACCCTGCGCAGTGAACTTGGTGTGAGCCAACTCTTGGTACGTTTTTGAACGGTTTTTTTTTTGATCCAATATCGTTGCCAGACCACGTGAGCGATTACATCATAAATTTACATTCTCTTATATAATTGTTATGTAGATCACGCTCAAGAAATTTCAAACTGATCAGACGAATCATTGTCCCTGTCGAATTATGACGTCATAATTAAGGCACCAATGACGTCATCGTTAACAGCACTTATTCCCCACATTGAGTTCTTTACAATGAGCCACGTTTCAATTTTTTCCATGGAGCTGTTTTGGAGATATAGAGGTGCAACGTTTTTAGGTTTTTTGCAAGATGGCGCCTGTACCATGTGACCTATAACAACATAATTATCATTGGAATATTCTACAGGAGGAGGCGCTCCTACGGTGAAAATTTCGTGTCCACCTGCCCAACAGTTGCAGAGAAAAAAAAATTCATACTGATTGGATGAAGCGTTGTAGTTGTCGAATTATGACATCATAACGAAGGCACTGATGACATCATCATTAACATATCTTATTCCCCATGAGGAGTTCTTGACAATGAGCCATGTTTCATTTTTTCCATTGAGCTGTTTCGGAGATATAGAGGTGTACGGTTTTCCGAAGATGTCCGTTCCATGTGACCTATGACGTCATAATTATGAATAAACTAGAACAATGCGACTGTGTCTCCAATATGCCTCCGCATAGTCCCACAACGGGTAGATGCCATCACTCTGCATATGTATGGGTAGGGGATCACGTTTGTGTAGTTTCGTGTTGATCGGATAAGGTTTGTTTTTCTATCCAAGATGGCTGCCAAACCACGTGACCTATGACATCATCATTTTCAAACTATATGCAACAATGCTGTTAGATGATATTTGTAAAAATTTCGCATCGATAGGGTGAGCGGTTTGAGAGATATAATTGTTTAATATTTTCTTTCAATCCAATATGGCTGCCAAACCATGTGACCTATGATGTCATAAATTTGATATTTCAATACAAATGGGTCATAGATCATGTGCATGCAATTTCAGATTTTTAGGATAAGGAATTCGATTAAAACATTTTTGCCTGGTATACCACTTCACCTATGATGTCATCATTTTCATGCTTTTGTTCCCCATTGGGAGTACTTGACAGTGTGCCAAGTTTAAAATTTTCCCATACAGCGGTTTCCGAGATATAATTTTATAATTATTTCCTTTTAATCCAAGATGGCTGCCATACCACGTAATCTATGACGTCACATTTATCATAAAAACATTCTGCATGGGTGTCACTCCTACACTGAAAGTCTCGTCTCAATCGGACATGTGGTTGCTGAGAAAAACGAGGTTTAGCTCATACTGACGGACAGACGGACGGACAACCCGAAAACATAATGCCTCCAGCAACCTTGTCGGCGGAGGCATAAAAAATTCTTCAGGTGGAGAAGCTCCTATGGTAAAATTCCGTGTCAATCGCACCAATGGTTGCCAAGAAAATGAATTTTAAAAATGCAGATACGCATGTACACCACAGGCAACACACGCCACACGTACGCCACACGTATGCATGTACGTACGCACCCGAATGCCTAACCGTGCTTTTGACTTCGCGAGCGCAGGGTAAATTTTCTGTTCAAAAATATTCACATATACACATTCTTATTATGGTTTACTAATTTTACATACCATACATGTCATTTTTATCTCCAAGAGCATGTTTATGCAAAATAATGTTTTTTCATTTTACAAAAGAGAATACTGTATTGTGATTTTGGTGTTTAATTTTGAGGTAACACCAGAGATCAGGTAAATCGAGTGTTTTAATTTGTGAATTTGGTAGAAATATTCGATAGTTATTGTATGTGTACTGTTTGGTGGTGGTGACCAAGTACTGGTAATTGTATCACTATCATGGATATGTGGAGAAAGATACACCATAATCATTGCTTCTGAACAATCACTTGTTATCAGAGGGCTGACATCATTGTCTTCAAATGTTTCTCTTCAAGTGCTTTTAGAGACCAACTCAGCTACACAGGTGAACCGAAGCTTCATGACAGCCAACCCATGGAAGGCAGCCACCATCGAGGAAAACAGTTCGTGAGTGGCAGAAAAAGTTTATGCAGACAGGTAGCACATCCTTCAGAGGAAGGGGCAGGCTGGCCAAGTGCAAGTGGTGAGGATGGGGGAACATGTTCCAAAACTATGTCCATTCAGATTCGGATGATGATCTTAACAAATATTGATAATAAAATGAGGATCTTGGTTCCGATGATTTGGGGATGTGGCAGGATGGAGTGTCTAAATTTAAAAAATAATAATAATAATTGTGTACAAGATCGAGGCTCGTGTAAGAGCGAACATCAATCACAAAAAAAAACAAAAAAAAAACGGAGCGGGAGACAAGACGGGGAGAGAGAGGGAGGCACACAAGCACAACAGCAGGGAACAGGGAAAACGGAAGATCTGTGGGAACGAGAGGGCTTGGGGTGAGGAGGCACGGGAAGGCGGGGGCGGGGGGGGGGGAGTATAAAACACATGGACACTGCTGGAACTTCCAGGAAAGAAAGAAGTCGGTATTTCTTTTTTTTTTTTTAGTGGATTTGGGGTGAATTAACGGGGGTAGAAAAGATCAAGGTTTTGGATGGGGGAAGATAAGAGATGGTGGTGAACAGCTGTTTTAAACCCCTGGAGGGTGGAGTGGGATTGAAGAGAGTGAGGGAGTTTGTTCCAGAGGCGGGAGAAAAGAGGAATGAAGGAGTGAAGGTGAGCAGAGAGTCTTGATTTTGGCAGTTTCACCATAAGACGGTTGCAGGCAGATCTTGTGCGACCTGTGGGAATATTTGGGGGACAGAGCCCAGAGAGAGCTGGAGGAGCTAGGCCGGAGAGGAGTCGGTCGAAGACAGTATGATGTATGATGGGAGAAAGGGGTGTAGGAAGTTGTGAGAATAGTAGGAAGAGATATGTAATTTATGGATCAACTCTTATAGGTATTTGAAAGATAAACGCTTGAGCAAGATCCTTCTCATTTTCCTGGCATATATCGCCCTCTGCTGCAAACGAGAAAACATCCAACATTCAAATGATGCCTTAAAATACTCTCTGAAATTGGTAAGTTCATCTAGTTTTGACTACCTTTTAGAAAATACTGCTCTCATTTAATTAGATAAAGCACTTCAAGCATCAATAGAGTCTTTTAACAAGGAAGTAAGGGCACAAGTAAAGGTCATTCTCCAAACCTCCATCACAGGACTTTCTCACATTACAGGTAGTGCCAATTATACAATGTAACTCCAAGCAGGTAATTTTCCCAGGGTACCTGCACAATGTAACTATATAATGTAACTCCAAGCAGGTAATTTTCCCAGGGTACCTGCACAATGTAACTATACAATGTAACTCCAAGCAGGCAATTTTCCCAGGGTACCTGCACAATGTAACTATACAATGTAACTCCAAGCAGGCAATTTTCCCAGGGTACCTGCACAATGTAACTATACAATGTAACTCCAAGCAGGCAATTTTCCCAGGGTACCTGCACAATGTAACTATACAATGTAACTCCAAGCAGGCAATTTTCCCAGGGTACCTGCACAATGTAACTATACAATGTAACTCCAAGCAGGCAATTTTCCCAGGGTACCTGTACAATGTAACTATACCGGTATACCATGCAACTCCAAGCAGGTAATTTTCCCAGGGTACCTGCACAATGTAACTATACAATGTAACTCGAAGCAGGCAATTTTCCCAGGGTACCTGCACAATGTAACTATACCATGTAACCAAGCAGGCCATTTTCCCAGGGTACCTGCACAATGTAACTATACAATGTAACTCGAAGCAGGCAATTTTCCCAGGGTACCTGTACAATGTAACTATACCGGTATACCATGCAACTCCAAGCAGGTAATTTTCCCAGGGTACCTGCACAATGTAACTATACAATGTAACTCCAAGCAGGCAATTTTCCCAGGGTACCTGCACAATGTAACTATACAATGTAACTCGAAGCAGGCAATTTTCCCAGGGTACCTGCACAATGTAACTATACCATGTAACCAAGCGGGCAATTTTGCTCGGATACCTGCACAATGTAACTATACCATGTAGCTCCAAGCAGGCAAGTTTTCCAGGGTACCTGCACAATGTAACTATACCATGTAACTCCAAGCAGGCAAGTTTGCCAGGGTACCTGCACAATGTAACTATACCATGTAACCAAGCGGGCAATTTTGCTCGGATACCTGCACAATGTAACTATACCATGTAACTCCAAGCAGGCAAGTTTGCCAGGGTACCTGCACACAATGGTCAAGTCAGTCGCAAAGTTCCCATGGCATCATTAATGTCAACAATGCAAATGCCCTTAGGACTGCAGGTGTGGAAGATCTTTTGTCCACACCCAAACAAATGATAAACTCTGCATTGAATCTCCCCCTGTTGCCACCATTTTGTTGTACGGTACATTGGTGTTTTTTGTTTTTGTTTTAACAAGCAGAAAACCTATCTTTATGAAATACTAGCAGGGATACCTGGCATTGCCTGATGCTGTTCTAATCCTGTTGGCAAATGGAAGAAATCAAAGTTTGATTTTTTCCAAGTTTTTTTTTTTTGTCCAGAGCACTCACTGATGAACCTCTAAAAGTTTGACGAAGATCCGTTTGGCCATCTCTGATAAAAATGGTGACACACAGACAGACAAACATCTCTCTTATATAGACTAGAAAAGGTACCCGGCGTTCCCGGCCAATGGGCGGTGCTTGTAACATTTGGGGAGAGGAGGAGGGTGTGGCCTGTAGAATGGGCGTGGCTATCACAGACACGAACTCAACTTTATACACTGTATAATCAAGGGAGTGTGATGCGCCCCTCACTTGATATGAAACGGTTTCTTTGTCTGAAACTTTAACACGGGGACGGAAAATACGTTTCTCCGCTTCTACTGGACGAGATTGGCTGGAAATTTCAGAAGTAAATGCTTTGTACCTCGAGGTAATATATTCCAAATTTCCACAACGTCTGTTTCCGCATTCTTGAGTTTTATTAAGAAAACCCTCGAATCCAGGCTGGTGTCTGTCAGTCCGTCCGTCCGTCCGCCCAAAATGTGTTTCTCCTCATATCTCAAGGACTGTACATTGAAACGAGCTGAAACTTGGAATATACATCGGCCAATAGGTCTAGTTAATGGCTTTCGAAACAAATTCCACCTAAATGCCATAGTTTTTCAAATTCCACCTAAATGTCATGATTGTTACAAATCCTTGCAACAATCAAGGCAATCCATATATACACACTTTATACGACTTCAATATAGGCCTATTATTACAGAAATCTGATGTGCTGGCCTAACGGATAAGGCCTCAGACTCTGTATCTGGGGTTTGTGGGGTTGAGGCCCATCTGGCTCTAATAATTTTTCCCCCTTACTTTTTCAAGTCTTTTAGATCGTTTTGAATAAAGTCTTGTACGATGAACGAATGCATTTTGTTCGTATTTAAAACGTAATTATTCGTAAACCTGATTTTCAGCGTCGTTATTGCAATTCGGCTTTTTCACGCGATCAATGGAGCTGAGTTTTGTATGATTCAACACCACCCATATCGAGCTGTAAAATGACGTTTTCCACAATTTGATATCGCGATTAAAAGTCTTGCGACACTTGTTCTGCATTAACCAAACGAGTTCGTAGTCCGAACGTCGGTTTAACTTCCTGTTTATTTTCTGCACTACAGACGCCATCTTGGAAAAACGTTACATCTCTATATCTCCAAAACCGCTCAATAGAAAAGAAATCAAACATGGCTCATTGTCAAGTACCCCCCCCCCTCCCCCATGGAGAATAAGATATGTCAATGATGATGTCATCGGTGCCTTCATTATGACGTCATAATTTGACAAGTATAACTTCAAATTCCGTTTCCGTGATGGGCGGAGTCAATCGCTCGATGATGGCCTTGCGCCTGGGGCCTGCGTGTTTGGTCATCGTGTTGTTTGAATAAACTCATACGTTTATTTCTGACTTCTAGAATTTTTAACAAGGCACAGTCATCAAAAGTAACATTCTGCGCATCTCTGGGTGTGATCATCTGTCCCAATTCAAGCTGAGAACGGTGGATGACAGTGGATCCATTTCACACGGATTCAGGTAGATGTTGATGACTTTGATGGTGATTATATTGGTACCCTAGAGCTAGAGGAGCTCCCAGACACTGGGGCTGAGGCAACTATCATCGGTCCTGCACACCTGCAACAACTTGGCATGCACCAGGATAACTTAAATGATGGTGACCATCTACGAGTAGGAACTACCTTTGGAGGCCATTTTTCCCCGCAAAGGAGGGGTTGGCCTTTTTTGGGCACCGTGGTCCCCTTTTTGAAGCAATGTTTATGGCCGGATGCCCTACCTGCCGCCAACCCTGTTAGTCGCCTCTTGCGACACACAGGTAATTACCAGTGAACTGGTACCGGTACTCAATTTGCGGACCTCGGAAGGATGACAGGCTGAGTCAACCCACCTGGCATCAATTCAGCAATCAACCTGGATTCAAACCCAGGATCCCAAGCTGGCACCCTAACCGCTAAGCCACCAACAGGCTAGTCATAGTAGTAATAGTAATAATAGTCGTAGTAGTAATAGTAGTAGTAGTAATAGTAGTAATAGTAGTAGTAATAGTAGTAGTAGTAGTAGTAGTAGTAGTAGTAGTAGTTGTTGTAGTAGTAGTAGTAGTAGTAGTAGTAGTAGTAGTAGTAGTAGTAGTAGTAGTAATAGTAGTAGTGCTTTTGTTGGAAAGGCTATAGGGATTTGCGTTCAGAGCTCATGAAAGCTCAGGCAAACATATGTTCCCAGTTTAATGTTGCTCAATTCCTCATCTCTGCAAGTCCATGGTTTGAACTACAGTAGACAAGGTAGAGCATTTTGAAGAGAAAGCACTACCAAGACAGATAAGGGGAAGGTAAAAGAAAGCCAAAGAACACCAAAAAAAAGAATGCCAAATAACACATTTATACAAATAAGAGCAAAGTATCTTATGGGGAGAGCCTACAAAGTGCATCATTTATGGTCCAGGTTTCCTTAAACTTTTGAACAGTGTTACTATATTCTGCCGCCTTGTACTCTGAAATAATGCGTGAGCGTATTAAGCCCTTCAGACCTACAGAACTGTGTTCCACCACATTTCTCTCAATTTTTGCCTTCCTGGTTTTATATATTGCCATTTTCCCACAAGCTAAAATAAAGTTAACAAGGAGATCACGTGACTTGCTTAGTTTCTTTACCGGGTGCCCGATGATAAAAAGTGTTGGAGAGAAGTGAAGCCAGAAGCGCAAGAGAGAATTTTTCATCAATAAGAACACTGGTTCAAGACGGTGGCATTGAAGGTATATGTGAAATATAGTTTCCCTTTCAGCACAAAAGCAGCAATCCTCTGGGAAGTTAGTGAAATGTCGCATCATAGATCCAGAGCTCAGTGCACCATGGAGCAACCTCCAACTTAAGTCTGCCATCATTTTTGGCGTTGGGTAGAGATAGAGTGAATCCCAACGTGGATGAACATTCGAAGGAAGTGGAAGAATCTCACGCCAGGGAGTATCCAGTCGGGTTACAAGAGCTATATAATGGAGCGAGTGGATCACTAGCAGGTATATATTTTTCCTTGATAGCCCACAGAACGACATTTCCACTGTGCCAGGGGTCTTACTCATATTGTTTGCAGGTATTGGCTGAGAGAGGTCGCAACATCGTGGTCGGATTTTAAAATCCATGGAGTTACTGATGGACATCTGTCCAGATCCATCACCCTCTTTGGGATTCTCTAGATATTCCAGACAATCGGGAGGCAAGGAGCTTTTGACCTCTTCAAGTATCCTGGAGGGGATCCTGATTGTCCTCAGGCCCATTTTCGCTGCGAGCTCCTTGGGTAAAATAAGCCTTCTCTTACCATCGTTCAGAAGGTCTCCCACTGTGGATATGCTACCAGCTAAGAGGCTCCTTCTTACTGAAAAGGAAGCCAGAGTTGGGCCCTGTAGAAGAGGGTTGAGAATGAGCGGTTCTTCTAACAGGTCCTTGCCTGGATAAGGAACTGTTCTTTGTACGTCGACTACATTCCAAGCCTTCAGTATTTCTTGATAAAAAAGAGGCAATGTAGCACTACACAAGCTCTGAGATGTAATGATGAAAAGATTCCTTTTGTACCCAAGATTGAGCACTTTGCTGAAGAAGTATGATGCCAGTGAGCACCATTGCGGTGCAGGGTTCACATGCAGGTAACGTTGTATGGTCTTTAGCCTGGATGCGTGGTAGTGGCTTCGAAGGCAGGGAAAAGACTGTCCACCTTCTGCAAAAGGCAAGCTCAGAATGCCCAGGGAAACCTAGTGTTTACCATTCCAAAAGTAGTCCAATAGCTTCCTCTGCATCTTAACCAGAAACTCATCTGGAGTGCTTATGCAAGAGAGCCTGAATACTATCTTCGGAATTATAAACTGTTTAATAAGGAGTGTTTTTCCCCTCAGAGACAGGACTTTTAGTAGTCCACTCCAGTCTCTCAACTTTGCTTCGATCTTGTCCCCTAAAGTGTTCCAGTTAATGAGTGGTGAGGACCCATGGGAAGTGGACAAGTGCACCCCCAAATATTTGAGCTCATTGCGACTCCAGGTCAATTTCTGAAAAAGTGTTGGTTACTCCTTTACCTGCATTTGTCCAATTAGAAGCCCCGAGCTTTTCCTCCAATTGATTGTAGCAGACGATGCTGCTGAATAGACCTGCTGACAATCATAAACTACTTGCATATCCCTTGCATTACTGGCAAACACGAGAACATCATCTGCATATGCAGAAAGTTTGAGGTTGACCCTGTTGTGTGGCACCACAATGCCAGTTAGCCTTCTTCTCATCAAACAAAGGAAGGGTTCGATACATAGGGAATATAATTGGCCAGACAGGGGAGATCCTTGTCTTATTCCTATCTCAAATGGAAAGGGCGCGAGCAAGAAACCGTTGACTTTAACTAGGCATTCTGCCGACATGTACAACGTCTGAATCATGCCTACAAATCTCCTCCCCAACCCAAAAGTTAGCAAGGTTTCAAACAGATACTCATGGTTCATCTGGTCAAAGGCTTTCTCCTGATCCAAGGAAAGAAATCCGACTTGAGTCCGCGTCATGTCCGCATACTGTATCAGGTCTCTGACAAGGGATATGTTGTCATGTATTGTCCTGCCTGGAATGGCATAAGATTGGTCCGGGCTGACTAATTTTGTCAGGACTGGTCCGAGACGGAGTGACAACATTTTAGCCATGACCTTATAATCCACACACAGCAGAGACACAGGGTGGAAATTCTTCAATTTTCTCAAGTCACCCTCCTTGGGAATCAAGACCAGAATCGCTCGACGCCAAGAACGGGGCATTATACCTGTATCACATGCTTCCTGAGATACGCTTAGGTAATCAGGTCCAACCAAGTCCCATACTTTTGTATAGAATTCACATAATAAGCCATCCATGCCAGGGGATTTATCTCTTGATAGGCTGTGCAGGGTGGTTTTCAATTCTTCCAGAGATAATGGAGTCTCCAGCTGCTCCCGGTCTTCTACAGAGGCTTCAGGAAGACTACTCCACAAAGTGCCACCTGCACCTGCATCTGTGCTCTTACCCGAATATAGCTGAGTGTAAAAGGCTCTAATTCGTTTTTGAACACCCTCCGAGCCATTGAGCAAGAGACCATCTTCTGCGAGAACACTCGATATAGTCCTGAATTGACCTTTGCGTTTTTCCACCCCTTTGAGATAATTCAGGACATATTCATCCTTAGAAATAAACTGCAAACAAGAGCGCACATACGCCCCTCGTGCCTTCACACGACTACATGCTTTAAGGGTGCTCTTCTTTTCTTCGTATGCCTGCAGTTCAGTAGAGGTAAGGGTGGTCAGGTGCTTCTCAAGGTGCAGCAGTTCCTCTTCCAGTCTTTTGATCCCTACCCCAAGTGTTTTGCTCGAACCATACGAGTATTCCTGCAATAGCAATTTCAATCGTACCTTGCCTACATCCCACCAGAATCCAAGTAAGCAAAAATCTCCTTTTTCATTCCTCCAGGCTTGCCAAAAATTCAAAAAGATTGACAAAAAGGCTTCATCCTGACTTAAGGCATTGTTCAGGTGCCACAAGCCAGGGCCTCGCCTTGTTTCCGCCAGGGAAAACTTGATCCAGACCAAGTTGTGATCTGTGAAATGGGCAACTTTTATGCCGGAGTCACTGACACTCTTACACCAACAGTGAGACACGTAAATTCTATCGAGCCGGGATTGTGATATATGACCACCTCTGATACTCGTATACATGAATGTTCTGTCTGTGGGGTGTTGTATGTGCCAAGTATCTCTCAAGTTTAACAGTGTTATGGTTTGTTGTAATATTCTAACAGAGGGATTATGCGGCTCCTGACCTATTCGATCAAGGGAGGGGTTTAGAGTGCAATTAAAGTCTCCTCCAAGAATTACACACTCTTCAGCAGGCAAGGTGAGCATGAATCTCTGCAACCGGTTGAAGAGAATCCCCCTTGCAACTCCTACACAAGGTGCATAAATGTTGACGAAATTGACAACAAATTCCTCAAACTTTGCTTTTATATGTAGCAACCGCCCCACACTGGCTTCCTTTATGACAAGTATTTCAGGTTTCCTCTTTGGTGAAAAGAGGGTAGCCACTCCACAAGATGTGTCCGTTAGGTGACTGAAAAAGGCCAAGCCTTCCCATTGGTTTTCCCATCGGGATGCAGCCTCTGGGGTCGTGTGGGTTTCCTGCAGAAAGGTTACTTCAAGTTTTTCCTTCACACAGAATGACAATACCTGGTGCACACGGAATGCATCCTTACAGCCATTGACATTCAATGATCCTATTCGTAAGTTTGATGTCATTATTGTATTGAGAGTTTTGTTTCTGTGAAATTCATCATCTTAAACCAATTTATATTCAGGCCCGTAACTCAACAGCTTTGCTAGAAACTTCCTGACTCGGGCTTGTTCGGCCGAGCCTGAAGTCCTTGTTGTATGTCCCTCTCTCCTTAGTACATACAAGGAATGCACTAGCAAGTCATAATCTTTCCACCGTTTCAGCGCATTTTCCACTTTCTTCCTGCTATGCAAGCTTTGTTCCAGGAACTCGAGTATCTCCTGGCTGGGAATGCAGGAATGGCGTCCTGCAGGTAGGTCTGTCTCTAAACCAGTCGGTGACCCTTGATAGTCTTCCCCATCACCAATACTTTCCTCATCATCGCTGTCTGGAGGTTCAAGATCCTTCTCCTTTGGTGTACTTGTGCAATGTGTCAAGTCTTCTGCCATGTCATCTCTCAAGGCTGACTTGGCATAATCTTCTGGTGCAGAGGAACGCTCCTTTGGCTCTGATGTGGTGGACGTTGCTTCACCTGTGGGAATGGATGCCTCTTCCTCAGTTGGTAAAGGAGATTCATCCTTTTGGGGTGGTAAAATAGAGATGTGCTCAAATATTCCCCTTTCTGCGCCAACAGTGAGTGAAGTGACATCACCTGAGATGTCGGTCAGTGCCAGCAACTTCATTGATGCTTGTGTCTGGTTCCCTCTCTCTGTCTGTCCCACCGATGAATGCTACTTCAGCATCCTTTGAAACTTCGGTGTTAATCCTTCGGTTCAGAACTGCTCTTGTAGATGTTTCAATCCCTGGTTTATTTTGAAGCTTCGTTGCAGTTGTTATTATTGGATGCATTTTCTCAGGAACCAACATCACAGTATCGTTTGGCCCTGTCATGTCAGATACCTCTAGGTTGTTTATCTTTACCATGCTGGGTTTACTACCTGACAGTCTCCCTTCTTGTTCATTCTTCAAACTGTCTTTGGGTGGATCTGAGAGAGAAGACTCTCCATATCCTGTCGTTTGATGAATAGTTTCCTCTTCTTCTTCTTCCATTTCTTCAGATTGGGTTACCACTCTTTTCTCCTTCAGAATACTCGGCCTTACAAATCCCTTTGACACATTACTTCCCGTGTCATCCTCAATTGTACCAGGGTGTGCCGTGGTCCCATCCTCTGCGGGTTCTGATTTCCTCTTTTGTGCTCTCTTTGCCTTCCCTGCTCCCACTGCCTGCCATTGATTTATGGCAGCGGAAGAAATGGGATGAGAAGCTGGTATCGAACTTTATTGAGGGGCCACTGCCCTCGAGCACAAAGGAGCAGCCGCCTCTCTTAGGATACCTTCAGTGACGCTGGGATCCTCTCGCGGCTGATCTGGGCATTGAGGAGCTGCAACCTCTTTAATGATAGTGGGGCAGTCTGCTCTCCTGTGATCCTTCGCTTTGCATACAAAACAACGGGGTTCGTTTGTCATATAAAACACCCTGTAATTCTTTCCGTCAAAAGAATTTAGAATTTCCTCCCTTCCTGCTCGCCAACTTGAAAGACTCCGCAATAAAACAGGTCTCACATTTCACTCCCAAGCCTACAAGGACCACCTACAGCACTACAAAGATGCCCTCTCCCACACCCGCTCCGCCTACTACTCTCAAATTATCCACTCTGGCTCTGGAAACCCAAAAGCACTCTTCTCTACAATAAACAAACTCCTCAGCCCCCTGAACACCACCACCCAGTCATTCACAGTAGACAACTGCATCTCCTTCCTTTCATTCTTCCAAAGCAAAATTGACAACATCTACAACAGCTTAACCACCACCGCACCCGCTCCCCCTCAAACCACCTGCCCCCCCTTATCCTGCCAACCCCTGTCTCAGTTCTCCCCAGTCTCCCCTACTGACCTCTCTGAACTCCTCATAGGAATGAAAACTGCCACCTGCACTCTTGACCCCATCCCCTCCAGCTTTGTCAAGGCCTCCCTTCCTGCTCTCTCTCCACTTATCACTGCAACATTAAACTCCTCCCTGTCTACAGGCATCGTCCCACCATCCCTCAAAATTGCTGCTGTTAACCCCATTCTGAAAAAACCTGGACTAAACCTTGACACCCTAAACAACTTCAGACCCATCTCCAACCTACCCTTTCTGTCAAAAGTTTTGGAACGCGCTGTAGCCACTCAACTCAAACATCACCTCTCTGCCAATAACCTGTATGAAACATTCCAATCTGGATTCCGCTCCAACCACAGTACTAAAACTGCTCTCCTCAAAATCACCAATGACCTTCTCCTCTCCTCTGACGCCGGCAACCTCAACATTCTCATCCTCCTCGACCTCAGCACCGCCTTTGACACCATCAATCACACCATCCTCCTCACCCGACTTGAAACCATCTTTAACATTACCGGCACTGCCCTCTCTTGGATCAAATCATACCTCTCTGACAGACGCCAGTTCATCTCCATCAATAACTGCAAATCCCCCACTGCTCCCCTCCCCCAAGGTGTCCCCCAAGGTTCAGTTCTTGGCCCTCTCCTCTTCATCCTGTACCTGTCCCCCCTTGGTCACTTAATCCGCCGTCATGGTCTCCAATTCCACTGCTTCGCCGATGACATCCAGCTTTTCATCTCCACCAAGTCCATCTCCACCGCCACCCACTCTATCCTGACAAACTGCATCACTGAAATAAAATCCTGGCTTCAAATCAACTTCCTCAAACTTAACTATGATAAATCTGAAATAATCATCATTGGCCCAAAAACGCTCACCAAATCCACCCATAACTTTGCCCTCAACATCGACGGTTTCCCAGTATCCACCTCCCCTCACATCCGGAATCTTGGCATCATCTTTGACCAAACCCTCTCCTTGGACAAATACACTAAACAGATCACAAAGACAGCCTTCTTTCACTGAAAAACATCGCCCGTCTCCGTCCATCCCTCTCCTCCACGGCTGCAGAAACCCTCATCCACGCCTTCATCACCTCCCGTCTGGACTACTGCAACAGCCTCCTCTATGGTTCACCCTCAATAATCACCAATAAACTCCAATACATTCAGAACTCCGCTGCCCGTCTACTCACCCATTCCCGGACCCGTGACCACATCACCCCCGTCCTTTATAAGCTTCACTGGCTCCCCATCCCCCAGAGAATCCAGTACAAAATCCTCCTCTTGACCTACAAAGCCCTCCATAACCTGGGCCCATCCTATCTGACTGACCTCCTCTCCAGACACACTCCCACCCGCAACCTCCGCTCTGCTGGTACCAACCTCCTGACCCCCCCCCCCCCCCCCCCATCCGGACCAAATTCAGATCCTGGGGGGACAGGGCCTTCTCTATCGCTGCTCCCACCCTCTGGAACTCACTACCTCACACCATCAGAGACTCCTCCTCACTCACCACATTCAAAACATCACTCAAGACCCACCTGTTCAACATTGCATTCAACATTTAACCCACAGCATTTAACCCCTGACTATCTCTTCTCCTTCTCCTTCCTTTTGCTTTGATTATTTACCTATTGATTTTTGTCTTTTTGCACTTGTTTTTTTGTACTCTGTCAAAGCGCCTTTGGGCTTCTTGAAAAGCGCTATATAAAATTAATGTATTATTATTATTTATTATTAAAAGGAATAACAAACGACCCCTCACATTCAGCATCCTTTCCCAATTCAATGGAGACTTGTCTTTTAAAAGACCAGACATGTTTTGGGATGGCTCATGACAGCCCAAAGACACAGGCTTGATGGGTGATCTCAACACTCCCAGTCGTTCCAGGAAAGGCACCACGACATTGTCAGGCACGTAAGGGGGTATATTAATTATATTTATCCTTGTACCAAGACTTGAGAGCGGCTCGACTTGTACAAAGAGTCCTCCCACACTAATCCCTTTCTCAATGGCCTTATTTGCTGCAGCCTCCGAGTTAAGACAATGGAGGAGGACACAGCTTGTCCATACATTTTCGAGGCTGCAACTATCGTTGCTGGATCAACCACACTAGCGAGTGCTTTTACATAGGCCTCTATTTGGGTGATTGTCCCAACTCGCATCTCACCCCGTGCTTCCTTGTTAACACCTTAAACGGGTGGGCAGGGCGGTTCCCACCTGCACCAGAGGTAGTCGCAGCCATTTTTGCCCATGTACCATCCAGAGGCATGATTACTGTTAACGGTATATTCCCCGTCAAATGAAAATGAAAAAAAAAATACCGATTATCTCATTCGCGAGCTATTGCTTATTATAGCACCACCGTACCGGTATGCTGATGATTAACTCAAAAGGATAATCAAACGCGACGCGCGTTGAGCAAATAACTTATCGGCTTAATCGCCAAAACTATGCAAATTTAGCACAGAAAGTCAAGGGTCATTAAGCAAAAACAAGGAAGTCAAACAGTTTTGTGATAAGCCACAAATCGGGCTCGGCAAAACTAGTCCCACAAGGGCGCGGCCACATGCCGCGGCTAGGCCCGAACACAAAAGGACTAATAACTCAAACGGGACGTCAAAATAAAATAACAAAATGAACCAACTCGGTTCAGATAACCCAAATAAACCAAAAATACAAACGACAATGGAGGAGGATGAGGAGGAAATGTCGAAAATAGCACGGCTCGAGGAGCAGCAAAATGGCATGGCGTAGTAGTAGTAGTAGTAGTAGTAGTAGTAGTAGTAGTAGTAGTAGTAGTAGTAGTAGTAGTAGTAGTAGTAGTAGTAGTCGTAGACGATCTACGAGTGGTGAATGCTAATGGTGCTTCGATGAAGTGCATGGGCACTCTCTTCACACTTTTATCTGCCATATAGTCAGGGCCCTTAGGGATATTTTGGTTAAAATTCTTCCAAAAGCATCAAATTTGGCGCAGATGTTGCCCATGCCATACTCTTTCGATTTTTGACGGGCGCCAAGGGCGGTATGATCCGGGGACCATACCGGTCCATCCCGCCATGTCACCTGACCTATGACGTCATAATTAGGATATGCATCCAATCACATGGCGTACTATAAGTGGTCAAAGTTCAAAATGAATCGATCAAAAAATGAAGGCAGTGATCCATTTTTAAGGTTTTCATAAAATCCAATATGGCCGCCAGGTCACATGACCTATGACGTCATATTTATGACATGTATACAATCATGTATACATGAACCCGGATCATGATCGCACAAAAATTAAACACAAGGATATGGCATACAGTTCATAAAACATCAAAATCCGTACCTTTGTAATTAGACTGATGAACTGCATATGCCTGAAAATGAGGAAATAGACATGTAAATATTTCCTCTAATTGTCAAAAATAAGGTCAGAGTTCGATTACCCAACCCAGAAACATAAAATGGTGAACCTCGCGTAAATCTTGACAAAAAACTCAAAAACCGACATGTTTGACTCAAAAATGACCTTTAAGATGACCTTGAGGGTTGACCTTGACCTCAAATCATCAAAATAACATCATAATTGGATTCCTCGACCTCGAAAACCCCTGAAAAGTGGTATCATACATGATTCCAACCCTTTTGGTTATTTAACTGATTTTCCTCTAATCCGGGTGGCGGCCATTTAGTATTTCGCCAATATGGGGCCCCCGGGGAGGGGGGGGGCGCCCGTCTTGGCGCCCGTCAAAAATCGAAAGAGTATGGCATGGGCAACATCTGGGCCAAATTTGGTGCTTTTGGAAGAATTTGAACCAAACGGCCCCAAAATATCCCTAAGGGCCCTGACTAATAGAGGTAAAACTGTTGGTGAAACTGTGTACGTGTGCGATGGGGTCTGAACACCCTGTCTGGTTTTCTATTTGTTGAATGACTTGGCGTGGTGCAATTGTGGTAGATTATTTGATGAATCGGGTGATACGAGTTCAATGTGAGCATTAGTTTGAAGAAGCTCTCAGCCACTCCTGTTTATCATGATGATGGAGCTGGTAAGCAGGAAGGAAAACATGAAAGATATTCTGGGGAAGATATTGTATGTGGACGATCTGGTTGGTGTGGTGGAGAGTTGGCCGGAGATGCAGGAAGTACTGGGGGAGTGAAAGGAGGCATTTGAGAAATGTGGGCTGAAAATGAGCATGGAGAAGATGGAGGTGATGTGGGTTGGGCAGCAGAGAAAATAAATGAATATCAGGTTAGAGAGGAAGGAGATCAGACAAGGAAATAGGTTTGAGTACCTGGGGGTACAGTGACCAGAGATGGTAAGTCAGAGGCAGAGGTGCGGAGGAGGATTCAGGTGGGTGCGAATGCATATAGGAGGGTGGAGGGTGTAATAGCAGACAGAAAGATGTGAAAGTGATTAAAGGGAAATGTCCTGATGTCATGCGTAATGCTGGCCTACCTTTACGGTCTGGAGACGGTGGCACTGACTGAGAGACAACAACAGAGACTGCAGGTTTTTTGAGAATAACTGGGTCAGGAGGATTGCAGGAGTGAAGAGGGTGGATAGAAAGAGAATGGATCAACTGAGGGAGGAGATTTATGGGGAGATTAGTGAATTGACAGCTGAGATGGGCTGGACATTCGGTGCAGATTGGGGAAGAGAAAATGGCAAAGTGAGCGGATAGGTTTTGAGAAAACAAGGTAGGAGGTAAAGAGGTCGACAATGGTTGAGATGGGAGGATTGTGGGGTTTTGGGGGGTTTTTTTTGTATACAAGATCAGGGCTCATGTAAGAGCTAGCATTAATCCCAAAAAAAAAACGGACACATAAAAAAACGTATTATAAAGGGAGCGGGAGACAAGATGGGGAGAGAGAGGGAAGCACACAAGTACAGCAGTAGAAAACATGGACATCGGGAGATCTGTGGGAGGGAGAGGACTTGGGGGGAGGAGGCATTGGAAGGGGGGGGGGGGGGGTTGGAGAGGTATAAAACACATGGACACTGCTAGGACTTCAAGGAAAGAAGTCTGTATTTCAAAAAAGTGGATCTGGGGTGAAATTAACAGGGGTAGAAAAGATCAAGGTTTTGGATGGGGGAAGATAAGAGATGGTGGTGAACAGCTGTTTTAAAGACCTGGAGGGAGGAGTGGAATTGAAGAGAGTGAGGGAGTTTGTTCCAGAGGTGGGAGAAAAGAGATATGAAAGAGTTAAGGTGAGCAGAGTTAAGCAGAGTCTTGATTTTGGCAGTTTCACCAGAAGAGGGTTGCCTGCAGATCTTGTGCCACCTGTAGGAATATTTGGGGGAATGAGCACAGATAGAGCTGGGAGAGCAGGGCCGGAGAGGAGTCTATAGAAGACAGAAAGACCACCTACCTGTCTGCGGTGAGTGAGTGAAAGGCCCTCACAATCAGCTGCATCGCGGGAGATTCCAATGATTCTGAAAGCTTTGGTTTCAACAGCGTGAAGCCGAGCTAGGTGTGAGGCAGGAGCACAGGCCAGAGGGGAGAACAGTATTCCATTAAGCTGTGGATGAAAGCCTTGTATGTGGTGAGCTCAGGTGTGCCAAGGAAGGACTTCGCATGACGGAGGATGCCCACTGCCCAGTCAGCGACTGGCTTTGGAGGCCAGCTTGGAAATGTGGTTTTCCCAGGAAAGATCATGGCAGATTGTAAGATCCAAAAGCTTGAGTGACAGAACTTCTTGGAGAGGATTGTTGAGAAAGTAGATCGGAGGGTTGTCCAGTTGGTCTTTCCGGAGAGACATAGTAAGAGTGTGAGATTTGTCAGGATTTTAAGACATGTTCAACTTGTTTGACCAGTCTGTGATTTTGTCAAGATCTGCAGGGAGTGAGGAGGCTGCAGAATGAAAGGATATTGTTTGCGGATCTCCCGAAGCTCGTGGAACGACCGGTAGAGTCGGACATGCAAAATTAACCTTACTTTTAATTGTGACACATAGGTGTGGTTCCTCCTACCATTTACTCTGACCCGTGTGTGCGACAGTTTTGAGCACTAGATATGTCCCTCCTATTGCATTGAGCAGCTATCTAACAGTTTCACGCCCACAACTACCCGAGTATTTCCGGAATTTTAAACTAAACACATAGCCGGTGGGCAGCATTCTTATATTTACAAGAACAAAACTTAACTATATTTACAATGCTATGACCCAGGACCTGTTCCTTTTGGGAAGAGAAGATTGGAGGGGAGAGAAAACACAGCAAAAACACACTCAAAAATGGCACTTGCTGCTTGCTTCTTGCATCTTGCTTCTTGCTTCTTCTGTGTGCATATATCAGACCGGATGGCCCCCTGACCGGCATACAGGCCATTTTAAACTTCAGGGCCATCTAAACTTGCACATCTTCTTGTCCCTAGCACACATTAATAAAATGCACAAAAATGCCTTTATTATTTGTTTTCCTTGTCAGGCAGGGCCACTCCCATGTGGTCCAACTGCGTGGCATTAATGCCACTGAAACAAGTTGTCCGAAGTGCAAGATGGTTTTGCAGCAAAATGCTGCACAGCAGAGGTGCAAGGCCACAAGGCTTGTGGTCCATAAGGGTGATGAGGTGCAGCAAAAGGGTTGGCAGCAAAATGCTGCACAGGTAGGCTGCACTGGTGCAACAAATGTGCAGCAAAAGGATATGTCAGCAAGGTGCTGCACAGTTCGGCTGCACAGATGTAGCAAAGACAGGGCAGCCAGGTGCAGAAAGGATGCTGCACATGTCGATGGTGCTGCACAGTACGGCCTCCAAAATGGTCCTGGGGTGGGGGAAGAGACAAGGCACAACAAGCAAAGCGGAAAGCACACAGTGGCACATAGAAAAACAAGGCGCTGCAGCGCGAGGGATGCGGAAGAGCAAGCAGAGCAGGCTCGTCCCTAGCTGTCCGTACCCTCCCACCGTTGTCTACACTACCCTAGCCCCCCTTGTATTTACAATCCGTCTCTACATCTTGTCTCCCATATCCCCCTCTATCTCCGAATCCGTCTCCCAATCCCTCCCAAGAAGGAAGGGATGGAACAGACACAATGTCTCATTACATCGTGATGCGTCTCACTACTCAAACAGTTCACAGAGTCTTACGGCGTGGAGCTCGTCCTCCTTGGTGACTGGCTGTGGATGGTGTGAAGGGATTTATTTCATCCTAACTACACCACTGACATTTACTTTTAAACTACCCGGTGTCGTACCCTACCAATCAGCCTATTTAAACTATGTGGTTCTAAGAACCCAAATTCCCATTGCCCACTCTGTGGTGCCCTACAAATTTGGGTCTCACTCCCGCAAATTTTCACTCGTGCCCTCGCACAATTTCGGGGCTGGGTCATGTGGCCCTACCAGTGGTCTACCTACCTGCGCACCTCCGCCACTGAAGCCGCCACCCGAGCTTACCTGCTCCTCACGACTACCTAATTGGGGAAGGCCCTCCCTGGCTCCTACCCCCTGATGCCCACCTTGGCATTGGGCAACCCGGGTCCTCTCCTGGGATCCTCGGACCCCACTCAACAAACTTCACTATAACTAACCGGCTACCAGAGCCTACCTGCGGCCTCACCTGGCCGACAACCTACCAGTGGCGGAGTGCCCCAATAACCATATGCGCCAAATTTTTTTTTTTTTTTTGGTATACAAGATCGAGGCTCGTGAAAGAGCGAACATTAATCACACAGAAAGACAAACCGACACATAAAACATATAACATCGTGAGCGGTAGACAAGATGGGGAGAGAGGGGGAAGGACACAAACACAACATTTGAGAGCAGGGACCGAGAGACATGGAGACATCGAGAGATCTGAGAGAGGGCGAGGGCTTTGGGGGGGGGGGCATGGGAAGGGGGCGGTGGGAGAGGTATAAAACATATGGACACTGCCAGGACTTCCAGGAAAGAAGTTGGAATTTCAAACAAGGTGGATCTGGGGTGAATTAGCGGGGGTAGAAAAGATCAAGGTTTTGGATGGGGGAAGATAAGAGATGGTGGTGAACAGCTGTTTTAAAGACCTGGAGGGAGGAGTGGGATTGAAGGGAGTGAGGGAGTTTGTTCCAGAGGCGGGAGAAAAGAGGAATGAAAGAGTGAAGGTGAGCAGAGAGCCGAGATTTCGGCAGTTTAACCATCAGAGGGTTGCTGGCAGATCTTGTGCGACCTGTAGGAATATTTGGGGGACAGAGCACAGAGAGAGCTGGGGGTGCAAGGCCGGAGAGGAGTCGGTAGAAGACAGAAAGACCACCTACATGCCTGCGATGAGTGAGTGAAAGGCCCTCAGAGACAGCTTCATCACGGGAGATTCCAATAATTCTGAAAGCTTTGGTTTCAACAGCGTGAAGCCGAGCTAGGTGTGAGGCAGGAGCACCGGCCCATAGGGGAGAACAGTATTCCATTGAGCTGCAGATGAAAGCCTTGTATGTGGTGAGGAGCTCAGGTGTGCCGAGGAAGGACTTCGCACGACGGAGGATGCCCAGTCGGCGACTGGCTTTGGAGGCCAGCTTGGAAATGTGGTTTTCCCAAGAAAGATCATGGCAGATAGTGAGACCCAAAAGCTTGAGCGGCAGAACTTCTTGGAGAGGATTGTTGAGAAAGTAGATGGGAGGGTTGTCCAGTCGATCTTTTCGGAGAGACATAGTAAGAGTGTGAGATTTGTCAGGATTGAAAGACATGTTCCACTTGTTTGACCAGTCTGTGATTTTGTCCAAGTCTTCAGAGAGTGAGGAGGCTGCAGACTGCCGATCTGAGGGAAGAGGAATGGAGCGGCAGAGAGTGGAGTCATCAGCAAAGAGATAGAGAGGATTTTCAAGAGAGTCAGAGAGATCATTGATGAAGACCAGAAAAAGCACGGGGCCCAGAACACTGCCTTTGGGAACTCCAGCCTGAACAGGAAGAGGAGATGAGAGAAACCCATTCAGGGCCACACGTTGACGACGACTAGAGAGGAAGTCCGCCAGCCATGCGTGGAGATTTCCATGGATACCAAAGGAGGAGAGTTTGGTGAGCAGAGCGGGGTGCCAGACCGTGTCGAAGGCACGTGATATGTCGAGGGAGACAGCTCTAATTTCCTGTTTGGCATTGAGGACCTCCATCCATTGTTGAGACAGCAGAAGCAGCATGTCCAGAGTAGAGTGACCTGGTCTGAAACCAAATTGATGATCAGAGATCAAGCCATTGGAGAAGAGGAAAGATTTCATATCCGAAGCAATGATGGATTCCATGACTTTGCTGATAATTGGGAGAAGGCTGATTGGTCTGTAGTTGCTAGGATCTGTTTTTGCACCTTTTTTGTGCAAAGCGGTGATGTTGGCTGATTTCCAAGCAGATGGCAGTTGACCTTGAGCAAAAGAGAGGGTGAAGAGAACAGAGAGAGGGTGAGATAGAGCGGCAGAGCAGGATTTTAGGACCCGTGGGCTGATGCCGTCGGGTCCAGTTGCAGAATCAGAGTCGAGGGTTGACAGAAACTTTTCCACCTTGTCAGGAGGAAAGGACACGGAGTCCAGGAGCAGCAGGGTACGACTGGGTATGGTGGGTTACAGAGAGGGATGGGTTTGGGACACAAGATTTAGAGGCAAACACAGAGTTGAGGCATTCAGCTTTTTCACGTGTGGAGTCAGCTGTGTAGCCCTTTGAGGAAAGGGAGGGGATGGAGGGGGAACAAACACCAGAAACGGATTTGACCAGACGCCACCAGGATTTGGAAGAGGGAGACAGATAAGAGAGTTCGGTCTTGAGAACGGAGAGATATTGTTTCCTGGCTCTCCTGAGGGTGGACAGTGGACACACTCTTGTTTCGGGCTTTGTGAAAGGAAATGAGATTTCCTTCCATTGGATTTGCTTTCCAGGAGACGAAGGCAAGTTGTTTCTGGGCAACAGCCTCACCACAAGATTCCGTGTACCATGGACGGGAGGAAGGGTATGACAACTGAAGACGAGATGGGATAAATCTGTGCATGAGAGAGAGCAATTTACTTTGGAAGAATTCCCAGGATGAGTTGATGTCAGAGGTGGTAGAGATGATTAAGCCACACGCCCAGCCATTCACTGACTCATGCACCCTCCAAAGCACTTATTTCTGCTACCCGCACCACACGTGTCAATATCCATGCAAATTTACCTCTGCCCTCTACCTGGCTTTACACTACCCCCCCCCCCCCCCCCACCCTGGGCTTCTGTGAATGGGTTCCACTCTCCCCCCATTCACTCCTTCGCACCATGCACTCCTCACCAATCATTCCACACCAACCACTTTCACACACCAAATATCTTGCACACATCTTGTGCTCACACACCTCAAACACAATTCCATTTATTTTCAACACACAACTCCGGTTATTCTCCACACACAATTCCTCACACACACAGCATCATCTAGCTGACTACTCTCCTCTACTCTCGTGCTTCCCTGCCGTCCCTTTAAACTAAGCACATCCTTTTCTTTAACATCCATCTAAGCTACCTACGTCCCCGCTACAGTACAGGTGTCACTACTTAAATCTCTGTCCCTAAAGTCTTCTAATTCCCTAACATTATCCTCGCCCTCCCTCGGCTAGCTTCGGTGCCCCATGGAGGCAACCATTGCTGGCACCCCCATGTGCCTATCACTGCCATCCCCCTAAACTAGTGCACAGGGGCCCACCGTGAGGAATGGTCATACTACCATTCCTCCACGTGGGGGTACACTACTTCCAGTCCTCTTCGCTACGAGCCTCTCCAAGTGGATGTATCTTGTCACGGCCCGACCTCGAAGGGTCGAGCGATCCATGCGGGTGGTTGGTCTCCTGTATGGGGTGTCTGTCCAGGATTTTCGATCCAAGGGGGGAGGTATGGATGGGCCCAGTTTCAGGGCTCCATCCCTGCACAGGGCCTTGCGGTCCCACACAACCGGCCATAGTCGGAGCACCGCACCCGACAGGGTGCGCAGCTCCGAAAACTCCTACCTCCCCTTGAACCTCGCCGATTGCTTTGCCGCCACGGCATGGCACCAACCATACAGGGCGGGGGCCGGTACGAATCATGCACGCCGGTCCTTGTAAGACCGACGCAGCATGGATCCCCTCCGGACCCTGCAGCACACAACTCACCGGGGGCTCACGTTCGCTACTCATCCCGCTAAGCTCTACCCCGGTCGTTGTCAATGCTTGAGCCGCGTCCTCACCACTCGCGACCCACTCCGCACACGCACACCCAAGCACCCACGCGCCTCTCACACTCTCCGCTATCGCACACCCAGGCGCACCCGCACCTCTCACACATCCCATTATTGCACACTTCTGTGCAAACCCTTCTCTTACACACTCAGGTGCATACCACCCAGGTGCACTCACACCTTCCACGCACCCCATCATCGCACACCCTGGCGCACACTTTTCTCGCACACAGTCCGGTGTGCCTTCTGGTGCACACTTTTCCTCCACACACGCTTCTCGTACACATTCCGTAACACACTCCTTTCCTGCACACTCCCGCGCACACTTTTCCGTTACACACTCAGTAACACACTCGCTCTCCACACACTCCGGTACAGACTCTCTCTCTCACACTCCATACCAGTCGCCCTCGTACACCGCACAATGGGCCCTTCGCAAATTGTGCCACCCTCACTCGTACACCGCACAATGGGCCCACCGTGAACGCCCGGGTCTCGCCTCTGTCCCAAACTCGCCAAAAACCCATTCGCGCCAAACACATTCGTGCCATTTTCGCAACTCACCTTGGGGGCCTCCTTCCCCGGCTGCACCTGCAAACTTTTATTGGGGTCAGCAAGCACGGCATCACGGTGTAAATACAAACTTTGTGCGCATTCCATCTCTTTCTCCCGCGACTTATTCTCTGGCTCTCCCATCTCTTCAGCCCCAATTGTTTCTTTTTCCTCGGCGATCGCCGGCGCCCATGAAATTTTATTTTCCAACTCAACCCACGCCGGTGCCCCCGAAATGTATTTGTCCAATTCGCTGATCGTCGGCTCTTCTACACCTCGTGTTGCGACTCCCATAGCCCCGGTCAACTTGGTTGTCCTTTGCTCAAGCTCGCTCCCCACGCATTCCTCCTATCGCTTCACCCCGTCGCGTACCACTGCTACTTCCTCACTCAACCTGCGCCCAATGTCCTCCCCCATTTTTTCCATTTGACCACTCATTTTGTTTTCCAATCCTACCATGTTACACCTTGCCTCGTCTCTCATTTCTTTCATGTCCCTGGTGGATTTGTCCCCCATTTCTTTCAATTTATTCTCTTGGGTGTCCATTTTGTTTTCCAACCCCTCCATGTTTCACCTTGCTTCGTCCTTCATGTCTTTCAATTCCCGGGTGGTTTTGTCACTTTGGGCGTCCATACGCTTAGCCATCCTTTCCTCATTACTTCTTAACTCTGCACTCTGCACCTCCAGGGATGCTTTTATTTGAGCTATTTGTAGCTCGATGTTAAGCCCAGCTTGCACAGCGGGCCCGGCTTCCCCTGCCATGTGCGAGGCGCCGCCATTTTCTTTGCCAGGTACCGCCCCCTCTTCGGCTTCCTCCACTACCAACTGTCCCTCTTGGTCCTGGGTCATCAATTCTACCTCTGCTTCATCTTCCATTATGGCCACCAGCATTTGACCGCCTTGGCCAGCCATGGTACGAATATTAATTTGGCTTTTAAAACTAAATTTCGTTCGCTCGTAATTTGGAGCACGTGACGCGTGCTAATTTAGGGTTCTAATCCCACTCCACTGACACCAAATTGTTGCGGATTTCCCGAAGCCCGTTCCCGTTACAAAGGGAAGATTAAACCCCTTTTTCCCCCTGGGACTTCGGGTCCACGAGACCGAGTCGCCACTTCCGAGCAAACGTGGAAAGGGGTTTCCGGACAAATTCGCACGTACCTTTGGTTCCCACGCCGCAACGGAAGCGGGGATCGAGCCTCGCATGAGCCACACTTAATTGAGTATGCCCGAGCGGTATGCGTATCACATGACACGTGCTGTTACTTTTCTATTGAAACCCGATTGAGCGGTTTTATTCGTACCATGCGAAGCCAATGATGGAAGAGACAGGACAGTCAAATCAGAAGAAAGAACAGGATTTATTTGCACTATGCACAATGATTAGAATGAAAGGAAAGGAAAGGGACACAGAGCAGAGCTTAGTCAGTCTTACTTATTTCCAGACAATGGGCCCACTCACATACACGGGGAGATGGAGGAAGAGCAGGTTCGCATGCCAAACGCGCCTGCTTCGGTCGCTCCGGGACAGCTCACTCGTAGTGTAGCCCTCTGGCGTTCACGGCACGTATCCAGGCGAAGGCAGGCAGGGGGAAATCGTGCGTCTGTGGCCCGGCGTGGGTCGTCCTTTACAGCGCGCGATTAATACTGCACAGAGTGCGGGGAACAGGGCAAAGTTCGTGTACAACGAGGCAATTCAATTCGTTCTGCCTTCTCGTGCCGTTCGTTCTCTTGATATCATGCGCTCCTGATCCGCCGTCTCCTCTCATCTCCGTCTCATCTGAGGTGGGGGGACTCAGAGCCGGGTTATATGGCCCTGCCCCAGAGTCTCACTCGAATGTTCCAAACCCCGCCTCTGCCGCAGTGGTAAGCCACTCCCCTCGAGCCCTGATTGGCGGCTCGTGCTTACCGGCCCCTCCCACTCCTCCTGCCCCGCCTTCCTTCAGCCTTGGTCGACTTGTTCAGGCCTGCCGTGTGGTATTTCAGCGCTAAACCAAAAGCATCGAAGCAAAGTGCCAAAAGGACACCTACTCTCACTGGCCTACTCAACACAAAACTAAACACAGGAAAGGACTGCGCTTACATTTACTAAGAAATAACTGAACTATCGCGAGGCTACATGTTGTGGTGTAACTAACTAAGAGGGGAAATTAACCTTGATTCAAAACCGCAACAATATCAAGAGATAAAGAAAGGATATGATGTGTGAAGAGGGATATCAGTAACATGGAGGTGGTTGTAGAATGGAAAGAGTTGGCTGAGGACAAAGGGGAGTGGAGGAGGATCGTGGTCAATGCAGGACAGGAGGATGATGCCCTCGGACCTCACCCTCTTATAAAGGGAAGAGGAGAAGATCAACAACAACAAGTGCACAAAATTAATCCTACTTCCCACATATGTGTCTAATGGGGAATAGCACCACAAACTTTAAAATAACCCAACCTCTTGCACAGAACTGTATATACACATACAGTACATACACAAACACATGTACATTCCGAACATACTGTAGCAACATGTATTTATCAAGCCCAAAAAAAATCTTCTCTTTTTACTTTCGAATTTGAAAAATCAATAGCACAGCATTGTCAAACCGAGTTGTATTGCAATGTTTCAAAGTAAACATGTAACAGAGGAATATCATGGATTGCTCATATAATTTCAAGAGAATGCCAATATACAATCACTGCAGTGTATTCAGGCCTGCAGTGCAGCAACATCTCAGAAATGTCCTCTTTCCTTATGTATTGTACAAACAGTGCATTCCACTGGGAGCGCTCCAGATCATCAAGAATTTTAGCTTGGCTCATTGTCAAATAGCAGTTGATAACATGAACTTTGCTCTACTTTTGTTTTTAGCAATATTTCTTTGCTTTTATTTTGCTAATCACTAACCTCTGTCAATATTAAGACTATCCTGACCACAAGAATGATGTTATGGTTCCCAATGTACTATTTTAACCCCTTCTTGTCAAGAATGAGAATTCCTAAAAACAATGTCTTTGGATAAAGTTGTGGACACAAGAATTCGGGAGCAATCCTGTCTCATTCAGAAGTTAACTCCCATTAGTTAAATGCGTTGTAAAAATGCATTGCAGTGATATTTTCTGGCATCTCTCAATTGTTTTTTGGGGTTTTAAGTGGTGTTAAATGAAAAATCAACCTTAAAATTTTATGAAAAACAAAATTGTCACAAAGTTATGTTAATCAATGATCGTCATCATGAAAATTTTGCAAACAGCATCAAAGACATTGCGTTTATGGATGGTTAACAATATTGAGATGAATAGCGAAGATACTGTGGAGTAATGAAGAAGCTCTGGTGGGTAATTTAACGTTGTGGTTAGTAATAAAGATGTTAAGTAATGAAGATGTGATAGTGGAAGATGTTAAGGTTAGTGATGAAGATGTCGTGCTCACGAAGGCTGGTAGATACGACCGACCCGTGAATGATGGCCGATCGCCAGATGAAGTTTCCTGAAATATCCTGATAATTTCCTCAAGTCAGGCTTTTCACCAACATTCACAAACATCTGGCCATGTCGAAGGTCTCTTCTTGAGGGTTCGCAAAACTTTGCTTCTTGAACTGCTCATTAAAGATCCAGCATACTTTATCACTCATCTGCTCACTAGTACAAAGTGTGGCTTCATCCCTGGGATCTTGAAACAAAATTGGGATCCATGCAATGGAAGCATAAGGGATGAACTTCATCCAATAAATTCCGCAACCATTCATCAGCCTGCAGGATCAGGGAATCGATTGTCTGGGATAACAAGATAATCTTACTGATCCATCTTACTTATTTTTACAACCACCATTTTCCAACATGATGAATGTGCACACTTGATGCACAGTTGTGCACACTTGTGCACATCAAGCATCAAGCAACACTTGATGTGTCAAGAACTATTGCATCTAGGGACTAAAATGGCTCTCAGTCGAGAGCATACCTTCGCCAGGCTGAACAGGGCACGTTTTGTCTCCCACTGATAGGCCGGATCTGGATTCGGACCTGAACCAAAACCTAATCGGCTTGTTCTTGTAACTAACCCAACTCATCAATTGTCTGAACGCAAACGGGCTTAACGGCTAGAATGGCCCAACGGCCAAAATGGCTTAACGGCCAAAATGGCTTAATGGCCAAAATGGCTTAACGACCAGAATGGTGCAACGGCCAAAATGGCTTAACGGCCAAAATGGCTTAACGGCCAAAATGGCTCAACGGCCAAAATGGCTTAACGGCCAAAATGGCTTAATGGCCAAAATGGCTCAATGGCCAAAATGGCTTAATGTCCAAAATGGCTCAACGGCAAAAATGGCTTAACGGCCAAAATGGCTTAACGGCCAAAATGGCTTAATGGCCAAAATGGCTCAATGGCCAAAATGGCTTAATGTCCAAAATGGCTCAACGGCAAAAATGGCTCAACGGCCAAAATGGCTTAACGGCCAAAATGGCTTAATGGCCAAAATGGCTCAATGGCCAAAATGGCTTAATGTCCAAAATGGCTCAACGGCAAAAATGGCTTAACGGCCAAAATGGCTTAACGGCCAAAATGGCTTAACGGCCAAAATGGCTTAATGGCCAAAATGGCTTAACGGCCAAAATGGCCTAACGGCCAAAATGGCTCAACGGCCAAAATGGCTTAACGGCCAAAATGGCTTAATGGCCAAAATGGCTTAACGACCAGAATGGCTCAACGGCCAAAATGGCTTAACGGCCAAAATGGCTTAACGACCAGAATGGCTCAACGGCCAAAATGGCTTAACGGCCAAACGCAAGCTTAACGGCCAAAATGGCTTAACGGCCAAACGCAAGCTTAACGGCCAAAATGGCTTAACGGCCAAATGCCAGCTTAACGGCCAAAATGGCTTAACGGCCAAACGCAAACTTAACGGTCAAAATGGCTTAACGGCCAAACGCTAGCTTAACGGCCAAAATGGCTTAACGGCCAAACGCAAGCTTAACGGCCAAAATGGCTTAACGGCCAAACGCCAGCTTAACGGCCAAACGCAAACTTAACGGTCAAAATGGCTTAACGGCCAAACGCCAGCTTAACGGCCAAAATGGCTTAACGGCCAAACGCCAGCTTAACGGCCAAACGCCAGCTTAACGGCCAAAATGGCTTAACGGCCAAACACCAGCTTAACGGCCAAACGGCCAAAGCTGTAACTTTTTGAAAACTCAGTAGAGATCATACCTCCACCTGGTTGGCCATATCACTCAATGGTGAAGAATCACTTTAAAAATTCTAGTAGCCGGATCCGAATCTGGATCTTCACCAAAATGTAAACATTTCGTCCTTGTCACAGACGCTACCTCCCTGCCGAATTTCGTCCAAATCCGTCCACAATTTTTTGAGATATTTTGTTCACAAACAAACGGAGAGACAGGGGTGAAAACATAACCTCCATCCACCTTTGGTGGCGCAGGTAACCAGTGCATTTGCTCTTTTCGATTCCACTGCTGAATACGCCTGCCCTGTATGGGAAAGATCTACGCATGCTAACAAGATGGATGCCGTTCTGAATGCAAGCTGCCGATCTATCACAGGTTGTTTAAAACCAACAAACACCAACAGCCTATATATCTTGGCGGGTATAGCTCCCCCTGATATAAGAGGAACGGTAACCAGCAAGAAAGAGCGACTCCGTCAAACATCAGATGAGAGGCACTCTCTGCATGGTCATACACCTACACTCAGCCACCTGAATTCAAGGAGGAGCTTCATGAACAGTGTCGTTTCAATCCAATCAACCCCATCTGAAGCACTCATCGCTTTGTGGAAAGACTGGCTTGCCTGTCTCGATCAATCCCCAGCGATGGAAATTCTACCTGATGAAAGCCCCCTCCCCCCCCCCCCCCCCCCCCCCCCCAGGAGGTCATTGCAACTGGGTAACATGGAAGTGCCTTAACAGACTTAGGACTGGTGTAGATCGTTCAAAGGTGTCACGAAACAAATGGGGATATATAACAAGCCGGACAACTTGCGAATGTGGAACTGAGCCACAGACCATGCAACATCTCCTGCAATGTCCATCGCTAGAGGAACCCTGCACTGTTGCAGATCTTGCCGAATTGAACAATAAGGCGCAAAAATGTGTCCAGTTTTGGCTGGGCCATGTATAGACTGTCCGTGGACACGATAAGAAGACCCAACTCATCCACCAAATTTTGTCATAAGTCCTCCATAACTTTGAAATATCATGCTATATATCGTTTTTGGTCCCATCTCTCAATGGTGACGAATCGGTTTTAAAAAAAAAAAAAAAATTCAGATCTTCACCAAAATCTAATTAATTCTTCCATGTCACACACCCAACCTGTCCACCAAATTTCGACTGAATCCGTCTACAACTTTTTTAGATATCCTGTCCACATACAGACAGACATACAGAAAAACAGACCTCCGGCAATTTTTGGTGGTGGCGGATGTAATTAAAATTTTGGTGTCAAAATATAGATTTTCATGACTAAGAAGCTCAAATTTAGCCTCAGAATCTATTTGGTTGGAGCAGTCATTGAACTATTTTTTAATAATGCAGACCAAATAGTACAGATTGGCGTATCTGTGCACAACTTGTTCTGTGCTTATGCTGTGTAGACAGGTGAAACTAACAAGACACCTATTCCAAGTCACTCAGACATCACGGGTTCCATCATTGGAGCTCTTCGAGACTTTGAAGACTTTGAAGACTGCTGGCTGGCAAACACTAGACGGCGATGGTTCTGTTTCAGGATTGCTCTGGTGAAGCTCCCCTGGGAAAATCAAATACCTCAGCCACAGAATTGAAAAATAAATAAATTGTAAGCTGATGTCTAATCTGGCATGCCAACTTGCGGGCAATCATTGTGAGCCTATCAATCCATCAGAACTGCCCCAGAACCTCACAAGTAGCTGAAGATCTTGGGCTACAATTGTCTGATACCGCATCAGAGTCTGAAGATCTGAAGATCTGAAGATATAGATAGAAGATCTGAAGATACTGATGCTGAAGATCTGAAGATCTGATAAGATCTGAAGATCTGAAGATACTGATCTGAAGATACTGATACTGAAGATCTGAAGATCTGATAAGGTCTGAAGATCTGAAGATCTGAAGATACTGAAGATCTGAAGATACTGATACTGAAGATCTGAAGATCTGATAAGATCTGAAGATCTGAAGATACTGATCTGAAGATACTGATACTGAAGATCTGAAGATCTGATAAGATCTGAAGATCTGAAGATCTGAAGATACTGATCTGAAGATCTGAAGATAGAGATAGAAGATCTGAAGATAGAAGATAGATAGAAGATAGATAGAAGATACATCTAGATAGAAGATAGATAGAAGATAGATAGAAGATACATCTAGATAGAAGATAGATAGAAGATAGAAGATTGATAGAAGATAGATAGAAGATAGATAGAAGATAGAAGATAGATAGAAGATAGATAGAAGATAGATAGAAGATAGATAGAAGATAGAAGATAGATAGAAGATAGAAGATAGATAGAAGATAGAAGATAGATAGAAGATAGATAGAAGATAGATAGATAGAAGATATGAAGATCTGAAGATCTGAAGATACTGATACTGAAGATCTGAAGATCTGAAGATACTGATACTGAAGATCTGAAGATCTGATAAGATCTGAAGATCTGAAGATCTGAAGATACTGATCTGAAGATCTGAAGATCTGAAGATACTGATCTGAAGATCTGAAGATAGAGATAGAAGATCTGAAGATAGAAGATAGATAGAAGATAGATAGAAGATACATCTAGATAGAAGATAGATAGAAGATACATCTAGATAGAAGATAGATAGAAGATAGATCGAAGATACATCTAGATAGAAGATAGATAGAAGATAGATAGAAGATACATCTAGATAGAAGATAGATAGAAGATAGAAGATTGATAGAAGATAGATAGAAGATAGATAGATATAAGATAGAAGATAGATAGAAGATAGATAGATAGAAGATAGAAGATAGATAGAAGATAGATAGAAGATAGATAGAAGATAGAAGATAGATAGAAGATAGATAGAAGATAGATAGATAGAAGATATGAAGATCTGAAGATCTGAAGATACTGATACTGAAGATCTGAAGATCTGAAGATACTGATACTGAAGATCTGAAGATCTGATAAGATCTGAAGATCTGAAGATCTGAAGATACTGATCTGAAGATCTGAAGATAGAGATAGAAGATCTGAAGATAGAAGATAGATAGAAGATAGATAGAAGATAGATCTAGATAGAAGATAGATAGAAGATAGATAGATAGAAGATAGATAGATAGAAGATAGATAGATAGAAGATCTGAAGATCTGAAGATCTGAAGATACTGATCTGAAGATCTGAAGATCTGAAGATACTGATACTGAAGATCTGAAGATACTGAAGATCTGAAGTTCTGAAGATACTGAAGATCTTGGGCTATAATTGTCTGATACTGCATCAGAGTCTCCAATTCATTGGTTAGATGTGGGGTGCCACCAGGAGAAATAGGTCAAGTACCTCCTTACCTCTGCCACCAAAGGTAGATGGATGTTATGTTTTCACCCCTGTCTGTCTGTTTTTTGTTTGTGAACAAGATATCTCAAAAAGTTATGGACGGATCTGGACGAAACTCGGTGGGCAGGTTGTGTATGTAACAAGAAAGAATCGATTCAATTTGGGTGAAGGTCTGAATATGGATTCGGATATGATAATTATTTAATTTCTAAGTGATTCGTCACCATTGAATGATAGGGCGAAACCAACATATAGCGGGATATCTCAAAAAGTTAAGGATGGATCTGGACGAAACTTGGTGGGCAGGTTGTGTGTGTAACAAGGAAGAATCGATTCGATTTTGGTGAAGATCCGGATCCGGATCCAGCTAGTAGAATTATTTAAGTGATTCATCACCATTGAGTGATAGGGCTAAAACCAACATATAGCAGGATATCTCAAAAGGTTGTGGACGGATGATTTTGATTAAATGTGATTCTGTATTGTAATTTTCTGGTCTACTCTGGGATACAAAACGTAAACTGTTCACCTGGTAGAGGTATGCTCTCTACTGAGTGCCGTTCTAGTTTTGGGAATGTTTCCTTGCCTTAACCTCTCCAAGCACCGTTCCACTCAAGTTAGCAGGATTTCTTTGAGGAACTCCATCCCCAGTTACTGACCATGCATCAGTGTACTCAGCCATGAAAAGTTTCCTAAATGTGCACACTCAAGTGTCTCAACCTTCAATGCCAATATTTTGTGATGACGCCATTTTCCACACTGTTGCTGATATTGTCCTGAGAAGCCCCGAGGAATTTGAATACGTTTACCCAAATGTTGGGAATATTTCATTTTCAACAAAATGGTTATTTACTGTATATAGGCAAATACATTAGTGGGAGTGGAGAGGAAGATGCCCAAGTTTAGTCTGAAATATTTTGTATGAAACACTTTGCATCCTGTTTTAAACAGATCACATTCTGTCCACTCACTGCAAGGAATGTTGATTGTTTGAGAAGTAGTCAAAACTATGATGTGGAAGTCATTCTGGGAGCTTAACCATCGTGATGATATCCATGCGCTGATTGCAGATATCACTGAACTAAGGAAAGCACTCCAGTCTAAAAATTAAAAATATAACATATCGATAATTTTATTGAAGAATGTTGTGATAAATCAGAACTGTGCAAGTAATGGAGTAGAAAAATCTCATGGCATCTCACCGTGCAACAAATTGCGAACTTCACGTACAAACTCTTGAATAACTTATGAGCGTATTTCGAGATTTTTCTGCACTGCACTTTTTCTGCACTTTCTGCACTATTTTTTGACTGCAACTAGGTTACAATCATGGATGGGTCGCCGTTCCAACACAGGAAGTCAGGGCAGGAATTTGTAGTTTGCTCAGGGTACCGGCGATAGTTCACCCACACTTCGCAAAGAGCACAGTAGGATCTTTAACGTACACCAACTAATGCCCACCGACGGGTCGCCCAGTTTAGCACATTGATGAATCCCCCTGCCTATGAAACACTGAGATAACAATTTATTGCTGGGTTGAGATTCAAATCCAGGCTGGACTGCTTAGAGGTTACAGTGTGTACTGCTAGGCCATCCTCTAGACCTAGAGTGTCCAGACCATCTTGCTATTATTAATCTTAACATTATTATTATTATGCTTTTATATTTATTGGGGTTGGTATTACTTTTGTTATTGGAAGCAGCTTTGGAAATACGCCACGATAAGTTGATACCTATCGCTGTCAAAGAGACAAATGCTAAATTGCACATTTTGGAATGTTTCAATACCTGAGGTATGGTTCTTGGTATCCTGAGAGAATAAAAAAGCTCAAAGTTGAAAACCCCTTCCCTTACTGGAAGTTCATCCAAGGCTAATTTGTGGTACGTGATAGAGAAGGAAAATTCAATACAGTTACTCCTGACATGAATCTGCAGGAGACAAATCCAAAGATTTCTGAAAAGCTCAAAAGGCAGAGATTGTCAAACAAGAAAATGTGTGCGCATGGCTGAATGGAAACTAGTCTACCAAGAAGTCCATGCCATCAATGGTTTTTCGAGATCACAGGAAGACATCTCGTCATTAACCTGCAGAAAACAAAGGAAAGATGGGTGCTGCCAAGGTCACCGGCTTCTCAATTTCATTCGGGAAAATGAAAACCATACCAAGTGACTGAGCATTTTTGGGTCGATATTTTGTTACCAAACAGGACGTAGATGAAAGCGTAAAACTCCTGCTGCTAAACGTCATTGAGCATGTACAGAGGCATACAAACAATCTGGTGAAGGTTCAAGATGAAGGAAAAAGACCTCACTCATACCATATCAAAGTGAAAATTACCAAGCTTCTGTGACTCCAAAACATCTCTAATAGACTGACATTTACGAAAACAGGTACAGATACATTCAAAGTACACCGCCTCCATGCCAAATAAATAAATATCGTCCGGCGCGGCATTGCCGGGGTACCTTCGGCACCCTACAATGCCGCTGTGCAGCTCATAGAGACTATTGGGAGGGAGAGGCATACAATAATTGATTAATTGCACAATTAATAAATAAATAATAATCGTAAAATAATTTCTTAATCAATTGGCTAATGGCTTACCTAAACCACCAGTGCTTCATCCGAAGCTGTACCTTTTTGAAAATAAATTAAATAAGTCATTAATCGGAAAAATTAATTTATTGATTAATTTAAAAAAAAAAATCGATGAATTGATTAATCAATAAATCAAAAAATATCCTTTATAGCCACATCACCTGGTCGCTGTCTTGACCAAATATCAGCTTCCTAGCTCAAAAGGTGCCTGGGATATTGCCCAGATGAGAAAGAAAATCAAATAAATCAATGATTAATAATGAAAATAAAGAAATAATAATCATTAAAAAAAATTAATTAATTGGCTAATGGAATACATAAACCACCACCGTTTCATCGGCATCTGCAACTTAAATTTTTTAAAATTTATCACGTCCTTGATCGAACAATTAAATAATTAATTCATTAATTGATTAATCAATAAATCAAAAATACAATTTAAAGCCAAATCACTTGGTCATTATCGTGTCCAAATATCAGCTTCCTGGCTCAAAAGGTGCCTGAGATATTGCCCAGATGAAAGAAAATAAATAAGTACTTAATTAATAGATAATAATGAAGTAGTTAATCAATTAATTGATTAATCAAAAAATACAAAATACTGTTTATGCCAAAGCATGTGCTCACTATTGTGCCCAAATATCAGCTTCCAAGCTCAAAGTATGGCTGAGATATCGCCCGGACAAACAAACAAACAAGAAAACAAACAAGCAAAAAATGGAGTGAAAACTGAGTACTCCCTTTCAGCATGCGTCATTGCCGGTTCCCCTTCGGTGTGCGGCGATGACGTCATGGAGCGCCTGGAGATGGAATAGTAAAGGAGGGGTGTACAATAGTGAAACCAAAGCAGATATTCCGTGTACAAAAACAAATTGATATTGCCTAAGCGAGAGAGAAAGTTTAGTCAGACATGTTTGCTTATGGTCTGCTGCCAATAAACTCGTTGTTCGAAGAGGATGCTTCTACCAAACCAATTAAACACACACGAATTGCTGGAATTGATAGAAACCCCAGTGCTGATCAATGTATCTTTGAGCCAGTTTCACAGTCAAAAATATCAGTTCTCGGAGGTTTCATGTCACAAATTTAAACAGAGTGGCACTCAGTAGAGAGCATACCTGCGCTTGCTTGGGCATATCACTCAATGGTGAAGAATCACTCAAAAATTAAATAATTCTCATATCCCAATCCATATTCAGATCTTCACCAAAATCGAATAGATTCTTCCTCGTCACACACACAACCTGTCCACCAAGTTTCGTCCAAATCCATCCACAACATTTTGAGATATCGTGCTATGTATCGTTTTTGGCCCTATCTCCCAATGGTGAAGAATCACTAAAAAAAATCCAGTAGCCGGACCCGAATCCGGATCTTCACCAAAATCGAATCATTTCGTCGATGTGACATACGCTACAACTCTACCAAATTTCGTCCTAATCCGTCCTCAACTGTTTGAGATATTTTGTTCACAAACAAACAAACAGACAGGGGTGACAACATAACCTCCATCCACCTTTGGTGGCGGAGGTAATAACTTTGGTGAAGTTATCAGAAGTGTGTTCACAAGTGGCCCATACCGTCCAAAAACAACACATGTTTGCATTATCTATTGAGGAATTAGAAATGCTTTGAAGAGCTTCCAACATGGGAAGTGTCCATTTAGCATTCATTTATCTTGACGATACCCATCCCTATTGAAACAGATAAGTTCTGAATTTGACCCAAACATGCAACACAGAGGACAACCTGAAAGTTTCCTTGCCGAAGTTGGGGGAGAAAGTATCTTACCAGAGCAGGACGTATACAGTCACGTGAAAAAGTAAGTACACCCCATGTAAAGTTTTGACTTTTTCAACATATTTCAACATACAGCTATTTGATCTTAATTTCAACAATATTGATAGATAACGGTGATATAATATAACAAATATCATGAAACATTTACATTTTGTAGTCCATTGTATAATTTAAATACACATAAATGCAAATTTCACATGTGGAAAAAGTAAGTACACCCTTGGCTCTAATCGGTGGTATTGCCCCCTTTGGCAGAAACAACCTCAAGTAGGTGTTTCTTATAACTGTCTACCAGTCTGACATCGACTGGGAGAAATTTTTACCCACTCTTCCATGCAGAATTCTTTCAGCTGTGCGATTTTTGAGGGGTTTCTTGCATGCACAACTCGTTTCAAATCCCCCCACAACATCTCGATGGGATTTAGATCCGGGCTTTGACTTGGCCATTCCAGAACCCTCCATTTCTTTCTTTTCAGACATTCCTTGGTGGATTTACTGGTATGTTTAGGGTCATTGTCACGTTGCAAGGTCGACCTTCGGTTGAGCTTCAACTTTCCGACAGATGGCCTCACATTATCCTCAAGCCCCCACTGTTACAATGAAGAATTCATAATGGATTCTATGATGGTGAGCTGCCGAGGCCCTGATGCAGCAAAGCTGCCCCAAACCATAATATTTCCACCACCTTGCTTTACAGTTGATATCAGGTTCTTGTGGTCAAATGCTGTCTTTGGTTTTTGCCAAACATTTCTTCTGGTACTGTGGCCAAATAGCTCTACCTTTGACTCATCTGTCCAGAGCACATTGTTCCAGAAGTGCTGGTCTTTGCCTAGGTGTTCATTGGCAAACTTAAGTCTTGCCCTGATGTTCTTTCTGGACAGCAACGCTTTCCTCCTGGCACACCTCCCATGTATATCAAATTTATGCAGCCTCTTTCTAATGGTAGACTCATGCACTTTGACATCAACAGTGGCAAGAGCTACCTGTAGGTCCGGTGATGACATTCTGGGGTTCTTAGAGACTTTTTTCAGCATCTTGCGGTCTGCTCTTGGGCTGAACTTGCTGGGGCGGCCTGGCCTCAACAAGTTGGCAGTTGTTTGGAATCTTCTCCACTTGTAGATGATCTTCCGGACAGTCGAATGATTGATTTCAAATTGTTTGGAGATCTTTTTAAATCCCTTCCCAGACTCGTAGGCATCTATAACCTTCTTTCTGAAGACCTCAGAGAGCTCTTTTGATCGAGGCATGGTGACGCTGCACACTTCAACAACAAAGAGCAAACCAAACTAAATGTCTGAGGTTTAAATAAGACAGGTTCCTCCAAGATCCTCTGCAACGATGTTCTAATCATTTGCACCTGACCTGATTCTAATTTTAGGTATTTGAAGTAGTGATAAATGTAGGGGTGTACTTACTTTTTCCACATGCGAAATTTGCATTTATGTTAATTTAAATTATACAATGGACTACAAAATGTAAATGTTTCATGATACTTGTTATATTATATCACCTCTATCTATCAATATTGTTGAAATGAAGATCAAATATAGTCTCGGACCTGGCTTAGATATGTATGCACATAATTTAGGAGAGGATAACTCAACTGTTATAGGCTAATATGACCCCAAGGAACAACTTGGATTGTGTGCCAAAATCTCTATCCGGGACAAAAAGCCCGAAAATAGCCACGCCCTTTTAAAAATGACCACGCCCTTTTTCATCAGAAGTGCTACTTCCGACATAGCTGTATCTTCGAAACCGTTGGAGCTACAGATTTTCTGAGGTGCTCAAAATTTTCAGAATGGCCATGTTTAGGGGGATCATAGAAGAGTGTAAAATTTCTAATTTGATATTTTACGAGAAAATGGCTAAAAACCATTAGGTCAACTTATTACCATACAACTACCTACAGTCACGTGAAAAAGTAAGTACACCCCATGTAAAGTTTTGACTTTTTCAACATATTTCAACATACAGCTAGTTGATCTTCATTTCAACAATATTGATAGATAAAGGTGATATAATATAACAAATGTCATGAAACATTTACATTTTGTAGTCCATTGTATAATTTAAATAAACATAAATGAAAATTTTGCATGTGGAAAAAGTAAGTACACCCCTACATTTGTCACTACTTCAAATACCTAAAATTAGAATCAGGTGCACCAGCTCAGGTGCAAATGATTAGAACACCGTCAGAGAGGATCTTGGAGGAACCTGTCTTATTTAAACCTCAGACATTTAGTTTGGTTTGCTCTTTGTTGTTGAATTGTGCGGCGTCACCATGCCTAGATCAAAAGAGCTCTCTGAGGCCTTCAGAAAGGTTACAGATGCCTACGAGCCTGGCAAGGGATTTAAAAAGATCTCCAAACAATTTGAAATCAACCATTCGACTGTCCGGAAGATCATCTACAAGTGGAGAAATTCCAAACAGCTGCCAACTTGTTCAGGCCAGGCCACCCCAGCAAGTTCAGCCCGAGAGCAGACCGCAAGATGCTGAAAGAAGTCTCAAAGAACCCCAGAATGTCATCACGGGACCTACAGGTAGCTCTTGCCACTGTTGATGTCAAAGTGCATGAGTCTACCATTAGAAAGAGACTGCACAAATTTTATCTACAGGGGAGGTGTGCCAGGAGGAAACATTTGCTGTCCAGAAAGAACATCAGGGCAAGACTAAAGTTTGCCAATGAACACCTAGGCAGAGACCAGCACTTCTGGAAGAATGTGCTCTGGACAGATGAGTCAATGGTAGAACTATTTGGCCACAGTACCAGAAGACATGTTTGGCAAAAACCAAAGACAGCATTTGACCACAAGAACCTGATACCAACTGCAAAGCATGCTGGTGGAAATATTATGGTTTGGGGCAGCTTTGCTGCATCAGGGCCTGGGCAGCTCACCATCATAGAATCCACGATGAATTCTTAATTGTACCAGAGGGTGCTTGAGGATAATATGAGGCCATCTGTCGGCAAGTTGAAGCTCAACCGAAGGTGGACCTTGCAACATGACAATGACCCTAAACATACCAGTAAATCTAACAAGAAATGGCTGAAAAGAAAGAAATGGAGGGTTCTGGAATGGCCAAGTCAAAGCCCGGATCTAAAGCCCATCGACAAGTTGTGGGAGGATTTGAAACCAGCTGTGCATTCAAGAAACCCCTCAAACATCGCACAGCTGAAAGAATTCTGCATGGAAGAGTGGGCAAAAATTTCTCCCAGTCGATGTCAGAGACTGGTAAACAGTTATAAGAAACGCCTACTTGAGGTTGTTTCTGCCAAAGGGGGCAATACCACCTATTAGAGCCAAGGGTGTACTTACTTTTTCCACATGCGAAACTTGCATTTATGTTTCATTAAATTATACAATGGACTACAAAATGTAAATGTTTCATGACATTTGTTATATTATATCACCTTTATCTATCAATATTGTTGAAATGAAGATCAAATAGCTGTATGTTGAAATATGTTGAAAATGTCAAAACTTTACATGGGGTGTACTTACTTTTTCACGTAACTGTACATACTGGAATTGCCATATATTTATTAACTTAAACTTTCCGGACTTAGAGCAAAGTTAGAACATTTGTGTCATCTACTAGAGTTGAACTGACAATTTGGAATTTGAACAATACAAGGGATTTTTTTTATAAAAGAAAGAAAGCGACCATTTGGTTAATATAAAGAAATACTATTTTCAATCATTACATACTATTTATCAATGGAATGTGAACTTAAAATAAAAAACAAAACATTACTTTAGTAGGCAGCAGTATCTAGAGAGCTTAAATGTTTCAAAGATCAGCAGGGAAATTGTCCAACAGCGAACAATACAACTTTTAACACCACATTAGTACTGTTTATGTGTCATGTAAACCAGGGTCAGGAACATGAAGAGTAACGCAACAGAGTCCAGGTATGAGGATGATGAGCAGCGTTCATTCAGTGATAGGGTTTTTACAACAATCACCTCCCTTGCATTTGCAGTACTTGCAACACTTGATCCCAGCTACCCTGCAGGGACACCCATTCTTGCGAGCACATTTGCCACACGTGCAGGGATCTGGCAGGCCTTCGGGTTTTGAGATCACAATCTCAGGGACTAATAAACTGCCCCTTCTTTCAAAACCATAAGACTCGGCATTCATAATCAAGGTGGCGTCTCTAAATGGGGCTTGGACCCACAGCTGCTGTTGGTGATAGCCTCTATGGATATGTTTCCTTGCATTAGTTGAGGTGCAAGTGGCTCTCTCAAAGTCCATCTTGAGGGCATTGCTATCAAATGCAGCGGCACGCAGGTCGTCAAATGTCTTCAGGTCTGTTGATGGTTTGAGGCACTTGACCAAGAATGTCTCCGCCATCTGTATTGCGCTTTCTGTTAGCTGTGGACAGTCGAAATTCAGGATCAGAGAGGAATTTCCTGGTTGGCGGACAGCGTTCAGGGCTGCAAGTTTAATTGATATCTTGCTGGTTGTATCGCACCCAGTCAGCGCATGGAGTGCAGGGAGACACTTTGATATACCCCCTGCCGATTTCACCACTAGAGAGGTACTCAGATCGCTTCTTCTTCTGGCACAGGATGCACTCCTCGAGATTGATCGGCTTAGGTGTAGCACAAGGAGCAGCGAGAGGTACCTCATCCTGAATATAAAATAAACATGTTTCAAATTCTCGATCGGCATGGGATATCACTATCACCAATACAATTATACTACTATTAGATTGCTAGGCAAAGCTAAGACTAAAGTTTGCACTACCATCAAATATTTTCCACCTCAAACAAAAGACCCCTCTTGGCCTCTAATCCGCGGTAGAGGTGGAACCACAACTGGACGGTACTGGGTGTACTGTAACATGCGCAAACTGCAAAATGCGTCTCCTTTACCTGCATCCTCCCTTTACCGTGGCGTGGTGCCTTTCTACTTTTCTAACCCACAGAAGCCACAGATATAAGACCAGGTAAATAAATTAAAGCTTGTCTTACCATTTCGCTGTGCTTCACTGAGATATTATCTCTATGACACTGGATGGATAAGTCGTTCTCTCACTGTTTCACTCTCTCCGGATCTTGTAGCACTGGTGCTATGAAGCAGTCTTGTTAGTTTATAATCGAATGATTATATTAATTAGTAGAGGACGTGGCTTAGACATGTATGCACATAATTAGGAGAGGATAACTCAACTGTTATAAATATATGGCAATTCCAGTATGTAGGTAGTTGTATGGTAATAAGTTGACCTAGCGGTTTTTAGCCATTTTCTCGTAAAATATAAAATTATAAATTTTACACTCTTCTATGATCCCCCTAAACATGGCCATTCTGAACATTTTGAGCACCTCAGAAAATCTGTAGCTCCAACGGTTTCGAAGATACAGCTATGTCGGAAGTAGCACATCTGATGAAAAAGGGCGTGGTCATTTTTAAAAGGGCGTGGTCATTGTCGGGCTTTTCGTCCCGGATAGAGATTTTGGCACACATCCCAAGTTGTTCCTTGGGGTCATATTAGCCTATAACAGTTGAGTTATCCTCTCCTAAATTATGTGCATACATGTCTAAGCCAGGTCCTCTACTAATAGCTGTATGTTGAAATATGTTGAAAACAGTCAAAACTTTACATGGGGTGTATTTACTTTTTCATGTGACTGTACATTGACACGTTCAATGAGTTGAGATACATTTATTGCAGAAAGTATAACAAATGTCTTTCTGAACTGCCACCGACGTTACGCTCGGCCAGAGGACACATACCGTGAAATGGGGTGAATAGGGACAGCAAGGTGAATAGGGACACAAACTGAAAAAAAGTTCGGAAACTTTTTTCGCTGAAAATTGATAACCATACTGATTTGTTGATATTTGGGTTGAAAGTGTTCTCTTGTTTTTTTCAAAAGCAACTTATAGTCCCTATTAACCCCATATATGGGTTAAATAGGAATAAATGGGATTTTTATGGCAACGGGTGAATAGGGACAGTCACTAATACAAAAAAAAAAAAAAAAAAGAAATAGGGAAAGTTTGAAGAAACTTTTTATCCCATATTTTTTTCATTGGCACCGTGGTTTATATTATGTGTGCATATTATGTGCATCCATCTGAGCTATCAATTTAGCAATAAGTTGGAAACTCAGGATTGTTTCGTGATTATTATTATTTTTCAAGGTTATCAGTGAATCAATGACTCTCTTAAATAATTACCATGACAAACCAAGACCAAAAGGCTACGGATGGGATGAAGTGGACGGACTCTTCCTACCATTGAAATGCCTTAGACCTCTACCGGATGAATCGACTGTGGGTGCCACACTTGCAAATCAAAAACAAGGTGGAACTGCAATATGTCAGGAGTGGCATGCTCTGTTTTCCACAAGAATGAAAAACATTGCGATGATTCTTCTTGGAATACTGTATTAGTGCAATGTAACAATGCAGAAGAAATTTATTTGTTATCATACATAATTCTTAGACATTCAAGTGGGATTCTTTGTAATATATAATTTTTGTTCATAGTATTTGGAAATATTTCAAAACAAAAAGGTTTTTTTTTTTTTGCTAAAAGTGCTGCAATCAAGTTTAAAATCTTGTGTATTTTTACTTCCCAATAGTGTAAATATTATTTTTATTTTGTATCCATCCTGTGGCTGTGGCACAACAGAGGCTCAAACTCAGAACCCTATGATCTTAAGTGAGCCACCTAAACAGTTAAGCCAATATGAGGCTTTAAAAAATAAATAAATAACGGCTCTAATCAAATAGATAAGGCTATATTTGAGGTTGCTGACCCCAAAAACATATTTTCACACCAGAATGTACTTTCTAGATCTAATGGTTCCTGTGATATATCAAGTGTGAATGTCGAGATATTCACTATTTTGGAAAATGGTGGCGGCAAATATAATGCCCTACAGTTTAAATGTCTACCCAAGTTTTTTCGATGTATACAAACAATCAAATTCTCTGTACATCAAAGTTTTGTGGCTTTATAGAATAGAGTGGCTTCAAGCATTTGGATCACCCTCGGTACAGCCATGACCCGGCCTGTAGTGACATATCTTCTGCCACATGTGAAGTGCCACTTGCTTAGCCACAGATTTGCCAATGATGAAGTGACCGAAGCAACCGAGATATGGCTGAATAACACCGCAGGCATCATCTGAAAATTTCTGTTTTACTGGCACAGACAGTTTGGAGGACAAAATAATGGGGAAATTGCATTAAAGTTTGTCTTTACTGGGAAAACCACATTTCCAAACTGACCTCCAAAGCCAGTCGCCGACTGGGCATCCTCCGTCGTGCGAAATCCTTCCTTGGCACACCTGAGCTCCTCACCACATACAAGGCCATACCCAACATACCCAACCTCACCACATACCCAGCCTGTCCACAAAGTTTTGTCTAAATCCATCCATAACTACTTGAGATATCCTGCTCACAGACAAACAGCCTGGGGTGAAAACATAACCTCCGTCCACCTCACCACATACAAGGCTTTCATCCGCAACTCAATGGAATACTGTTCCCCACTCTGGGCCAGTGCTCCTGCCTCACACCGAGCTCGTATTCACGCTGTTGAAACCAAAGCTTTCAGAATCATTGGAATCTCTGGTGATGAAGTTACCTCCGAGGGCCTTTCACTCACTCACCGCAGGCAGGTTGGTGGTCTTTCTGTCTTCTACCGACACCTCTGCGGCCTTACTCCCCCAGCTCTATCTGTGCTCTGTGCCTCAAATATTCCTACAGGTCGCACAAGATCTGCCAGCAACCCTATTATGGTGAAACTGCCAAAATCAAGACTCTCTGCTCACCTTCACTCTTTCATTCCCCTTTTCTCCCACCTCTGGAACAAACTCCCTCACTCTCTTCAATCCCACTCCTCCCTCCAGGTCTTTAAAACAGCTGTTCACCACCATCTCTTATATTTCCCCATCCAAAACCTTGATCTTTTCTACCCCCGTTAATCCACCACAAACCCACCTCTTCAAATGCCGTTTTCTTTCTGAAAGTCCTTGTAGAGTCCATCTTGTTTATCCCATGTACCTCGCCCCAGCCCTCTCCCTTCCATAAATCTTCCGATGTTCCTGTTCTCTGCTGTTGTTGTGCTTCCCTCTCTCCCCCCTATTGTCTCCCTTACCTTATATGATATGTTCTACGCGTTAGCTCTTTGACGAGCCTCGACTTATTACACAAAAAAGTCAATTGACACTCCATTTAAAACTGAAACGGTACTCTGTAGAACACATACCTCCACAAGGCTGAACAGTTTGCATTTTGCATCCACTGATAGGCCGGATCTGGATCCAGGCCTGAACCAAAATCGAATTAGCTTGTTCTTGTGACCTACCAAACTCTTCCACCAAGTTTTGTCATAATCCGTCTACAACTTTTTGAAATATCATGCTATATATTGTTTTTGGGCCCATCTCTCAATTCTGAAGAATCAGTTTTTTTTAAATGAAATTCTCAGATCCGGATCTTCACCAAAATTGAATCAAATTGGCCTTGTCAAACACCCAACCTGTCCACAAAGATTTGTCCGAATCCGTCCATAACTTTTTGAGATATCCTTCTCACAGACAAACAGCCAGGGGTCAAAACATAACCTCCGTCCACCTTCGGTAGCGGAAGTAATAACACTTGGATAGTTATGGTATATTGTTAGTATCTCAATCCTATAATTTTTGAGTACCATTTGTGCTTTGCGTTCATGTATAATTCTAAATTTTTTGACAAATGTGAGATGCTCCCAATGCCAGATTAATTTTGAGACTGAATTGTGAAAGTTGCAAGGCATAAGTTCTGTGCTGGCTGGGTGTTCTTTCTTCCCACCTCTTTCATTCATTCCTCCACCCTTCCTCCTACTCTCAGTCCTCCCCCATGCCCTCACAATCCTTCCAATCATTAATCCGCCTTCGGTTCTAATTGTTTTATGCTCTAACGTCAGAGGTCTGACATCTAACATCACATATCTGTCCTTCAAGGTTTTTGTTGCTTCTTATTGGTGTCGTCGGTTGATAAGACCCTGTGTACCGCAATAGGAAATGAGGTGCAGCGTGATTAACATTCCAGAATTCTGCTGTAGACCTCGACTACTGTATTTGTCCTGGATGTGATTTATGTACAAATTCCTCCAAATTATCTACATTCCAAAAAAAATCCTACCTTCTTGAATATCTTTTCAGGTTTGGTGTCCTTGCACCTTCATCTCCACAACAACCAGCATATTATGTATACTCGTTTGTTGACTTGGCATTACATTCACCCAAGGGCATTGCCATTTTTGAAGCAAAGGTCTCACCCAATTGGTGAGTTCACAACCAAGGTCTTCACCAATGGTGAAGATCTTTAATAATGTACCTGGTTATGAACGATTAACATTCTTTACTTCTTTTGTAGCTCCCCTGTCCCTATTTGGCTCCTCCGACAATGTCGTCATCAACTTGTCTATTTCATTGGCCATATTGAGTTGTTTACGTGCCGTGGAGTCTGGCACTTTACCTAGGTTGGTGTACCTGCTCTGTGATGTACCTTTTCAGTCAAGGTCGAGTAGTGCCAGGTATAGGATGAAGAACCTGTCTTGCTGGTGAAGGCTAGTGTCAATCTGCATTAGCTGACAAGTATAACAATGGATGAAAACACCAGGATGATGGTTGAGATATGCTAACCACCATGGGAAGGCAGGAGAAGCTGACGTTTCAGGTGTTAACCCTTCGGCGGAGCAATATTTTTTGTCTTACAATCACCCCCTTCTTTGGTGAAACAGAGAAGAGATTCTATCTAAGTCTGTCTTCTCTATTTTACCCAAGGAGCAATTGCTATGCCCAACTGAATCAACTGAAGCAAGCATAGAAGTATTGAAGAACTGTAGAGAACCACACCATTATCACTAAACTTTGGCATTATACGTCAGGCAAACAGGTGGCACTTGCCTTCTGATGTGACCACCAACCGGATGCCATATAACAGGGTTTGGCCACGACTACACAAGCTAAACTGCAGCAGCAACACACTTGGAGATATTAAATACCAGGATGGAAATGGGTCCACAGAGAAGTCTTATTTGGCACAAGAATTTCTCTGCTAGCATCAGTAGTAAGGAGAAAATACCCAGCCCACGAAAGACTAATATCCTAGAATCTCTTCCTTCTTCCAGTTCTGGCTTTGCCTCAATCTGGAGAGCAGAAGTCCATAAAGCCCCAACAAGTCTTCGTAACAGAACAAGGCCAAGCCTGGTGTTGGCTTAATGGTCCAGGTGGTTGGCTCGAGATGTTAGGGTCCTGAGTTTGAACCCCTTCCATTTGGTTAAATTAACACTGGGTGGGGTTGACGAGGCTGAGTCGTCCTTCCGAGGTCTACAAAATGAGTACCAATTTACTGGGATTAATGAGCCATTTGGGTATCCTGCATTGGAGTGGCGACCCATCACACAGCCGTGACCACAGAAAGTGGTGCAGTGAAGCAGCCACGGGCAAACCACGAAGCCCATCAATTGAGGTATGCCTGCTCTGTCAACAATGTTCGAAAGAAAAGTTGATTTCATTTTCAACATTTACCAAGCGCGAACAGATACTGGAAGATGCAAAATTTGACAAGAACTTGAAGGTATGTGTTGCAGATGTAAACTAGATGGTATTCATAGAATACTTACCCCATGCAGTGAACTTAGTGCGAGCCAACTCTTCTGTTTTTGAAGGGTTTTTTATTTGATCCAATATCGCTTCCAGACCACATGAAAGAAACAAGGAAGAGCAATCAGAGATTGCATACCCTCGCCAGGATGTATTTTCCATGGTTTTTAAGGCTTTTGAGTTAAAACAAATATGGCGGCCGAACCACGTGACAGATGACGTCATCATTATTAATTTTTCTCCACCAATGTAGCCCGAGATTATGCTCAAGAAATTTCTTCTTTATCGAATGAAGTTTTGTACTTGTCAAATTATGACGTCATAATGGAGGCACCTATGACATCATAATTAACAGGTGTTATTCCACATTGAGAGTTCTTTACAATGAGCCATGTCTCAATTTTTTCTATGCAGCGCTTTTAGAGATATAGAGGTGCAAATTTTTTCGGTTTTTCCAAGATGGCGGCCGAACCACGTGACCTATGATATCATCATTAAAAAAATTTATACAGGTGGAGTTGCACCTATGGTGAACATTTCATGCCAATCGGACCAACGGTTGCCGAGAAAATGAATTTTTAAAATGCACACACGGCACACGTACCCAACTGAATGCTGAACCCCGTTTTCGCTTCGCGAGTGCAGGGTAATAATTGGTCACACTGGTATTGCTGGACACATATCAAGGTTTTGACACGGTATGCAATCCGCTTTGCTTCTTAGCTCTCTGTTTTGTACTATTCAATGGTTCTTGCAAAACTTACAAACCTTCTCCATCCCCACAAACAGCCTGTTGATTCTGTGTGTACAGATTTTCACTCTATAGAATTTTCATCATATGTTTGGTGTTTGAGATTGTATCATTTGTTTGCCTTTACTTACTATACCATCTCATAAAAATACAAGTAAATGCAACATGCAGGGAATTAGAGTCTGTTGTTGATATAGTGGCCTGGGCAGTTCTTTGTGAGATTCTAAATGAAAAGGATTACCTGGAACTATTAAAGCATGGGTAGATGTCTCATTTATATTAATGGCTTCCTTCTCGTAACTACAGTGCAGTAACTGGTCTATATTGTCCCCCGTCTCACCGCGGAGCGAAAGGGAGACAATGGTTTCCCCCTCCGTCCGTGCGTGCGTCCGTCCGTCCGTCCGTGCGTGCATGCGTACGTGCGTGCGTGCGTCCGTGCGTCCGTCCGTCCGTGTGTGCGTCCGTCCGTGCGTGCGTCCGTCCGTCCGTCCGTCCGTGCGTGCATGCGTACGTGCGTGCGTGCATAAGCGAAGGACCGAATTCTAATTTGGTGTGTGGGTGCAACCCACGTCAAAATCCAAGATGGCCGCCGCCATGTATGTCTGAACCTTGTGAGCAGAATATCTTGAAAAATAAACGAAGTACCAACTTCTAATTTGGTGTGTGCGTGTATCTCGGGATAAGGAAGAACGCTATTGAAAATTGGGTCGCCACGTCAAAATCCAAGATGGCCGCCGCCATGTATGTCTGAACATTGTGAGCGAAATATCTTGCAAAATAAACGAACTACTAACTTCTAATCTGGTGTGTGGGTGTATCTACGCATAAGGAAGAATGCTATTGAAAATTGGGTCGCCACGTCAAAATCCAAGATGGCCGCCTTGCGTCTTCCACTTTGTCAACTCACATCACTTCACCGACGGGGGACCTAGGCGTAACGCTTGTTTTGATTACAAATGGCGGAGGGGTCTCATGGCAGCCAGCGGGGGTGGAGTAAGCACCCGCAAGGTCAAAATGTTTACTCCTTCGAGAGCACAGATTGACAGCACTCGTACTCTACCGGAGATGGCGAAGATGGTGGAGTCACAGGACCAGTGGATGGGATATGGAAGGTTCTGGCCATGCTCTCATTTCTGATTGGCTGATTTACTATAGAAGAGAGATGTTGGTCGGTGTCGCCATTTTTCTCAGAGATGGCTGAACGGATCTTCATCAAACTTTCAGAGGTTCATCAGTGGGTGCCTGGGAGTGTTTAGGCAAAAAAAAAACATTTATGAAAAAAAAAGTTCGTTTTTTTTGGAATAAAAAAAATCGCTCGATAGTGCCTAAACCTTTTTGATTAATGACAGTTATATGCAAGTACACATTCGCATAAATAAATACAAAACAAGTACCAGACATTTGAACACAAATAATCAAACAATACTGGAAGCGGTCGAAGTTGGCGATAAGGCTTTTTCTGGTCTTCATCAATGATCTCTCTGACTCTCTTGAAAATCCTCTCTATCTCTTTGCTGATGACTCCACTCTCTGCTGCTCCATTCCTCTTCCCTCAGATCGGCAGTCTGCAGCCTCCTCACTCTCTGAAGACTTGGACAAAATCACAGACTGGTCAAACAAGTGGAACATGTCTTTCAATCCTGACAAATCTCACACTCTTACTATGTCTCTCCGAAAAGATCGACTGGACAACCCTCCCATCTACTTTCTCAACAATCCTCTCCAAGAAGTTCTGTCGCTCAAGCTTTTGGGTCTCACTATCTGCCATGATCTTTCTTGGGAAAACCACATTTCCAAGCTGGCCTCCAAAGCCAGTCGCCGACTGGGCATCCTCCATCGTGCGAAGTCCTTCCTCGGCACACCTGAGCTCCTCACCACATACAAGGCTTTCATCCGCAGCTCAATGGAATACTGTTCTCCCCTATGGGCCGGTGCTCCTGCCTCACACCTAGCTCGGCTTCACGCTGTTGAAACCAAAGCTTTCAGAATTATTGGAATCTCCCACGATGAAGCTATCTCTGAGGGCTTTTCACTCACTCACCGCAGGCAGGTAGGTGGTCTTTCTGTCTTCTACCGACTCCTCTCCGGCCTTGCACCCCCAGCTCTCTCTGTGCTCTGTCCCCAAAATATTCCTACAGGTCGCACAAGATCTGCCAGCAACCCTCTGATGGTTAAACTGCCGAAATCTCGGCTCTCTGCTCACCTTCACTCTTTCATGCCTCTTTTCTCCCGCCTCTGGAACAAACTCCCTCACTCCCTTCAATCCCACCCCTCCCTCCAGGTCTTTAAAACAGCTGTTCACCACCATCTCTTATCTTCCCCCATCCAAAACCTTGATCTTTTCTACCCCGCTAATTCACCCCAGATCCACCTTGTTTGAAATTCCAACTTCTTTCCTGGAAGTTCTGGCAGTGTCCATATGTTTTATACCTCTCCCACCGCCCCCTTCCCATGCCCCCCCCCCCCCCAAAGCCCTCGCCCTCTCTCAGATCTCTCGATGTCTCCATGTCTCTCGGTCCCTGCTCTCAAATGTTGTGTTTGTGTCCTTCCCCCTCTCTCCCCATCGTGTCTACCGCTCCCGATGTTATATGTTTTATGTGTCGGTTTGTCTTTCTGTGTGATTAATGTTCGCTCTTTCACGAGCCTCGATCTTGTATACAAAAAAAACAAAAAAAACAAAAAGGCTTCTTCTTCTTCATGACCGTCATCAAACTTAACTCAGAAATGTGATCAACGGTACATTCAGGAGCAAATATTCAACGCAAAGGTAAAATGATGATTTGACATTTGTGATGGATTCTGATTTGGATGTAATTGCTTTCTAAATTTATTTGTCCTCGTTTCAAATATGTTAATGTTTCTTTTTCTCTTGAGCAAAGCCGGGGACTCCAGCTATAAACACTTATATACTTTACTCGGGGTCCAAATATAAATACAACTTTGTCTCGGGGGTAACATAGGCTATGTGGCCGCGGAGGTGTGGGGAACCAGGAGAGGAGCGAAAATTCTCTATGTAAATGTTTACCGTGTAGCGCCACCTGGTGATGGTGGCAGAGGGTATTACAATTTCCGTTTTTACCTGTGCAACACTGAGGTTATGAAGCACTCTTTGCACAGGTAAATCTTTCCTCCTTCCTTACCCCAAGACGGAGGGGCCTGTCAAAGCCCCCCACCCCCAAATATATGAAGCATATCTTTCCCCTCCCTCTCCGCCCACCTCCTCCTTCCACTCCCCCCACACCCTTCCTCACTCCTCCCGCTCCTGCTGCCTTACCCCCCAACACCCCACCACAACGCCAGGTACTCCTGCTAGTTATCCTATAAAAGAGGAACATCCTAGATGAGTCAGTGTTTCAGGAAGGTCAGTGATTCGGCAAACAACGGTGTAGCAGCATTTCCCCATGTATCGATGGTTCAAGAGCTGCTAAGGTCTGGCACTTGGCTCCTTGGCTCTCTACTTCTACGGTAGTTCACCATAGTATTCAGCTGTTGGAGAGATCAGCTGTGGAGATGTATCGAGATCTGCCGGAAATGTTGCCCCAGTACTGGGCCCCAGTAATTGAGATTGAACTTTTTGCTCTCTCTCTCACATCATCTGTCTTTTATTGTATTGTCTATACATGTAGTTTTTTTTTTTTTGTTTTTTTTTGTATACTGAATCGAGGCTCGTGAAAGAGCTAACATTTATTTCACAAACAAATCAACCAGACAAACAAAATATACAAAAAGAGGGAGCGGAAGACAAGATGGGGAGAGAAGGGGAAGCACACAACCACAACATTTGAGAGCAGGGAGAAGTGTGGGAGGGAGAGGGCTTGGGGGCAGGAGGCATGGGAAGGGGAGGGGGGGGGGGGGAGAGGTATAAAACACAAGGGGACCGAAATTAGCGGGGGTAGAAAAGATCAAGGTTTTGGATGGGGGAGGATAAGAGATGGTGGTGAACAGCTGTTTTAAAGACCTGGAGGGAAGAGTGGGATTGAAGAGAGTGAGGGAGTTTGTTCCAGAGGCAGGAGAAAAGAGGAATGAAGGAGTGAAGGTGAGCAGAAAGTCTTGATTTTGGCAGTTTAACTATAAGAGGGTTGCAGGCAGATCTTGTGCGACCTGTAGGAATATTTGTGGGACAGAGCCCAGAGAGGGCTGGGGGGGCAAGGCCAGAGAGGAGTCGGTAGAAGACGGAAAGACCACCAACCTGCCTGCGGTGAGTGAGTGAAAGGCCCTCGGAGGTAGCTTCATCGCGGGAGATTCCAATGATTCTGAAGGCTTTGGTTTCAACAGCGTGAAGGCGGGCTAGGTGTGAGGCAGGAGCACCAGCCCAGAGGGGAGAGCAGTAATCCATAGAGCTGCGGATGAAAGCCTTGTATGTGGTGAGGAGCTCAGGTGTGCCAAGGAAGGACTTCGCACGACGGAAGATGCCCAGTCGGCGACTGGCTTTGGAGGCCAGATTTGAAATGTGGTTTTCCCAGGAAAGATCATGGCAGATAGTGAGACCCAAAAGCTTGAGTGACAGAACTTCTTGGAGAGGATTATTCAGAAAGTGGATGGGAGGGTTTTCCAGTCGGTCTTTTCGGAGAGACATCGTAAGAGTGTGAGATTTATCAGGATTGAAAGACATAGTGTGACATGTTATGACTATGAGTGTGAGGTGATTCCTCACCACATGACATGTGACATGTAGTAACATGTTATGTGCATTACCACAGGATTTAAGGCTGTGGTTAATTCTGTGTATACATATTATCCTTGAAGCGTTGTCCCTTAATGCCAAAAGCAGCATTTCCCAATCTGGGGGAAATTTCCCCTTGGGGGGAAATTTTAGGATTCCAGGGAGGAAACTTATTCCAAGGGAATACATTATTAGGATTCGTGTAATATTGTGCTTCAGTGAATAAATCTCAAATCTTTAATTAGTTGTTAATAGAATTTTTACTTAACATAATCATTTATAACATCATCGGTAAATAAGAATTTATATCCAAATATTTTTTTTAAATAAAATTTATATGTGTGAGTGTGTGTGTCTCTGTGTGTGTGTAGGTTGTCATGATTTCCACCAATCAAAATACAAACAATTATTTTGCACAAATGTATTTGTTGTGTTTGTGATATTACATTTTTATAGGCAATTTAGGTTGAAGATTTAGGTTGAATGTTTTTTTTTCAAGAAAGAACCCCTCAGCACATACCTAGGGGAGGGGTAGGTGCAGACTGGAAGTTTGGGACGATAACACCTCACCACCACGTAATTTAAAACACCTCACCACCACGTAATTAAAAACACCTCACCACCAAGTAATTCAAAACATCTCACCACCAAGTAATTCAAAACACCTCACCACCACGTCGTTCAAAACACCACACAGCCATAAAACACTTCATAAAAACACCTCACCAACACGAAATTAAAAACACCACCACGAAATTGAAAACACTTCACAGCCATCAAACATTAAAAACACCTCACAGCCATAAAACACATAATAAAAACACCTCACCACCACCAAATTAAAAACACCTCACAGCCATAAAACACATAATAAAAACACCTCACCACCACCAAATTAAAAACACCTCACAGCCATAAAACACATAATAAAAACACCTCACCACCACCAAATTAAAAACACCTCACAGCCATAAAACACATAATAAAAACACGTCACAGCCATAAAACACATAATAAAAACACCTCACCACCACCAAATTAAAAACACCTCACAGCCATAAAACACATAATAAAAACACGTCACAGCCATAAAACACATAATAAAAACACCTCACCACCACCAAATTAAAAACACCTCACAGCCATAAAACACATAATAAAAACACGTCACAGCCATAAAACACATAATAAAAACACCTCACCACCACCAAATTAAAAACACCTCACAGCCATAAAACACATAATAAAAACACCTCACAGCCATAAAACACATAATAAAAACACGTCACAGCCATAAAACACATAATAAAAACACCTCACCACCACCAAATTAAAAACACCTCACAGCCATAAAACACATAATAAAAACACCTCACCACCACCAAATTAAAAACACCTCACAGCCATAAAACACATAATAAAAACACCTCACCACCACGTCATTTAAAAACACCTCACCACCACGTCATTTAAAAACACCTCACCACCACGTCATTTAAAAACACCTCACCACGTCATTTAAAAACACCTCACCACCAAGTAATTCAAAACACCTCACCACCACGTAATCCAAAACACCTCACCACCACGTAATTATAAACACCTCACCACCACGTCATTTAAAAACACCTCACCACCACGTCATTTAAAAACACCTCACCACCACGTCCTTTAAAAACACCTCACCACCAAGTAATTAAAAACACCTCACCACCACGTCATTTAAAAACACCTCACCACCAAGTAATTCAAAACACCTCACCACCACGTCATTTAAAAACACCTCACCACCACGTCATTTAAAAACACCTCACCACCACGTCATTTAAAAACACCTCACCACCAAGTAATTCAAAACACCTCACCACCACGTCATTTAAAAACACCTCACCACCACGTCATTTAAAAACACCTCACCACCAAGTAATTCAAAAGACCTCACCACCACGTCATTTAAAAACACCTCACCACCACGTCATTTAAAAACACCTCACCACCAAGTAATTAAAAACACCTCACCACCACGTCATTTAAAAACACCTCACCACGTCATTTAAAAACACCTCACCACCAAGTAATTCAAAACACCTCATCACCAACTAATTCAAAACACCTCACCACCACATAATTAAAAACACCTCACCACCACGTAATTATAAATACCTCACCACCACATAATTCAAAACACCTCACCACTACGTCATTTAAAAACACCTCACCACCATGTGATTTAAAAACACCTCACCACTACGTCATTTAAAAACACCTCACCACCACATAATTCAAAATACCTCACCACCACGTGATTCAAAACCACCACAACGTTATTAAAAACACTTCACAACCACGGAAACAAAAGTTTGAGGGAGTCGTTAAGTGAGAACACAGACACTGCCCAGATGTGTCGATATATAGATAAATGACTGTACGCGAGTTGCCGTTTTGTCATGGTTTAAACCAATCATAATTCAAACAATTATTTTGCACGAATGTATTTGTAATATACGTGATATCACATTTTATAAACGATTGAAGTTGAAAAAAAAAATTCCCCCAAAAAAAAAAAAAAAAAAAATAGGAAATTAAAAAAAGAAATACCCTTAGGACATACCGACGGGAGAGATATGTACATACCAGAAGTTTGGTACGATTTCACAAAAGTTTGAGAAAGTAGTTCAGTGACAACACAACACAGGACAGGACAGACACTGCACAGATATATATATATAAGGGGGGGAGGGGTGGGGGGAAATCCGGACGGTTGAACTGGTTGAAGGGGGAAACGACAGAAAAAAGGTTTGGAACCACTGCTCAAAAGGATCTGCAGTTAAGTTAAATTGATGGACATAATAATTAATCTAGTCGATCTGTTGCATAACCAGTTTTTCTTGTGGTTCGTTTCTGGCCTGTTTTATTTAATCCCTGCATGGATTATTGAGTCAATCACCACCGTGGGATTAATCGGTTTGTAAAATTGAAATTAATACCTGTAATAGATCTCGCTGGTTGATAAATTATTACAACAGTGTTGCAATGGGCCAGGTGTTAAGAAACCTGCTCCATGACAATCCTTATTAAAATTATTCATAAAAAATATTAGAGCGAAGTCGATGGAGCCCCATCGCAAATTCCCACGTTTCTCACCTAAAGCAAAGTTGAAAGATGGAAAAAAGTTCCACTAGGAATGATCTAATGTCAAATTTAGAGTTAAAATATTTTTTCCCCCATTTTGACCCCCATCACCTCAAGTCCACACCCCCCTGGTGCATGAACTGGGGGTCAAATAAAAAAATTACATATTTAATACCCCTCCCCTATGTTGTTTGCACATAAAAAGTTGCATTAAAAAAATATTTTTAATGTTCTCAAAATTTCATTTTTCGGTATTCGACCTTTTGACCCCACCCCAAGGGGCAGAGCCAAAAATGATCCTGCTCTTGCACCTTCATGACATGTGATGATCATAACTACCAAATTTGGTGAATTTCTGCCCAACCGTTTAGGATGAGAGGGTGTAGCGGACGGACAGACAGACAGACAGACAGATAGATAGGCGGAGCCTGTTACATCACTTCCCCTCCGCCCCCAATTTTTCAAAAAGTGTGGGGAATAGTCCTATCAATAAATATTGTCCAAGCTGAAGTTTGAACACAAAGATGTGAAAAGATGAAAAGCATCTTCCACCAGGGGAATAGTGACATTGGTATGGCATATGGGGGGTGATGGGAGTTTTGGGTGCAACTGTTGGACACGTGGTGCACAGAGCACTGATGGTGTGAAGCTCAATTCCACAACAGGTGCAAACATCCTACTCACACATGAGAAAGCGTTCCTCTGTGTGTTTCGGCTCAATGCATTGAAAATTTTCCTCCACCTGTATTTCAAGGTACGCGTATCGAGAGACGATCTTCATGTATGTTAAAAAACAACACCTCTTTATTCCTATCCAGGGTAAACTTCTGCGTCACTGCAATCCCTGTTATCACTTTTCCCACGCTTGCTTGTGTCTCACCCTTTCCTGTGTGCTTGTCATAACATGTGATAGAAGAACACAAAGCTTCACTGAAACGTCCCTGCTAGTGTTTGGGGCAAGGCCACAGACAAGGCTGCTCTGTCATGTATACCCTGCAGACAAGGTAGATATTCCGTGGGAGGTGAAGCCTTTTGGTTTCCTTATTATCCACTTCTGCCCTTCTATAAGGCTATCTATTAATTAGGTACTCAAATATGGCATAATCTTGCGACCTTGAACCCAAAGCATATACATACTAGAACTTTGTCTCTGGGATTCAATTCTGCCACAGAGGGCCTTTGCGAATGTTAAAGTTTTGCCAAAAAGAAAAGTATAAATTTCTGATAACAGAGTATAAGCCTTAACATTAGTGGGGTGGGAATTTTATTTTATTTGAATGATTTAATGAGAAACAAGATATCGACACGAGCTCTGTACAAATTAGATCGAGTCATGTTCCGTCATGCTTGGGGAAGTTAATTCAATGGATATTTGATGAAGTTAACCCGACGATGTGATCGTGTCCTGTCCGCACAGGACATGCGTATGCCTGAAGTGCAGACGTCGGTGAAGTCAGCACCATTTACCCTTTATCCGCTTCAATGTATTGATTGTACCATTACAAACTAGAACGGCATTCAGAAGAGAGCATACCTGCACCAGGTGAACGGTTTACGTTTTGTATCCCAGAGTAGACCAGAAAATCACAATACAGAATCACATTTAATCAAAATCATCCGTCTACAATTTTTTGAGATATCCTGCAATGTATCGTCTTTGGCCCCATCTCCCAATGGTGAAGAATCACTTAAAAGATTATACGAGCTGGATCCGGATCTTCACCAAAATCGAATCAATTCTTCGTTGTCACACACACAACCTGTCCATCAAGTTTCGTCCAAATCCGTCCATAACTTTTTGAGATATCCTGCTATACAGTGCATTCAGAAAGTATTCAGACCCCTTCACTTTTTTCACATTTTGTTATGTTGCAGCCTTTTGCTGAAATCGTTTAAATTCATTTTTTCCCTCCTCAATCTACACTCAATACCCCATAATGTCAAAGAGAAAACAGGATTTTAAAACGTTTTGCAAATTTATTAAAAAGAAAAAACTGGAATTTCACATTGACATAAGTATTCATACCCTTTGCTATGACACTTGAAATTTAGCTCAGGTGCCTCCCATTTCTCTTGATCATCTTTGAGATGTTTCTACACCTTGATTGGAGTCCACCTGTGGTAAATTCAATTGATTGGACATGATTTGGAAAGGCACACACATGTCTATATAAGGTCTCACAGCTGACAATGCATATCAGAGCAAAAACCAAGCCATGAGGTCGAAGGAACTACCTGCAGAGCTCAGAGACAGGATTGTGTCGAGGCACAGATCTGGGGAAGCCTACAAAAAAAATCTCTGCTGCATTGAAAGTTCCAAGAGCACAGCGGCCTCCATAATTCTTAAATGGAAGAAGTTTGGAACAACCTGGACTCTTCCTAGAGCTGGCCGCCCGGCCAAACTGAGCAATCGGGGGAGGAGGGCCTTGGTAAGAGAGGTGACCAAGAACCCGATGGTCACTCTGGCTGAGCTCCAGAGATCCTGTGTGGAGATGGGAGAAACTTCCAGAAGGACAACCATCACTGCAACACTCCACCGATCTGGGCTTTATGGCAGAGTGGCCACACGGAAGCCAAACAGTTCAATCTTGGTTTCATCAGACCACATAATCCTGTTTCTCACAGTCTGAGAGTCCTTTAGGTGCTTTTTTGCAAACTCCAAGCGGGCTTTCATGTGTCTTTCACTGAGGAGAGGCTTCCGTCTGGCCACTCTGCCATCAAGCCCAGATCGGGGGAGCGTTGTAGTGATGGTTGTCCTTCTGGAAGTTTCTCCCATCTCCACACAGGATCTCTGGAGCTCAGCCAGAGTGACCATCGGGTTCTTGGTCACCTCTCTTACCAAGGCCCTTCTCCCCCGATTGCTCAGTTTGGCAGGGCGGCCAGCTCTAGGAAGAGTCCTGGTTGTTCCAAACTTCTTCCATTTAAGAATTATGGAGGCCGCTGTGCTCTTGGAACTTTCAATGCAGCAGAGATTTTTTTTGTAGGCTTCCCCAGATCTGTACCTCGACACAATCCTGTCTCTGAGCTCTGCAGGTAGTTCCTTCGACCTCATGGCTTGGTTTTAGCTCTGGTATGCATTGTCAGCTGTGAGACCTTGTATAGACAGGTGTGTGCCTTTCCAAATCATGTCCAATCAATTGAATTTACCACAGGTGGACTCCAATCAAGGTGTAGAAACATCTCAAAGATGATCAAGAGAAATGGGAGGCACCTGAGCTAAATTTAAAGTGTCATAGCAAAGGGTATGAATACTTAGGTAAATGTGATATTTCGGTTTTTTTTTTAAAATAAATTTGCAAAACTTTCTAAAATCCTGTTTTCTCTTTGTCATTATGGGGTATCGAGTGTAGATTGATGAGGGAAAAAATGAATTTAAACGATTTCATCATAAGGCTGCAACATAACAAAATGTGAAAAAAGTGAACGGGTCTCAATACTTTCTGAATGCACTGTATGGATTGTATCATAACATAAGAGGTTAATTGGGTTAGGGTTCATACCTGTTTGAACCTGCTATCTTATTTACCCCCTTTTTTGTAATGGTACAATCCACAACTCCCCCTTTTTTGTAATGGTACAATCCATACATTGATTCCGGTAAAGGGTGCTAACTTCACGGATGTGAAGTGCATGGGAACCTGAGTGGGGTCATCAAAAAGCTTCTCCGTTGGCCCTGGTCATCCCATCGCTCCACTCTATAGCCTGCTCTCCTCGATCTCATGATGGAAAAGGAGGAAGATACTAGAAACGTGGTGCTGTATAATGTAGAGCTGCTGAAGCTGAGAACGATGGTGAAGCTGCTGCTACTGTTTTAGGATGCTTCCTTGCCGGATGGACTGTGCTCGCTTCCTGAATGGGCCAACTGATCATACATGTTGCAACGGCACATTGCAGACAGCTTCGCCTTTCTCTGAGGGCACGCTGCGGATACATCAACTGCAGTGACCGGGCATTGGTGAAACCATGAGATAAAGCACCAAACCGCTACTCTGGTTCCTCCTTGGCCTTGGCCTGAACGAGTGGCTTCGGACCTCGTCTTACTATAATTCACCAAATGTCTGTCCGTCTGTCCGTCCGCAAAAACGGCTGAACCGATCGCAACGAAATTTTGGCTGGGTAATCCTGGGACCCCCTGGAGTAACATAGGCTATATTGTTTTCCAAATTTTCCAATTTTTCCACTTTTCCAGTTTTTCCAAACACGATGGAATAATATTTACCGATATGAACAGTGATGTGGCTTTTTTTGAAATTCTACAAACACTGTTTAGATTTTGATGATTTGCATGTGATATGATTTAACGGATGTTATATAAATCGTTTAAAATAAAAAATTTCAATTTCTGATATTTTGCCTTTTCATTTTGGCCTCCCAATTGAAGCCCCGCCCATAGTGCGGGTACCGTTGCTAGTTTGGTCAAAGTAGGAAAGACAGGAGCTCTGACAATTTTACAATTTCCTGTTTGCTTCCTACGTCTATAAATGTGTTTGTGTTCTGTTTATTGTGTGATATAAGGTATACGTCACAGAGCAGTGCTGTTATTCAGATGTTCTATTCTGTGAGCAAATAGTTACAACCTGTCCACTTCTGAGTTGAATGAGCACCTGCATAAACCTAAAGCAAACTGACCCGGAAATAGGTAGTGATTTTTTTTACGAGTCAGTGGTGTTTTTATGTATATAAAGTTCTTGTTCTTTCGTATGCAGCACAAGGCTCTGGCTGTGGGATAGCATCATTGGCTGAGGGCCTGGCAATGCCCTCTACGGGTTAGGGCAGGAATTTAGTAATTTGTTCATGGTGATGGAGATATCTCCCCTACTCTTGGACTTGGTGAAGTACACCATGGGGTCTTCAACGTCGACCGACTAACGCTGGCAGACGGGTTGCCCTGTTATGATGTCTGGCAGACCGGATGCCCAGGATGCCCGGTCTGTGAATCGCCCGGTCTGTGAAACACCAGGAAGACCGTTTAAAGATGGGTCGAGATTATTTTCACCATAGGTGCAACTCCACCTGTATAATTTTTTTAAATGAAAATTATGACGTCATAGGTCACGTGGTTCGGTCGCCATCTTGGAAAACCGAAAAACTTTGCACCTCTATATCTCCGAAAGTGCTGAATAGAAAACAATGAGACATGGCTCATTGGAAAGAACTCTACATGGGGAATAACATCTGTGAATGATGATGTCATAGGTGCCTCCATTATGACGTCATAATTTGACAAGTACAAAACGTCATCCGATCAAGATGAAATTTCTTGAGCATAATCTAGGAATAAATTCGTGGAGAAAAAAAATAATGATGACGTCATCTGTCACGTGGTTCGGCCGTCATATTTGTTTTGACACAAAAGCCTTTAAAACCACGGAAAATACATCCTGGCGAGGGTTTGCAATCTCCGATTGCTCTTTTTCTTGTTTATGTATGTATACTGGCCTGGCTCAGAATCCTTGATGTGTACACCTCAAAAAAAAGTTATTGGATCAATAAAAGTGATCGGATGACAGAGTTTCAGCCCCAGCCCACAACAACAGAGTAAAACCAAATCTCAATGAACATGAACAGCAGTCTCACACTAGGTGATCGGAGATAAACTCACCCGATGTTACATGTCAGGCAGCACTCGATCACTGTACAATGAACTACAGTTGAGTGTGATAAGTATTTTTTGACCCTGAACCTCCACTTCACTGTTTATTCTACCAGGTGAGCGCCAGAGTTTGTTTTTCCCCTTTGTTTTTCTTTGTGCAAGCATGCAACCTTATGTGCACCTTTGATTGATATTTTCAGAGTATGTAGGATCTATCATTTGCTATATACAAGCACAACACACACACACACACACACACACACACACACACACACACACACACACACACACACACACACACACACACACACACCACTTCACACATCAGTGCAAACACCTACCATTTCTACAACTTCAACATCTTATCATTTACTTGCTGATAAGCACTCGTTAAAGTTGTGCAAAGGTGAACATAACATATGTAGAGGGTTTATAAAATAATAACAGTGCGCATACTTGTATTTTTTGTGTAAGTGTAATCATTATAAAACCGTTTTATGCACAAATACATCTGCTAAACCAGTAGGAGTGGCCAAACACAACGACAACCTGGTTGGGCTGGGACCAAGGACACATTGTTTAAGATTGGTGTGAGGTTTGTGGAATGTACCAATTCACAGATCAGGGTTCGCTTTGCTAAGGCCTAGCCGTTTACTACAATGGTGGCTGAGAACAGTTTGAAGATGTGAGGCTTGTTCGAAAAAGCCAAATAATTTCACTAAGCTTCGAATTTCCAGAAAGTCACAACTGATGGTACAGGGTGCCAATTAGGACACACAGGTGCACTCAACCGTTAAAATACCAACCCGAACATGACTGAACTTCAGAGGAAACGTTTAATATCCCATTTTCAGCTTTATGAATGGAATAAAGGTCCTGGTGATCCCAAGAGGATCGTGTTTCATCATGATTATCAACAACGATGGTCTGGAAGTGATGTTGCTGTTGTTTCGTATGCAGCCTGTGGCTGCTGGTTGCATCATTTTCTGGAAGTGCGGCTGTGGTGCTGATGCAGACCCCTGTTACCAGGAAGCCGGTACTCATTTTGCCGACCTCGGAAGGATGACAGGCTGAGTCAACCCATTTAGTGTTCATTCCTGTTCTGTTTAATTCTTTCCTGAAGGTTCTAGCAGTGTCCATGTGGTTTTTACCTCTCCCCCCCCCCCGGCCTTCCCGTTCCTCCTCCCCCCCAAGCCCTCCCCCTCCCACAGATCTCCCGATGTCCCTGCTCTCGACTGTTGTACTCGTGTGCCTCCCTCTCTCCCCCGATCTTGTCTCCCGCTCCCTTTATTGTATGTTTTGTTTGTCCGATTGTTTTCTTTGTGATTAATGTTGGCTCTTACACGAGCCTCGATCTTGTATACAAAAAAAAAGAAAAAGAATAATTCAATGCACCTGGAAGTGATCACGTACTTTCTTTCTTTTTAGCTCACCTGGAATGAAGTTCAGGGGAGCTTATGCGATGGCGCGTCGTCCGTCCGTCCATCCGTAAACACTTGCAACCTCTTCTCTGAAACCGCTGAAGGGATTTTGACCAAACTTGGCACAAATTATATTTGTTGTGTTGCGACTAAAGTTTGTTCACGGCATTTTAAAAAATCGGGATCAAAGGGGGTTTACTGGGGGGTCAAAATGGATCCAGGTTTGATGGTAGTCAAAATGATGGTCAAAATGGATCCAAAATGGAACCAAATACCCCAAAATAGGCATTTGCTTTCTTCTTAGAAACTACACACACAATTTCGATGGAACTTGACCACAACCTTCATCATCCGTGATGTACAATGTTTGTTCACGCCATTAGAAAAATTGGGATCTTAGGAGGTGTAGGAGGTGTAGGGGGGGGGGGGCGGTAGGGGTTGCCCCCCAAAATAGGTATTTTTTTGTTTGTTTGTTTAAAGTCTTATGATTATGTTGGTATGATTCTACATGCTGCCCTGTCTTCTAGCAACCATTGAAATTGGTTTAAAATACCTTCAGTCAGTGCAGTATACGGTTTATTCCACCAGGTGAGCACTAGAGGTATTGCCCCTATGTTTTTCTTCGTGCAAGCATGCAACCTTATGTGCACCTTTGATTGGTATTTTCAGAGTATGTAGGATCTATCATTTGCTATATACAAGCACAACTGCCATAAAATCTGGAAACACGAAGAAATGCATTATGGGAGGAATGGTGGAGACTCTTACCTGGAACCGATGAAAGACTGGCAGCAAATGTTAGAGTAAGGGAGCAAGCTTGGCTTACATGTGCAAGGGATGCCCTACAATAACCTAAATGGCCACGCAAGACTTGTTACCCATATACCATATAAAACACAGTGTGTGTGTGTGTGTCTGTGTGTGTGTGTGTGTGTGTGTGTGTGTGTGTGTGTGTGTGTGTGTGTGTGTGTGTGTGCACATCCGGTATATCCAAGTTGTCAGGGCTGATATCAGGAGATTTTACAGCATTTATCACTTAACAAACATCGTGCATGTTCTCCACTGAAATATACTTTTTGTCAAACAATTTAAATACAGTATTTAAAATCCCACAAGCTTATGTTTGAAATCGGCTTCTTGGACACACAAAGTCTCGTTCTTTACAATCAAAGAGAGTTCGAGAAAACGTTTCACTCGTTTTGAGACAGCTGCAGCATTGTGGGAAGGCTTGGGCTCCCTCAGTGACTCACGGCTATGACGAGTCTGATGTTAACCAATCAGCGTCGGTCTTGTGAGCCAATCAGCATCCACGTGTGAGTGCAAGTTGCTTTGATCCTCGATATCCGGCATTCTTACTGTTTTTACCGCAATTTATTGTTTCATTTAATATTTCGATTTTGCAGTCCCAATCGAGTATTCATTTATCATATATACTCAGTTCAGGTTAATCCTAAAATTGAGAATGACGGTACTGTGGCGGACACAAAATCCCACTGGCGTGGTGACATCATTCCGCGCACCAAGTGGGCGGTGGCCACGCCCGAGGGGTAGGCGTGGCCTCATGATATACACCGGGCGCCCAGCCCGGAGCGGGCCAGTGTTACAGTGAGCTCCTGCAATAAAGACGCTTATGAGTTACCGCTTGTCCGCTTCCTCCTTGCTCGCAAGCAGCGCGCGTAACGCCGCGCTTTACTGGTGACCCCCTCGACGTTGGATCTGCCGGAGCGATCCTTCCACACGCGACGCCATGGCCATGGCCAACTTCGTCAAACTTCCGGAATTTTGGGAGGCTCAGGCCGAAGTCTGGTTCATCCAGGCCGAAGCCCAATTTCAGCTTCGGCGCCTCACCGGCGATGACACGCGCTATTGCCACGTCGTCGCCTCTCTCGGGCCCGGCACGGCCGCTCGAGTTGTGTCCGTCCTTCGCCACCCACCGGACGGCCACAAGTACGAGGTACTCAAGCGGCTACTCCTAGCCACGTTCGGCCTCACGGACGACGCACGGGCCGACCGCCTCCTGGATCTCCCCGAACTCGGTGACACGCGCCCGTCGGTCCAAATGGACCATATGCTGTCACTGTTGGGCGACGAAGCCCCCGGTTCTCTATTCCGGGCGCTTTTCCGTCGCCAACTTCCAGCGCAGGTTCGCCTCGCGTTGGCCGGGACCGGGCTAACGGAACCCCGAGCATTGGCAGCCGAGGCGGACAGGTACTTCGCCGCTTCGGACACGCGGGCGAGAGTCGGCGTGGCCGTCACGGCCCTCGAGGCTGACGATGATGCTGCTGTTCCACAGCATCAGCTTCTACAGCATACGCAGCATGCGGATACGCACCTCGTGAACGCCGCCACGCCCCGCCCACCGCCGCGGCGAAAACCGCCACCGCGGGGAAACCCGCCAACTACACCGGCCTGGCTGAGCCAGCCACGCTCCTCCAGCTCCACCACCTGGTGCTGGTTCCACGCCAAGTTCGGCCACGAAGCTCGGCAGTGTCATCCGCCATGCTCCTTCAACAGGTCGGGAAACGCCCGGGCCAGCGCTCAATAGTGGCGATGAGCGCCGGCCGTTCGAGCAGCCTGCTGTTCATAACGGACACCTTCTCCGGGCGCCGTTACCTGTGCGACACGGGAGCGCAGGTGAGTGTCATTCCCGCCGGCACGTCAGACAAGCACGCCGCGGGTGGGGGCCCCGCGCTGCTTGCCGCGAACGGGACGCCCATCCGTACGTACGGAAAACGCTGCCTCTCTCTGCGGTTTGGAGGGCAGGTTTTCCGATGGACGTTCGTCACCGCCGACCTGTCCATGGCACTGCTGGGCGCGGACTTCCTGTGCGCTAATGGGCTCCTGGTCGACGTCAAGTGCAGACGTCTTGTCCAGGCCGAGACGTTCAGCTCGCTCGCTTGTGCGTTGCCCAGCTCAACCAGCTTGCCAAGCGGCTTGCCGAACGGTTCGGTTCCGGCCACGTTGGTCTGTACGCTTCCGGCAGCGGACGCATTCACCCGCCTCCTCGCCGGCTTCCCGGCCCTCACGCGGCCCACCTTCTCAGCGGGGGCCGTCAAGCACGGGGTGGCCCATCACATCCCCACCGTCGGGCCACCGGTCTACGCCCGGGCACGCCGCCTCGAGCCGACGAAGCTGGCGGTGGCAAAAGCGGCGTTCGCTACCCTGGAGCGACTCGGCATCGTTCGGCGCTCAGAGAGCGCTTGGGCGTCGCCGCTGCACATCGTGCCGAAGCCCGGCGGGGGATGGCGACCGTGCGGGGACTATCGCCGTCTCAATGACGCCACGACTCCCGACCGCTACCCCGTCCCCCACATTCAGGACTTTTCCGCCCGTTTGGCGGGCAGGTCCTTCTTCTCGAAGGTGGACCTCATACGCGGCTACCATCAGGTCCCCGTCAGGCCGGAGGACGTCCCGAAGACGGCGGTCATCACGCCATTCGGACTCTTCGAGTTCCTGCGCATGCCCTTCGGTCTGAAGAATGCGGCTCAGGCGTTCCAGCGACTGATGGACAGCGTCCTGCGCGACTTGGATTTTGTCTACGTCTACCTGGACGATATCCTCGTCACCAGCGCGTCCCGCGAAGAGCACCTACGCCACCTCTGCACGCTCTTCGAACGCCTAGGCCAGCATGGCCTGATTGTGAACCCCGCAAAGTGCCGGTTCGGCGCCGCCATAATCGATTTTCTGGGGCACCGTGTCACCAGGCACGGAGCCGTCCCCCTGCCGGCCAAGGTGGAGGCGGTGAAGGGGTTTCCGCGCCCCCGCACGATCAGAGGGCTGCAGGAGTTCCTGGGCATGGTGAACTTTTACCATCGGTTCCTGCCCCGTATCGCCCAGCTCCTGCGCCCCCTGCACGAAGCTCTCCGAGGTAAGCCTGGCAAAGGCGACGTTACCTGGACCGAGCAGATGGACATGGCGTTCACGGGCGCGAAGCTCGCCTTGGCTAACGCCACCATGCTCGCGCACCCGGCGCCCGATGCACCGATCGCCCTCACCACCGATGCCTCGGACTACGCGGTGGGCGCGGTGCACGAGCAATGGGTGCGTGGAGCTTGGCAACCGCTGGCGTTCTTTAGCCGGCAGCTTCGCCCGCCCGAACGCCGTTACAGTACCTTCGACCGCGAGTTGCTCGGACTTCACTTGGCGGTCAGGCACTTCCGCCATCTGCTCGAGGGCCGTGCGTTCACTGCCTTCGTCGACCACAAGCCGCTGATCTTCGCGATGGGCAAGGTCACCGAGCCGTGGTCGGCCCGGCAGCAGCGTCACCTCTCGGCCGTGTCCGAGTACACGACGGACATCCAGCACGTCGCGGGGAAGGACAACCCGGTGACGGATTGCCTTTCCCGGGCCGTCGCCCACGCAGTCCACCTCGGCATCGACTATGCCCGGATGGCAGCGGACCAGGCCGCTGACCCCGACGTCCAGGCCTTGCGGACCACTGTCACGGGCCTCCGCGTCACCGAGGTGCCGTTCGACGGCGCGGGCGCGGCCCTCTTGTGCGACGTCTCCCTCGGGCGTCCTCGCCCCATCGTGCCCGCGGGCTGGCAGCGCCAGGTGTTTGACGCCATCCACGGCCTTTCCCACCCGGGCGCGAGGGCCTCCCAAAGGCTGATCGCCGACAAGTTCGTCTGGCATGGCCTCCGGAAGGCCGTCCGCGGCTGGGCCAGGACGTGCCTCGCGTGCCAGCGCGCCAAGGTGCACCGGCACACCCAGGCCCCGTTGGCCCCGTTCACGGTGCCGGAACGCCGGTTTGACCACGTCCACGTGGACCTGGTGGGACCTCTGCCCCCCTCGCGGGGTTTCACCTACGTCCTCACCATGGTGGACCGCACCACCCGGTGGCCGGAGGCCGTGCCCTTGGCGTCGACAATGGCGGCCGATGTCGCGCAGGCTTTCATCGCCACCTGGGTCGCCCGGTTCGGCGCCCCCTCAGACATCTCATCCGACCGCGGCCCCCAGTTCACCTCGGAGCTCTGGGGGGCGGTTGCGCAGGGGCTCGGGGTCCGGCTGCACCGAACCACGGCCTACCACCCCCAGGCTAACGGCCTGTGTGAGCGATTTCACCGCTCATTGAAGGCCGCGCTCCGGGCCACCCTCCGCGACGGCGGCTGGGTCGACAGGCTCCCCTGGGTCCTGCTGGGCCTCCGGACGGCGCCCAAGGAGGATCTGCGCGCATCCGCGGCGGAGTTGGTCTTCGGGCAACCGCTGCGGGTGCCGGGCGAGTTCTTCCCCGACTCCACGGCACCATGGTCCGCGGCACAGCAGCGCTCCGCTCTGCAAGAGACCGCCCAGAGGTTCGCCCCGGTGCCAACGGCATGCCACGGGCACCCACCGACGCACGTCGCCCTGGAGCTTCACACGGCGGAGTACGTCTTTGTCCGCCATGATGCCCATCGGACACCACTGCGGCCCCCGTACGACGGGCCTTTCCGCGTGCTGGAGACCGGGGCGAAGCACTTCACCCTGGACATCGGCGGTACCCCTGACCGCGTTTCGGTAGACCGCCTCAAGCCGGCCCACCTCGATGTGGACCATCCACCGCCAGTGGCCTGACCCCCACGTCGGGGCCGCCCTCCTGCGGGCGGACCCCTGGCACCGCCCAGCCCCGCCGCGCCGCCCCCCGGTCCTGCACCCATCCCAGGGGCAGCCAGGGGCATCCCACCTGGCATCCCTGCACCCCGGACGCCGCCGATCGCCAGGGGGCGCTTCGGCCGGGTCATTCGTCTGCCCCGCAAACTGGCCCTCCAGGTGCGCGGGAATTCTGGGGGGGCGCGTGTGGCGGACACAAAAGCCCACTGGCGTGGTGACATCATTCCGCGCACCAAGTGGGCGGTGGCCACGCCCGAGGGGTAGGCGTGGCCTCATGATATACACCGGGCGCCCAGCCCGGAGCGGGCCAGTGTTACAGTGAGCTCCTGCAATAAAGACGCTTATGAGTTACCGCTTGTCCGCTTCCTCCTTGCTCGCAAGCAGCGCGCGTAACGCCGCGCTTTAGTACCATGGGAACATGGAAGGAAAACAACACAGAAACTAAATCAAAGGGGGTTCTACATTAGATTGCTGGGATTCTTGAGTATGATTCGAGAAAGCTGATGTAGTGTGTCAAGGTGTAAAAAACGACCATGACGTCACAGCAATGTCATACACTCCCATTGTCCTGCAGAAATTTGTACCACCACATCTCTCCTCCCCCCTCCACTTTTCCAACTCCCATCCCATTCCCTCCATCCCCTTCCTCTCTCTCCTCCCCCTCCACTGCTTCCCCGCTCCCCTTTCACTCCCTCCACCTCCACTCCCATTCCCTCCATTCCTCTCCTCCTCTCTCTCCCCCCCTCCCTTCACCTCCCTCCCCATTCCCTCCATTCCCCTCCTCTCTCTCCTCCCCCTCCACTGCTTCCCCACTCCCCTTTCCCCGCCTCCACCTCCACTCCCATTCCCTCCATTCCCTGCCTCTCCCCCCCCCCTCCAACCCCCCTCCCATTCCCTCCATCCCCTTCCTCTCCCCCCCCCCCCTCCAACTCCCCTCCCATTCCCTCCATCCTCCTGTTTGTCTGGCATCTGCTTCTTCAAATTCATGTTGCCGCTTCTACCTTGAGGACAACACCGACTTTGGGTCATTGCGCATCATGCAGATACAAGTGGAATGAAAATAATCAGTCACGCCACCTTGGCCTGAAGCTGGCCTTGAGAAGTCAAGAAGCAAGGAGTTTGTGAACCACTTCCTGGCTACTGCTGATAGTATCACCAGTTCCTGTTTCACAAATCGCCAAGTAACTGCTTTCGCCATGTGGACAACCTTTTCGTCACTCTTGCCAAGGTTTTGGTTTTTTCCAAATAAAGCTCAGTTTGTCCCCTGCGTAACTTCTTGCCACGTACTATGCCAACGCATTATGACGACCACTTCTCAAATTGAGGTTTTCAGTGCAAGTCAAAGGTCCGATAAGGAGTCCAATCAAGCTCTTTTCACCCTAGGCAGCAATTCCTGCAATAATTCTCGCAATCTAAGGATTCTGGTTGCTATTTCTATTTCAGAGGATTGATACCGAGGCCTTGGGAAGTGGGTGTCGGAATTGCTCTCTTTTGACTGCCAGGCTCACGCTTCCATTTATCGGAAATGGTGGGTGATAAATTCCATTTGGGTGCCATAGATTCCATGGCGCACCCACGGGCCTGTAGTCGGCGAGGCGAGGCAACACGCCTTGCTGGCTGGAGGCTTGGGAAATCTCAACAGATTTACAGCTTTTGTAAACAAACCCGTGTCGTTAAGACTTGTAAAGTGGCTGCAATTGACTCATCGAGGTGCGACGCGTACACGTCGTCGCGTAACCATAACTTGTGGCAGGAGACATCATTAATAATTGATCAGTTTTCTGCTCCCATAATCTCTGGGATGTTTGTCGGGCAGAAGCTGACCTTGAACGAAGACCAAACTCTGGTGTACACCTTGCAAAATGCCATCCGAGGATAGGAACTCTGCGCGTTAACCTGAGATGGTTCCGTCGAAATTAAACTTCTCAATTGTCCTTGTTAAAGTTTCGTGAAAGCTGGAGAAAAATAAATGATGAAAAAATAAATGATTATAAATTTAATTCCTACTGCGATATTGGGTTGAGAAGCTCTATTTTTAGGAATGCGGGTACTGGAGTGTCAAAGTGCTCACGAAGTACAGCGAATCCAAACTTCAGCTGAAATGTAAAAAATTCATCTTACAAGTTAATTACAATTATGTAATTTACAATATTGTAATTGTAACTATGATGAGGGCCGGGAGGATGGCCTCGACCTGAGAGGTACGCACCATTTCCTCTGAGCTGTATTGCCTGACTTTGAGTCTCAGCCCAACTGTAAACTCTGTCACGTCAACGACAAACATCACCACTTCCCCTTCCCTCCCCTCTCTCCTCCCCCTCCCCTTTCCCTCCCTCCACCTCCACTCCCATTCTTTCCATTCCCCTCCTCTCTCTCCCCCCTCCTCCACCTCCCCTCCCATTTCCTCCATCCCCCTCCTCTCTCTCCTCCCCCTCCACTGCTTCCCTGCTCCCCTTTTCCTCCCTCCACCTCCACTCCCATTCTCTCCATTCCCCTCCTCTCTCTCCCTCCCCTACCTCCACCTCCCTTCCCATTCCCCCCATTCCCCTCCTCTCTCTCCTCCCCCTCCACTGCTTCCCCGCTCCCCTTTCCCCGCCTCCACCTCCACTCCCATTCTCTCCATTCCCCTCCTCTCTCTCCCTCCCCTTCCTCCAACTCCCCTCCCATTCCCTCCATCCCCTTCCTCTCTCTCCTCCCCCTCCACTGCTTCCCCGCTCCCCTTTCCCTCCCTCCACCTCCACTCCCATTCTCTCCATTCCCCTCGTCTCTCTCCCTCCCCTCCCTCCACCTCCACTCCCATTCCCTCCATTCCCCTCCTCCTCTCTCTCCCTCCCTTCCCTTCACCTCCCTTCCCATTCCCTCCATTCCCCTCCTCTCTCTCCTCCCCCTCCACTGCTTCCTCGCTCCCCTTTCCCCACCTCCACCTCCACTCCCACTCTCTCCATTCCCCTCCTCTCTCTCCCTCCCCTCCCTCCAACCCCCCTCCCATTCCCTCCATCCCCTTCCCCTCTCTCCTCCCACCTCCACTGTTTCCCCACTCCCCTTTCCCTCCCTCCACCTTCACTCCCATTCTCTCCATTCCCCGCCTCTCTCTCTCCCTCCCCTCCTCTCTCTCCCCCCCCCCCCTCCAACTCCCCTCCCCCTCCAACTCCCCTCCCCCTCCAACTCCCCTCCCCTTCCCTCCATTCACCTCCTCTCTCTCCCCCTCCTCGCTCTCCCCTCCTCCTCTTCATATTCCCATCACAAAGCGACTCTGCGTTACCCAGCAACGCCAAGGTAACGTGTGTGCCGCAGTGCCGTCCCTAGGATGGACGTCAAACGGGCGTCCCGGCTGCCGGTATTAGTTGGCGAGCATTAAAGATCCGCTAGTGTCCTTTGGAAGAGCAGGCGAGCTATCGCCGGTACAGGTCTTCCTGCCAAGTGTTCTTTACAGCCACATTATTATTATGATGCATCATTATTATCCCATGCACACGAAGCGAAAAGTGAGGTTTATTTCACTTCTGTCTGTCCGTCTGTCCGTCCGTCCGTCTGTCTGTTTACAAGCGGCAGTTTATGATCGAGGAACAACTTAATTTCAATTCAATGTTATATTTTGAACATGAATTAGAATGTGAATGGGAAAAACGAACCTGTCGTCTCACCGTACTTCAGCTTTGAATTCGTCCCGATCACAAGTGCAGAGAGGTGTGAAATAATTTGTTTGCTATGTCTGCATGTCTGTCAGTCAAACAAAATCGAAAAAACATTCTAAACAGGAAACGTACTGTTTTTAAGGATGTCATAAAGGACACAAACAACAAGCACTAAGTGATAATGTCACATGTCAAATAAGGTGGTGTAAAAGACGCTGCATTAACGGCGGTAAACTTCCAGATTTTCTTTTGCAATTTTTAAAATCTTTATTTTATTTAAATTGAATTATATACTTAAACTATTCAGAAAACAAATTGCCTTTTTGCCACTTTCAAAACCCTCGAGTTTTGCAATACTTGGACATGTTATATAAGGTGGTGTATAAGACACTGCATCAACAGCACTAAACTTCGGGAATTGTTTATATGACCTTTAAAATCGTTATTTTATTTCAATTGAATTACTGTATATACTTCAACACTGCATGGGATAAGGTTAACGGATTTTATTATAAGGATTTAATATAAGGATTTAATATAAGTTAATATAAGGATTCTCTAGTATTAATTTGTAAAACAAAGCAATTAGTGTGAGAAACTTGATATTTACCAGATGTATCAGTAAATAATGAGATCAGGTCAGGTCAGGTCATGTCATGTAAGGGAGCATGTGCCGGAGCAGCGCGTCACCGCATCCACTTTCCGACGGTATTCCAGAGGCCTCCGTCTGACCACCCCCCCAGGCTGAGGCTTGGCCCATCCTTATCTCCTTGAGATACCGATCAACCTGCTGCAACCACGAGGCACGCGGTTGGCCTCCTCCACTCATGAGACTCCCTTGCTGAGAGTATCTGGTGAGCTGGATAAGGGCCGGAAAATGAGCCACATGTCCGTACAGCCACAGCTGACGCTCACGGACCACACAGGTAACAGATCTCATCTGAGTCTCTCTCAGCAACCGCTCATTGGACACAAAGTCCGACCAGCTATAGCCAAGGATTCTCCGAAGAGACTTGGTTCCGAAGGAGTTAATTCTCATCCTCTGGCCCTTGGTGAAGGTCCAAGTCTCGCATCCGTAGAGCAAGACTGGAAGCACCAGGGACTTAAAGACTCTGAATTTCGTCCTCCTGCATAGATACCGACAGCAGCACCCCACCCCATGATCCAGTGAATCCATGACTCCCCATGCCCGACCAAGACATCTATCAACCTCTGGCTCACAACATGTGGAGACATGAATAACACTGCCAAGGTAGGTGAATCTCTTCGTGACCTCAACATCTTCGCCACAAACAGGCACAGACAAGACAGCAGCATCCAAGATGTCATTGAAAGCCTGGATCTTGGTTTTGACCCAGGAAATCCTTAATTCCCCAGCGGTTCTGCCTCCTCATTCAGTGCCTGGAGGGCCCCCATAAGAATATCCAGCGTCTCCGCAATGATGACTGCATCATCTGCGAAATCAATGTCAGAGATCTTGACACTCCCAAACGATGCACCGCAGCCTGATCTCTCCAAACATCCTCCCCAGAATCCAGTCCATACAAGTGCTGAAGAGTGTGGGAGCCAGTACACACCCCTGCCGAACTCCAGTAACAACTGGAAATAAGTCAGAGATGGAGCCATCACACCTCACAGCACTCTCAGTACCAGAGTATAGTTCAGAGATCAGATTGATGGTGCTGGTGGCACCTCACGAAGACCAAGAATCCTCCAGAGGGCGTCCCAATTCACCGAATCGAAGGCTTTATGGAGATCAGCATAGACTGCAAGCAGCCCCTGGCGAAACTCTCGCTTGCGTTCAGTGAGGACACGAAGCGCAAGGATACGGTGAATCGTTGACCTCTTTGGTGCAAAGCCCGACTGCTCTGGTCGCTCGTGCTCGAGCAGATGGCGGTGAACCCTCTCAAGAATGATCCAAGCAAAGACCTTGCCCGGCACCAAGAATAGCATCACCCCTCGGTAGTTGTTGCAGTCCTGGTGATCACCCTTCCCTTTCCAGAGGGGGACAACAAGGCCCCTCTTCCAGTTAGTTGGGATGATGCCTGTACAGCATTTCAAACATACCTCCAAACAGACCACAGAACTGCATGCAGCGACTCAAGTGCAGCATTGCCACCAGCCTTGAGAAGCTCAGCATGGATGACACAAATCCCAGGAGCATTTTTTTTCTTTGTATACGAGATTGAGGCTCGTGCAAGAGCTAACATTAATGACAAAAAATAAAAATAAAAACCAGACACACAAGACGAAATAAAGGGAGCGGGAGAGAAGATGGGGAGAGAGGGGAAGCACACAAGTACAACATTTGAGAGCAGGGACATCGGGAGATCTGTGGGAGAGAGAAGGCTTGGGGTGAGGAGGCGTGGGAGGTGGGGGTGGGAGAGGTAAAAAAAAAACACATGGACAAATGGACATACACATGGACATGGACACGTGGCTTTGCTCCCTTTCAACCGGTTCACCGCCGCCTGTATTTCCACAAGTGAAGGCGGTTCGCAGTTAATTGGGGGGGGGGGGGGTCAGCATTTGGGGTAGCATCACCCCTGACATCCAACTCAACAGCCGGTGTGTCAGCCTGGTACAGTGGTACAGCCGCTCAAAGTAACCTTCACTTCAGACACCTCTGTCAAGAGGCCACCACCCTCTGCTCTAACTGCAGTACACCTAGGGACAGGCTTAGAGGAACACAATGCACAGATTCCTCTGTAAGCAGGACAAGAATCGCATGACCACAAGTGATGCTCTACCCTTTCACAGATTCCTCGCACATTGGCCTCCTTGTCCGCCCTAAGCGAGCGTACAGTTTTATGCCTCAGCTCCAGGAACAGTTCAGCTCTGCCATCACGCCTGGCCCTGCGACTCTGGTCGATGGTATTGAGCGTCCCTTGAGAGACAAAGTTCTTCTTCGCCTGAAGGTGGGTTCCAAGACAGCCACTGGCAACATCAAGGATGATGGTCTTGAAGGCACTCCACAACTCCTCAGGGTCCCCCGAAGCACCCAGACTCCCTTATACTCCACTCAACCTGCTCGCAAACTCCTCAGCTACCCTCTCCTCCTTGAGCTTGCCTACATCCAGCCTAGGCGTGAATGATACCATTCTCTTGGATTTGACCTGCAACTTCAGAGTTGGGATGAGATGGTGTGCACGTAATTTGTGTTCATCTAGATTCTAGACCTTTTCCGTAAATTCCTCTTGGGGTGACGGAACCTTTGGGATGACCCTTGTGGCCATATTTGTTTCTCAATAAATCAGTGTTAGCCTGGTTCCAATTCCCATCTGAACACACATTGGATGATTCTGAGATCCAAAGTCAAAATCGAATAAATTTAGTTGATTTGCCCTGAATCTAGTAATATCGTTATAGTTCAAGAGAAGTACAATATGCTTCGTATAGTCTTTGTCCTGCGATTTAAGTGCAAGCTCCTCAAAAGTGTTTCATATTGTAATAGTTATTTGTTTTTTATCACATCAGATCTCTCATTCATGTTGTTATACATTTCACTACACGTTGATGTCTTGTTAAGGTTCTTCTTAGGACAATCGAGTGTATCACCTGGGGTTCCGATTTGAGCACGCACCGGGGCAAACTGTGCATATTAAAAATTTGTCTTACCCATTGCAGGAATTAAATAATCTTTTACAAATCGAACATGGTATGTTTGGTAGAACTTAGGAATGCTGGAAATATTTGTTTAATTTGGTTAAGAAATTGAATGTTTTTTTTCAGTAATGCACCTGTCACTCCATTTCCTTCAGCTTCACCCACCTCCAAGGAAATCCACACCTAACAACACCTGAGACCCGTCTACTGCAGGGGCATGTCCTGAGTAGTGATTGGTTGATAAACTCTCCTGAGTTGTGATTGGTTGATTCTAAACGGACAAGCTGCAATGAAAGCATAAGATATGCTACTTTGACGATAGGGGGCGTTGATTATTCAAGATTTATACTTCACTGGTTCAGTTGAATTAAATATACTGTATATCACAGATGGAACCCTGGTGTGTGTGTGTGTGTGTGTGTGTGTGTGTGTGTGTGTGTGTGTGTGTGTGTGTGTGTGTGTGTGTGTGTGTGTGTGTGTGTGTCGTACAATTCCAGCTGAGCCACCGCCATGCCCAAATAACACCAGGTTGGTTGACTCAGTCTGTCATCATTCTGAGATCAGGAAAAATGTCTGTCCAGGCCATATAACCTCTTTAGAATATCCAATGTAGGAGTGGCAACCCTTCCATGGCAGCTAAGTCAGGTGAAATTACCACATTTGAGGTGGAAAATTCATTTTGGAACATCAAACTTCTATTTCTGGTACGATATACTTGCACTTGCGTTTTGCAGATTTTGTTTGAAATCTTTCACTCCCCTAGTTTCTGATACGAGTACCTCACACTTAAACTTGTTTTCATACCAAAAGGGCTTAAACAAGTACTCCAACAAGTGGCATATTAAGACGCATGTGGGTGTCAGTGGGCCTTATGTGCGTCTATAGATATGGTGAGGATAAGCATGTGGGTCGGCCTAAATCAAACTTAGGGGCAATACCCCCCCGGCACTCACCTGGTAGAATACACTGCACCGACTAAGGGTATTTTAAACCAATTTCAATGGTTGCTAGAAGACAGGGTAGCATATAGAATCATACTAACATAATCATAAGACTTCAAACAAACAAACAAAAAATATCTATTTTGGGGGGCAACTCCCTTCCACCCTGTGTACCTCCTCAGACCGCAATTTTTCCAATGCCTTCAACAAACATTGGTACAGTATGGATGATGAAGGTTGTGGTGAAGTTTCATCGAAATTGCGTGTGTTGTTTATGTGAATAAAGGAAATTCCTATTTTTGGGGTCAAACCTGGATCCACTTTGACCCCTGGTAGACCCCTTCGACGACAATATATATATATATATATATATATATATATATATATATATATATATATATATATGTATATATATATATATATATATATATATATATATATTCATAACGGACACACAATTATATATATTGTTACGGATCTTGGGGGTCGGCACTCCCCTTATCAAGGGGGGGTTAATCCCCTTGTCTTTTTAGCTGGCCGTCCCGAGTCCTTAGAAGTTATAACGCTCCTTCCGGTCAGTATTAGCTAGGGTCATTGGTCAAAGTAGTCCCAAATACCTACTTACTAACCCGACCGTAAAGCAGGGAAATAACTCCCGCTCGAAACTTCTGTTTAGAAGAAGAACCACGGAAGAAGAACCAAAGAACCACGGATACGATGGAAAACCCCGTGCGGATGGCAATCCACGATCCGAGCCGTTAACAATGACTCTAAACCCGATTCTAGCGGTTCCTAATCGTGCCACAGGTACTCAATTGAGAAAAGACGAAAGCGAAGGGATTAAGACGAAACCAGAAAGAACAGGTGAATTTATTACAAACAAAAAGAGGAAAGGAAAGAATGTACAAGAAAGGAAGAAGAAGAAGCAGGACACAGGGTAGTCTTAAAGCAGTCTTATTCGATACCCCCAGACAAACATACACACTCACACGGGGATTGTAGCTGGTAGGTGGTCAGGTAGAGGGTCTGGTGATGGGGTCCAGGCTCCAGGTGAGGCTCCGGTTCCGCAGGCGAAAACCCGGCAGGCAGCTCTGCGTATTGTTGGAACGCGACCGGACCTTACATATGGTGGGGGGGGAGGCTGGTATCCTGTACGTGTGCACTCCCGGACAAGTTCGTTAATAAGCGCGTCTCCAACCAAACTCGTTCAAATGCACCCTCTCCCAACAGTCCATTTGTAATGCACGCTGCCGACCAAGTCCAACCAGAGCTCTCTCATCAAAAGAAGTCCGTGTGTGCAGTCTGTTAATAGCGCCGCTCTCGCACGAGTCCTGTTTCGTGAGCGCCGCTGAATAAGTACTGTGAAAGGGCTTTGCGTTCGCGCTTATATCAGGGGAGCCAAGATCACTCCGTGCTTCATAAAACCACGCCCGTCGGTGATATTCCCTCAGCCCTGGTTGGCTGGTGAGGGCTTACTGGCCACGCCTTTGACGGCTGGTTGACAGGCCACACCCTCTTCTTGGCGTTCCGCCCCCTTTTTCCTCGGGCCTGACCGCATGGTTTATGGCGGCTTGAGTGAGCGCTAAGGCGGCTGCTGCTGGCAGAGGCGCGTAATGGCGTCGCTGGGAGAGAGGGGTCGCAAAATGGATGGAAGGGCCTACTCCTTATTTGATTGATGCAACGCAGATTCAACTATTGGAAACACGGCCTTATCTAAAACACATAATAATGAAATAACTAAAGTTCTATGGTGGCCTACGTGTTGCTTGTGGACTAACTAGGGGTGCTACCTTTAATCTTTTAATAATGGGATATTTACAAGTAATTATTTACAAGTGAGGGTTCTAAAACCGCAACACTGCACCCCGCCTTTTTCCAGGCTCATCCCGAGCTGAAACAAAAGGGCTATCTTTTCAATTAATGTGACACTTAGGTGTGGTTACCCTCTACTTTTAACCTCACCCTGAGTGCGACAGTTTTAACACTAGATATGTCCCACCTGCTGCGTTGCATCCTAGCTAACTGACTCACTCCCACAATTAACCGAATTACGGAATTGTCTTCAAACTACACATTTAACCGGTGGGGAGCATTATCTACAAGACACTAATTTATTTACAAACCGCAACCCAGGACCTGTCTTTTGTGGGAAAAGAAGAGATGGTTTGATAAGGGGAAAATGCCATTGCCATGCACTGCACCGATACACCATACCATATGTACCCATTAAATGAATGCACCATAAAGCACCACAATGAAAAAAACTGCACCAAAAGCACCAGAAATGCACAGTCATCACATTTCAAAATAATAAATGATGACGTCTTCTTCTTCTCTTCTCTGCTGGGCCGATGTTTATGGCTGTCTTCTTGCTTGATGTTATTTATTTAATAAAAAGGGCACACACCGCGTCCGCTTTTGATTATTTGTATGGCCAGCAGGGCCAACTCAGGTGGTCCACCTGCATGGCATAGATGCCACTTAAAACAGTGGTCCGCAAGCCAGATACCGCTGGCAACAATGGTCGGTCCCAGCAGAGGTGCCAGGCCACAGAATGTGTGGTCCATAAGTGGTGCCAGGCCACAGAACGTGTGGTCCATAAGTGGTGCCAGGCCACAGAGCGTGTGGTCCATATGGTGCATCAGTGCATGCAGGAGGCAGCAAGGGTGCGGGCGCACAACTGCGGACACCTGCACACTCCCCTCGGACACAAAAGACCATGGCCCATGAGTGGGGAAGGAAGACAAGCAGAGCTAGCGGGGGCAAGGGCGCAAGAGTACACATCAATATAAGGCAATGCAAGATGAGGGGCGTGGGAGAGCGAGCCGAGAAAGCTCGTCCCTAACCGTTCGTCACCCCCCATGTCACCTACTCTACCCTTGCCCCTACCCCGTATTTACACAATCTACAAATTTACAAATTCGTCGCTAACGTCTTGTCCTTCCCATATCTCCCCTAATGCCAAATTCGTCATCAATCCCTCCGAAGGAGGAAGAGATGGAATAACCACAATGTCTCCCCCACGTCAAGATGCGTCTTACATTCCAAATGTTTGCCAAGCATGGTGTGGAGTTTTATCACCTTAGTGAGTGGATGCGGATGGTGCGAAGAGGCTTTCACCCTAGCTATACTTCTAAATGACATTAACACAGTTAAACTAACCGGGGTCCTGCCCTGCCAATCCATTGGCCATCTTTACTCTATGTGGTTCTAAAAACCAATTCCCATTGACCATCCCTGTGGTGCCTCCAAATTTGGGGTCTCACTCCCTTGGTTTTTCTCCCTGTGCCCTCGCACAATATCACCAGCAGGTCCGCTCACCTGCACACCTCCACCACTGTAGTTGCCACCCGAGCTTACCTAGCTCCTCACCCTAACCTGGGGAAGGCCCTCTGGCTCCCTTACCCCACTAATGCCCCCTCTGGCATTGGGCTACCCGGGTCCTCTCTCGGGATCCACGGGCCCCACTGAACTCTACTGCCTGGCTCCCAGAGCCTACCTGCGGCCTCACCTGGCCGACAGACTACCAGTGGCGGAGTACTCAACCAACCACACTCACTAACAGGCCACACGCCCAGCCATTTCACTCTACTCATGCACCAAACAAAACACTACTCTGCTACTCCCGCACCACAGATGTCAATATCCAAACAAATTTTCCTACTCCCTCTACCTACTTTTAAACTACCCTCCCCGGGTACTCGTGAAGGGGTCCATCCTTCCCCCATCCACTCCTTCGCACCATACACTCAACTCCACGTATTCCACACTCCCACTCCACACCATTCATTCCAGACCATTTATTCCAGACCATCTATTCCATATCACCAAGCTCTCTTGCATACTCTTGTGCTCTCACCATTCATCCACTTGCACCTTATGCAAGGCAATGCACTCAATACACTATTACACTCATCCACAATCCCCTCACAATACACTTTCACACACACACAATCTCTCTCGAGCATTGCCCCTCAAATACTCATTTCATCACGCTCACCACAAAGAACTTCCATACGCAATGCCTCATTTCATGCGAAACCTCAAGCTCATACACACAGCATCATTTAAACTAACTACTCCCTTCTAATACTAGTGCTCCCCGTCATCCCTTATACTAAGCACTTCCCTCGTCGTTATCATCCAACTACTCTACTCTACGTCCCCACTACCTGTACAAAAGTCACTACTTAACTCTCAAGTCACCTATGGTCATCTTTCTAGATCCTAACATTGTCCAAGCCCTCCCTGGCTAGTTTGCACCACCAAACCCCATAAGTCTATAGCTCATGTGCCCAAACAAGATGAAGGGATGGTAGATTTACCATCCCTCTACACCAGCTACCATCGCCATCACTACTACTATCAAATGTCCACAACTCTGAGCCTCTCGGTGCGAATACATTTCCACCGCTCGGTTTCGAAAAACCGAGCAATGCGTGTGGATGGTCAGTCTCCTGTAGGTTGGGTCCGTCCGGCATTTTCGACTCTGGGGAGGAGGTTTTGTCGGGCCAAGGCTCCAGGCACCATCTCTGCGCAACGCTTTGCGCTCCCAAGCGCGATGGCCCAACCTTCCCTGGCCGGAGCGCCGCCACCGCAAGGGGGCGCCGCTCTGAACCCTCCTACCTCCCCTCAAACCGGGCAGGTCGCCCTGCCTGGCAAAACGCGGTACCGACCGTGCAGTGCGGAGCCCAGCCCGAATCGTGTACAGCGCTCCTTGCAGGAGCGACGCGGCAACGATCCCCGCCGGCCCCCGCGGCACACCAAGCCCATCATGTACCGAGGGCTCGCGTCGGCTATATGTCGGCCTAACCGCTGCCCCGGTTAACGTCGATGCTCCACTCGCATTCTCACACCACTCGTTCCGTTCTAAACTCACCAAACGCGGCGCTCCAACGCCTCTCATACACTCCACGCACTCTGTTATGGCACGCTCTCGAGCATTCTCTCCTCTTACACACTCAGGTGCACACCACTCAGGCACACTCTCCCCTGTTACGTACTCCGTAACACTCGTGGGTGTGCACTCTTGCACACACCCATGAAGTGCACACCTACCCACGGGTGTGCAATCCCCTGTCGCACACCCAATCACGCGCTCCTGTGTGCATCCCCGCACACTCTCCACAACCAACTCAGGTGTGCATCCTCGCACCCGCTCCTCATCCATCTCACACGCTGTATCACCCTCACTCTCACTATCACACTCTGTCATGCATTCGCTTTCACTCTCTGTAATACACTCACTCTTCGGCGCCGTTCGCACACGCGTGCCATTTCCACTCACACAGCGCACCACGGACCTTCCACAAGCGCTCGGGTTACGCCGGGATCCCAAGCGCACGAAAAATCCTCTCGCGCCAAACACTTTTGCGCCAAATCTTTTCGCGCCATATACAGCCCGGCTTACCTCCAGGATCCTCTTCTCCACACGCACCTGCAAATCTTTATAAGGATTAGCAAGTACGGCATCACAATGTGAACATGGACTTTGTACCAATTCCATCTCTATCTCCGATAATGCCTCTATGCCTGCTGTCTCTCCAATCCCAAATTTCCACTATTTGTTCGATTTTATTTCCGTTTTTCTCGACGACCGCTGGCGCTAATAAAATAGAATTTTCTAATTCTGCGGTCGCCAGCTTTCCCATACCCGGGTCGCGATTTCTATCCCGGTCCACCCGGCTGTGCTTTGCTCAGGCTCGCTTTCCCTGCGCTTCTCAAGCCGCGTTACCTCGTTGCGTACCAATGGGCCTCCCCCACTCGACCTGCAGTCAATTTCCCTCTCAAATTCCTTTGTTTCATACCTGGCTTGCCCCCTCGCCAGCCCCTCGTTAATTTCTTTCATTTGGTCATCCACATCCTCCAATTTGCCCCCTAATTTGTTTTCTAACCCCCCAATTTGGCTTCCCAATTGCTCACTATTGGCCCTCATTTCTCCCATCTCCTTACTCAATCCCCCAATTTGCTTTCACAATTGCTCTCCCATTTTGTTCATTTCCCATTTCGATTCTGTCATGCACGCCCTGATTTGTGCCATAAGAAGGTCCATATCTGTTGGCGCTGCGGGCTCGGCTCTCGCCGCCACGTGCGAGGCGCCGCCATTTTGTGCGCCTGCAACCCCCACTACCGCACCTTCTTCAATTCCCTCTTCCATTACTCCCACCTCTTCCCTGGGGTCCTGGGTTGACTCAAACCCTTCCTCTACCCCCTCATCTTCCCCCACCGGCATCCGATCGCCTTGGTTATCCATGGCACAATTTAAAATTTAGATGGTAATAGAATTTCTGCCGCTCTTAATGTTGACCAAATTTTTCAAAAGATAAAAAATTTGGTTCGGGTCGAAATCCCGTTCCCAGACACCAATTGTTACAGCCAATAGCACAATTGGTGTCCAAAATTTGGTCAACTAAATTTAGTCCCAGGTTCCAAATCCCACTCCTGACACCAATTGTTACGGATCTCGGGGGTCGGCGCTCCCCTTATCAAGGGGGGGTTAATCCCCTTGTCTTTTTAGCTGGCCGTCCCGATTCCTTAGAAGTTATAACGCTCCTTCCGGTCGGTATTAGCTAGGGTCATTGGTCAAAGTAGTCCCAAATACCTACTTACTAACCCGACCGTAAAGCAGGTAAATAACTCCCGCTCGAACCACGGATATGATGGAAAACGCCGAGCGGATGGCAATCCGCGATCCGAGCCGTTAACAATGACTCTAAACCCGATTCTAGCGGTTCCTAATCGTGCCACAGGTACTCAATTGAGAAAAGACGAAAGCGAAGGGTTTAAGACGAAACCAGAAAGAACAGGTGAATTTATTACAAACAAAAAGAGGAAAGGAAAGAATGTACAAGAAAGGAAGAAGAAGAAGCAGGACACAGGGAAGTCTTAAAGCAGTCTTATTCTATACCTCAGACAAACATACACACTCACACGGGGATTGTAGCTGGTAGGTGGTCAGGTAGAGGGTCCGGTGATGGGGTCCAGCCTCCAGGTGAGGCTCCGGTTCCGCGGGCAAAAACCCGGCAGGCAGCTCTGCGTATCGTTGGAATGCGACCGGACCTTACATATGGCGGGGGGGGGGGGGGGGGGAGGGAGGCTGGTGTCCTGTACGTGTGCGCTCCCGGACAAGTTCGTTAATAAGCGCGTCTCCAACCAAACTCGTTCAAATGCGCTCTCTCCCAACAGTCCGTTTGTAATGCACGCTGCCGACCAAGTCCAACCAGCACTCTCTCATCAAAAGAAGTCCATGTGCGCAGTCTGTTAATAGCGCCGCTCTTGCACGAGTCCTGTTTCCTGAGCGCCGCTGAATAAGTCCTGTGAAAGTGCTTTGCATTCACGCTTATATCAGGCAAGCCAAGATCACTCCGCGCTTCATAAAACCACGCCCGTCGGTGATATTCCCTCAGCCCTGGTTGGCTGGTGAGGGCTTACCGGCCACGCCTTTGACGGCTGGTTGACAGGCCACACCTTCTTCTTGGCATTCCGCCCCCTTTTTCCTCGGGCCTGACCGCATGGTTTATGGCGGCTTGAGCGAGCGCTGAGGCAGCTGGGAGAGAGAGGTCGCAAAATGGACGGAAGGGCCTACTCCTTATTTGATTGATGCAACGCAGTTTCAACTATTGGAAACACGGCCTTATCTAAAACACATAATAATGAAATAACTAAAGTTCTATGGTGGCCTACGTGTTGCTTGTGGACTAACTAGGGGTGCTACCTTTAACCTTTTAATAATGGGATATTTACAAGTAATTATTTACAAGTGAGGGTTCTAAAACCACAACAATATTATATATTCAATGAATTCAATGATAATTATTATACTTTAATATATATATTCAATATATATATATATATATATATATATATATATATATATATATATATATATATATATTCATAACGTCCACATAAAACAATAAAGGGAGGGGGAGACAAGATGGGGAGAGAGCAGGAAGCACAAAAGCACAACAGTGGAGAACAGGGACATTGGGAGATCTGTGGAAGGGAGAGGGTTGGGGGGGGTTGGGGAAGGAAGGGGTACACGGTATAAAACAAATTGACACTACTAGGAATTTCAGGAATGAAGTCGGAGATTGAAAGAGGTGGATTTGGGGTGTATTAACGCGGGTAGAAAATATCAAGGTTTTGGGTGGGGGAAGATAAGAGATGGTGGTGAGCAACTGTTTTAAAGACCTGGAGGGAGGAGTGGGATTGAAGAGAGTGAGGGAGTTTGTTCCAGAGGTGGGAGAAAAGAGGAATGAAAGAGTGAAGGTGAGCAAAGAGCCTAGATTTTGGCAGTTTCACCAGAAGAGGGTTGCTGGCAGTTCTTGTGCATCCTGCAGGAATATTTGGGGGACAGAACACAGACAGAGTTGGGGGAGCTAAGCCAGAGAGGAGTCGGTAGAAGACAGAAAGTCCACTAACCTTCCTGCAGTGAGAGAGTGAAAGGCCCTCGGAAACTGCTTCATCACCGGAGATTCCAATGATTCTGAACGCTTTGGTTTCAACAGCGTGAAGCCGAGCTAGGCGTGAGGCAGGAGCACCAGCCCAGAGGGGAGAGCAGTGTTCCATTGAGCTGCGGATGAAAGCCTTGTATGTGGTGAGGAGCTCAGGTGTGTCAAGGAAGGACTTCGCACGACGGAGGATGCCCATTCGGCGACTGGCTTTGGAGGGCATCTTGGAAATGTGGTTTTCCCAGGAAAGATCATGGCAGATTGTGAGACCCAAGAGCTTGAGTGACAGAACTTCTTGGAGAGGATTGTTGAGAAAGTAGATCAAGGGTTTTATGATGAGGAAAGTGGAGAAAGTAGATGAGAGAACATTCAACCTCTTGCTTGAAACAAGATAGACTAATGTGCAAGTACAACATAATTACCCTTGCCAGAGGAGAGGGTGTTGCATTTGTGTTCTTTTTTTTGTCTGTCTGTCTGTTTGTCCACACAGACCCTGAGTATCTATCTATAATTCCAGTAATCTCTGTCTGTCTGTCTGTACGTCTGTACGTTTGTCTGTGACCGCTGTTTGTCGACAACCACGGGTCCGATATACTTTTAACTTGCCAGGTATATTGCTGGGGACCCGAGGATGTGCCTTTTCAAGGTTTCATATTAATCGGACAATTACTTACCGAGCTATGTCCAAAAAACGATTCAACCAATCAGAGAGCAGCGAACGATCGCGTGTGCCGAACGTGGCGGGCACACTCTGCCTCGGATGGCACATTTGAGAGCGTATTCATTTATTTCACGTTTGCAAACTATGTTGGCGTTAAACTATGTTTTACAACTAATAAAAACGAATTTGCGATTCATTCGCTTTCCTGCGCGTTTGTGCACGCGATGGCGATTTCTTTACCAAACTCCGGAAGCCGTTCGCTTTGGACCAAACCATTGCATGTAAATAGAGGGGGGGGATTGTCACCGTACTCGCAAGCCGTTCGCTTTGGACCAAACCATTTCATGTAAATAGAGGGGGGGGATTGTCACCACTCGCAAGCCGTTCGCTTTGGACCAAACCATTGCATGTAAATAGAGGGGGGGGGATTGTCACCACTCGCAAGCCGTTCGCTTTGGACCAAACCATTTCATGTAAATAGAGGGGGGGGATATAATTTTAGATATAGATATAGTACGGGCATGCCCTAGTATTTATTAATTACATTAGACCCTTTACAACTCCTAAGACACCCTAAAACCTTTGCAATCCTGAAACCCATTTAGACCACGAAGACCATATGGACCATCAACACCCACAAACACCTTAATACCTTTAAAACGTTTACGATCTCGAAGACCCCTTAAGACACCTAAAACAAACACTTTAGAGTTTAGACCCTTTAGAATGCTGAAACCCTTTAAGACCCAAAACACCCTGAGGACCAAAAAGACTGCGAAGATCCAAAAGACTGAAAATACCCCAAATACCCTTGAAGACTCCAAAGACCCTGAGAACCCAAAAGACCCTTAAAGTCCTCGAAGACTCAAAAGACACTGAAGACCCAGAAGAACCCCAAAGAGCCTGAAGACCCAGAGGACCCCCAAAGACCCTTAAAGTCCCTTAAAGAGCCCAAGACCCCAAAGACCCAAATATACCGAAGAACAAATAGACCCAGAGGACTCAAAAGACCTAAAGGACCCAAAATACCCCCAAAGACCCTCAAATACCCAAAATACCCCTAGGACCCAAAAGACCCCGTGGACACCCAAAGGACAAACCCACGCACGTCCTGGAGAGTGTCTGCAATGTCTCATTGCTCTTTCTAGTTATTTTTTGCAAATATGACTGTGACAAATTATTGCAACAACATCAGCCTCGAAGAGATAACATCACCATCAACCATTATAATAAATCATGTGGCATCATAACAAACTTCAGGAATACTGGAAAGTCCAAAATAAAACCCAGCTGGAACATGCTTTCTATGAAGCCTGCGTCATATTTTACCCTCCAACAAAAAAGACCCATCATGAATCATCCGGTGCTTTTTGCATGTGATTCCAAGGTGTTCGTACAGCTTCAGTGGAACATCATTCGAGTTTTCTCCAGCATTTGCAAGCTGTTGGCTGTTTTGACAATTGTGAATCGTCTCCTCGGGAGATATTTATGGCTTTGTGGCTTTGTGGGTGATCCAGCTGCAAAGGTAGTAAAACTTCTTGCCTGAAGATGTTTAGCAGTGGACTGCATTTGCATATCAAAGACGACAGGTGTGCTTTGGATGAGCTGTCAGCAGGTGGCCCATTACAGCACCTGAGGGGATTGGACTCGGCACAAGATGAGGATGTACGATGAGGAGTATTTCCGAGCAACCATCCAATATGAAGTGGGTTCCATTTAGAACTTTTATGCATTCGGAGCATTAGTGCTGCCAAACCAAGTGCGTCCAAAAAATTCATTCGAAGATGGAGGATTCATAATGGGGCGACCTTGCAAGTACATCGACTACACTGCCAAAAATAATTTTCGTAGGAAAAAAACGTTTTCTTAAGATAAGATAACTTTTTCTAGAAGGAAGAAAGCCAAAAGAAAATTTTCCTTATCTTTTTTTTTTGTTGTTCAAAAGAAAATGTTTTTATTTCTTTTTTCCCCTTTTTAATAAAAAAGAAAACTAGAAAGCATCTGAAATTGCAAAGCACGTCCACGTCCGTTTGTAATCAGACGTCTTCTTCTTCCTCTTCTTCCTCTTCTTCTGCTTCTTCCTCCTCTTCTTCTTCTTCTTCTTCTTCTGTTGACTCAAAATAACGAAAACAGGAAAAAAAATACAAAATGAAAATTGATGATTTTATGCAGCCTTGACCTTTGAGCTTTTGATCTAAAAAAAACCAACTGCTTCTAGCTTTTGATTGGTGAACCAATTATGTGACCCAATATGCAAATTCTTTAAATTTCAGGTCAATCGGATGAAAATTGGCAATTTTATGCAACCTTGACCTTTGACCTTTTGATCTAAAAAATAATCATTTTCTAGCTTTCGATTGGTGAACCAATTGTGACCCAATATGCAAATTCTTAAAATTTCAAGTCAATCGCATGACAATTGACGATTTTATGTGATGCTGACCTTTTACCTTTTGACCAAATAATTAATTTGCCTTCTGCGTATCTCTTTATTATATACTAGCGGGGTCACCCGTGGGAATCCCACGGGCATGGATGTGTGTGACATTTCGACATATTGAGTTATATGCTGCACATTCATTTTTACAAAATGGTTACTGGCAAGTCATCAGATCCAGAAATGGTGTGAATTTAGTTATTTCACATAATATGTGACCCCTCACTCCTCTCCACCTGACACTCTCCTGTCTCCACCTGACACTCTCCTGTCTCCACCTGACACTCTCCTCTCTCCACCTAGCACTCCTCTCCTCTCCAAACCCTCACATCCCTCTCCTTTCCAATCCCTCACCTCTCCAATCCCTCACACTCCTCTCCTCTCCAATCCTTCACACGCCTCTCCAATCGCGCCTCACACTCCTCTCCAATCGCGCCTCACACTCCTCTCCAATCGCGCCTCACACTCCTCTCCAATCGTGCCTCACACTCCTCTCCAATCGTGCCTCACACTCCCCTCCAATCACTCCTCTCCAATCGTGCCTCACACTCCTCTCCAATCACGCCTCACACTCCTCTCCAATCGTGCCTCACACTCCTCTCCAATCGCGCCTCACACTCCTCTCCAATCGCGCCTCACTCGCCTCTCCAATCGGCTTTCCCCGTCTCGTTTCTCTCCTTTTTCTCCCGTCTCGTCCTCTTTTTCTTGCTCCAAATCGGCCCGTCGGAATCGGAAATCGGCCCGTCTCGCCCGTCGGCCCGTCGGAATCGGAAATCGGCCCGTCTTGCTTTTGTGCTTGTGCGTAAATAAATTGTGTTCATGACACCATTTCTGGTGTTGGGCTAGCGGCTAGGGTGCCGGCTTAGGATCCTGGGTTCGAATCTCGGTCGATCGCCGAATTAATGCCAGGGGGGTTGACTCAGCCTGTCATCCTTCCGAGGTCGGCTAATTGAGTACCAGTTCACTGGTAATTCCCTGTTTGTCGTTGAAGGCGGCAAAAAGGGTTGGCGTCAGGAAGGGCATCCGGCCGTAAAACATTGCTTCAAAAAGGGGACAAAAATACAACAACTACCACGGTCCCCGAAAAGGCCAACCCCCGCTTTGCGGGGAAAAATGGCCTCTAAACGGTGGTTTTTACACCATTTCTGGATCTGATGACTTGCCAGTAACCATTTTGTAAAAATGAATGTGCAGCATCTAACTCAATATGTCGAAATGTCACACACATCCATGCCCGTGGGATTCCCACGGGTGACCCCGCAAGTTTGCATTGACGTTCGTCGATGGACTCGTTCGCCCGTCTCATTCGTTTTCTTGCTGCATCCTGTTCAAGTCTGCGTTCTTCATCGATCGTCTCATTCATTTTGGAAATAGAAGTTTCCACGCAGCGCATGAATTGTCACGATCCTCAAGAGGAATTTGTCTCGTAATCATCAAATGATAAATGGCAAGTAAATTATATTGTGGAAAATTAAAGATTTCAAATAAACCTATTTAAAGTGTATTCGCACATAACTAATTTTAAAAAACGAAGAAATATCTCTCGGTAATTTCCTGAAACATATTTTACTTCCGGCTAATAATGTTGAATTAAATAAAAACGAAGAAATATATGTCGGCATCATTGTTGACGTTTTTGTGACGACTGTCATCAAACGAAAAAGTAATATATCTTAACGGAAAAGCAAAAGCGAATTTTTAATATATATCGACACGTTGCCGTCGGTGTCATGTTGGGCGGTGTATGATACACCATGACGCGATTTTAAAAAATATATCTCTGCATTTTCCCGCGTGTGTGGAATGTTCTCAATTATTGCTGACACCGAGTCCAAAACCATCGATAAAAATGAAATCATATGGTGAGTTAGATTGGAGATAAAGGCGTGAGAGAGACTCAATGGCCTTGAAGTTGAAGTTACAGGCGTTTGAGAATTCATTTCGTTCTATAAACGGCAACTTTCATTGGATTTCCTTCCCGTTTTTTTTCAACCGAGTCGAAAACTATGTTAGCGACTGTGAAAAATGAAATGATATATCGAATTTTTAATATGTATCGACACGTTGCCGTCGGTGTCATGTTAGGCGGTGTATGATACACCATGACGCGATTTTAAAAAATATATCTGCATTTTCCCGCGTGTGTGGAATGTTCTCAATTATTGCTGACACCGACTCTAAAACCATCGATAAAAATGAAATCATATGGTGAGTTAGATTGGAGATAAAGGCGTGAGAGAGACTCAATGGCCTTGAAGTTACAGGCATTTGAGAATTCATTTCGTTCTATAAACGGCAACTTTCATCGGATTTTCTTCTCGTTTTTTTTCAACCGAGTCTAAAACTATGTTAGCGACTGTGAAAAATGAAATGATATATCGAATTTAAAATAGATATCGACACATTGCCGTCGGTGTCATGTTGGGCGGTGTATGATACACCATGACGCGATTTTAAAAAATATATCTCTGCATTTTCCCGCGTGTGTGGAATGTTTGTGGAAAATTAAAGATTTCAAATAAACCTATTTAAAGTGTATGCGCACATAACTAATAAAAAAAACGAAGAAATATCTCTCGGTAATTTCCTGAAACATATTTTACTTCCGGCTAATATGTTGAATGAAATAAAAACGAAGAAATATATGTCGGCATCATTGTTGACGTTTTTGTGACGACTATCATCAAACGAAATAGTAATATATCATAACGGAAAAGCAAAAGCGAATTTTTAATATATATCGACACATTGCCGGCGGTGTCATGTTGGGCGGTGTATGATACACCATGACGCGATTTTAAAAAATATATCTCTGCATTTTCCCGCGTGTGTGGATTGTTCTCAATTATTGCTGACACCGAGTCTAAAAGTAAAACCATCGATAAAAATGAAATCATATGGTGAGTTAGATTGGAGATAAAGGCGTGAGAGAGACTCAATGGCCTTGAAGTTACAGGCCTTTGAGAATTCATTTCGTTCTATAAACGGCAACTTTCATCGGATTTTCTTCCCGTTTTTTTTCAACCGAGTCTAAAACTATGTTAGCGACTGTGAAAAATGAAATGATTTATCGAATTTGATTTGAAATAAAACTGGGGGAGAGCAAGACACCACGGGCCTACAAAACAGGACTCAAAGCTATGCGAGTTAATAAAATGGTGGATATTTGTTTATAGCCACTCCCAGAATGGGTGGAGCTATGGGTGGAGCTACTCTGCAAACCGAGTAAGCCACACCCCGGACAGACACCCAACAGATAGACAGACAGACAGACAGAATCATCTACGGCTATTATAATATAATATAATATATATATATATATATATATATATATATATATATATATATATATATATATATATTGTGTATATATATATATATATATATAATCGTTAGATTAAATAAGACGCGGACGTAGCTTCAGGACGTCGATCTTTAATTATCGACAAGCTTTCGACCAACAAAGGTCTTCTTCTGAGTCAGCCCCAAGTTCGACGGAAGTTCCCCAACACCTACCTCTCCCGTGCATATTTCTAAGGGTGTTTTTTTAAATTTAAAAATTGTAAGTTTTGGTTTTTTTTTAAATCATTTTTGAATTTTTTTTTTCACTTAAAACTTCAACTTCAATTGTTTATAAAAATGTAATTTCACGTATATTACAAGTACATTTGTGCAAAATAATTGTTTGAATTATGATTGGTGTAAACCATGACAAAACAGCAACTCAGGTACAGTCATCTATCAAAATATCTGCATATCAGGGCAGTGTCTATAGCCTGGCGTTGGCTTAGCGGTTAGGGTGCCGGCTTGGGATCCTGGGTTCGAATCCCTGTCGATTGCTGAATTAACGCCAGTGGGGTTCACTCAGCCTGTCATCCTTCCGAGGTCGGCAAATTGAGTACCAGCTTGCTGGGATGAATGATCACGGTGTGTACCCCGATTCAGAATAGGCACGCTGTATCCCTGTGCATTGTAAGAACGTGACCAAGGGTTGGCGTCAGGAAGGGCATCCGGCCATAAAAACATTCCCTCAAACAGGGAACCATGATTGTCATGGTGCCCGCAAGGCTAACCCCCCTCTGGCGGGGAAAAATGGCCTTAAAACGATCATTCATTCATCTGGGCAGTGTCTGTGTTGTCACTGAACTACCTACTCCCTCAAACTTTGTTTCCGTGGTTGTGAAGTGTTTTTAAAAACGTGGTGCTGAGGTGTTTTGAATTACGTGGTGATGAGGTGTTTTGAATTACGTGGTGATGAGGTGTTTTGAATTACGTGGTGATGAGGTGTTTTGAATTTAGTGGTGGTGAGGTGTAATCGTCCCAAACTTCCAGTCTGCACCTACCCCTCTTGTATGTATGTGCTGAGAGGTTCATTTTTGAATTTTTTTTGTTTTTTTTCCAACCGAAATCTTCAACATAAATTGCTTATAAAATGGAATTTCACAAAAACTACAGATAAATTTTGTGCAAAATAATTGTTTGTATCATGATTGGTGTAAATGTAAAAAACACAGCAACTGTGTTGCTGTGTCTCTCCGTTGCTGTGTCACACTCTTACGATGTCTCTCCGAAAAGACCGACTGGACAACCCTCCCATCCACTTTCTGAGTAATCCTCTCCAAGAAGTTCTGTCACTCAAGCTTTTGCGTCTCACTATCTGCCATGATCTTTCCTGGGAAAACCACATTTCAAATCTGGCCTCCAAAGCCAGTCGCCGACTGGGCATCCTCCATCGTGCGAAGTCCTTCCTTGGCACACCTGAGCTCCTCACCACATACAAGGCTTTCATCCGCAGCTCAATAGAATACTGCTCCCCCCTCTGGGCTGGTGCTCCTGCCTCACACCTAGCTCGTCCTCACGCTGTTGAAACCAAAGCGTTCAGAATCATTGGAATCTTCCGCGATGAAGCTAACTCCAAGGGCCTTTCACTCACTCACCGCAGGCAGGTTGGTGGTCTTTCCGTCTTCTACCGACTCCTCTCTGGCCTTGCCCCCCCCCCAGCTCTCTCTGGGCTCTGTCCCCCAAATATTCCTGCAGGTCGCACAAGATCTGCCTGCAACCCTCTTATGGTTAAACTGCCAAAATCAAGACTCTCTGCTCACCTTCACTCCTTCATTCCTCTTTTCTCCCGCCTCTGGAACAAACTCCCTCACTCTCTTCAATCCCACTCCACCCTCCAGGTCTTTAAAACAGCTCTTCACCACCATCTCTTATCTTCCCCCATCCAAAACCTTGATCTTTTCTACCCCCGCTAATTTCACCCCAAATCCTACACTTTTTTGAAATACCAACTTCTGTCCTGGAAGTCCTTGGTCTCCTTGTGTTTTATACCTCTCCCCCCCCCCCCTTCCCACGCCTCCTCCCCCCAGGCCCTCTCCCTCCCGCGCTTCTCCCTGCTCTCAGGTGTTGTGTTTGTGTGCTTCCCCTCCTCTCCCCATCTTGTCTTCCGCTCCCTCTTTTTGTATGTTTTGTTTGTCTGGTGGATTTGTTTGTGGAATAAATGTTAGCTCTTTCACGAGCCTCGATTCAGTATACAAAAAAAAAAAAAAAAAAAAAAAAACCTCAGGTACAGTCATTATCCTCAGCTAAAACAAGCCCGTTCCTCTGTCACGACACGTGGTGACCCGAGCCTAGATCGTGTATATATATATATCTGCATTTCTTGCTTGGCTGGGAGTGTGTGGGACAGAAAGAAAGAGGATGTGTGACAAGGTGGTCCACGTTGCCTTGAAAGGCTCATTTTGGATATGGAGGAAGTTTATGGAGGCGCGTCGATTTTGTGGCGTATGTTGGAGGCGTAGGTTGGTTGTGTGTGTGTGGGGTTTTTTTTTTTTTTTTTTTTCTTGTTATTATTATTACTTCTTATTTTGTGTATATAAGTGAGTGGGTGAGGGTGTGTGTTTTTGCATGAATTAATTTTTGCATGAGTGTGTTTTTGTGTGTTGAGTGGTGTATGATGTACGTGTAGGTGGTTGTTTAGTTGGTGTTCTGTATGTATGTGTGTGTATGTGTGTGTATGGGTGTGTATGTGTGTGTATGAATGATCTGGTGTGTTTTGTTGGTGAGTGGTGAAGGGTATAAAGGTGGGTGTTTGAGTGTTCCACCATGTTTGTTTGGTGCTGTGGATTCTGGGCGAGTTGTTGTTGTTGTTGTTGTTGTTGTTGTTGTTGTTGTTCACACTGGCTGGGGGTGGGGGTATGTACGCATCCAGGTGCAGTGGCTGCATGTGGATGTGTATGTGCCCTTGCTGGCCCACCTTAGCTGACCGTATCGAGGTTGAAGGGCCGAAACGGGATGATGCTGAGGACCTCGACTGAGGACCCGGTCAGTGCGGCACACTTGTGACCACGTGTGTTTTGAACTTATATATATATATGTATGTATATATATATATATATATATATATATATATATATATATATATGTATGTATGTATGTATGTATGTATGTATGTATGTATGTATGTGTATATATATATATATATAATATATATATATATATATATATATATATATATATATATATATATATATATATATATATAATATTTAAGCTTCATCGTGAATCAATGATTTTCATTTCAACAATAATTTTTAATAATATAATTCATACTTCATTTCAATATGTCACTCAAGCAATGATGTTTAATTATGAGGTTACCTTTTATTTCCCTATTTAACACTCTACCCCTTGTGCCATTTTCTCATTAAATTAGCGTAGTTGGCTCACAAAGCATGGACCATAAAGCATCATAAAGTTGGCTCATAAAGTTGGCCCAAGTCTTTCACGAACTGGCTAGCCAGGCCTGATGGTCAAATGAATGTGGCAAGAGTTTGGAATTTGTTCCGTGTGGCTCAAACCTGTTAGACAAGCATAAGTCTTTCACGATCTGGCTTGCCACGTCTTCATAAAGCACCAAGCTATTTTTCCCGTCCACCAATTCATGTTGGTTCAATTCAACATGGATCTGAGGAGGGGGGAACACTTTCTGATGCAATTCCTTGCCAAATCCAGATTAGGCAGCTCAAAGGTAACCTCTGTACCTTACTGTCGGACAATTTTCTCTCTTTCGACTCCAACTTTGTAATTCTGTAACAGAGTTGAGATATGTCACTGATTGCAGCCTGTCCAGGGAGTATAATTGTCATGCTGGTGACACAGGTATGATAGGTCACACGACCGTTGACTTGGTCGTAATTTGCTTGTACGTGTTGTTTGACTTTAACCGTGGGGTTATTTAAATACTTTCACACCAAGCTTGATTACTCAACCTCGTACATGGGTGCTTGACATCGTTCCCTGGAAAGTTTGCAGGCATGGTGTTGCATTCTGAATTTTGCCATTCTTTGGAGGAATGTTGACCACGCTGTTCTGTCTGCTCACAATGGGAAGATTCAATCGTTTCGTTCAAAAAACAATGTCTCTTGTTTGCTAGAATTCTGATCGAATTCTGAATCGTTGCTCAGATATACAGGGGCACTGCATCAGTGGAATCGCTGCACATCAGCAATGATGCAGCCAGCAGACTGAATTTGCTAATTAATCCAAATCATGTGTCTGTTCACTCAATAGATCATGGATATATGTGTAGAGCAATAATAACAGATTTTTCATGAAACTAATCTGCTGCTTCATTGATTCTTCTAAAAGTAGTTTGTTGCACAGAAACAAGAGAGTAAAGCATCTCTCTTTTGATGTGAGTCTCAAGGCAAATTCTCCTTGCAATTGTAAATTTGAATATTTCTCAACAACTGTGTTTTTTTTGGTGGGGGGGGGTGGGGGGGGGGGAGCGGTGTTAAATGTGAAATTGCAGAAATTATGCAATGGAAAAAGAAGCTGTGACTCATTTTAGACGAGACGGATTTCTGAGAAATGTGAATGTTCGGTGCATTTTGGATAAAAGTTGGGAACCTCACTTTTTAACATAATTAGGGTATGCTGAATTTGATTAACCTGGTTCCCAAGCCGCATTTTGAGTTTTTGACCTTCTAATTAGCATAAACAAAATGGCCGCCAAATTGCCATTTTTGGACAATTTCTTTGAACAAGCATTTATATATCATGTATGTACATGCAGCTCTATGTGGTAATCTAATCTACCGAGAAGTTTGTCCACAGCACTGCTACCATTTCACGCATTAACTGGGTGTGACACCACCTCCTATTTTGCAAATCACAGCAAACGAACATCATGGAAAGTCTTCAAAGAGCACCATAAACTGCTGAAGAACTTGGGCATTGGTGAACCTACAGAAGGAGACAATCAAATCTGCAGAATCGTTCGTCTGCAGAATATATAATGTGCACAGAACAACCTCTGTTGATTCAGCACGACATATGTTGTTCTCCAAGACTGGTAAACCAGAAGCAATGTCACCGACAAGTGATGCTCTTCATTTCCATTTGATGCGAGTACACCATCAAGTCATGGTATGGAGAAATGCTCATTGTGCAAAACCTGACCTTCCTGCACCTGTGCAAATGGGATGGAAACGTGGTGATTCAGGACTAGAGCCTATTCTGATGTCACTGAGTCCAATCCCAGAACGTTGCCTCGAGATGTTTTGTTGTGCATCCCAGAAGCAATGCTAGACTCGACGCAGTAAATGTCGCTATTCAGAGTTGAGGTGCACATCAATGTGTGCCTGTCAGCAACAGAGTGATGATCAGACCCCTTGTATGAATTTGATGTAGTTTGGCAAAACAACATGTGTGACATTCCTGAATGTTTGTGCTTCATGGCCATGTATACTTAATTTTAGAATAAATGGTTGTATGAAACATTGTCTTATTAAAACCATTTCCCATTTTATAGTGTCCAATTTCAATATCAGTTTGAATGTCTCTTTCAATATGTCACCAACCATAATATAGACTCGACGGATTTATGGAAAAAGGCCATGTATAAGCTTCTAGGTGCATTTTGGGGTCAAAGTTGTAAGGTTAAAGTAAAAGAGCTGCATGTATATGCATGATATATAAATGCTTGTTCATAGAAATTGTCCAAAAATGGCAATTTGGCGGCCATTTTGTTTATACTAATTAGAAGATCAAAAATTCAAAATTCGGCTTGGGAACTGGGTTAATCGAATTCAGCATACCCTAATTATGTTAAAAAGAGAGGTTCCCAACATTTACCCAAAAATGCACCTGGAAGCTTATCCATGGCCTTTTTCCATAAATCAGTCTAGTCTATATTGGCCTCGAGTAAAATATAATATTAATATTTATTGAAAGCAAAACTTCAGAAAATGCAGGAAATTTTATGGACCTATCTTGCTTTTACAGCTGCTTTTATGGAATTAATGATAAGCATGCCGTGTCAAGAAATATTCAGATTTTTTTTTGTAAACTTAGTCGAGGCTCATAAGGAATATTCAGATTTCTTTTTTGTGTACCTAGTCGAGGCTCGTATAAGAAATATTCATATTTTTTCTGTATACTTAGTCGAGACTCGTATAATAAATATTCAGATTTTTCTTTTTTCTGTATACTTAGTCGAGGCTTGTATAAGAAATATTCAGATTTTTCTTTTTTCTGTATACTTAGTTGAGACTCGTATAATAAATATTCAGCTTTGTCTTTTTTCTGTATACTTAGTCGAGACTCGTTTAATAAATATTCAGATTTTTCTTTTTTCTGTATACTTAGTCGAGGCATGCATAAGAAATATTCAGATTTTTCTTTTTTCTGTATACTTCGTTGAGACTCGTATCATAAATATTCAGCTTTGTCTTTTTTCTGTATACTTAGTCGAGGATCGTATAAGAAATATTCAGATTTTTCCTTTTTTCTGTATACAAGTATTCAGATTTTTCTTTTTTCTATATACTTAGTCGAGGCTCGTATAAGAAATATTCAGATTTGTCTTTTTTTCTGTGTACTTAGTCGAGGCTCATATAAGAAATATTCAGATTTGTCTTTTTTCTGTATACAAAGTCGAGGCTCGTATAATAAATATTCAGATTTTTCGTTTTTTCTGTATATTTATTCGAGATTCGTATAATAAATATTTAGATTTTTCTTTTTTCTGTATACTTAGTCGAGGCTTGTATAAGAAATATTCAGATTTTTCTTTTTTCTGTATACTTAGTTGAGACTCGTATAATAAATATTCAGCTTTGTCTTTTTTCTGTATACTTATTCGAGACTCGTATAATAAATATTCAGAGTTTTCTTTTTTCTGTATACTTAGTCGAGGCTTGTATAAGAAACATTCAGATTTTTCTTTTTTCTGTATACTTTGTTGAGACTCGTATAATAAATATTCAGCTTTGTCTTTTTTCTGTATACTTAGTCGAGGCTCGTATAATAAATATTCAGATTTTTCTTTTTTCTGTATACTTAGTCGAGGCTCGTATAAGAAGTATTCAGATTTGTCTTTTTCTGTATACTTAGTCGAGGCTCGTATAATAAATATTCAGATTTGTCTTTTTTCTGTATACTTAGTCGAGGCTCGTATAAGAAATATTCACATTTTTCTTTTTTCTGTATACTTAGTCGAGGCTCATATAAGAAATATTCAGATTTGTCTTTTTCTTGTATACTTAGTCGAAGCTCATAGAAGAAATAAGCACATATTTTTTTCTATATTTGGTTGAGGATTGCACAAGAAATATTCATATATGAGATTATGCACAAAGTGAATTAGTTTGAGACATGCATGAGACCATATTTATAAGGAGGTGTGATATTGTCATTGCATTTGAAACTTTTATGCATTGCAAGAATGTTGTGCAAGTATCTGTGAGACCAACTGAAATCCAAACCAACTTACACAAGTCCACACGAACCGAAATCTCCTTCGGCCTGATCGACTAGCGGAAGGAAAACCTGCAATGTGTGGTGGCTTTGGTATGCACAAGGTTTCCAAACTGCTTCCATATCTGCCCTCATTCGCCCTGTTCCATCCGGGGGCATCGGGCATTAGTCTGGACAAGCAAAAGGACGTCCTATACGGATATACATGAGGAAATTGGATGTCAAATGAAATTCAAAGAAATTGGTGGGGACTGACTAGTGAGGTAGCGTCCTCAGGACGCAGTGGCCCACTCTGGGAATTATGTTCCTATACCACACATAATGAGTGTGATTTAACACGTGGGATTTTCATATTTGCAAGTCCATAAGGACGTTAATCTGGCAGACACAGGAACTGAGGAATTCACAGCGCTTGATGATGGCAGGGCTCTGCCCACTATTCAGTCCTGCCGCACTCACATAAACCAGGGTCCGGTGATTAAATAATACTTGAGCCTGCCAAGCACCGGAGATTGGAAAGCTGAAAATGGCTCAATTATGGCCACAGATCTGTCATTTAGGCCTCTGAGGCCGCTGGTCTGCCTTTGTGGGTGATAGGATGCAGGCACCTTGCCAAACCCGTGGCACTAACATACCGTGCTGTCGGAAATCTCCCAGGTTCGGTCCTTGTGGGATATTTGGATTGAACTCTTCAGGACATGGTCTTCGTAAACAAATCCACCCAAAAATTTGAGCTGTTATTGTTGTTGTTATGTAGCCCCAGACAGTTCTCTTGAACAAGCACACCGCATGGAGACAGTCGGTTGATCTCCCAGGAGCGAACTAGAGATCACCCACATCTAGGATAGTGTACACATGCCTTCATGAAGTCGGGGCCACGACAGAGTTAGAGAGGGAGAGGGAGAGGGAGAGGGAGAGGGAGAGAGAGAGGGAGAGGGAGAGGGAGAGGGAGAGGGAGAGGGAGAGAGAGAGAGAGAGAGAGAGAGAGAGAGAGAGAGAGAGAGAGAGAAAAGAGGGAAAGGGCCGTCCATGGGGACCGATCGCACACTCTGACTGTGACCGTGCTGCCCTGGCAGCAGATAAGAATGAGGAAGATTTGGCCACCGACTTTCAATTGGCGGTACAACCACCACAAAGAGGCATCCCCGATATTAGAAAGAAAGTTGAGTTGTCATGACATGTGGCAGGACTATCGAAATCCACTTCAATCTACAGGTTAGTTACTACAGTTGTGAAGAGCAACTTGTTTGATTTTCTCAAGCATGCATGTACATGTGCCACAAATGCCCAGTACTTCTACTGCATTGAAAGTAACTAAATAACTAACTCTGGTACTCTCCTAAAGCAGCCTCAGGACATGGATTAGACTGGGTGGTTTGCCGTTGCCTTCCCAGTGGTAGTCAGGGCAGGAATTTGGAATTTGGCCATGGTGCAGGCAATATAGTTCGCCTGTAATAATAGTATTAAATTATTTTTTGATCAGCACACATTCAAAACCCTACTCTAACTTTTTAACCGCATTCAGATCTTGCTCGTTAATTGTAAACACTGCGACCACCTACGTATCATGCACATAAAATGGCAGAGCATAACCTCTAAATTCCACTGCCTCCCCCGCAACTTCCAACCCCACGTATCTTCCACAACTTCCTCTTCTCTCCCCTCACTCCTATTCTCTCCAACCCTTGTTTTCCATCTAACTCCTTCCTACCTCATTCCACTACATCCTCCCCTCCTTTTCTGCCACATGACGGAAGCACGATCAGTCTCATGAAGGAATGATTTTATACCCAAAATGTGCCACGGCATAAAAGGACAGCGGTGCCTTTTTACTCCTCTAAAACGACAGACTACACAAGTACAGTAAAAATAAACCATTGTGGACAAAAGAGGAAAATCAGACAATACTGACAATAGTCAGAAAAAAAAGGAAAAAATTGATACATTCCATCATTCAAGTGCATTGAATATGGTTGAAAAGGAACTGCGCAGTGACGTTGAAAACTGTTGAGCTGGCTGGACAAAGTAAAAATTCCCAACATAGTTGAAAAACTTCCCAACGAATGACTCATGGAAAGTACCCTAACTATTGTTTTTGAAACGTTTGAGTCACCAATGGTTTCTGTTTATACTGCAAACCGTCGATGTGGGCACAAGCACAATTTAGACGAAACGGCGTTTCCAATTCACAAATGAAAAATCGTGCCAGGTGGCGAGTCAGGTTCGAAGTGTGGATGGAAATATTCTTTTTGAATTGGCCTATCAGCAAACGCTGCACCTTTTATTGTACATTGGTGAGTTGCGTTTGATCCACTAGCATTCCTCCTTATGTGGCCTTTAGGTGCAAGCTGCTTCGTGGGAGTTTGGGCGCGCTGACCCGCTTCGGCATTCCTCTCGTTCTAAAGGGCCCGCGTAGGCCTGGAAACCTCGCCACGAGGGGCCATGCCTTGCTGTGTTTGGCCTGAGGCCTGGTGTAGAGCTAAAGGGCCGTTCCCAGGCATACGCAATGCTCTCTGGCTGATTTCCAGCCAGTTGTGTTTCACCAGATATTATATGTGCACTCTGGCAAAAGCCTGCACAAAAGGGATTTTCCATACCCCACGCATGCACGCCCAGAGCACGCGCACGCGCAGTTTTCTCAGAGGTCCGCTCCACACAAATCAAATCATTTAATGAACGACGACGGCTATTCCTAAAGCCTTTTATGAAACATTTCAAGGATCTTGTAAATAATACAAATTCTACATGACCCTATACTTCACTTCATCTTAGTGCAAACCTTGAAATAGTTGCTTACCTAAAGTAAGACCTTTGTGCACCTGTCAGCAGTTGAAAGATTTTCTAACTGTTGGGATCATCAGTTGGGCTCCTTTCTTCTTGGAGATTTCGACCCTTTCAGCACAGAACCTCTCCAAACAATGCGTCCACAACCAGTTTTTGGGTCTACATTGGTAGATCCAAAACCTCAGCTGTGCCCAGTCAGTCATTCAACCTGCAGTGCATCTTCGCTATTCAAACTTTCCATTTATACCTTCACCTATAGATATTTTACCTTTCTTGCTGGAGGGTTTAAACTATTATCATATAATCATAATAATCTTCACACATTCTATTACCAGGCAAGCACAACTTACCTTGTAGATAACATGATATTATATTACCCAACACGTCAATTATGCTTACCATTGAATTGAGTTGTTATTCAAAGACAAAAACTGTCATTTTGACAAATTGCCCTTGTGATGTGCTGCACAGCCAAGCAACCACCGAAAATATATTAAAATGTATTTATTTAAATGCCTCATTAACAACATACCAAAGTTGTTTGTTTTGGGCAGAAACAAAGCACACACTACAGATGTGAATTTGGTTAATCAGTTCTCGGTAATCTTTGGGGCTACGCACAGACACGAATCTGACCATGAAACAGTTGTGTACATGTTACAATATATACAATAAAGTGTTAACAATAAAACATATATACATATATGTACTTGCTTTTTCCACATGCGAAATTTGCATTTATGTCTATTTAAATTATACAATGGACTACAAAATGTAAATGTTTCATGATATTTGTTATATTATGTCGCCTTTATCTATCAATATTGTTGAAATGAAGATCAAATAGCTGTATGTTTAAATATGTTGAAAAAGTCAAAACTTTACATGGGATGTACATACTTTTTCACGTGACTGTATATATTACATATATCAATATATTGTTGTGGATATGAGGATTGTGTTTTTTTATTGTGTTTTTTTTTTATTGCTTTATTCTGGACCCTCCTGCCTCCAGTCTGTGTATAAAGGTCAAAGGTCGTTCCATAGTTATTTCATAAACAATCACGTTAGCCAATCATAGATTTCCTCCTTGTTGGTAGTTATTTCCTTATTCTGTGTATTAGGCTAAGGATTTGTCTTCCATTAATTGACACTCCATTGCACCGAATTCAAATAAATAGATCCCCTTTCATTCCCATTCCCAAAGCCTTTCCTGCCAACCGCATTTGCTGCAGCTGTGGGTTGTTGTTTTCACCGCAACTCCATGAGCCACGAGGTAGGCTTGGAGAAGAAGGGGGAGGAGCTGCCGAATCCTGGGCGTGCCCGCCCATCATCATCAAGGGTGGAGCCAGAGGGCCCGTGCCGACCAATCAGGGCCGAGGCGAGCTCACCGATGGGCGTGTTCTAGCGGCCGGCGGCTTGATCGCCCGTGGCGTTATAAAAAGCGCACGCGGAAGCCTTTGATAGGAGTGATGAGAAGGAAGCCTCTGAGAGAAGTGCGCAGGAGTGATGAGAAGGAAGCCTCTGAGAGAAGTGCGCAGGAGGGATGAGAAGGAAGCCTCTGAGAGAAGTGCGCGAGAGTGATGAGAAAGAGTCGAAGGAGGGTTGCGTAAAAAGAGACAAGTGTCAAGAAAGAGTTGGCTCCACCAGCAGTTTGGCTCCACCAGCAGTTTGGCTCCACCAGCAGTTCGGCTCCACCAGCAGTTTGGCTCCACCAGCAGTTCGGCTCCACCAGCCGTTTTGACTCAACCAGGAGCTTCGACCCGTTACCCCACGGGAACCAGATTGCGGTGGCATCGGTGGCCGTCAAGCTCCAGCCAGCTCCGTGCCTTCCTCCCCTTCTCTGCCGTCCCAAACCATTCCAGTCCTTCCATTCCTGCCTGCAAATTCCCCATTCGTGTGAGTCCGTCTTTGTTTGTTCTGTCCAGGGTATTAATTAAGACTAATAGGTAAGCTAGAATTTTCACTGTGTCTTTCTGTTCCGTCCCTCTTTCTGTCTTTATTTTGTTATCCTTCCTTCTTCCTTGGTTTCTTTGGTCCTGTAAATAGTAATAAATAATAATCGTATTTAAAACCTTTTTTTGTCTTCTTCTTCTTCTTCACATCCGTGTCGCCTTTGTCTTTTCCCTCATTGAATATCTGTGGCACGATTTGGCCAACATTTCAGGATCGGGTCTAGTCATTGTTAACGGTTCGGGCCGCGGCGCCATCCGCTCGGCAAATTAACATCTTATCCGCGGTCCGTAACAATATATATAGTAGCCTACATATATCACAGGGCCAGTGTGCTTTTTTGTTTATATATATATATATATATATATATATATATATATATATATATATATATATATATATATATATATATAATCTGGAGATTAACTCAGACGCGGACGTAGCTTCAGGACGTCGATCTTTAATTTTCGACGAGCTTTCGACCAACAAAGTTCTTCTTCTTAGTCGTCCCCAAGTTCAACGGAAATATGTTGTTGACTTCCGTTGAACTTGGGGACGACTAAGAAGAAGACCTTTGTTGGTCGAAAGCTTGTCGAAAATTAAAAATCGACGTCCTGAAGCTACGTCCGCGTCTGATTTAATCACCCGATTATTTATTTAATGCAAATGAGACGCCCTGCTCGTACTGTGGAGTTTCTACTATTTCTCACAGTTATATATATATATATATATATATTGTTGCGGTTTTGAATTTTGTACAATAAAGGTTAAATTTCCCCCTCATAGTTAGTCACACAAACAACATGTAGCCTCTCGATAGTTCAGTTATTTCATAGTATGTGTGAGAATAGTCCTTTTCCTGTGTTAGTTTTGCGTTGAGTAGAGTAATGAGAGTAGGTCCTTCTTATACTTCCATTGCCTTATCCCGCCTCTATTGCCTTATGCCGCCTTACGTCTCTTTGTGCTGCCTTTGGCTTTTTGGCACGAATTAACACGAGACAGGCCTGGAGGGTCGGGTAGGGGCCGAATGAGGGCTGCGAAGAAGCTGACGGTAAGCGCAAGCCACCAATCAGGGCTCAAAGGGAGTGTTGGTGGCAATGCGTCACAGGGTGTGGTTGGAACGTTCGAGAAAGGCTCAGGGCGTGGCAAATATAACTCGTCACGCAAAGCCCCCAAGAGCGTGCGGTGGGTTGAGGAGAGAAGAGGAGTTGAAGGAGCGCGGTCAGCAGTGGAGCTTAAGAGATACGAGATCGGAGAAAGACGCGCATGAACTAAGATACACGCTCATATTAAAGTGACGCTCGGTTGAGCTTGAAGCCGCGCCACTATAGTGCATTGGGTTACGCAAGTGATAGCGCGCTGGTTGCTAAACGTGCTGTGAAACCGCCAGCCGCGCTGAGAGACGTGTACGTTTCCTTCCTGCCTCATCATCTGCCTTTTGTTTGGGAGACGCGCTACGAGGATCCTTCCACCGCCTGCTTGCCATCATCGCGGAACGTGCTGGGACCGTGGAGAGCACGCCGGGCCGCCGTTCCTGGACGACCAAGTCGGCGCGTTTGTCCTGAACATCATCCTGCCTACAATTCCCTGTGTGAGTGGAATGGGCCCGAGTCTGGGAATTAAGAATAAGACTGTTTAAGTTCTGCTCTGTGTCTCTGCTTCTACCGATCATTGTACATAATATTGGGAATAATAATTAAACCTGTGTTCTTCCTTCCATTCGATTGTTCTTGTGTTTTCCATCATTGACTAAGTGTGGTACGAATATAACCGCTCTAATCGGGGTCCAACATTAACGGTGACTGCACGGACCACGTGGTACGCAATCCGCTCGGTGTACTCAAATTACATGTGGCTCATGCGAGGCTTGGTTCCCCGCTTCTGTGGCGGCGCGGGTATTTAGGTATGAGCGAGACTTGGTCCCGAAACCCGACCTTGCGTTTGCCCGGAAGAGGCATTTCAAGTCTCTCTGTTATGCCAGGCCCAGAAAGAACAAGGGGCTTAATCCCCCCTTGCTAAGGGTAAGAAGGGTGGCGGGAAACTGGAACAATATATATGTCAAACGTACTCTGCGTTGCTCCCACCCCTTCCCCTGCCTTCTACTGCCCAAGCTCCTCCAGCGCTTCCCTCCTCCCCCACTCCACTGTGCATGTGTGGTGAGGTAAGAGCTGCTCCGACTTTCGATCTTTCTACCCTCCTCCCATTTTTGGGTCGTTCTTTTTCACCTTTCCTTTCCATTTTTGTTTATTTTCACATTGTGTATTCTCTGTCTCCCCCACCACTCCATTTTCATCAGACCTGGTACCACAACCCTCGTCCTCCAGTCCCTTCCCATTTTTCCTCCCACCACCTCCCAGTTCCACGCCCACTCGGTCTTCCCTTCCTCCGACCGCCCCACCCCACTTATTCCCCTCACCCTCCTCCCCGCCTCCACTACATTCATTCCTCGCTTGTGTTGCTGTCTCTATTTATATTTTTTTTCCAAGAGAGAGAGAGAGAGAGAGACAGACAGACAGACAGCGACAGACAGACAGCAACAGACAGCCCGAGACAGCCCGAGACAGACAGCCCACGCCTTTGGGTGAGATCGAGGGGTGAGTCCATCAGCACTCTGACGGGTTGTGATTTCTCGCCCTTTTCCTCATTGAGAGGTGTGTTTCCTCGCGATAGTGTCGCTCGTGCTGGTGTATGCCGAGTAGCGCTTTCCCTTTTTTCCCCTACTGGTACAGAAAAACTGTCCACCCTCCCCAAATCCATCTCGGCTTAGGCCGAGGGTTTTCCGATCGTCGTAATGTCGGCACGTTCACGCTACGCGGCCTTTCAGGACTTGACGCGGAAACATGGCGTGGTTTGCGTTCCTCCTAACGAGGTCACCGTGGAAGACATCGTCATTGCGGTGGGTAACATAATCGGGCTCGAGAAAATCCGGGCACGGATGAACAAACACCTGGTAATATTCGTAGCTGAAGAGCAGCTTGTGCATGAAATTGTGGCGACCGGTTTGTCTACCGAGAATGGACATTTTGTCCTGGTCGCCCCACTGGACACCCCAGCCGTGAAAGTCTTGATATCAAATTGTCCCCCATTCCAGAAAAAACGATTTAATTTTAAAAGAGCTTTCTCGGAATGGTACAGTGGTGTGGTGTGGTACTCGGTATGGTACAGTGGTGTCGGAGATCACGATGTTATCTCCTGGGGTGTCGCAACGAGCAGGCTAAATACATGTCCTTCCGGCGGCAAGCGTACATTGTGTTTCCTGCATCCAATGTGGACAAGGTCAAGGTGCTCAACGCGGTATTTACGTTTCGTGTGGATAATCAAGAGTACCAGGTGTAAGCGTCCACGGAATCGTTAAAATGTTTCGGCTGTGGGAACTTTGGGCATCTAAAACGGTTTTGTCCACAAATTGCCCCCGCAGTGGCCGAGCAGACAACACCCCCTGTTACTGTGACAGAAAACGTACCATCGACATCGAAAACCTCCGAAAAAGAAAACGTTTGGGATGGTTTTACACTCGTCTCCTCTTTGAGAAAGAGGAAAACACCTCAGAATGTCCCTCCACCCCATAAAGAAAAGAAGGTGGTGTTAGACTCCGATGCATTGGACTCAGTACCACCTGATAAAACATTGATGAGTAATCGATATGAAGTATTGGAAAATGTGAATGTAGATCCTCTGCCTGTTACCGATATGGACCCTCAGCCTAATGTGGAGGAGTTGCATGCGCTACCTCCAGATGAGGTTGGAGTGCAAACTACGTTAAGTCCTTGTGCGGATTATGACATGTCGGGTCGAGATTCGACTGGGGGGCAAAAAGAGCAAATTTCGACCCCTCAGTGTTCCAACGCACCTGACGACGATCTTTCAAATCAAATAGTCATTGTACCGGCCAATTTAGAAAATGTACCTGACCACAATGATTGTCCCGATGAAGAACCTCAAACTATGCAACAGGTTGCAGAATGTCCCCTCCCCCACACATTACCCGGGGTTCTGGTGGAACCTCTCCCTCAACCTGGTCCTACAGAAACAGGGCAGGATGACACCTGCACACCACAGAGCATTCTGGTGTCTCAAGAGCCAGGGGTCCCAGATAGTGCTTCTGACATGTCTGAGGAGGAATCCTATGACATTGATGAATTCCCCACATACAGTGATTCCAACGTCTTACCATCGCAAATACTCAAGTTTCTGAACCAGACTTTTAGAAAAAGATATATTGAAATAAAAGATCATTTTTCTGATCTACATGGGTTTATTGAAACGGCAAGGTGTATTATTCGCCGACCCAGTGACCATAATTTCACGGAACCCGAATGCAGTAGGCTTAAGAAACACATTGTTAAGGCAAAACATGAACTAAAAGGATGATACGCATATTTCCCTTTCCTTACCGAGTTGTGTTGGCAGAGTGGCCAGTTCAATCTTTGTTTCATCAGAACACAGAATCTTGTTTCTCATAGTCTGAGAGTCCTTTAAGTGCTTTTTTGCAAACTCCAAGCGGGCTTTCATGTGTCTTTCACTGAGGAGAGGCTTCCGTCTGGCCACTCTGCCATAAAGCCCAGATCGGTGGAGTGTTGCAGTGATGGTTGTCCTTCTGGAAGTTTCTCCCATCTCCACACAGGATCTCTGGAGCTCAGCCAGAGTGACCATCGGGTTCTTGGTCACCTCTCTTACCAAGGCCCTCCTCCCCCGATTGCTCAGTTTGGCCGGGCGGCCAGCTCGAGGAAGAGTCCTGGTTGTTCCAAACTTCTTCCATTTAAGAATTATGGAGGCCACTGTGCTCTTGGGAACCTTCAATGCAGCAGAGATTTTTTTGTAGGCTTCCCCAGATCTGTGCCTCGACACAATCCTGTCTCTGAGCTCTGCAGGTAGTTCCTTCGACCTCATGACTTGGTTTTTGCTCTGATATGCATTGTCAGCTGTGAGACCTTATATAGACAGGTGTGTGCCTTTCCAAATCATGTCCAATCAATTGAATTTACCACAGGTGGACTCCAATCAAGGTGTAGAAACATCTCAAAGATGATCAAGAGAAATGGGAGGCACCTGAGCTAAATTTCAAGTGTCATAGCAAAGGGTATGAATACTTATGTCAATGTGATATTTCAGTTTTTTATTTTTTAATAAATTTGCAAAACTTTCTAAAATCCTGTTTCTCTTTGTCATTATGGGGTATTGAGTGTAGATTGATGAGGGAAAAAATGAATTTAAACGATTTCAGCATAAGGCTGCAACATAACAAAATGTGAAAAAAGTGAAAGGGTCTGAATACTTTCTGAATGCACTAACGCCTTAAATGCTGAGCATCAAGCAAGAGAACAGCGCGTACCATTTTTAAAGTCTTTTGTATGACTCGGCCAGGTGCTAAACCCATACACAGAGCAGACACGAACCATTACACCACCCAGTCTGGTATCGATTGCCGATGCAGAGCGGACACTCTAGCCGTTACACCACCCAGTCTGGACTCTGGTGGTGGTATTGATTACAGAGATCTGCAAGAGATATGTTGGTGTATTTTGTGTGAAAACTTTATGCTTCAAAAGATGACTGAATTTACCGATTTACAATGGAATCAATGACTGTTGTGTACAGGTTTGAGTTAACGAAGGGAAGCAAATTGGGTGGTCGCTGGTTGCATTAGACAGGTGATTACATATCTAGCAGCAGCTATATACTAAATAGCCGAACTGTGTTTTTTGATTGGATGTTTGGACTATATATGTACCGGTATGTATTAGTAAATCGGTGGGCAGACCATTGAAGGACTACCTTACACCCATTGGTCGGGCAGCTGAAATTGGCCGCCATTTTCCAAGCCATATGCGGAAGTGGGATACAGTATTTACAATCGTTATGCCTTCCATTTCAGTTTTCCCTTCATTGTAAAGCAAGGATTATCAAATATATATCAAAAGGTTGCAGCCGATAGCCATCATGGGCCTTGAGAAGGCCATAGCAGGTATGGGCCTCAGGCTTTTGGGCTTCACTGCTTCAAGCCTCGAACAGTTTCTTTCTCTGAATCAATTGTGTTGTGAAGGTAATATTGAGGTAATGTTTCTTTTGCCGGAGCGATCCTGTAATTGGATGTGTAATTGTTGTTCTAAACATAATATGTACAAGGTAATATTTCTTTTTCGGGAGCAAAGGTGTTGTTGTGAAGGTAATGTTGAGGTTACCTCATGTTGAGGTTAATGTTTTGTGAAGGTAATATTACCTTCTTAGCTCTTACACAGGCCTCAACTTAGAATACAAATGAATAAATAAATAAATAAAAAGGTAATATTAATTTTTCCGGAGGAATCCTGTTATTGGAGGTGAATTTGTTGTTCTCGAGGTAATATGTACAAGGTAAAATTCCTTTTTCCGGAGCGACGTGTCGGTGTTTTTGCTGTTCTGAAGGTAATACATACACGGTAGTACAGTATTTCTTTTTTCTGAAGCCACTGTGTTGTTGTTAAGATAATGTTGAGGTGATGTTAATTTTTCTGGAGGGATCCTGTTATTTGAGGTGTAGTTGTTGTTGTTGTTGTGAAGGTAATATGTTGTGCGGAAGTTCCGTTTGTTGTAAAATGGCGATATTTACTGCTCTAAACAATCGGAGGTTTTTAGTGGATATTTATTTGGTGTTGGGAACTGTTTATGTTCAAGTCTCGCTTTGTTGGTGGAGGGCGATCAGAACAATCATGTGGACCTGAGACAGAAAACTGTTCATCATGTACGCATAAGTTGGGACCGGTCTCGGGGTATTTTTGCGGGGATGGTTGATCCATGTGGCCCAGATGGAATACTACAGCGTGTCGTTGCAAGAGACCAGTATTGGGAGTACATGGCATATTTGCAGGTGACCTGGAGATAAAGGTGATTTGGAAGATGTAAAATTTGACAGCAATATTTACTTTAAAAACAAACATCATTTCGCTGCACACGCTATTATCATAACAGGAGGATTCACACACAACTTAACCACTGAGGTACGATTCTATTTATCCCAGCTGCGTATTCTCTGGAAAGCTGCTCCCATACCTCAAATCCTCCCTGTCTGCTGTGCGGAAGTTCCGCATGCTCAACTATTACTCTGTGTTTGATATAAGTGTTGATTCAATATTGTTATATTTTCATGACTGTGGACTTGCCATGAGTCCAGCAGGATGGTGCAAGCACAGCACACTGAGATCTGAGCTGTCTAGCCTGAGTTTCATTCCCGACCCATCAATAAACTGTTGGATTGGTGATTTCCAGGCAGTAGGCCTACCATTCCTTGGATCGCAAAATGTACCGTTCCTTGGATGTACGCCTAACAAGGTGTTCCTTCTGCTGGCATTGGTTGCTGGATGTAAAATGTCCCACCATGTCATTTGCAAAGAGTATACGAGTTATTGCTGACCTCCTGAACAAATTTCAAATTGCTGTCCCGACTGACCGCTGATAAGGCAATGGCAAACTACTCGGCACCATTCTTATCACGACTTTGCTTTGACAGCACCGATGCTCTATCCGCAGAGCAGGGCAAACCACCACAGTGTTGCCATACTGTTTCAGTGTTGAAGTCGAGTGCCCCTGTCTGTTCAACTCCTTGAAAATAGAACACAGCCATGAACGGTAGACATATGTGTTCCATCTTCTAAGGATTGCTGAACCTTAAAAAAACCAGAATCAAATGTGCCGGAGTGGGATTGGGCAATCAAAGAAACAAAAAAAAAAGCACATCAGGGTGGTCTCATATGTTGTCAAGTGGATGATCCCCAAATATTGTGACCCACCACTAAGGCATGCATTTACGTATCTAAGGGGAAAGAAAGTGAGTGAAGATGCTATGAAAGTACAAGAGGTCATCAATGGTTTGAGTGGAAAAACAACTGCTCGAAAGCTGGTCACAGAGATACGACGTGGTGTTTGTTGTTCATGGTGTTATTGGTAAGAGGACGGTTGCCGGATAGCTACTGTTTAGGCCAAGCTGTGTCTCATGCTGGACGTGTGCCCGCTTGGTTTGCTGATGCTCCTGCATGCGAGGCATACAGCAAGACGAGCTGATTTGTGCTTGCCCACAAATATTTGCTCTGCCATTTGGCGTGTGTCGTGTGCCCATCATGGTCCTTCCTCATTTGCAGTTCCTGGTAAAGCACACTGCCAAGTTCCTGAGGGATTTGGTGGTCCGTGGTCTTTATTGACTCTCAACATCACTCTTCTGGATTCTGTGCAAACTGAGACAGAAATCCAAATCATCACTTCCACTTTTACACTCGTCAGCCTTTTACGTCCGTATACATTTGAGTTATATTTGGTGTCATGAAAGAAACTCAAACTGGATCCATTTTCCTTCTCTGCTCTTTCTTTTTGTATTTGTGCATCTATTTGTGTGTTGTGGTTGTGTCTAATAGAGAAATATGCTGCACCTAAACGTTTATATTGTATATTGAACTAGAAAGTATCTGAAAATGCAAAGCCCATCCGTGTCCATTTGTGTTCAGATGTCTTCTTCTTCTACCGTATGCTCAAAATAATGAAAACAGTTTAAAATAAAGTACAAAATGAAAATTAGTAATTTTATGCAGCCTTGACCTTTGACCTTGTCATCTAAAAAACAATGTGCTTGTAGCTCTTGATTGGTGAACCAATTCAGTGACCCAATATGCGAATTCTTTAAATTTCAGGTCAATCGGGTGAAAATTGGCGATTTTACGCAACCTTGACCTTTGACCTTTTGATCGAAAAAAACAAACAATCAGCGTCTAGCTTTTGATTGGTGAACCAGTTAAATGACCCAATATGCAAATTCTTAAAATTTCAGGCCAATCGGGGTGAAAAATGACGTTTTGTGACTTTGACCTTTTGACCAAATTATTTGTCTTTGCCATATTATCATAATAAAGCTTTTTGAAAAAAATGATGACAAAACTCAAATGGCATTGAAATTTCAGGTCAATTGGATGGAAATTGTATAGAATTGGATGGAACAGAGTTCTCCTGGTTCTCGAAGTATCCACCTCCGTTTCATTAAGGGGTCACAATTCATGGACCAGTTTGTGAAGTTTTCTTGTTCTCAAAGTTTTGTTCTGAGGGCTCTTTTGAGGATCATCACCGAGCTCTGGACGGCTCCCAATTGCAGTTCATTTGTCGTAATATTCACAGGGATAGTTTTTAAGATCTCTGTAAGGTTCTTCTTTATCATTCTTGTTGCTCCAATTATCACTAGTACAATCCCAGCACTCTTCAGCTTCCAGGATCTTTTCACTTCATTTTTGAGGTCTTGGTATTTGGTCATTTTCTTGATTTCTGTGTTATTTAGGTCAAAATCGCTGGGTACTGACACATCAATTAGCAATGTTGTTTTATTCTTTTTGTACCTCAGTACTATATCCGCTGGCAATGCTTTGTTTTCTATGCTCATGCTCGATGGGATCATTAGGTCATACATGAGCATTACTTCCTTGTTTTCAGTTTATTCTGGAATTTTGTTCATGTTTCCATGAATTTTCTGGAACTGGGATATTGAGACTTTTGCAGATGTGCCAATGGATTACTCTACATACGTTGCTGTGCCTTTGGGTGTACAACTGCTCTGACATGAGTTTTTTACATCCCAATAGGAGGTGGCTTGTACTTTTTGTTTCTACCTTGCAGAACCTGCACTTGTCCGATTGACTAAGTCCCGCCATTTTCTTGAAGCCATTCGTGTAGTATCCTTGGTCTTGGGCATTTATAATGATCCGTTCTCCGTCCCAGTTGAGCTGACCTCTTAATAGCCATTCCAAGAGCCTTCTTTGTCGATGCCCAGTCTGTCCAACTCTTTATTTTATATCTCCCTGCTCTTTTATCATTCTCCCAGTTAAGTGTATATTTATTGATATTTCATCTTGTATTTTTATTTCGTCTTTGTTTTTTTTCCAATCTTCTCTGGCTTGCTGTCTTCGTGTTTGTGTACAAATTGGATTTGGGAGTCCATTTCACTTTTCACATACTCAGGCAGTCCTACGTCATTCTGTGTGCTTGATTGAGCTCCATCAGACTGCTACCGGGTGTGTGTGTGTGTGTGTGTGTGTGCGTGTGTGTGTGTGCGTAAATGTGTCTTATAGTCTATATATTATATCTGAAATAATTGTGAAACACAAAGGGAAATATTGTAAACAGTGTTTCATGGAAACATTGGTCATGTCACAAACAAACCGATGTGCATCATTTGCATTTCAAGGAAATATGTTAAAGCGAAAAATCCCATAAATCATAAGACAACAGAAAACAAGATGGCTGGCTACTGTCAGTTTGGATTAATTTGGTAACTCCAGTTTTATTCTCAACATAAATTTTATTAAATCTTTTTTTTTTACAGCATTATATTACACTACCTTCGTGAAACTACCTTTTAACCAATAACCAAGTGAGCTTTTACGAGATTCTCCATCCACCATGGAGAGCTTTTAGAAACATCCACTCAAAACACCTCGGGCAATATAAAAAATACCTGGCTGGGATCCGGGGAAGCTATTCGCCCTCTTTTTTTTAAGGGAACTGCAGAAACCTGCATGCTATAAACATTCATGCATTATACATGAGGAACCGATGAGGATTTAACGACCATTGTTAATATTTCAGGGTCACTAGGGTCACACCTGCATCTGTGATGTATAGGTTCTCCGTATGGGTTCTGACAGTAACAGTAATGTGTTGAGTTTGAACATGCTCATGGCAACAACCCATTCACTGAAAAGCAGCCTTATGAACGCAGTCATTTTGATCTTCAGAATAGATTTTAAAAAATACCTTAAATGGTGGTTGATCCACCTTGAATGAAGGAAAAACCCAAGTTTCATGCCTTTAAAAAAAAATTTTGTATACAAGATTGAGGCTCGTGAAAGAGCTAACATTAATCACACAACAAGTCAAACCGACACATAAAACACAAAACAAGGGGAGCGGTAGACAAGATGGGGAGAGAGCGGGAAGGACACAAACACAACATTTGAGAGCAGGGACATTGGGAGAAATGTGGGAGGGGGAGGGCTTGGGGGGAGGTGGGAGAGGTATAAAACATATGAACACTGCAAGGACTTCCAGGAAAGAAGTTGGAATTCCAAAAAAAGTGTATCTGGGGTGAATTAGCGGAGGGAGAAAAGATCAAGGTTTTGGATGGGTGAAGATAAGAGATGGAGGTGAACAGCTGTTTTAAAGACCTGGAGGGAGGAGTGGGATTAAAGGGAGTGGGGGAGTTTGTTCCAGACAACAAACAACACAACAGGCATTTTAAGGCCATTTTCCCTGCAAGAGCGGGGGTTAGCAGGGAATGTTCCAGAGGGAATATTCCTTTGTTCCAGAGGCAGGAGAAAAGGGGAATGAAAGGGTGAAGGTGAGCAGAGAGCCTAGATTTTGGCAGTTTAACCATAAGAGGGTTGCTGGCAGATCTTGTGCGACATGGAGGAATAGTAGGGGGACAGAGCACAGAGAGAGCTGGGGGAGCAAGGCCAGAGAGGAGTCGGTAGAAGACAGAAAGACCACCAACCTGCCTGCGGTGAGTGAGTGAAAGGCCCTTGGATTTAGCTTCATCGCGGGAGATTCCAATGATTCTGAACGCTTTGGTTTCAACAGCGTGAAGACGAGCTAGGTGTGAGGCAGGAGCACCAGCCCAGAGGGGAGAGCAGTATTCCATTCAGCTGCGGATGAAAGCCTTGTATGTGGTGAGGAGCTCAGGTGTGCCAAAGAAGGACTTCGTACGACGGAGGATGCCCAGTCGGCGACTGGCTTTGGAGGCCAGCTTGGAAATGTGGTTTTCCCAAGAAAGATCATGGCAGATAGTGAGACCCAAAAGCTTGAGCGACAAAACTTCTTGGAGAGGATTGTTGAGAAAGTAGGTGGGAGGGTTTTCCAGTCGGTCTTTTCGGAGAGACATAGTAAGAGTGTGAGATTTGTCAGGATTGAAAGACATGTTCCACTTGTTTGACCAGTCTGTGATTTTGTCCAGGTCTGCAGAGATGAGGTGGCTGCAGACTGCCGATCTGAGGGATGAGGAATCGAGCGGCAGAGAGTGGAGTCATCAGCAAAGAGATAGAGAGGATTTTCCACAGAGTCGGAGAGATCTATGATGAAGACCAGAAATAGCACAGGGCCCAGGACACTACCTTGGGGAACTCCAGCCAGAACAGGAAGGGGAGATGAGAGAAATCCATTCAGGGCCACACGTTGCCTACGACCAGAGAGGAAGTCCGCAAGCCATGAGTGGAGATTTCCATGGATACCATAGGAGGAGAGTTTGGTGAGCAGAGCTGGGTGCCAGACCGTATCGAAGGCACGTGATATGTCAAGTGAGACAGCTCTGATTTCCTGTTTGACATTGAGGACCTCCATCCATTGTTGAGACAGCAGAAGCAACATGTCCAGAGTGGAATGACCTGGTCTGAATCCAAATTGATGATCAGAGATCAAGCCATTGGAGAAGAGGAAGGATTTGATATCCGAAGCAATGATGGATTCCATGACTTTGCTGATAATTGGAAGCAGGCTGATTGGTCTGTCGTTGCAAGGATCTGTTTTTGCACATTTTTTGTGTAAAGCGATAATGTTTGCTGATTTCCAAGATGCTGGCAGATGACCTTGAGCAAAAGAGAGGGTGAAAAGAACAGAGAGAGGGTGAGATAGAGCGGCAGAGCAGGTTTTGAGGACCCGTGGGCTGATGCCGTCTGGTCCAGTTGCAGAATCAGAGTCGAGGTTTGACAAAAACTTCTCCACCTTGTCAGGAGAGAAGGACACAGAGTCCAGGAGCAGTTGGGTTCGACTGGGAAAGGTGGGAACAGAGAGAGATGGGTTGGGACACAAGATTTTGAGGCAAACACAGAGTTGAGGCATTCGGCTTTGTCACGTGCGGTGTCAACTGTGTAGCCATTTGAGGTAAGGGAGGGGATGGAGGGGGAACAAACACCAGAAATGGATTTGACCAGACTCCACCAGGATTTGGAGGAAGGAGACAGGTTTGAGAGTTCAATCTTGAGTGTCGAGAGATAGTGCTTCCTGGCACGCCTGTGGGTAGACACACACTTGTTCCGAGCTTGCTGGAAGGAACTGAGATTGCCTTCAGTTGGATATGCCTTCCATGAGGCAAAGGCAAGTTGTTTCAGAGCAACTGCCTCACCACAAGATTCAGTGTACCATGGATGGGAGGAAGGGTAAGACAACTGAAGACGAGATGGGAAAAATCTGTGCAAGAGAGAGAGCAGTTTGCTTTGGAAGAATTCCCAGGAAGAGTTGATGTCAGAGGCAGTAGAGATGGGAGACCAGTCCAGATGATTGATGGCTGCTTGCAGACCGTGCCAGTCAGCCTGAGTGAAATGCCAGACTCGTCGGCGCTGAGGAGGCTCTCTGAGAATGGCCAGAGAGATGTCCACTTTAACAAGCACATGATCAGAAGAACCGATTGGAGCAGAAGAAGAGCAGCAGACATTTGCAGGGAAGTTTGTCATATCCAAGTCTCGAAGAGAAGATACTCCATTGACTGAGATCTGGGTTGGGAAATTGACAGATTGTGTCAGTCCCAATGAGTCGCAGAAGTCCTTTGCTGAGGTACCATGGCTGGTGAGAGAAGAACTCACACCCAGCCAGCTGGCATGAAGACAGTTGAAGTCGCCACATATGAGGAAGAGAGAGTTTGGGTGAGTTGATAGAAGTTGGTCCATGTTGTCCGACAGCGAAATGTAAATGGAGTCATCACTGTTTGGAGGACGGTACAGAACACATATTCACAAAATGTGGGAGCGGAGAGGAAGCCGTAGCCAGAGGTACTCCTGGGGGGGGGGGGGGGGCGGTGGAGAGAGGGCAGTGCAAGGAGAGTAAGGAAGAGAGTTTTTGATAAAGATAGCCACCCCCCACCACAAGGACGAGGCTCAGGTCTATCATACCGGAGGAGGGAGTAACCAGGAAGAGATATTAAGGAATCAGACATCTTGAAGGAGGAAAGTTTCTGTTAAGCAGATCAAGTCTGGATTGTCAGAAGCAACCTGAATGGAGAGATCAATCAGGTTTGAGCGAAGGCCCCGGATGTTTGAGGTCCATACCGTTAATGAGGAGAGAGGGGGAGCATCGGCTGCAGGATGGGGGGGGGAGGGGTAGGGTCAGATGAAGGATGAGAGGGGGAGGTAGGGAGAGCAGTTGATTGTGTGTCAGAGATTACAGAAGAGTTACAAGAGAGGGAAGGATGAGGAGGACGAAAGGTTTAATGGTGATGGGATGAGGCACAGTGTGGGGTGTTTGAGGGGGGGGGGGGGCGGCAGAGGAAAGTAGAAGGTTTGGGGGAGGTGGAGGTATGAGATACAAGAGAGACGAAGTGGGGAGGAGGCAGCTTGGAGGAGGAGGTGGGACGGGGGAGAATTTGGGAGGGATGGTTGGGGGGGTGATTTGAAGGGGAGGGGTTGGGGGGGAGATTTGGAGTGGAGGGGCAAGGGGGGAGTTTAGGAGGGGAGGGGCAAGGGGGGAGTTTAGCAGGGGAGGGGCAAGGGGGAAGATTTGGAGGGGAGGGGCAAGGGGGGAGATTTAGAGGGGAGGGGCAATGGGGAGATTTGGAAGGGAGGGGCAAAGGGGGAGTTTAAAAAGTGGATGATTAATGAAAGACGAACATTTATAGACTTCTCTCCCCTCTGGGCTGGTGCTCCTGCCTCACACCTACAGTCACGTGAAAAAGTAAGTACACCCCTTGTATAGTTTTGACTTTTTCAACATATTTCAACATACAGCTATTTGATCTTCATTTCAACAATATTGACAGATAAAGGTGATATAATATAACAAATATCATGAAACATTTACATTTTGTAGTCCATTGTATAATTTAAATAAACATAAATGCAAATTTCGCATGTGGAAAAAGTAAGTACACCCCTACATTTATCACTACTTCAAATACCTAAAATTAGAATCAGGTGCACCAGCTCAGGTGCAAATGATTAGAGCATCGTTAGAGAGGATCTTGGAGGAACCTGTCTTATTTAAACCTCAGACATTTAGTATGGTTTGCTCGTTGTTGTTGTTGAAGTGTGCGGCGTCACCATGCCTAGATCAAAAGAGCTCCCTGAGGCCTTCAGAAAGAAGGTTATAGATGCCTACGAGTCTGGGAAGTGTTATGGATTCTTCACTTCCGTTGTTGTGGTTTTCATCCACTGTAAACATTTTTGATTCCATGTGCTTTTATTGTTGTCGTTTAAGGGAGATAGAGATTACTATTTTCAAAAGGTAAAAAGTCAATGTTTTAAATGAAACCGGAACCGGACGACGATGAAGAGGAAGAGGAGGAGAAGAAGGCGGAGCGAGTGAGTCGGAGAAGAAGCCTAGCTGCTTCGAGGTCTGGAGCAAACGTTGACGAACGGAGGTCACTAGCGATCTTCGGGTTTCCCAGGAAAGGGATTCTTGCGACAGAGTTGTTATCGCTGTGACAGATCAACCTGCGTGTCAGGTTTTGGCGGTTGATTCCGAGGAGATTCATCATCGTGCCGTTACGCCTCGAGAATGGGCCATCGGTCACTTTGACTCGCGCGCTTTGCGCAACGCGCAAGGTTTTTCCTCTCGCTTCAGCCATTTTCACCGCATTCAGACGTTAATCTGGTGTGTGTGTGTGCATCGTGGCTTTTGAAGGTTAATTTGCGGTTCACCGACTGTGAGCCGTGGAACGTCCATACCCGAGGGTGTGATTTCCCGGTCGATTTGAGGGTGCCTTTGCGCAGCTTTGGCCGCGTGACTGTGACTGTCATCCGAACGGGATTCTGGTCTCGATTGGACATCGTTCTGACGATCGCTGGAGCGAATCGACTTGGGCTTGATGCCGGAATAGAGACATTAGGGAATGTTCTTCTTTTCGCTCACTTGGAGCACAGTGAGTTATATTGTACGAACCTGATGGTACCATCATAGGAATGATATCCTATTTGTTGTACAATTGATTGTTATTGTTTTTGTGTTGTTATTCTTGTGTGACCTTAATACAATATTTGTTTGTTGGCAACAATTGGTGTGGTTTCACCATTGATCTTTGACACAGAATAACACATCTTTCTGCCGTGACTCCTCTCGGGGGCTCGGAGGTTCACCGTGACCAGGGGGTTTGGGGAGGAGCACGTAACAGAAATTGGGGGCTTGTCCGAGAAATTGGGGGCTCGTCCAAAATTGGCCCAAATTGAAATTGGGGGCTCGTCTTTGCTGATTAAATTCCCTAACACTCGTCTGGGATCGAATTCCCTAACATTCCCAAAATTCCCAAATTTGGAATTTTTCTAACATTCTCAAATTTTTCAAAGAAAATTGAAAATTTTTGTGTCAAGGTTAACAGGTGCTAACTAATAGTCACCATGGTGTTTGACACAGAAAAGTTTGTGGCATTCCCTACTGAGGCACAGTTCCAAGCGTTAAAAAGATCGGAAATCTTGATATTGGCCAAACATTTTAACTTGGAGGTCCGAGTTAATATGAAGAAAGCACAGATGCAGACATTGGTAAAGACATTGGCAAAGATTGGCAAAGGCTTGTGAAGTTGCGAGAAGAAACTTGAAAGTGACACAGGATAAAATGAAAGTGAGACATGACAAGAAATCTCAGATAAGAAATTTCAGTCCTGAGGACCGAGTGTTAGTGTTGCTTCCTGTTCCAGGTCAGCCACTACAGGCTAGATATTTTGGTCCCTATGCAATCTAAAGGAGGGTTAATGAAACAGATTACGTGGTGACAACTCCCGACCGACAGAAAAAGCGGCAGCTGTGTCATGTCAACCGACTGAAGAAATATTATGAGAGGAAGCCTGTGGGGAAAATGCTTCCTGTCTCACCTGTCGTGCCTGTAGTCGGGGTGCAAGAGAATCCAGAGGTTGACGCCGGTGTGAAGTTTGATAACTTTGATGACCAGGCTTGCCCCAGATTGATGAACACAGAAGTGTTGAGTCATTTCGATGAGAAATTAGGTCATTTGACGAGGGAACCACAAGGACAACTGTCCAGCCTAATCTTTGAGTTTGCACATTTGTTCACAGATGTACCTGGTCGTACTGACTTGGTATATCATGATATTGAGGTGGGGGAAGCCACTCCTGTGAAGCAACACCCCTATCGGATGAACCCTGTGAAGATGGAGTATCTTCGGAAGGAGGTTCAGTGTATGTTGGAGAATAACATCATCGAACCAAGCAGCAGTGAATGGAGCTCACCATGTGTGTTGGTTCCAAAACCCGATGGCAATTTTCGCTGTTGTATGGATTTAAAACGGGTTAATGCAGTGACCAAAACCGACTCATATCCCATCCCGAGGATTGATGACTGTATTGATAGAATAGGCCTAGCTAAATTTGTAACTAAGTTTGACTTGCTGAAAGGGTATTGGCAGATTCCTCTTACTGATAGAGCCAAGGAAATCTCGGCTTTAGTCACACCAAATGGGTATCAGTACAAGGTTCTTCCCTTTGGATTGAAAAACGGGCCTGCTACATTTCAACGGCTGATTAATAAGCTTATTGCAGACCTTGAGGGGGTGGAGGCTTATCTGGATGATGTCATCATCCACACCATGACCATGGAAGATCATATTAAACAAATCCATGCATTTTTCAAGAAACTGACCGAGGCAGGGTTGACCATCAACTTATCTAAGAGTGAGTTTGTAAAGGCACAGGTGGTGTTCCTAGGCCATGTAGTAGGTCAGGGTCAGGAGCAACCGGTGACAGCCAAGATAGAAGCCATTGATCGCTTCCAAGTTCCAAAAGGGAAGAAGGAGCTTATGAGATTCTTGGCTATGGCTGGTTGGTACCGGCGGTTCTGCAGGAATTTTTCTGATGTGGTAGCCCCTTTAACGAATTTGCTGAGGAAAGAGACCAAGTTTGTTTGGGATGACAAATGTCAGGCTGCCTTTGCCCACGTCAAAGCAATATTAATGAGCTCTCCTGTCCTAGCAGCCCCGGATTTTCAAGAACCATTCAAGTTGGCCATTGATGCAAGTGATGTGGGGGCTGGGGCAGTTCTATTGCAGGAAGATGAGGATGGAGTGGATCATCCGGTGTGCTACTTCTCCAGAAAGTTTAACAAACATCAGGCAAATTATGCTACTGTGGAAAAAGAGACCTTTGCTCTCCTGCTAGCGCTTCAGCATTATGAGGTGTATCTGGGAACTACTACCTTTCCTATAAAAGTCTTCACTGATCACAACCCCTTAACCTTCATTCAAAAAATGAAAAATAAAAACCAGAGGTTGATGAGATGGAGTTTGGCTTTGCAGGAGTTCAACTTGGAAATTGAGCATGTAAAGGGCAGGGACAATGTCGTTGCTGATGCTTTGTCCAGAGTGAACTAACTTTGGAAATTTCTGGAGGATGTTTGGAAGTTTTGTTGCTTTATTTTGGGAAATATTAATTATCGTTGCTCACGGGAATTGATGATTTGGGTGCGAGTGTTACTTTTGTTTGTTAAAAGAGTTTTTGCCTGCAAAATTTTTTCACTGTGTTCAAACTTTCTTTCTTGAGGGGGGGAGGTGTTACGGATTCGTCACTTCCATTGTTGTGGTTTTCCTCCACTGTAAACATTTTTGATTCTATGCACTATTATTGTTGTCGTTTAAGGGAGATAGAGGTTACTATTTTCAAAAGGTAAAAAGTCAATGTTTTAAATGAAACCGGAACCGGACGAAGAGGAAGAGGAGGAGAAGAAGGCGGAGCGAGTGAGTCAGAGAAGAAACCTAGCTGCTTCGAGGTCTGGAGCAAACGTTGATGAACGGAGGTCACTAGCGAACTTCGGGTTTCCCGGGAAAGGGATTCTTGCGACAGAGTTGTTATCGCTGTGACAGATCAACCTGCATGTCAGGTTTTGGCGGTTGATTCTGAGGAGAATCATTGTCGTGCCGTTACACCTCGAGAACGGGCCGTCGGCCATATTGACTCGCACGCTTTGCGCATCGCGCAAGGTTTTTCCTCTCGCTTCAGCCATTTTCACCGCATTCAGACGATAATCTGGTGTGTGTGTGTGTGTGTGTGTGTGTGTGTGTGTGTGTGTGTGTGTGTGTGTGTGTGTGTGTGTGTGTGTGTGTGTGTGTGTGTGTGTGTGTGTGTGTGTGTGCAACGTGGCTTTTGAAGGTTAATTTGCGGTTCGCCAGCTGTGAGCCTTGGAACGTCCATACCCGAGGGTGTGATTTCCCGGTCGCCTTGAGGGCGCCTTTGTGCAGCTTTGGCCGCGTGACTGTGACTGTCATCCGAACGGGATTCCGGTCTCGATTGGATATCGTTCTGACGATCGCTGGAGCGGATCGACTTGGGCTTGATGCCGGAATAGAGACATTGGGGAATGGTCTTCTTTTCGCTCACTTGGAGCACAGTGAGTTATATTGTACGAACCTGATGGTACCATCATAGGAATGATATACTATTTGTTGTACAATTGATTGTTATTGTTTTTGTGTTGTTATTCTTGTGTGACCTTAATACAATATTTGTTTGTTGGTAACAATTGGTGTGGTTTCACCATTGATCTTTGACACAGAATAACACATCTTTCTGCCGTGACTCCTCTCGGGGCTCGGAGGTACACCGTGCCCAGGGGGTTTGGGGAGGAGCACGTAACAGAATGGATTAAAAAAGATTGAATTTTTTTTGAAGTGGAATGATTTGGAGAGGAAATTGAAAAAAGCCTTTTAAATAGGAAGAAAAACAGCTTGTTGTAATATACCACTGAATAAAACACTGCAGGGGAAAGTTTAAACATATTTAAACAGAACCGTGAAGAACAGTCTTATATTCACAAAAAATACCAACGGGGAGAGGGCCTAGAGGGACGACCACGAGTCACGTGAACAGGGGAAAAGCAAAGCCTTACCCTTACCCTTCATCCTTACCCTTCATCAGAGCAAAAGGGAGAACAATGAGGGCAGAGGATCAAATCCAAAACTCTGCCCACATTGTTCTCTTTTGTTCCGACTAAGGGTAAGGCCCTAAATTTCAGTTTTTCATTTTTATTTTTTTCTATTTTTTTTTTCACACAGAATCGAGGTTCGTGTAAGAGCTGATATATTGAACATGAAAACGTACACAGACACATAAAACATGCAATGAAGGGAGCGGGAGACAAGATGGGGAGAGAGGGAAGCACACAAGTTCAACAACAGAAGAGAACAGGGACGTCGGTAGATCTGTGGAAGGGGGAGGGCTGTGGGAGGAGGGGTACACGGTATAAAACAAATGAACACTTCTCGGAATTTCAAGAAAGTACATGTTTGTTCCCCTTCCATCCCCTCCCTTACCTCAAATGGCTACACAGCTGACTCGCACGTGAAAAAGCTGAATGCCTCAACTCTGTGTTTGCCTCTAACTCTTGTGTTCCAAACCCGTCTCTCTCTGCACCCACCTTACCCAGTCGAACCCAGCTGCTCCTGGACTCTGTGTCTTTCTCTCCTGACAAGGTGGAGAAGTTTCCGTCAAACCTTGACTCTGATTCTGCCTCGACTTTGACATATCTCGTGCCGTCGATATGGTCTGGCACCCCGCTCTGCTCGCCAAACTCTCCTCCTATGGTATCCATAGAAATCTCCACGCATGGCTTGTGGACTTCCTTTACGGTCGCAGTCAACATGTGGCCCTGAATGGAATTCTCTAATCTCCCCTTCCTGTTCAGACTGGAGTTCCTCAAGACAGTGTTCTGGGCCCTGTGCTTTTTTTGGTATTCATCATTGATTTTTCCAACTCTCTGGAAAATCCGCTCCATTTCTTTGCTGATGACTCCACTCTCTGCCGCTCCATACCTCATCCCTCAGATCGGCAGTCTGCAGCTTCTTCACTCTCTGCAGAACTGGACAAAATCACAAACTGGTCAAACAAGTGGAACATGTCTTTCAATCCTGACAATCTCACACTCTCACTTTGTCTCTCTGAAAAGACCACCTGGAAACCCTCCCATCTACTTTCTCAACAATCCTCTTGAAGAAGTTCTGCCACTCAAGCTTTTGGGTCTCACTATCAGCCATGATATTTCCTGGGAAAACCACATTTCCATGCTGGCCTCCAAAGCGAGTCGCCGACTAGGCATCCTCCGTCGTGTGAAGTCCTTCCTTGGCACACCTGAGCTCCTCACCACATACAAGGCTTTGATCCGCAGCTCAATGGAATACTGCTCTCCATTCTGGGCTGGTGCTCCTGCCTCACACCTAGCTCGGCTTCACGCTGTAGAAACCAAAGGTTTCAGGATCATTTGTATCTCCCGCGATTAAGCTGATTCTGAGGGCCTTTCACTCTCTCACCGCAGGCAGGGAGGGGGTCTTTCTGTCTTCTGCAGACTCCTCCCTGGCCTAGCTCCCCCAGCTCTGTCTGTGCTGTGGCCCCCAAATATTCCTGCAGGCTGCACAAGAACTGCCAGCAAGCCTCTTCTGGTCAAACTGCCAAAATCAAGACTCTCTGCTCACCTTCACTCTTTTATTCCTCTTTACTCCTCCCTCTGGAACAAACTCCCACACTCCCTTCAATCCCACTCCTCCCTCCAGGTCTTTAAAACAGCTGTCCAGCACCATCTCTTAGCTTCCCCCATCCAAAACCTTGATCTTTTCTACCCCCATTAATACACCCCAAATCCACCTCTTTCAATCTCCGACTTCATTCCTGAAATTCCTTGTCATGTCAATTTCTTTTGTACTGTGTATCTTCCCTCCTCCTCCCACCCCTCGCCCCCCAGCCCTGTCCTTTCGAACAGGTCTCCCAATGTCCCTGTTCTCTATTGTTGTGATTGTGTGCTTCCCTCTCTCTCTCCCCATTTGTCTATGCGAGTTTGAGTCTCTATATTGATCCAATTTTATGGCTCTTCTACAACTGATTTCTGCTCTATCCTATAAGTTGTCTGACTGTCATCATGAGTTGGTGGATGTTGAAGATCCCACGGTGTCCTTCGCAAGGTGGAGGGGAGATACCCCTGGCAAATTAATAGATTGAAGAAGTACAGATTACCCTGAAGAAATTACAGATTCCTGCCATGACCTACAGAGGGAATTGCATCAGCAGCACATCCACACCCTTAGCCAGTGATGCTACCCTGCAGCCTTGTGCTGAATACTACCGAAGAAGAAGCTGTAACAAGAGGGAGTAATTCTTTGCAATACATCCCCCACCAAGTTCCAGTTCAATATGTTAAAGGGTAAGGGGGAAAAGTCTGGAAAATTTCGCACCGATAAACACATCCCTTTATTTGGGCAATGCATAATGCCTCGTTTGGTGCCGAACATAATAAAAATAACCCGATGTACATACATGAAGCAAAAACATGCGTTTGGCTTATGTGCATATATATTATATAATGGTCTGCCATGATCCATTCTCTGCCATAATCTGCCATGATCTTTCCTGGGAAAACCACATTTCAAATCTGCCCTCCAAAGCCAGTCGCCGACTGGGCATCCTCCGTCGTGCGAAGTCCTTCCTTTTTACACCTGAGCTCCTCACCACATACAAGGCTTTCATCCGCAGCTCAATGGAATACTGCTCTCCCCTCTGGGCTGGTGCTCCTGCCTCACGCCTAGCTCGTCTTCACGCTGTTGAAACCAAAGCCTTCAGAAGCATTGGAATCTCCCGCGATGAAACTAACTCCAAGGGCCTTTCACTCACTCACTGCAGGCAGGTTGGTGGTCTTTCCGTCTTCTACCGACTCCTCTCCGGCCTTGCCCCCCCCCCCCCCAGCTCTCTCTGGGCTCTGTCCCCCAAATATTCCTACAGGTCGCACAAGATCTGCCTGCAACCCTCTTATGGTTAAACTGCCAAAATCAAGACTCTCTGCTCACCTTCACTCCTTCATTCCTCTTTTCTCACGCCTCTGGAACAAACTCCCTCACTCTCTTCAATCCCACTCCTCCCTCCAGGTCTTTAAAACAGCTGTTCACCACCATCTCTTATCTTCCTCCATCCAAAACCTTGATCTTTTCTACCCCCGCTAATTTCACCCCAAATCCACTTTTTTGAAATACCAATTTCTTTCCTGGAAGTCCTTGGTGTCCTTGTGTTTTATACTTCTCCCACCAAGCCCTCTCCTTCCCACACATCTCCCGATGTCCCTGCTCTCAAATGTGTTTGTGTGCTTCCCCCTTCTCTCCCCATCTTATCTACCGCTCCCTCTTTTTATATATTTTGTTTGTCTGTTTGATTTGTTTGTGTGATAAATGTTAGCTCTTTCACGAGCCTCGATTCTGTATACAAAAAAAATAATAATAATAAATGGTTATATACCAGGGATATCTACCCACGCCAGAGGAGAGGGTATTGCATTTGAGTCCGTTTGTTTGTCTGTCTGTCTGTTTGTCCATCCAAAATAAACATGATTTTTCTCTGCAAACGTTGGTCGGATTGACAGGAATTTTTCACCATATGTGCAACTCCACCTGCAGAATTTTTTAACGATAATTTTGACGTCATCGGTCACGTGGTTCGGCCACTACTGCATAGGAAAAATTGAGGCATGCCTCATTGTAAAGAACTCTTCATGGGGAAAAATTATGTTCATATTATGACGTCATAATGCATTAATTATGACGTCATAATTTGACAAGTATAAAACCTCATCCGATCAAGATGAAATTTCTTGAGCATCATCTAGGGATAAATTGGTCGAGAAAAATTTAAATGATGACGTCATTGGTCACGTGGTTTGGCCACCATATTGGAAAAACCGAAAAAAAATTGCAACTCTATATCCCCAAAAGCGCCGCACAGAAAAAATGAGACATGGCTCATTGTAAAGAACTCTTCATGTGGAATAACATGTGTTAATGATCATGTCATAGGTTCCTCCATTATGACGTCATAATTCGACAAGTACAAAACTTCATCGATCAAGATTAAAATACTTGAGTATCATCTAAAGAGAAATTGGTGGAGCAAAAAAATTAATGATGATGTCATCCGTCAGGTGGTTTGACCGCCATATTTGTTTTAACACAAAAGCCTTAAAACCACTAAAAACACGTCCTGGCGAGGGTCTGCAATCTCTGATTGCTCTTTCTTGTTTCAATTGCACTGGGCTTTGGACTAACACCCAGGCCTAAGGCCTGCCAATCTGTGCTTTAATTGGGGTGGAGTCAGGCCAGCTCTCCAGCCAATGGGTGTAAAGCAGTGGGGTGGAGTCAGGCCAGCTCTCCAGCCAATGGGTGTAAAGCAGTGGGGTGGAGTCAGGCCAGCTGTCCAGCCAATGGGTGTAAAGTAGTGGGGTGGAGTCAGGCCAGCTGAAAACTGACCCCTGTATGATATGTGATATTTTCTAAGTTCAAAAAGAGCATAACTCAGTGAAAAATTGGCAAAATGCTCTAAAACTCCAACTTTTTCTGTAACTTATAATAAAGCAATGTACCAAGTTTCATTTGAATATGTTAAAGGGTATGGAATAACTTAAAGAAAACCACAGGTGGTACGGACAGCAAACCTATATCGTCCCCTCCGGGTAGGGGACTAATTAGCTCTGGGATGGGGACTTCATGAATAAACAATTTCACTGCTAGTTGGCTTCAATACACATATGACCTCATATATATTCCATGGCCTTACAGTGCTGATAACGAAATTGTATCTTAGAGATAAAATATTAGGACAGCAGACTCATACAGGAACACAAGACAAAGCAGGGGGAATGAATATATATTGTTGCGGATATGAGGACTGTATTTTTTTTTATTGTGTGCTTTATTATTATTATTGTTTATTCTGCGCCTCCTGCCTCCGGAGTTGTGTAAAGATAAAAAGGGTGTCTCGGTAGTTATTCCATGAAACACCACATTGCAGGACCCGATAAAACCCTTGTTCAGTAGCTTATATCTTATTATGTGTTTTAGAGTAAGGCCTTGTCTTCCATTAAAATGACACTCCATTGCACCGAGTAAAAGAGATAGATTCCCTTCATTCCCATTCCCAAAAACCTCCATTTCCCCTTTCGTAATGGCCAAGCCTCAATTTGGCAATTGCATCCCCTCCAAAGCCGCCATTGACCACGAGGCAGGGTTGGGGAAGAAAGGCGGGTCTCCACCTCGTCATAGAGGGGAGGAGTAAGTCGGCCCCGCTCATCCAACCCAGAACGAGGGGTTTGGCTTGAGAGGGCGGAGAGAGAATGCTTGAGGGAGGTTCGCAAAGGGTGAAGGGCGGGGCCTATATAACCCGCCGTGGGGACGCTCCCCAAAGAGACAAGCAGATGAGTCCAAGAGAGTTGCAAAAAGGTCCAAGGCTGAGCTGAGCTGCGTGGTGAGGTGCAAAGGAAAGAGCTGGGTCGTCAGAGCAGAGCTGAGTTGTGAGGTCCAAAAGCAGAGGTCATCCAGGGAAGCACAAAAGCCTGCTATTCGTCACCTTGCTCACCAGCGGCAGCGTCTACAGCAGCAGCAGCAGCAGCGTCCCCAGCAGCCACAACGCTCGCCAGCCATTTGGGGCCTGGACGGCGGTTTGGAGCAGGGCCGCGGAGGAACGGCAGCTGCCCAACGCGCCGATTCATGCTGCCGAACCAATTGGACTTTCCTCTCCTTCCAGCCAATTCCTATCATCATTCCCCGTGTGAGTCGTCTTCGTTTGTTCTGTCCTGGGTATTAATTAAGCCTGTTAGATAAGCTAGTATTTTCCCTGTGTCTCTAAAAGCTTCTGTATATTATTTTATTATCTTTCCTTCTCCTTGGTTACTTTGAGCCTGTAAATAGTAAATAAATTTAGTAGTATTTTCAACCCTTTTCTCGTCTTCTTATTCCTTTTCCTCTTTGCATTCGTCGTCTTAGTCTTTTCCCGATTGAATAGCGGTGGCACGATACGGCCAACGTCTGGGTGAATCGGGTGAGTCGGGGAACAACTGTTCGGCCGCGGTTACCTCCGCTCAGTAAAAATAACATCTAATCCGCGGACCGTAACAAATTGGTGTCGGGGAGTGAGATACGGACCCGAAGCGCGCTTAACGCGCTCAAAATTACAAGCTGCTGGAAATTTGTGTTGTAAAGCAAAACCCGAATTTTGAAATCGCGCCATGGCTGGTCAAGGCGACGGGATGCCGGTGGGAGAGATACAGATAGACGGGGTAGAATCGACCCAGGACCTCGGGAAATGTATATGGAGGATGTGGTTGAGGGGGTATCAGGCGCACAAAATGGCGCTCTCACGCACGTGGTTGAGGGGGCCACGGCCGCGAACCAATGAGCGCGGCCCAAATGCAAGCCTTCATGGCCCAATTCATGGTGGAAATGCAGGAAAAAAACGACAGTATGGAACGAATGGAAAACAGAATGAGGGCTAATAGTGAGCGATTGGAGGGCCAAATGGGACAAATGGGGAACCGGATGGAGGCTCAGAATGAGCAAATGGGGGCAATGAGGGACGAATTGGGGGGCAAAATGGGCGAAATGGGGGGCAAAATAGGGGGCAAAATGGGAGAAATGGGGGAACGGCTAGAAGCTAAATTTGAGGGGTTAGACAACGGGATAAAAGAGGTAAAGAATGGGTTAACGGGGGTGGAAAATAGAATGGCTGCCCAGGAGAATCAGATAGAAGGGGTGAAACATGGGTTAATAGGGGTGGGAAATAGAATGGCTGCCCAGGAGAATCAGATAAAGGGGGTGAAAGATGGGTTAGAGGGGTTAGAAAACAAGATGGAAAACAAATTGCGGGCAATAGGGGAGCAATCCGCCTGGGAAATCGAACAGATGGGGAACCAGATAGAGGAGGTGAAAATCGGGTTAGAAAGTAAATTGGATGCTCAGAGGGATGAATTGGGACAGATGAGGGTGGCATCTACAAAAGAGATGGAGGAGATGAAGGAGGTGATACGACGAGGTGTAAGTGAGGAGGTCTCAGGGGTACGCGAGGAGGTAAAGCGAGGCGAAAAGCGTATAGAGAAAGAGGTGAGAAATGGGACGGCAAAGTTACAAGGGGGCATAGAGGACCTGACGGAGGAGGTGGAACAGCTGACGGAGGGACAGACGGAGTTAGTGGAGCAGGTTCAAAGGAACACTGCGGTACTAGGAGGGTTAAAGGCGACACAAAAAGAAATTAAAAATGACTTAATAGCGACACAGAGGCAATGTCAGATGGTACGTGAGGGACTGACAATGAGGTTGGACGAGGTGACAGAAGTAATGGAGACGAAGGACCGAGAGGTGAGGACGCACATAGAGACGGTCAAAATAGCCTTAGAGGACGAACTTGAGGAGACGCACCGGGAAATAAAAGAGGTGAAGCAAAAATTAGAGGAAGTGGAAGAAGAGGTGAGTGAAATTAAGAAGGGACGGACAGAAACTAAGAGAGAAATACAGGAGGAGGTGATGGAATATGTACAAGGTCGGTGCTCAACTCATAATGATGTGCTCGCTAACCAAATAAAGAGTTTGCAGGTGGCGAAGGAGGTGCGGAGACGAGGTGCCAAGGTGAGTGGCGATATACGAGGAAATGTATATGATGTGAGGAAAGCTTCAGTTGGCTTGGGGGTTGATTTGGATCCGGGTGTTCGTGAGAGGCCGTTGGTGAAGTGTGCGACAGGTACGGTGTGCGAAAGAGGAGGTGTGCGAGAATGTCCGACTCTGGGGTGTGTGAGGAAAAAGTGCGTGCCGAGGAGTGAGGGTGCTGTCGAGAGTGAGTCGGTCGTAGCGCGTGTGCGAGGGAGCACATGGAAGCGCGTAGTGAGGAGTGTTACAGAGGATGTAACGGAAGCATGCACGCCTGTGGTGAGTGTTACAGAGGGTGTAACGGGAGAGTGTGCGCAAGAGTGTGCGTGAGAAAGGTGTGTAACAGACGGGTGCATGAGGAAAGAGTGCGCGGTCAAGAGTAAGGGAGAATGCACGCCTGTGGTGAGTGTTACAGAGGATGTAACGGGAGAGTGTGCGCAAGAGGATGCGCGAGAAAGGTGTGTAACAGACAGGTGCATGAGGAAAGAGTGTGCTGTCGAGAGTAAGGGTGAGTGTGCTGTCAAGAGTGGTGGTGAAAGTAGTGAGAGTGACACGGAGCGTGAGTTGGTTGTGGCAGGTGAGAGAGGATGTACACCTGGAATGGAAGGATGCACACCTGGAATGGTAGAGCGTGTGTGGGAATGCACACTTAAGTTGGTAGTGAGGCACGTGGTTGGGTGTGCGAGTGAGAGCACACCTGTGATTGTCACAGAGGAGGTGACCGAGGAGGGGGCGCGAAAGGTGTGTTGGTGAGGTGTGCGAACGACGAATGTGTGCCAAGGTGTTCGGTGGTCAGGTGTGTGACCAAGTCTGTGAGCGGAATGAGTGTACCTGGGTGTGTTAGAGAAGGTGCAATGACGAAGAGCATGGGAACAGCTGGATGTTTGAGCAAGGAACGGGCTGCGGGGTGTAAGCATGCAGGTGAGGCATCGACGGTAACCGGGTTAGCGGTTAGAGCGACATTTAGCCGAATCGGGCCCTCGGTGCGCGTTGGGCAGCTTCGCGTGCCGCGAGGACCAGCGGGGATCCAAACCACGGCGGGTTCGAAAGGACCACCGTACGCGATCCACGCTGGGCCGCGCTTTGAACGGCCGCGTCCGTGCTCCACTAAGCGGAGCGGGCAGCCCGATAGGAAGGGTCGTGATGGCGACCCCTTTTTGTTAAGGCATTCCGGCAGGTCGAGATCGGGCCATGGGATGGCTCCGTGCCGAGGTGGTGCGTGGGATCTCGGCCCGGGTAAACCTCCTTCCCTTCACCGAGTGTCGGACGTATCCAGCCGCTGGCACAAAACAACCCGCATTCATTGCTCGGCTTTACGAAGCCGGGCTGTAGAAGTGAATTGGCGCACCGAGAGGCATTAGTAAGTAGACTGTAATGATGAGGTTAGTGTTTTGGACCCAAAATTAGAAAAAGGCAAAAATTGATGATTGGCAAAGGATTGGCAGAGTGATGATTGGTAATGGTACAGTGATTGGCAGATGATTGGCAAATTTTTGATTTGTTAAAATTGGACGAGCAAAATTTATAGTAAGAGATGCCCCATGTGATGGGATGGCCAATCCTCCATCCCTCACAGAAGGGGGGCAAAGGAGCACTAGTTTTATGGGGTTTATGGCAGTGTAAGCTCGCCGAGGGAGGGTTTGGATAATGTGTAGGGCCCTAGAAGATTGACATTAGGTAACGGTAAGGTTAGGTAGCTACATTGGACAGGTAGCTGGGGACATAGAGAGGGTAGTTTGGATGATAATGACGTGGTATGTGCTTAGTTTAAAGGGAAGACGGGGAGCACTAAGTTAGCAGGGCAACAGGTAGTTGAGATGATGCCGTGTGAGTGTTGGAGGTGTATTCAAGTGTATTGAGCAGTGTGTAAGGAACAGGTGTGATTGCACAGGTGTGCAACTGAACAGGTGTATGGAGCAGTGTATGAGTGAGTGATGGTGATGTGTGTTGTGTTGACCAAATGGTCCAGGAAGAGGAGGAGGGTGCAGGTGGCACCAGGTGTGAGTGCACAGGTGTGCAACAGCAGGTATGAGGAACAGGTGTATGGAATAAATGGAGTGTGGAATATCTGGAGTATTGGAATGGATGGTCGTGGAGTGAGTATGGTGGAAACTATGGAGTGGAGTGGATGGGGCGAAGGTGTGAATGGGGGAAGAGAGGACCCCCATCACGAATACCCGGGGCGGGTAGTGTAAGTGTTAGGTAGAGGGTATAGCAGGGGTCCCAGCCCTCCTATTTTTCCTATTTATTCCTACTTTTTAATAGGATCCTATAAATCTCCTATTTTTTGGTGGAAATTCCTATTTTTCCTATTTTTTAACCCTCAATGTTCCAAAATTTAAATTGATATATTAATTAGTAGAATTTCTGTATCTAAGCGTCAGAACAGACATTCCTATACCAATCGTCAGCCATGGAATTGCTTTCTGGGTCCATAATCGCAAGACAAATTTCCAAAACGACTTTAAGCTCAAATCCCCGAAGAACATATGTCTCTTTGTCTTTTTCTCGAAAACCGTTTGTTCGATCGATTTCACAAGTGGTGAGTGCATTTTTGAGGACTCAACAAAGTGCAGTGTTGAGGAAAAATTGAGTATGCAGTGATGACGTCACAAATAAATACTGTACGAAGTGGAGGCATGTCGTTTACACCATGGTGTAAAGTACGTGTTGTTATTGATCTCGACTGGAAATGATATGTATATCTTATGTATATTATGTTATTGTTATTTTTGACTTTGTCCTAATATTAAGTATATCCTTCCAAACAATTGTTTTACCTTTATGATTCGTGCTTCATGCTATTCAGTAACAGAATTATAAAAGATAAAATGAGATGAAAATAATATAACTATGTTTATCACGCATTTCTCTTGGATTATCTCATATACTTTGTGAAGAATGACTGAATGATACCTTGACCATTATCATTGTCCTTTGTCTTATTTCAAAAGTTCAGCTGAGCTCAATTTTTAAGGTTTGTACTTTACTTAGAGTAACAAAACCAACTGTGAACTTTGCGGTTATTCAGTTATTACTAACAACCTTTCCCTAAAGATTCTACCTGAAATTGAACTTTTCTACTAATTTGCTAAACATTGACATTTGATACTACATGTTTAACTCAATCTTTCGCTTATTACAATGAGATTGTATTTTGCCTAAAACTAATAGTATTTGGCAAAGAACTAATTCAATCGACAATTCACACATTTCATCATTTAATTGCAGATAATAAAGAAGGACCACGACACAAAATAGGGATTACAACTTAATTCTGTATACTTTCGTGTGGTAGTTGCATATTCAGCTTTTAACAAAATTACAGTAGAATTAAAATTTACATACGCAATGCTGCACAATAGGTAATGCAAGCAATGTAGGACAATAAAAAAACAAACAAACAAAAAACAATAAAGACTGTTAAAGTCTTGTTGTTTCATAATCTTCTGAAGATAGTACAACAACAATACCAAAGATACATAATTGAATTGTCATCGCTTAGCTTGAACTCAGATTAGTGTTCAAGCTATTCAGCAGTGGAGAAAATGCAATTATCGGGTGGTAAACATGTTAGGACATGTTATTTATCATCTTTCTTGTTTCAGGTATAATCTGCAGACTGGTAAGAAATTTGTTGATTTGCCTTTAAATTACTTTGTTTGTTCTCATTATTTTACTAACTTATGTTTCAGTTTTGAAAAAAAAAACTGTTTGGTTCACAGTTCTTTCCACTTCATGCGTTAACAGGTTAGGATTTTCTATGCTAATTCATTTAATCTTATCTCATATTTGTTTTCTTTTTGACAGGTATACTCCCAGCAGTATAATGCCTGGTGGGAGAACTAAATTTAACCCAGAGTGGTTGAAAAGTGGACATGGATGTAGGCTTTCTGACTGGTGTCAGCCTAGCAAGTCCTCAGTGTTCTCAGCTTACTGCTCGTTGTGCCATTCGGAAGTGAGGTGTGACAATCAGGGTGTGAAACAACTGACACAACATGCCCAAAACAAAGGGCACCTGAAGCCTGCGAAGGAACTGCTGGGTGGGTCACAGACGTTGCTGACATTCGTTCAACCATCAACTTCATCTGCTTCAGCATCAGGGTCAGCTTCTACAGATGAGCCAAGTCGTGCAGCTTTAGTCTGTATGTCCAAAAAAGACGCTATTACAAAAGCAGAACTTCTATGGACATTGAAAGTTGTTCGTTCGAATCTGAGCTACTCTTCCTGTGACGGTTTGAAGGATCTTCTGCAGGCAATGTTTCCTGGTGTTATCCCGGATGGTTTCTCAATGAGCTCATCGAAAGTTTCATATCTCATTAGCGAAGCCACAGGTCCTTATTTTCAGGACATGATAGTCACTGATGTTAAGAATTCAGCTTCTGGCTTCAGCCTCATGTATGATGAAACCACCAATAAACAGAACTTGAAGCAACTAGAAATCCATGTACGGTATTGGTCTGATGCCGAGGAACAGATATTAGTATTTCACCTCAAAACTTACCTCATGGGTCATGCAACTGGAGAAGATTTGTCCAGGAAAATAATCTCTGCCTTGGATGAATCGAAACTGCAGCTTCAGGATATTATCATGCTCGGCAGTGATGGGCCTAATGTGAGCACCACTGTGTGGAGACAGATTGACAAAGCCATTCTCGACAACAGGGGCCCTGGTCTCCTTGATGTAGGGACATGTACTCTCCATACAGTACACAATGCTTTTGCCAAAGGACTTGCAGAGTACTGTGGAAACCTAACTGAGCTTGCAGTGGACATTTTCTACTGGTTCAAAGGCTCTGCTGCTAGATCTGTTGATTTTCAAGACATTCAGCATAAATTGGGTGCTGTTCCAAAAAAGCCTTTGAAGCATGTCGAGTGCAGGTGGTTGACACTGGGACCTGCAGTGGAGCGGCTGATAGAGATCTGGGAATCTCTCAAAGAGTATTTCTTGGTATTTCTTCCAAAGCAGCAGCCAAAGGACATGTTTAAACCCAGGTACAAAAGAATCAAAACAGAACTACAGCGACCGGAAATAAAAGCTCAACTGCATTTCCTGAAGTTCTTGGCAGCAACATTTGCAGAGTTCCTCACCTTCTTCCAGTCAGAGCAACCACTTGTGCACATTCTATATGACAAACTCCATGACCTGCTCAAAAAACTGATCAGAAGAATTATGAAGACTCCTTCAGTTGATGCTGTGAAAGACATCTCAAACCTTGATGTTTCCATTGTTGCAAACCAGCTGGAGAATGAATCCATGGGTGTGGGAGAGGATACCCGACGGTGTATCGCTAAGTTGAAAGTCTCTGAGAGGGAAAGGATGTATCTTGGGATGAGGAAGTGCTACCAGGCAGCCATAGTACACCTACAAAAGAAGCTTCCATTGATAAACAAAATCCTGAAGAATGCCAGATGTCTGCAGCCACAAAACAGGACTGCTGCATGGTCTCTTGAATCAGCCAAGAGCCTGTCCAGACAGCTGAAGAGGAATATTGACAGTGACAGCATTGCAGATGAATGGAAGGTGTACCAAGAGGAAGCCATTCCTACTGACTGGTCCCAGGAAACACAGGAGAATGAAGAAGAAGTCTGCATGAAGAGAGTGGACAGTTACTGGGGAAAAGTGTTGGCTTTAAAAGGCTGTACGGGAAACTGTAAATTCCCCCAAGTGAGACAAATGATAAGGATTGTCCTTGCACTGTCTCACGGAAACAGTGACGTGGAACGCGCGTTCTCAATCAGTGGGAAAAGTGTCACCAAGGAGAGAGTTAGTCTGAGCGAGGCATCAATCAATGGTCTCCGTGCAACAATGGATGGCATGAGATTGTATGGTGACCGGCCCGAAATGGTCCCAGTCACAAAGGGACTCCTCTCGTTAGGACGTTCTGCTCACATGCACTATATGCAGAGACTTGAAGAAGAACGAAAAGCCAAGGAAGATGAACAGAAAGCCAGGGAGAAAACCAGGCAAGAGAAAGAAGAAAGAGAGAGAACAGCTAAGATTGCTGTAGAGAAGGCAGCGGAGCTGTCTCGTAAGAGCGAGGACTTGAAGAAAACAGAGAAATCTCTGGCAGCAAAAGAGTCATCTCAGCAGATGTCACTGACTGTTAGCAACAGTCTGCTTGATCAAGCAAATAAAAAGCTTAAGGTGGCGCTTAAGAAAGGTGACATGACTGAAATTGCAGTAGCTCAGGCCATGCTTGAGTCTGCTCAGAAAAAGATTCAAGAGACACAGACTCGTATGGTGGAAACCAGGGAGGCGCAGAGAAAAGTGGAGAAGAAAAAGCAGACTTTGATAGAGTCCATGGTGGCTGCCAAAAAGAAGAAGTCATAGTTTTTGTTGTCGATGTTAAGACGGGTGGGCCCAAGTTCATTGGGGGTGTGTCCATGCCCATACATGTACATGTATTTGCATAAATCTTGCAGCAATAAAGCTACCGATGTTGTTCCAATGCTGAAATCTGTGCTATTACTTCCTAGTTTTTTCCTATTAAACTCCTATTTTTTGTGATCAGAATTCCTATTTTTCCTATTATTTTGTCAATCAAAGTGGCTGGGACCCCTGGTATAGGTAAATTGTGGTTGGATATTGGCATCTGTGGTGCGGGTGGAAGAATGGTGATTGGATGGGTGCATTAGTGTTGTGGAAATGGCTGGGCGTGTAGCCTGTTAGTGTGTGTAGTTGGTTTGGGCACTCCACCACTGTGAGGATGTCGGCCAGGTGAGGCCGCAGGTGGGCTCTGGGAGCCGGTAGAGTTGTTGTGGATGGGGCCTGAGGATCCGGAGGACGGACCCGGGTAGCCCAGTGCCAGAGGGCACCAAGGGGTGACAGAGCCAGGAGGGGCCTTCCCCCAGTTAGTTAGGTTAGGGTGAGGAGCTAGGTAAGCTCGGGTGGCAACTGCAGTGGTGGAGGTGTGCAGGTGGGTAGACCTGCTGGGAGAGCTACACGTCACAGCCCAGAAGTTGTGCAAGGGCACCGGGAGATGAATCGGGGGAGTGAGACCCCAAATTGAGAAGCACCAAAGTTTGGTCAATGGGAATTGGTTTTTAGAACCCATAGAGTAAGTGGCCAATGGATTGGCAGGGAAAGACCCCGGGTAGTGTAAAGTGTGTTAAAGTCATTTAGAAAGTAGTTAGGATGAAAATCTCCTCGCACCATCTGCATCCACTCACCTGAGATGACGTACCTCCACACCATGCCATGTTTAATTATTTTTATGTGCAAATGTTTTGGATTGTGAGACGCATCATGACGTGGGTGTGACATTGTGCTTGATGTTCCATCTCTTCCTCCTTATGAGGATTGATGATGAATTGGTGATGGCAAATTTTGGTTAGAGGGATTGTGGTGACGAATTTGGTATAAGGGAACTATGAGGGAGACGTGACAGTAGCGACGAATTTGTAAAGGTGTAGATTTTGTAAATATGGGGTAAGGGCAAGGGTAGAGTAGGTGACAGGGGGGTGACGTACGGTAGGGACGAGCTTTCTCACTTCGCTCTCCGTACGCATTTCGCCCTGCATTGCCTTATTGATGTGTACCCTTGTGACCTTACCCCTCGCTCATTTGTCTCCCCCCTTTTGTCTCCCACATGACCTGTGCGCCATTGGGCGCCGAGGGGAGCGGGCGTGAGTCCGCCATTGTGCGCCCGGAACTCCCAGAACCAGCTGTCTGCATCGATGCACCACATTATGGACCACATGTCTGTGGCCGAGCACCACTGGTGGACCCCATGGGTTGGGGCCTGGCCCCTCTGCTGGAACCGGCCATGAGGGCCCGAAATCTTGCTGGCGGACCTTGGCCACAGGGCACCGATGCCCCACAGGTGAACCACACTAGTCAGCCCTGTGGGCCATAAATAAAATAAATAAAATGGACACATTTGGGCAAGTTTTATTGCAAATAGGCCGCCAGCAAAGAAAATGACAACAACTGGAAGAAATAATAATAGCCAGCAGAGGGAGCCGAAGAGCAAGAGATCACCTGCAGGGCGAGGGGTTGTTGTTTTTATTTTCATTGAACAATGGTGACTGCACCGATTGGTGCTTGGGGGTGTATTGGTGCGTTTTGGGTGCTTTCATGGTGCGTCGATGCAGAGCAGACTGTCTCCCCCCCCCCCCCCCCCCAGAAAGAACAATTACAGGTCCTGGGTTAGTTTTGTAAATAAAAGTAGCGTCAATTGTAAATAATGCTCCCCACCGTCAGTGTGTAGTTTGAAGACCATTCCGCAATTCGGTTAACTGTGGGCGTGAGTGTTAGGCAGGGTGCAATGGAGCAGCGGGACACATTTATTTATGTTTTAAAACTGTCGCACTCAGGGTCAGGTAAAAAGTAGGGGGAACTACACCTACGTGTCACACTAAATAAGAGTTGTAGGCCCGGGACGTGCCTAAGAGGAGGAGGGTGCAGTGTTGCGGATATGAGGACTGTATTTTTTTTTATTGTGTGCTTTATTATTATTATTGTTTATTCTGCGCCTCCTGCCTCCGGAGTTGTGTAAAGATAAAAAGGGCGTCTCGGTAGTTATTCCATGAAACACCACATTGCAGGACCCGATAAAACCCTTGTTCAGTAGCTTATATCTTATTATGTGTTTTAGAGTAAGGCCTTGTCTTCCATTAAAATGACACTCCATTGCACCGAGTAAAAGAGATAGATTCCCTTCATTCCCATTCCCAAAAACCTCCATTTCCCCTTTCGTAATGGCCAAGCCTCAATTTGGCAATTACATCCCCTCCAAAGCCGCCATTGACCACGAGGCAGGGTTGGGGAAGAAAGGCGGGTCTCCACCTCGTCATAGAGGGGAGGAGTAAGTCGGCCCCGCTCATCCAAACCAGAACGAGGGGTTTGGCTTGAGAGGGCGGAGAGAGAATGCTTGGGGGAGGTTCGCAAAGGGTGAAGGGCGGGGCCTATATAACCCGCCGTGGGGACGCTCCCCAAAGAGACAAGCAGATGAGTCCAAGAGAGTTGCAAAAAGGTCCAAGGCTGAGCTGAGCTGCGTGGTGAGGTGCAAAGGAAAGAGCTGGGTCGTCAGAGCAGAGCTGAGTTGTGAGGTCCAAAAGCAGAGGTCATCCAGGGAAGCGCAAAAGCCTGCTATTCGTCACCTTGCTCACCAGCGGCAGCATCTACAGCAGCAGCAGCAGCAGCGTCCCCAGCAGCCACAACGCTCGCCAGCCTTTTGGGGCCTGGACGGCGGTTTGGAGCAGGGCCGCGGAGGAACGGCAGCTGCCCAACGCGCCGATTCGTGCTGCCGAACCAATTGGACTTTCCTCTCCTTCCAGCCAATTCCTATCATCATTCCCCGTGTGAGTCGTCTTCGTTTGTTTTGTCCTGGGTATTAATTAAGCCTGTTAGATAAGCTAGTATTTTCCCTGTCTCTAAAAGCTTCTGTATATTATTTTATTATCTTTCCTTCTCCTTGGTTACTTTGAGCCTGTAAATAGTAAATAAATTTAGTAGTATTTTCAACCCTTTTCTCGTCTTCTTATTCCTTTTCCTCTTTGCATTCGTCGTCTTAGTCTTTTCCCGATTGAATAGCGGTGGCGCGATACGGCCAACGTCTGGGTGAATCGGGTGAGTCGGGGAACAACTGTTCGGCCGCGGTTACCTCCGCTCGGTAAAAATAACATCTAATCCGCGGACCGTAACAATATATATGGGGAGGTCGAGGTGGGTATTCCAGGAAGACACTACATGGATGGCAGCGAGCTGGTTAAGGTGGGAGAGGACTCGTGCTGGGACTTGTTCCACCTCGCGCTCAGGTCTCAAATGCTCTCAGTGCTCGATCGAGCTCTGTGGCATTCTCTGGCAAACTGCACCTGTGAACTTCCCTCGTGCACCACTCGAGAACCATAAACCCTGGAGACCGCAACTGCTGGTCACTGGCACCAACTGTTAACTCAATGATTGCCATTAACTCTTATTCCCCCGATCACTGGCACTGTCTGGCTTTATCAAGGCTACGTGCTTGTGACGTCACCACCCTTGGGTGGTTCATTGGCTTTGCTGTCAGCCACGTGGCCTCTCCACGATGTCACGCCAAACACCACCTTTTCGGACGCCATTGCCTGTTCACACAAGTCAGGTATTTAAAAATTGGGCGAAAGATGAAGAAAAAACATGCAGTGGGGGGGGGGGGGGGGGTTGGTGGTGATTGGGGGGGGGGGGGGGGGTTGCAGGTTTGGATCCACCATCCAGTTTGACAGGGCCATTGCATGCTTTGGCTTTATCCATTGTCTATGAAATTTCTGAATCTGTCTAATACATAAAATTTGTTGTCCGTCTGTATGTTTACGTTTTTTGCAAAGACCGCTGTGCCGACAACCACCACAATTGGCACAAAGACCAAGTCCGACCCGAGGATTGTTCTAAGGGTATTTTCATCCACCTTTAAAACCTGGAAGATCCTCAACACTCCATCTGTGAAGCCGTGCGACTATATATCTTTTTCGCCACCAGGCCTCTTGGATCCAGAGGAAGGTCGAGGGCTATGGTTGGAAAAAAAAACTGACCCCACATTAAACCAGACTAGCAACGGTACCCGCCCTATGGGCGGGGCTTCAATTGGGAGGCCCAAATGAAAAGGCAAAATAACGGAAATTGAAGGCTTTTTTATTTTAAACAATTTATATAAACATCCGTTAAATCATATCACACGCAAATCATAAAAATCTAAACAGTATTTGTTGAATTTCAATAAAAGCCACATCACTGTTCATATCGGTAAATATTATTCCATTGTAGCGGTTACCGGAAGCATGGCACAATCACCTTGCACCGGCCGATGACGTAACCGGCGGGCGGTTATTTGCCCGGACTCGCCCGGACGTATCCGTACTTGCCTTGCCCGGGTGGACTCTCGATTTGCATACTACGCCCCGTTGAGAGGCGTGGCTGACTTATTTGCATACCACGCCCCACCTGAGAGGCGTGGCTTTTGTGTGGTGAACTTTTGATATAAATTGCCGCCCGTGTTAACGGGCTATTCAGTGCTTTTGAGTTCTTTCGAGTTGAGCTAGAACAAATAGCTCAGTGAAACTTCGTTCCTGGTGTCGTCCATTTTGTCCGGCTTTATCGTGCGAGCATAGCTCCACAATTGGTGACCCCTTTTCAAGAACACGGCGATGGAGTCATCTGTAGCTTTGAAGCTCCCTGGCTTCTGGGAATCACACGCAGCCGTCTGGTTCGCCCAGGCAGATTCTCTCTTCGCCCTGCGGAACATCACGGAGGACACGACGCGCTACCACCATGTGGTCTCCGCACTCAACGCCTCCACTGCTGCCCGGGTCCTGAGCTTCCTACAGAACCCTCCGAACGCCGACAAATACGTCGCGCTCAAAGGCCTACTCCTCGGTGCGTTTGGACTCAAACATGTTACCACAAACAGGTTACCACAACGCTGTGGCCTCGACCGAACGTGCGCGACAACTGCTCGACCTCCCGGAGCTGGGTGAGGCCCGTCCATCCGAACGCATGGACCACATGCTTGCTCTACTCGGTGACCACAGCCCAGATTTCCTCTTCCGCGAGCTGTTCCTCTGGCAGCTACCCGGGCAGGTACGATTAGCTTTGGCTAATTCACCCATCACGGACCCTCGCGCCCTGGCCAAGGAGGCCGATAAATTTTTCTCGGCCAGGCGACACGTCGGAGCGGCCGCCTGGAACCCTGGGCCGACCGAGGCAACGCCCGCGCCATGACCGGCGCCACCACCGGCCGAGTTAGCGCCACTGGCGGCAGCGGCCGCCGCGATGCCCCGTCGACCGAACCCGACGCGACCGCCGGAGCCTCCACCAGAGCGGACCATGTGCTACTACCACGCCAGGTTCGGGCAGAAGGCCAGAACGTGCCGCCCACCGTGCACTTTCGGCAGGTTGGGAAACGACCAGGCCGGCGCTCGCTGCCTGCCATGAGCGTCGGCCATTCAGGCAGCCTTCTGTTTATTACGGACACAGCATCCAGGCGGCGTTTTTTGTGCGACACCGGCGCTCAGCTGAGCGTGATACCCGCCTCGGTGCAGGACAAACAGGCCCCGCCTTGGTCGCCGCAAACGGCTCCTCCATCCGCACCTTCGGTTCGCGCAGCGTCGCATTCTGCTTCGGGGGCCAGCGCTTCAGGTGGGACTTCATCACGGCGAACGTGCCCATGGCCTTGCTGGGTGCAGATTTTCTGTGTGCGCATGTGCTTTTGATGGATGTCAAACGGCATCGGCTCATCAACGCGCAGACCTTCAGCTCGCTTGCTTGCTCATTGAGCCGCTCCGCACCAACCAAGCTAGCCTGTGCGCTCCCGGCCGCGGACGATCTCGTCCGCCTGCTCGCTGAGTTTCCCGCCCTCACGCAGCCGACGTTTTCGGCTGTCGCCGTCAAACACGGCGTCGAACACCACATCCCGACCACAGGTCCACCGGTCTACGCCAGGGCTCGTCACCTCGACCCGACCAAACTCGCCGTGGCGAAGGCGGAATTCGACGCGCTGGAGCGATTGGGCATTGTGTGGCGCTTGAATAGCGCATGGGCCTCGCCGCTGCACAACGTGCCCAAACTGGGTGGCGGATGGCGACCATGCGGCGATTACCGCCGCCTCAACGATGCCACCACCCCAGACCAAGGTCGACCTCATTCGGGGCTACCACCAGGTACCCGTCCAGCCGGCCGACGTGCCGAAGACGGCGGTAATTACACCTTTTGGCCTCTTCAAGTTCCTTCGCATGCCGTTCGGCCTTAAGAACGCGGCCCAGGCCTTCCAGTGGCTGATGCACAGCGTGCTGTGCGACCTCACCTTCCTTTTCGTCTACTAGGACGACATTCTCGTCACCAGCACTTCCCGGGCGGAGCACCTCATCCACCTGCGCATGCTTTTTCAGCGCCTCGGCCAGCACGGCCTCATCAACCCGGCGAAATGCCACTTTGGCGTAACGGCCGTCGACTTCCTGGGGCACCGCATCACGAAGCGCGGGGCCGTCCCGCTGCCTACCAAGGTGGAGGCAGTCACAAGTTTCCCGTGCCCCCGCTCCATCAAGGCCCTACAGGAATTTTTGGGGATGGTAAATTTCTACCACCGGTTCGTGGCTCGCGCCGCCCAACTCATGCGCCCCCTGTACGAAGCCCTCTGGGGCAAGCCGGCCAAGCACGACGTCGCCTGGACCAAAGAGATGGACGAGGCATTCATGGGCGCTAAGCTGGCCCTCGCCAACATGACCATGCTGGCGCACCCGGCGCTCGACGCACCCATCGCCCTCACCACGGACGCTTCCGACTACGTGGTGGGCGCCATGCATGAACAGTGGGTGAACAGGGCTTGGCAACCGCTGGCCTTCTTCAGCCGGCAGCTTCGGCCTAACGAGCGCAAGTATAGTGCTTTCGACTGCGAGCTCCTCGGCCTTTACCTGGCCGTTCGCCATTTCCGCCATCTTTTAGAGGGCCGCCCATTCACGGCGTTTGTGGACCACAAACCCCTGGTCTTCGCCATGGCCAAGGTTGCAGAGCCGTGGTCGGCCCGCCAGCAGCGCCACCTCTCCGCCGTGTCCGAATTTACGACGGACATCCGGCACGTCGCGGGCAAGGACAACGCTGTGGCCGATTGCCTCTCCCGGTCCGGTGCGAACGCCATCCACCTCGGTGTGGACTTCGCCCGCATAGCGGCCGACCAGACCGCCGACCCCACGGTGCAAGCCCTCCAGACAGCGGACACAGGCCTGCGGTTGGACGACGTCCCCTTCGAGGACACAGGCACAGTTCTCCTGTGCGATGTTTCCCTGGGCCAACCTCGCCCCATCGTGCCCACCGGATGGCAGCGGCACATTTTTGATGCCCTCCACGGCCTTTCCCACCCGGGCCGGAAAGCGTCGCAGAAGCTCGTGGCAGCAAAGTTCGTCTGGCACGGGCTCCGTAAGGACGTCCGCGACTGGGCCAACGCCTGTGTCGCCTGCCAGCGCGCGAAGGTCCACCGGCACACCCAGGCCCCGTTGGCACCATTCGCCGTGCCCGCGCGGCGCTTCGACCACGTCAATGTGGACCTGGTGGGACCCCTTCCCTCCTCGCGGGGCTTCACCCACCTCCTCACGATGGTAGACAGGACCACCAGGTGGCCGGAGGCCGTCCCGCCGGCATCAACAACATCTGCCGACGTGGCGCAGGCCTTCATTGGCACCTGGATTGCCCGTTTCGGCGCCCCCTCGGAATCTCCTCCGACAGAGGCCCGCAATTCACCTCCGAGCTTTGGGGCGCGGTCGCCCAGGCCTTGGGGGTCAAGATACACTGCACCACGGCCTACCACCCCCAAGCCAACGGCTTGTGCAAGCGGTTCCACCGCTCGATGAAGGCCGCTCTCAGGGCCAGCCTCCAGGAAGACGGTTGGGCCGACAGGCTCCCGTGGGTCCTATTGGGCCTCCGAACGGCCCCTAAAGAGGACCTCCAGACTTCCACCGCTGAGCTGGTCTACAGCCAGCCACTGCGCGTGCCGGGCAAGTTCATCCCTGATGCCACCGGCCCCTGGTCCGCGGCTCGCCAACTCTCGGTCCTCCAGGAGGCCGCCAGGAGATTTGCCCCCATGCCCACGTCCCACCACGGCTGCCCCCAACCCCACTCCCCCCAGCACTTCGCACTGCGGAGTACGTTTTTATCCGGAACGACGCACACTGGGGACCGCTCCGGCCACCGTACGATGGACCTTTCTGGGTCCTGAAGAGGGACGACAAGTCGTTCATCATTGACATTGGTGGCAAACCGGACCGCATCTCCGTGGACCACCTCAAGCCGGCCCATTTGGACCTCGACCAACCTCCACGGTTTGCCCTTCCTCCACGACGGGGCCGTCCCCCGTCAACCAAGCCCCCCGCCCGACCATCCACCGCCACGCCACCTACCACCCCCACACGAATCGCCAGGGGTCGTTTCGGCCGGGTCATCAAGACCCCCCTCAAACTGACTCTCCCGGTGCAAGTTAATTCTGGGGGGGCGCATGTAGCGGTTACCGGAAGCATGGCACAATCACCTTGCACCGGCCGATGACGTAACCGGCGGGCGGTTACTTGCCCGGACTCGCCCGGACGTGGCCGGACTTGCCTTGCCCGGGCGGACTCTCGATTTGCATACCACGCCCAGTTGAGAGGCGTGGCTGACTTATTTGCATACCACGCCCCGCCTGAGAGGCGTGGCTTTTGTGTGGTGAACTTTTGATATAAATTGCCGCCCGTGTTAACGGGCTATTCAGTGCTTTTGAGTTCTTTCGAGTTGAGCTAGAATAAATAGCTCAGTGAAACTTCGTTCCTGGTGTCGTCCATTTTGTCCGGCTTTATCGTGCGAGCATAGCTCCACACCATCGTGTATCAAATTTGGGCAATGGGCTCTCCAATATTCGATGTGTTCACGGTTTGAATTACGTAACGTAACGTTTGTGACGATCTTTTCCTTGTGACGATGTTTGTGTTCACGGTCGTGTTTGATGTGACGGTGTAAACGGAATTACTCCCGCCAGGGAGTAATGCATTCGATCGTGTGTGTGTGTGTGTGTGTGTGTGTGTGTGTGTGTGTGTGTGTGTGTGTGTGTGTGTATGTGTTCCTATGTTCGTGTGTTTGTGAACAAGATATCTGGAAATGTTCTGAACGGATTTGGATGAAAGTTGGTGGGATGATTGCCCATGGGATAAGGAAGAATTGATTAGTTTTTGGTGAAGCTCAGGATATTATTCCGGATCCAGGAATTTTTGGGGGGAATTTTTTGGGGAATTTTTTTTTCTGTTTTGCTGCATTAAAGCTTTTATTCTTATTCTTAAATGATGTTTTTCTCCTCTAATTCCGAGATATATCCAAATAAATTATCTGACAGTTAGGGCTTACTTTCTTTTTCATTTATTGTTTTGGGGAGAGGGGATGTTAAACAAAACGTATTATTCCAACTTGACCCACGGCGGGAGTATGCGCTCTACTGAGTGGCATTCTAGTTTCGTAATGTTTTTCGTTTTTATTTTCATAATCGTTTAATGAACGTTTAATGAGCGTAAGAATGAGCGTATTGCTCATTAAATGAATGAATGAATGAATAATTCCATGCGAAGCGAAAGACGCCTCAGAGCTGTCACATTCACAATTGCTATGTCGTATGTACTGCCGATACGTGTTTCCTTCATTGTAAAAACTACCAAGTCAACAGTTAAAAGGATTTTGAGCCGATAGGTGTTACGGCCTTGGCAAGATCGATGGAGACAGCAATCTGTTTAATAGCTTATACACCGCCCAAATAGCTATGTGGAATTGTCTCATGTAGCATTTGCGCTTGCTACCACAAGCACAAATGCAACATACAAAAGCACAAATTTCAAGCACATGCAAATTTCCCATACGTGATCCCTTCATTGTAAAAACTACCAAGTCAACAGTTAAAAGCATTTTGAGCCGATATGTGTTACGGCCTTGGCAAGAACGATGGAGACAGCGATCTGTTAGCTTATACACTGCCCAAATAGCTATGTGGAATTCTCTCATGCAAAGATTAAACTCACGTCGTTTGAACTTTGGCCGAGGTCATTATTTACTTTTAATGATGTTTATATACGAATCAAAAAGAGGATAATTGGTGTTGGGTCATCCTTTCCACATATCTCGTGTGATTGTGAGTTGGAGAGAGGACCGTGATGGCGGGGAGGGGGTTGGCATTCTCTCAAACAGGGATTCAACCCATGTCTTTATAAAAGGTCTTTGTCCGAGGTCACCGAGTCCGATCGGTGCAGTCGATCCATACAGCCGTGCAGCGATCGGTGCAGCTGTTTGTGCGGTACCTGGGAAAATAACGTTATGCGGGAGTCCAAACCTGAAAATGCTGGAGGCCAAAGCTGAAATTGAAAAAACAATATAGCCTATTTTACTCCAGGAGATCCCAGGATTACCCACCCAAAATATCGTTGCGATCGGTTCAGCCGTTTTTGTGGTACCTTCGAACGGACGGACGGACAGACAGACGGAAAGACAGACAGACAGACAGACGGACGGACATTTGGTGAATTCTAGTAAGATAATTGGCCTTCATGCATCGATCGGGTCTTGTGCTTATATACTGCCTGGTTTTTTTTTTCCCCAGGAGTGATCGAGCAATATGTATTGTGAAATCGTATGTTGAGGTTGTTGTGATTTGTTGACAAAACACAAATGTAATTTTTTGAGTATTTCATTGAATTTCCCCAAGCAATGCCGGGTAGTTCAGCTAGTATAAAATAACCATTATTTGTCATTCCGCTCGAGATTTGCTGCTGGCAGCAAATAGAACTTAGCTCACTGAGTCTCCTTTTATCTTCAACCTGTTTTTGCATAGATACAACTCCATCCGAGAATAGGCCTGACGTTTTGAATTGTCTTCCCAATTCACCAGTCATGTGCCAGTCTACATGGTGCCTGGAGGGTACCCAGAACCGTGGGAAAGGCATGCAGGCAACATTCCAGGCCACCTAGCCCTTGCCGCAAAGCTGATTTCATGCTGTAGCCAGGCAGCACAATGCTTGCTGATTTGCCCGTCAGATGCTACCAGAAATGATGTTAACTTTCTGTCTCTTATTTATTATCGGTGCGACATCTCAACCACTTCCCATCGTTCTCGTTGTAAATTCCTTTCTTCAGTTTTATCAACCTCGCCACCTTCACCCCTTCCTGCAATATGACACTTGAACAAGAAAATCTCTTTCCTGACAAAACAAAAGCAAAAACACTCTCAGGTACTTTAAGATCCCTCCAAATCATCTGTCTGGTTCGGAGCAGACATAAAAGAGCTTGATGTTGTCCAGCAGCTCCTAACATATGCTTGAAGCCTGGCACGGTGTGCTGAGGAATGTCTTGGTAAGGTGAGGAAGCCATAAAATAGACCTGCTGGAGTGTGAGGTTGTTCACTTGGCTTTTTCAACTGTTGTGCTGCCAAGGGAGAAGAGAGGAGGAAAGTTTCCCACACTTACATAAACAACCAATCAACCCATTCAAACGTTTCCCCATTATATTAGCAGTTATTAATAAATCATTATTAAGGCTCTTTCTGAGGTTTATAAATGTAGGTTATGAAAATTGCTGACAATGTAGCAAAAATTTCTGACCTTCGAATTCGAAGGGAGGTCAATCACCTTGTCAACCTGTTTAGAACTGCTGCCCAGACAGCAACCACTCTCTGAGTTAGGAAGAAATGTAACCTGGTGTCAAGGAACCCCCAGAAGACCAGGCCCCTTGCGAACTACAGCAATAATTTGTGTTCAGGGTCCTCGAGATTACTCGCCCACTCTTTGGGAAGGACACCCTGTGATCTCTAGCATCCGCCAACTAATGCTGGCAAGACAGGACATTTAGCTAAATACTCATCCTAGGGACTGCGCACACATCGATGCCTCGCCCTGCCTGAGAAGCGCCAGGATGACAGTTCATAGCTGGACAGACTTTCGAACCCAGGTGAGACAGCTAAAAGGGGAGTGTGCATACCTATCTACAGCTATCATTCCCAAGGTAAACGAATGCAGCATGATATAAAGTTTGTGACTTCTTGCGTAGTTACGGAGTAAATTCCGAGTTTTGTTGCTAAATTCTTAATGACCTAGGGAAAAAGTACAAGGTTCCTTGTATGTATCACCCATACTGATATCTTTCCCAGCCTGGGAAGTTCCCCTGTGGTCGATACTGCAATGGTGATATCGTACTAGGCAACGAGCATTTCTGGCACTCCATTTCTCCAAATCTCACTTGGGAGTCTTAACCATCAGCTGCTTCCTCATGCACCAAATGGTACATTTCCTCTTTTTGAGAAGATGTAAAACATTCATCATTTTACCGTTTATTTTTCAAAAGTCCACAAAAAGCATGACGTCGTGAAAATCAGACCGCAGCACGAACATGTCTGCACGTTTATTGTCTTTATGAGCCTGCCATCACAAACTGGTCCTAACTGGGATAGGACGATCCAGAAGGAAAGAGGTCAGGTTACGCACTCTGATTTATCCTCTTGTAAGTAGGATGTTCAAATTTTCTAAAAACGAGATACTCACAATAGTCCAATAAACGTCAACGTTTTCATTTCTCCATTATATATATATATATATATATATATATATATATATATAAGTTCAAAACACACCTGGTCACAAGTGTGCCGCACTGACCGGGTCCTCAGTCGAGGTCCTCAGCATCGTCCCGTTTCGGCCCTTCAACCTCGATACGGTCAGCTAAGGTGGGCCAGCAGGGGTATATACACATCCACATGCAGCAACTGCACCTGGATGCGTATATACCCCCACCCCCAGCCAGTGCGAACACAGACTACAACAGCAACACCTCCACATCCAGAATCCACAGCACCAAACAAACATGGTGGAACACTCAAACACCCACCTTTATACCCTTCACCACTCACCAACAAAACACACCAGATCTTTCATACACACACATACACACCCATACACACACATACACACACATACACACAAACACAACACCAACCAGCCAACAACCTACCCTTACAACATACACCACTCAACATACAAAAACATACACTCATGCAAAAATTCATTCATGCAAAAACACACACCCTCACCCACTCACTCATATACACGAAATAAGAAATAATAATCGCAACAAAAAAACAACCCCCCCCCCCCCCCCCCCAAAAAAAACACCCAACCAACCTACACCGTTCGACGTGCCTCCATAAACTTCCTCCATATTCAAAATGAGCCTTTCAAGGCAACCTGGGCCACCTTGTCACACATCCTCCTTCTTTCTGTCCCACACACTCCCAGCTGAGCAAGAAATGCAGAAAAGGAATTGTGAATATACCCTCGACACCCCACCTCAAATGGCTGACACGAAACTCGCCAACCCTTCTCCCGGCACTCTGCCTCCAACTCACTGTACTTTCCTCTCTTCCTCTCGTGCACCTCCTCCATGTTCTCTTCCCAAGGTACCAACAATTCCCCTAAGATGACCTGTCTTGTTGCACCTGACCAAATGACAATGTCAGGCCACAACCTTGTCACACAGATCTCCTCTGGGAATACCAATTGTGGCTTTAGGTCTGCCACCACCTGCCAATCACAAGCATCTGACAGTATATATTATATATATATATCTATATATATATATATATCTATATATATCTATATATATATATATATATATATATATATATATATATATATATATATATATATATATATATGTATCTATATATATATATATATATATATATATATATATATATATATATATATATATATATATATATATATATATACACAAAGAATTAAGTTAAGCACCCCCCCCCCGTTTTTTTACAACCTCGCACATTACAAGTTTGTTGTCGTCAAAACAGTGTAATATACCCATGATATTGCTATATTTTCTGGAGAAGTGATATTATGGTCACATAAAAACATAACAATCATGCCGTTTTCAATATTTTATTCTGAATAATTTAAGGTGAAATTTTTTGGGAATTTTAGGCATATTTTCACCTCAATTTAAGTATGGAGCTATAGGTCCATCACGGACAGTGTGGATGACGTTTATGTTTTCTAACGTACAGTCATTGTTCTGAGAAGACCTCTAGCGATCTTTGCGTCAATAACGTGTGTAGGACCCACGTGATCGGATCACTGACTCAACCAATCACTTTTTTTCACTTTGATCACTCAATTTCATCAATGGATAATTGCTAATGTCATACCAATCATTATTTGATCTCACATACCTTAGAATATATGCCAATGTATACATATACACAAAGAATATATATTAGGGGGTGCTTACCTTAATTCGTTGTGTAGGGGTGCTTAACTTAATTCTTTGTGTATATATATATATATATACATACATACATACATACATACATACACACATATATGGATATGATAACCTCCGTAGGTGATCCTGTCTGTCCGGGGGAGTGGCTACACCCGGTCTGGGAGGGGCTTCAAAAACAAATATCCACCATTTTGTTGACTCGCATAGCTTTTAGGCCTCTTTTGTTTGGCCAGCGGTGTCATGCTCTCTCTCACAGTTTTATTTCAACTCTAATTCGATATCTCATTTCATTTTTCACAGTCGCTAACATGGTTTTAGATTCAGTTGAAAAAAAAACGGGAATAAAATTCGATGAAAGTTACCGTTTATAGAACAAAATGCATTTTCAAAGGCCTGTAACATAAAGTTCATTGAGTCTCCCTCATGCTTTATCTTGACTCGAATTCACCATCACAGTCGCTAGGATGGTTCAAGTCTCAGTTTCAGCAAAGGTTGGGAAAATCGGCGACATGTATAACAACAGCCGTTTTGAATGTGTTGACTGTTATGTGGGCACGGGGAAGGAGAGGGCAGAATGAGAGAGGACAATGAGAGAGAGGAGAATGATAGGGAGGAATGAGAGAGAGGAATGAGAGAGAGGAATGAGAGAGGGAAAGAAGAGAGGGGAAGGGGAGAGGAGAGAATGTTTCCAGGACTTCGTTATTTATATTATTACGCAGTAAAAGTACAGCAACTGAATACTGAAGTTCGGGATCAAACCGAAGTCTAATTATATTTTTCCATATCCCTGGGGTGTATATACAGAGTTTGTTTTAAGCGAGTCAACTCTTTTACAACCATGGAATTAAACAATACAGTACTTCAAAAATGTACATAATAATGTAAACCAACTATGGAATACAATATTTAATAATAATGTTTGGTTTTAATCTATTTTTACTTTGTGAAGCGAAAAGTTCTCGATACATTCAAGTTTAAAAATGAAGAAGAGTCATGGGCTCCATAGGCCGACAATTGGCCTCTAGTGTGGATTTTAAAACTGAATCAACACGTCTTCGATCATAAATTACTTTTTGAAGAAACAAAGGTACATTTTGATTGCAACTCAAGCAAAGGAAACCAGGCAATGCCTGTTTCGTTTGGAGCGATTATACACCACCGAAATAAAATGCGTTTCGTAGCTACAGGTGTGTGTGTGTGTGTGTGTGTGTGTGTGTGTGTGTGTGTGTGTGTGTGTGTGTGTGTGAGTGTGTGTGACACACTCCGCCATGTGCGAGTGTGTGTGTGTGTGTGACCCACTCCCCCATGTGTGTGTGTGTGTGTGTGTGTGTTTGTGTGACCCACTCCCCCCATGTGTGTGTGTGTGTGTGTGTGTGTGTGTGTGTGTGTGTGTGTGTGTGTGTGTGTGTGTGTGTGTGTGTGACCCATTCTTCCGTGTATGAGTGTGACCCACACCTCCATGTGCGAGTGTGTGTGTGACCCACTCCCCCCCGTGTGTGTGTGACCCACTCCCCCGTGTGTGTGTGTGTGTATGTGTGACCCACTCGCCCGTGTGTGTGTGTGACCCACTCCCCCGTGTGTGTGTGTGTGTGTTTATGTGTGTGTTTATGTGTGTGTGTGTGTGTGTGTGTGACCCACTCTCCCTCCCTCTCCCCCCCCCCCCCCCCACCCGTGTGTGTGCGTGACCCACTCCTCCCCCCCCCCCCCCCGTGTGTGTGTGTGTGTGTGTGACACACTCTCCCCCCCCCCCCATGTGTGTGTGACCCACTACCCGTCACCCCCCCCCCCCCCCCCCACCGTGTGTGTGTGTGACCCACTCCCCCAGTGTGTGACCCACTCCCCCAGTGTGTGACTCACTCCCCCAGTGTGTGACCCACTCTCCCCGTGTGTGTGACCGACTCTCCCCGTGTGTGTGACCCACTCTCCCCCGTGTGTCTGACCCACTCTCCCCCGTGTGTCTGACCCACTCTCCCCCGTATGTGTGACCCACTCCCCAGTGCAGTGTGCGTGATGTGGGAGGGATGGGGGCGGGGAGGGAGAGGATTTGAGCTCTTGAAGTCACATTTTACATAAGATGTAAAGACACATTTCAAACTCTATTTCCCATGTCCACGCACATACATTCACATGTTATCAGAAGTAATTACTGTATATTGTGTAGATTCCATCATTTGTAGATCTGATGAATTGCCAGTAACCATTTTGTAAAACTGAATGTGCAGCAACTAATTGAAGATGTCCAAATGTCACACACGTCCATGCCCGTGGGATTCCCACGGGTGACCCCTCTTGTGTATATATATATATATATATTATTAAGGAATAATATTTCTATGTACTTATACTTTGAAAGATTGAAAAACCGTTTTTATGGCTTTGGTCGTCACCGACATATCATACAAGGCAATGTTGGGGTTTAGAGTCCATTGTAGTTATGAACAACGCACATCTTCAATTGATACGAATAACTGACATTGGGCACGAGGTGGCGATAGAGTCGGGATTTACTGGTTTGCAAAGTCATGGATCCTGGTTAATAAAACTACAAGGTATTTCTGCTTCCAGACTACACACGTCGAAGCGGACCATGAGGTTCATGTCGACCATTCGTGTTTAGTCCCCGGGTGAGCGATCGAGTCCATACATGGTCTGAATATTTCAGAGCAGACTTGACAGCTCCGTGCAGGTATCAGGTACAGTTATCAAAAATAATAGTAGAGATAAACGACAAAAAATGGTACCATGACATACAAATCAACAAATTTCGCTAAAGTAGGAACAAATGACGAGTTGAGGTGGTATCGTGATGTGGTTATAAAGTAGCGGTGAACTACCACATTAAATACCTAGCAAAGGAACAGGATTGGATGTAACAGACACAGTAAAGTGATTTCAATTAAGTCTGATCTAGTGCAATGAGCCGAGCAAACAAATCCAGGAACCCCATAACTTGGTCTAACAGATTTACAGATACAAGTTGTTCCACATTTAAAGGACTAATTCTCAAGTGTAAAACCATGAACCCATTCTTGGTCTGATAGGCGATAGTTACTGGCATCTTTACTGATGTGACCAAGTGGTTATGGTCATGCATCACAGGGCAGGGGATGTTATTGATTCACCTTTCTGTCTTGGATTTTAAGGCGTCTGACAACAGCAGTGTGATTGGTACGTTCCAACGTGTGGGTGAAAAAGAGCTTTGCGGAATTCTTTCGTAATGGCTGTAACATTTGGCCTCTCCCTGTGCTCACTTTGATGAGCAATACTTTCTGCAGTGCCAGATACCATGCCACAACTTGATCATGTCAAAGCAAAAACGGCTCAAATACCTTTGATTAGTTGATTAGGCGGTTATTGGGTTAATACTTTTAACAGGTAGGTATCAAGGCTCATGCAGGAGCTGTTACAGTGTTACACGCAGACAGAGATAATATCCACCACAGGACTTTGACTTCAGGTCAAAACAACAATTGACTTTGGGGGGAATTTACATAACTTTCCGGAGCACTCTGGGTGCTGGTGACGCCATATTGTGACGTTGCTACTCTCTCCAAAGTCAACGGGTAAATAAATAGGAAATCTCCCTCTCCCATGCACCATCCATCCCGTCTCCCCATCTACCATGGGACGCCTACAGACAATCCAAAGGCTGCAAGTCATCTCCAGAAATCTTGATGTTTCTGTGTCCACCGTACGCAATGTTATCAGGAAGTTTAAGGCCCACGGCACTGTAGCGAACCTCCCTGGAAGTGGCCACAAGAGAAAACTTGATCGAAGATTGCATATCCTCTATACTATCCATATCCTCTAAGTGCTGAGCATCAAGCAAGGTAGCAGCTTGCACCAATTTTAAAGACTTTGACTCGTACAGCTTTGGAATCGGCATGTACCATTTTAAAAAGTCATCCGTATGACTTTGCTGGGATCAGAATCTAACCGCTGACCTCCCTGAGTCTAAATGTTCTTGGATGTGGGGGGGGGGGGGGGGGGGGGTGGGTCTGGGAAGGGTTAAGGGGGTTTGGCACACTGAAGAAACTGTCCATTGATAAATAATTAATAAAAAAATCTCAGAAGTCATTTGCAAAGTGATGGTCCCCGCGTCATGGCGCTTCGCTCTATTTTCAGGTTTTGCCGTCGGCAATGCCAACATGTCCAAACGAAATTTCTTCTTTATTTCTCGCATAACGCCCGGTCGTGAATGGCACGTCCTATAAATCGGGTTTCCGTTCTCCTTTTAACACTATCAATGAGAAGGCCTATTCCTCTGATACAAATGCCAGCATTACATTTTTCCTCCAGTTTCTCCAATATGGGTGGCCCTACTTTCTCTAAGCTCCACAGCTGTACAATTTCTGTACTATAACACCACCCCCTCCCTTCCTCGTCGACTCCCATTCCTTCTCCAAGTATTCACACAATCAGTCCTCTTTCTGCCTTCAACAAGTTCTCTGATAGCACGCCATTTGTTTATAGTTACACTTATGGTGAATATTGCAGTGTGTGTCCACCAGTTCGGCGTTGCGAAAATATCAAAATATTCCATAAATTTGCAAAGAGATAAGTTATTAATTTTCCAAGTTTTCATCTTTGAATATTCAAGCCAATTCGAAAAAAAATTCTCTCGAGTGTAAATCTCCATAAATTACCAAGGACGATGATCCCTAAAGGGCCAAAGCATGCAACCTCTGCATTTGAAGCGTCTCAAAACATCACATTTTGCTTACATTCTTTTTTTATTTACTAAAGCTCATGGAGGAGCTGTTAGACAAATCATGCACAGAGGTATAGACAGAGACATCAGACAACAGTCTTGACATTAGCCAAACACAGATGGTGACCTTGTAGGGAAACGACGAACTCCTGGACCACTCTGGGTGCCGGCGACGCCATCTTCTAACTTCTCTCTGGGGTCAGCAGGCCATGGAAGGAACAATCTCCCCTCCCGCCACCCGCATCATGGGATCTCAACCCACGGGGTTTATCTGTATCCTATCCTCAAAATGTTTAGTGATAAGTGAGGAAGTAGTATGCGCAATTTTTTAAAAGTCTTTGCTATGATTCGGTCAGATCAGGGTCAAAAGAAGACCACCAATAAAAGGCCCTGAGCACGGAGGACCTCACTGCAATTCCACATTGGACTGTACACTTGATAGGGTGTCGGGAGAATGCCGAAGAAGTCCGGCGTGGATTGTGCTGGGTAGTTTGACATTTCCATCTCAGCAGTCATTCAGGTCAGGATTTTAGAAGTTAGACAGGATTTCTGCAAAATAACACCATGGGATCACCAACAACCAATGCTGGAAGAAGGGTCCTCCTGCTTGATGTCCATAGGATGGAAACAGCGCACAGCAATTCCTCGCTCTGCATGCGAACTCCAGCATGGCAGTTTATAACTGGCCTGAGATTCAAACCCTGGCCAGACAGCACAAAGGAGTATGTGTGTGCACATACCTTAGTTATCCTGTCAGCCATATTGTTATTATGTTATTTATATATTTAATGTGTCTTACTATGTAAAAAGTACAATGACAATGCTCCAACTTCTTTCAAATGTATCGCTCTGCCTGCACTTCGACTGGAAGTCTGGACCCGCACACATTCATTAACTAATACGCTCCTTACACAGAGAACCAATTCATATTTTGACCTGCACGTGGATACTGCTACTGAATCTGTCAAGTTTCACTCTTCAATCAAAGTTTTCAAAACTCTGCACACCATCACCCAAGAAGTCACAAGTCAGATCTCAACATCATCAAAGTACAAACAATGGACTGCCTATAACGCCTTGGTGGATTTGTGAACCTTTTTGCTGATTCTTGTTCCCTCCACCACCGAAGGTGGATGGATATTATGTTTTCACTCCTGTCTGTCTGTTTGTCTTTTAACAGGATGGATTTGGACGACATTTGGTGGATAAGTTGGGCGTGTGACAAGGAAAATTTATTTAGATTTTGGTGAAGATTCAGATCCGGATACTAGAATTTTAAAAGTGATTCTCCACCATTGAGAGAAATGACCAAAATCGATACATATAGCACGATATCTCAAAAGGTTGTGGACACGTTTTGACCAAACTTTGTGGATAAGTTGGGTGTGTGACATGGAATATTTATTTAGATTTTGGGGAAGATCCAGATCCGGATACTAGAATTTTTAAAGTGATTCGTCACCATTGAGAGAAATGACCAAAAACAATACATAGCACGATATCTCAAAAAGTTGTGGACACCTTCAAAACTTTGTGGATAAGTTGGGTGTGTGACAAGGAAAGTTTATTTAGATTTATGGAAGATCCAGATCCGAATACTGGAATTTTTAAAGTGATTCTCCACCATTGAGAGATATGTCCAAAAATGATACGTAGCACTATATCTCAAAAAGTTGTGGACACCTTCAAAACTTTGTGGATAAGTTGGGCGTGTGACAAGGAAAATTTATTTAGATTTTGGGGAAGAGCCAGATCCGAATAGAGGAATTTTAAAAGTGATTCTCCACCATTGAGAGATATGTCCAAAAATGATACGTAGCACTATATCTCAAAGAGTTGTGGACACCTTCAAAACTTTGTGGATAAGTTGGGCATGTGACAAGGAAAATTTATTTAGATTTTGGGGAAGATCCAGATCCGGATACTAGAATTTTATGTGATTCGTCACCATTGAGAGAAATGACCAAAAACGATACATAGCACGATATCTCAAAAAGTTGTGGCCAAGTTTTGACAAAACTTTGTGGATAAGTTGGGCATGTGACAAGGAAAATTTATTTAGATTTTGGGGAAGATCCAGATCCGGATACTAGAATTTTATGTGATTCGTCACCATTGAGAGAAATGACCAAAAACGATACATAGCACGATATCTCAAAAAGTTGTGGCCAAGTTTTGACAAAACTTTGTGGATAAGTTGGGCATGTGACAAAGAAAATTTATTTAGATTTTGGGGAAGATCCAGATCCGGATACTAGAATTTTAAAAGTGATTCGTCACCATTGAGAGAAATGACCAAAAACGATACATAGCACGATATCTCAAAAAGTTGTGGACACCTTCAAATCTTTGTGGATACGTTGGGCGTGTGACAACGAAAATTTATTTAGATTTTGGGGAAGATCCAGATCCGGATACTAGAATTTTAAAAGTGATTCGTCACCATTGACAGAAATGACCAAAAACGATAGAGCACGATATCTCAAAAAGTTGTGGACACCTTCAAAACTTTGTGGATAAGTTGGGCGTGTGACATGGAAAATTTATTTAGATTTTGGGGAAGATCCAGATCCAGATACTAGAATTTTAAAAGTGATTCGTCACCATTGAGAGAGATGACCAAAAACGATACAGAGCACGATATCTCAAAAAGTTGTTGACAAGTTTTGACAAAACTTTGTGGATAAGTTGGGTGTGTGACAAGGAAAATTTATTTAGATTTTGGGGAAGATCCAGATCCGGATACTAGAATTTTAAAAGTGATTCGCCACCATTGAGGGAAATGACCAAAATCGATACATAGCACGATATCTCAAAAGGTTGTGGACAAGTTTTGACAAAACTTTGTGGATAAGTTGGGTGTGTGACAAGGAAAATGTATTGAGATTTTGGGGAAGATCCAGATCCGGATACTAGAATTTTAAAAATGATTCGTCACCATTGAGAGAAATGACCAAAAACGATACATAGCAGGATATCTCAAAAAGTTGTGGACAAGTTTTGACAAAACTTTGTGGATAAGTTGGGCGTGTGACAAGGAATATTTATTTAGATTTTGGGGAAGATCCAGATCCGGATACTAGAATTTTTAAAGTGATTCGTCACCATTGAGAGAAATGACCAAAAACGATACAGAGCACGATATCTCAAAAAGTTGTTGATAAGTTTTGACAAAACTTTGTGGATAAGTTGGGTGTGTGACAAGGAAAATTTATTTAGATTTTGGGGAAGATCCAGATCCGGATACTAGAATTTTAAAAGTGATTCGCCACCATTGAGGGAAATGACCAAAATCGATACATAGCACGATATCTCAAAAGGTTGTGGACAAGTTTTGACAAAACTTTGTGGATAAGTTGGGCGTGTGACAAGGAAAATTTATTGAGATTTTGGGGAAGATACAGATCCGGATACTAGAATTTTAAAAATGATTCGTCACCATTGAGAGAAATGACCAAAAACGATACATAGCACGATATCTCAAAAAGTTGTGGACAAGTTTTGACAAAACTTTGTGGATAAGTTGGGCGTGTGACAAGGAATATTTATTTAGATTTTGGGGAAGATCCAGATCCGGATACTAGAATTTTTAAAGTGATTCGTCACCATTGAGAGAAATGATCAAAAACGCTACATAGCACGATATCTCAAAAAGTTGTGGACAAGCTATGGCAAAACTTGGTGGATAAGTTGGGCGTGTGACAAGGAAAATTTATTTCGATTTTGGGGACGATCCAGATCCGGATACTATAATTTTTAAAGTGATTCATCACCATTGAGAGAAATGATCAAAAACGCTACATAGCACGATATCTCAAAAAGTTGTGGACAAGCTATGGCAAAACTTGGTGGATAAGTTGGGCGTGTGACAAGGAAAATTTATTTCGATTTTGGGGACGATCCAGATCCGGATACTAGAATTTTTAAAGTGATTCGTCACCATTGAGAGAAATGATCAAAAACGATACATAGCACGATATCTCAAAAAGTTGTGGACAAGCTATGGCAAAACTTGGTGGATAAGTTGGGCGTGTGACAAGGAAAATTTATTTCGATTTTGGGGACGATCCAGATCCGGATACTAGAATTTTTAAAGTGATTCGTCACCATTGAGATAAATGGCCAAAAACGATACATAGCACGATATCTCAAAAAGTTGTGGACAAGCTATGACAAAACTTGGTGGATAAGTTGGGCGTGTGACAAGAACAAGCCGATTTGATTTTGGTTCAGGTCCGAATCCAGATCTGGCCTATCAGTGGGATACAAAAAGTAAACTGTACAGCCCAGCAAAGGTATGTGCTCTACCGAGTACTGTTCTAGTTATCAATATGGTTTTAACTTCTTCTTTTCAAGGATGATGCACTTCCTAGAGTCTTCTGAATTACCTTTTGTATTTCAAGTCTTATGAAGCTGAATATAACTGTAGTCAGGATTTATTTGGCCATAGTACTGTAAATACCAACATCACCTTCAGAGCTTCTCATAGAGTTTATCTATAAGTGGATGCATTTTTAGTCAGTCAAATCCATTTTTATGAACAATATATGAAAATCTAAAATAATCCCAAAAAGAGTCCGATAATCTAAATACAATAAACATAACCGAGTAAGCATCCACAATGGGCAGGTGAGCAATTCGTGCTTGGGCAAACTCCAAAAGGACTCCTGGAAAATGTCCCCTTTGGGAAAAAAGAACAACGAAAACCACGATATGTGTAGAGTAAGGAAAAGAATCGGAAATTGTGCATCAAAGGAAAACTTTGAAATGCCATGAATAGTTGGCTGTGTCTGATCTTGCTTATCCGTTCACCACCAGGATGAGAACCTCATATCTGGCATATTTCCGCAGAATGCCCTCATGTACAAACTCAAGGCATGCATGACATGATTTCTTGCATCTCCAGAAAGAAACAAAAGTTCCCTTCAGAAAGCCAGCCCGGCTCCTGAAGTTATGAAATGTGTGGGCACAATGTGCCACAGGTAGGATTCAGATTTACAACACCAATTAATTTCGCAGGTAAAAGTAAAATGAATGGCATTAAGTGGTATGTTAAAAGGCTAAAAACATGTAAAAACAAGTGTTTTTTGTTTTTTTGGTTTTTTTGTTTTTTTTGTATACAAGATCGAGGCTCGTGAAAGAGCGAACATTAATCACACAGAAAGACAAACAGACACACAAAACAAATAACATCGGGAGCGGTAGACAAGATGGGGAGAGAGGGGGAAGGACACAAACACAACATTTGAGAGCAGGGACCGAGAGACATGGAGACATCGAGAGAACTGTGGGAGGGAGAGGGCTTTGGGGGGGGGCATGGGAAGGGGGGGGGGGTGGGAGAGGTATAAAACATATGGACACTGCCAAGACTTCCAGGAAAGAAGTTGGAATTTCAAACAAGGTGGATCTGGGGTGAATTAGTGGGGGTAGAAAAGATCAAGGTTTTGGATGGGGGAAGATAAGAGATGGTGGTGAACAGCTGTTTTGAAGACCTGGAGGGAGGAGTGTGATTGAAGTGAGTGTGGGAGTTTGTTCCAGAGGCGGGAGAAAAGAGGAATGAAAGAGTGAAGGTGAGCAGAGAGCCGAGATTTCGGCAGTTTAACCATCAGAGGGTGGCTGGCAGATCTTGTGCGACCTGTAGGAATATTTGGGGGACAGAGCACAGAGAGAGCTGGGGGAGCAAGGCCGGAGAGGAGTCGGTAGAAGACAGAAAGACCACCTACCTGCCTGCGGTGAGTGAGTGAAAGGCCCTCAGAGATAGCTTCATCGCGGGAGATTCCAATGATTCTGAAAGCTTTGGATTCAACAGCGTGAAGCCGAGCCAGGTGTGAGGCAGGAGCACCAGCCCATAGGGGAGAACAGTATTCCATTGAGCTGCGGATGAAAGCCTTGTATGTGGTGAGGAGCTCAGGTGTGCCTAAGAAGGACTTTGCACGACGGAGGATGCCCAGTCGGCGACTGGCTTTGGAGGCCAGCTTGGAAATGTGGTTTTCCCAAGAAAGATCATGGCAGATGGTGAGACTCAAAAGCTTGAGCGACAGAACTTCTTGGAGAGGATTGTTGAGAAAGTAGATGGGAGGGTTGTCCAGTCGATCTTTTCGGAGAGACATAGTAAGAGAGTGAGATTTGTCAGGATTGAAAGACATGTTCCACATGTTTGACCAGTCTGTGATTTTGTCCAGGTCTTCAGAGAGTGAGGAGGCTGCAGACTGCCGATCTGAGGGAAGAGGAATGGAGCGGCAGAGAGTGGAGTCATCAGCAAAGAGATACAGAGGATTTTCCAGAGAGTCGGAGAGATCATTGATAAAGACCAGAAAAAGCACAGGGCCCAGCACACTGCCTTGGGGAACTCCAGCCTGAACGGGAAGGGGAGATGAGAGAAATCCATTCAGGGCCACACGTTGACTACGACCAGAGAGGAAGTCCGCAAGCCATGCATGGAGATTTCCATGGATACCATAGGAGGAGAGTTTGGTGAGCAGAGCTGGGTGCCAGACCGTATCGAAGGCACGTGATATGTCAAGGGAGACAGCTCTGATTTCCTGTTTGGCATTGAGGACCTCCATCCATTGTTGAGACAGCAGAAGCAGCATGTCCAGAGTAGAGTGACCTGGTCTGAAACCAAATTGATGATCAGACATCAAGCCATTGGAGAAGAGGAAAGATTTCATATCCGAAGCAATGATGGATTCCATGACTTTGCTGATAATTGGGACCAGGCTGATTGGTCTGTAGTTGCAAGGATCTGTTTTTGCACCTTTTTTGTGTAAAGCGGTAATGTTTGCTGATTTCCAGGATGCTGGCAGATGACCTTGAGCAAAAGATAGGGTGAAAAGAACAGAGAGAGGGTGAGATAGAGCGGCAGAGCAGGATTTTAGGACCCGTGGGCTGATGCCATCTGGTCCAGTTGCAGAATCAGAGTCGAGGTTTGACAAAAACTCCTCCACCTTGTCAGGAGAGAAGGTCACAGAGTCCAGGAGCAGCTTGGTTCGACTGGGAAAGGTGGGAACAGAGAGAGATGGGTTTGGGACTAAGGATTTTGAGGCAAACACAGAGTTGAGGCATTCGGCTTTGTCACGTGCGATGTCAACTGTGTGGCCATTTGAGGTAAGGGAGGGGATGGAGGGGGAACAAACACCAGAAACGGATTTGACCAGACGCCACCAGGATTTGGAGGAAGGAGACAGGTTTGAGAGTTCATTCTTGAGTGAGGAGAGATAGTGCTTCCTGGCACTCCTGAGGGTAGACACACACTTGTTCCGAGCTTGGTGGAAGGAACTGAGATTTCCTTCAGTTGGATTAGCCTTCCAAGAGGCAAAGGCAAGTTGTTTCAGGGCAACTGCCTCACCACAAGATTCAGTGTACCATGGACGGGAGGAAGGGTAAGACAACTGAAGGCGAGATGGGATAAATCTGTGCATGAGAGAGATCAGTTTGCTTTGGAAGAATTCCCAGGAAGAATTGATGTCAGAGGCAGTGGAGATGGGAGACCAATCCAGACGATTGATGGCTGCTTGAAGACCGTCCCAGTCGGCCTGAGTGAAATGCCAGACTCGTCGACGCTGAGGAGGCTCTCTGAGAATGGCCAGAGAGATGTCCACTTTGACAAAGTGTGTGCGCTTTCCTTTCATATTTGTGTAATTTTCTGATATAATTGCAAGATATATGATTGAGCAAACATGGACCTCCAGCAAAAGCATGAGTGCATTGGGCTTTGTAATAACACAATGCAGGTATCAAGGGCTGGCAGAATAGCCCAGAGGTATGCACATTCACCTCGAAGCTGTCGAGCCTGGCTTAGAAGCATGACGCAACTGTCACTCTGGTGTTCCGCAGGTAGGGTGAGGCATCAACGTATGTGCGGTCACTCAGGTGTACATTAAACACAGTGTCCCATCCGCCGGCAGTAGTTGGAGGACGTTAAAGATCTGAAAGCATATTTCTAGAAGAGGAGGCGAGCTAACACCGGCACCATGAACAAATTTCAAATTCCTGCTCTAACCTACAGGGGGCACTGTATAAGTGGCACAACTGCACCACCAGCAAATGATGCTATCCACAACCATGTTCTGCATATGAAATAAGTAGTAATATCAAAAATTCATTATAATTAATAATGAAGTCACATCAATAATGAATTGGTTTAAACATATTTCCTGACATGCTATGTAAATAAGTTTTCCACATGTGAATTATTTGCAAGTAATATGTAAAAATCTATCGAAAATATTTAGGAGTTATACCACTCTCATTATTTGGAATACCATTAAGAGGGATAGCACTCTTATATATCATGGCGGTGTGTGGACATATATATATATATATATATCTGTGCAGCGTATTGACAAGTATTGACATGGGCAATGAGGAAGTTAGGAGTGGAGGAATGGTTGATCAGATTAGTGATGGCAATGTACAAAAGAGCGCGCACAGCTGTAAGGACGAAGGACGGGAACAGTGGTGAGTTTGAGGTGAAGGTGGGAGTGCATCAGGGGTCGGTACTAAGTCCACTACTATTTGTAGCTGTGATGGAGGTGCTGGCTAAGAACGTAAAGGAGGGTTTACCGTGGGAGTTGTTGTATGCAGATGATCTGGTGTTGATTGCGGAAAGTATGGATGGACTGAAGGAAAAGATGAACAAGTGGAAGGAATGTATGGATAAAAAAAGGTCTGAAGGTGAATATCGGAAAGACGAAGGTGATGGCAAGTGGTAAAGCATGTGGTGAGGTGGAAAGAACTGGGAAGTGGCCATGTGCTGTGTGCAGGAAGGGTGTCGGACTGTCGGAGTGAACTCCATTCAATGTACAATGTGCGCTGAGTGGGTTCATCAAAAATGTAGTGGTCTGAGAGGGTCATTAACCAGTGTGGCAGCTACATTCAAATGTAAGGTGTGCACAGAGGGAGCTGCAGATGGAGGAAATGTTGAGTTGGATCTTGGAGACGGCGTGAAGCTGGAAGGTGTGAAAACATTTTGCTACCTCGGAGACATGCTGAATGGAGAAGGTGTATCAGACTCGGCAACGGATGCTAGAGTGAGATGTGCATGGAAGAAGTTTCGGGAATTGAGTGGCGTGCTGATGATGAGGGGAGTGTCGTTGAAGCTGAAGGGAAAGGTGTATGCTGCATGTGTCAGAAGTGTTATGATTTATGGGAGCGAGACATGGGTAATGAACGTAGAGCAGAAACGAAGGTTGGAAAGGGTGGAAATGCGAATGGTTCGATGGATGTGCGGAGTATCGTTGAGAGAGAGGAAGACAAATGATGAATTGCGAAAAATGATGGGAATAGAGCCTGTGACTGATGCTGTGAAGAGGAACAGGTTGAGATGGTTTGGTCATGTGTTGAGGAAGGATGAAAGTGACTGGTTGAGAAGAGTGATGGAAATGAATGTAGAAGGAAGTCGAGGACAGGGAAGACCGAGAAAGACTTGGCTAAAGATGGTGGAAGAAGAAATGTGGACAAGGGGGTTAACAAGGAGAGATGCAGAAAATAGGGCAAGATGGAGAAGATTGTCATGGGGACCGCAAGGCTAACCCCCGCTCTAGCAGGGAAAATGGCCTTAAAATGCGTGTTGTTGTTGTGCAGCATCTGTGTTGTCTTGTCTTGTCTTGTCACTGAACTACTTTCTCAAACTTTTGTGAAATCCTACCAAACTTCTGGTATCCACCTACCTCTCCCGTCGGTATGTCCTAAGGGTATTCTTTTTGAAAAAATTTCTAATTTTTTTTTTTGGGGGGGGGAATTTTTTGGGGAAAACATTTTTTTTTCAACTTCAATTGTTTATAAAATGTAATATCAAGTATATTACAAATACATTTGTGCATTATGATTGTTTGAATTAGCCATGACAAACCTCGGTGTCGGTGTAAACCTCGGTGTAAACCATGACAAAACAGCAACTCAGGTACAGTCATTTATCTATATATCTACATACCTGGGCAGTGTCTGTTGTCACTGAACTACTCCCTGAAACTTTTGTTTCCGTAGTTGTGAAGTGTTTTTAATAACGTGGTGGTGGTTTTGAATCACGTGGTGGTGAGGTATTTTGAATTATGTGGTGGTGAGGTATTTTTAAATGATGTGGTGGTGAGGTGTTTTAATATCACGTGGTGGTGAGGTTTTTAAAATCACGTGGTGGTGAGGTGTTTTGAATTACTTGGTGATGAGGTGTTTTTAATTACTTGGTGATGAGGTGTTTTTAATTATGTAGTGGTGAGGTGTTTTAAAATCACGTGGTGGTGAGGTTTTTTAAATCACGTGGTGGTGAGGTGTTTTGAATTACTTGGTGATGAGGTGTTTTTAATTATGTGGTGGTGAGGTGTTTTGAATTAGTTGGTGGTGAGGTGTTTTCATTTACATGGTGGTGAGGTGTTTTGAATTACATGGTGGTGAGGTGTTTTGAATTACGTGGTGGTGAGATGTTTTGAATTACATGGTGGTGAGGTGTTTTGAATTACATGGTGGTGAGGTGTTTTGAATTACATGGTGGTGAGATGTTTTGAATTACATGGTGGTGAGGTGTTTTGAATTATGTGGTGGTGAGATGTTTTGAATTACATGGTGGTGAGGTGTTTTGAATTACTTGGTGGTGAGGTGTTTTGAATTACATGGTGGTGAGGTGTTTTGAATTACATGGTGATGAGGTGTTTTGAATTACATGGTGGTGAGATGTTTTGAATTATGTGGTGGTGAGATGTTTTGAATTACTTGGTGGTGAGGTGTTTTGAATTACATGGTGGTGAGGTGTTTTGAATTTGGTGGGGGTGAGATGTTTTGAATTACATGGTGATGAGGTGTTTTGAATTACATGGTGGTGAGGTGTTTTGAATTTGGTGGGGGTGAGATGTTTTGAATTACTTGGTGGTGAGGTGTTTTGAATTACATGGTGGTGAGGTGTTTTGAATTTGGTGGGGGTGAGATGTTTTGAATTACATGGTGGTGAGGTGTTTTGAATTATGTGGTGGTGAGATGTTTTGAATTACATGGTGGTGAGGTGTTTTGAATTACGTGGTGGTGAGATGTTTTGAATTACATGGGGGTTAGGTGTTTTGAATTACATGGGGGTTAGGTGTTTTTAATTACATGGGGGTTAGGTGTTTTGAATTACATGGTGGTGAGGTGTTTTGAATTACATGGTGGTGAGATGTTTTGAATTACATGGTGGTGAGGTGTTTTGAATTACATGGTGGTGAGGTGTTTTTAATTACATGGTGGTGAGGTGTTTTTAATTACATGGTGGTGAGGTGTTTTGAATTACATGGTGGTGAGGTGTTTTGAATTACATGGTGGTGAGGTGTTTTGAATTACATGGTGGTGAGGTGTTTTGAATTACATGGTGGTGAGGTGTTTTGAATTACATGGTGGTGAGGTGTTTTGAATTACATGGTGGTGAGGTGTTTTGAATTACATGGTGGTGAGGTGTTTTTAATTACATGGGGGTTAGGTGTTTTGAATTACATGGTGGTGAGGTGTTTTGAATTTGGTGGGGGTGAGATGTTTTGAATTACATGGTGGTGAGATGTTTTGAATTACATGGGGGTTAGGTGTTTTGAATTTGGTGGGGGTGAGATGTTTTGAATTACATGGGGGTTAGGTGTTTTGAATTTGGTGGGGGTGAGATGTTTTGAATTACATGGGGGTTAGGTGTTTTGAATTTGGTGGGGGTGAGATGTTTTGAATTACATGGGGGTTAGGTGTTTTGAATTTGGTGGGGGTGAGATGTTTTGAATTTGGTGGGGGTGAGATGTTTTGAATTTGGTGGGGGTGAGATGTTTTGAATGTGGTGGGGGTGAGATGTTTTGAATTACATGGGGGTTAGGTGTTTTGAATTACATGGGGGTTAGGTGTTTTGAATTACATGGGGGTTAGGTGTTTTGAATTACGTGGTGGTGAGGTGTTTTGAATTACATGGGGGTTAGGTGTTTTGAATTATGTGGTGGTGAGATGTTTTGAATTACATGGTGGTGAGGTGTTTTGAATTACATGGGGGTTAGGTGTTTTGAATTATGTGGTGGTGAGATGTTTTGAATTACGTGGTGGTGAGATGTTTTGAATTACGTGGGGGTTAGGTGTTTTGAATTACATGGGGGTTAGGTGTTTTGAATTTGGTGGGGGTGAGATGTTTTGAATTACATGGGGGTTTGGTGTTTTGAATTACATGGTGGTGAGGTGTTTTGAATTTGGTGGGGGTGAGATGTTTTGAATTACATGGTGGTGAGGTGTTTTGAATTACATGGTGGTGAGATGTTTTGAATTTGGTGGGGGTGAGATGTTTTGAATTACATGGGGGTTAGGTGTTTTGAATTACATGGGGGTTAGGTGTTTTGAATTTGGTGGGGGTGAGATGTTTTGAATTACATGGGGGTTAGGTGTTTTGAATTACATGGGGGTTAGGTGTTTTGAATTACATGGTGGTGAGATGTTTTGAATTTGGTGGGGGTGAGATGTTTTGAATTACATGGGGGTTAGGTGTTTTGAATTACATGGGGGTTAGGTGTTTTGAATTTGGTGGGGGTGAGATGTTTTGAATTACATGGGGGTTTGGTGTTTTGAATTACATGGGGGTTAGGTGTTTTGAATTACATGGGGGTTAGGTGTTTTGAATTACATGGGGGTTAGGTGTTTTGAATTTGGTGGGGGTGAGATGTTTTGAATTACATGGGGGTTTGGTGTTTTGAATTTGGTGGGGGTGAGATGTTTTGAATTACATGGTGGTGAGGTGTTTTGAATTACATGGTGGTGAGGTGTTTTGAATTTGGTGGGGGTGAGATGTTTTGAATTACATGGTGGTGAGGTGTTTTGAATTACATGGTGGTGAGATGTTTTGAATTTGGTGGGGGTGAGATGTTTTGAATTACATGGGGGTTAGGTGTTTTGAATTACATGGGGGTTAGGTGTTTTGAATTTGGTGGGGGTGAGATGTTTTGAATTACATGGGGGTTAGGTGTTTTGAATTACATGGTGGTGAGATGTTTTGAATTTGGTGGGGGTGAGATGTTTTGAATTACATGGGGGTTAGGTGTTTTGAATTACATGGGGGTTAGGTGTTTTGAATTTGGTGGGGGTGAGATGTTTTGAATTACATGGGGGTTTGGTGTTTTGAATTACATGGGGGTTAGGTGTTTTGAATTACATGGGGGTTAGGTGTTTTGAATTACATGGGGGTTAGGTGTTTTGAATTTGGTGGGGGTGAGATGTTTTGAATTACATGGGGGTTTGGTGTTTTGAATTACATGGGGGTTAGGTGTTTTGAATTACATGGGGGTTAGGTGTTTTGAATTACATGGGGGTTAGGTGTTTTGAATTTGGTGGGGGTGAGATGTTTTGAATTACATGGGGGTTTGGTGTTTTGAATTACATGGGGGTTAGGTGTTTTGAATTACTTGGGGGTTAGGTGTTTTGAATTACATGGGGGTTAGGTGTTTTGAATTTGGTGGGGGTGAGATGTTTTGCATTACATGGGGGTGAGGTGTTTTGAATTACGTGGTGGTGAGGTGTTTTGAATTACATGGGGGTTAGGTGTTTTGAATTACATGGGGGTGAGGTGTTTTGAATTACGTGGTGGTGAGGTGTTTTGAATTACATGGGGGTTAGGTGTTTTGAATTACATGGTGGTGAGGTGTTTTGAATTACATGGGGTTTAGGTGTTTTGAATTACTTGGTGGTGAGGTGTTTTGAATTACATGGGGGTGAGGTGTTTTGAATTTTGTGGTGGTGAGGTGTTTTGAATTACGTGGTGGTGAGGTGTTTTGAATTACATGGGGGTGAGGTGTTTTGAATTACGTGGTGGTGAGGTGTTTTGAATTACATGGGGGTTAGGTGTTTTGAATTACATGGGGGTTAGGTGTTTTGAATTTGGTGGGGGTGAGGTATTTTAAATTACATGGAGGTTAGGTGTTTTGAATTTTGTGGTGGTGAGGTGTTTTGAATTACGTGGTGGTGAGGTGTTTTGAATTACATGGGGGTGAGGTGTTTTGAATTACGTGGTGGTGAGGTGTTTTGAATTACATGGGGGTGAGGTGTTTTGAATTTTGTGGTGGTGAGGTGTTTTGAATTACATGGTGGTGAGGTGTTTTGAATTACGTGGTGGTGAGGTATTTTAAATTACATGGAGGTTAGGTGTTTTGAATTACATGGGGGTTAGGTGTTTTGTATTACATGGGGGTGAGGTGTTTTGAATTTTGTGGTGGTGAGGTGTTTTGAATTACGTGGTGGTGAGGTGTTTTGAATTACGTGGTGGTGAGGTATTTTAAATTACATGGAGGTTAGGTGTTTTGTATTACATGGGGGTTAGGTGTTTTGTATTACATGGGGGTGAGGTGTTTTGTATTACATGGGGGTGAGGTGTTTTATATTTTGTGGTGGTGAGGTGTTTTGAATTACTTGGTGGTGAGGTGTTTTGAATTACATGGGGGTGAGGTGTTTTGAATTTTGTGGTGGTGAGGTGTTTTGAATTACGTGGTGGTGAGGTGTTTTGAATTACATGGGGGTGAGGTGTTTTGAATTATGTGGTGGTGAGGTGTTTTGAATTACATGGGGGTTAGGTGTTTTGTATTACATGGGGGTGAGGTGTTTTGAATTTTGTGGTGGTGAGGTGTTTTGAATTACTTGGTGGTGAGGTGTTTTGAATTACATGGGGGTGAGGTGTTTTGAATTTTGTGGTGGTGAGGTGTTTTGAATTACGTGGTGGTGAGGTGTTTTGAATTACATGGGGGTGAGATGTTTTGAATTACATGGTGGTGAGATGTTTTGAATTACATGGTGGTGAGATGTTTTGAATTACGTGGTGGTGAGATGTTTTGAATTACGTGGTGGTGAGATGTTTTGAATTACGTGGTGGTGAGGTGTAATCGTTCCAAACTTCCAGTCTGCACCTACCCTCCCGTATGTACGTGCTATGGGGTTCTTTTTTGAATTTTATATATTTTTTCAACCTAAATTGCCTATAAAAATGTAATATCACAAAGACTACAAATACATTTGTGCAAAATAATTGTTTGTATTATGATTGCTGTAAATCATGACAACACAGCAACTCTGGTGCAGTCATTAGCCTCAGCTAAAATAAGCCTCAGCATTATCCTCAGCAAACAATCAATGCGGAAACGGTGAATGCTAAACCATGGATCCTATAAATTCCACATTCCTGTGCCACCTGTAGTCGAACATCAAGCATGGACAGCAGGTTCGTGAAGGACTTGCACAAAAAACGTACCCGTTTGAATGGTTCTGTACCCAGTCAATGGCGAATCTGCGAATGTCACGGTTAAAAAGTACATACCATCACGCCATTTCCTCATTCATTTGAACTCGATATCGATTTTCATGCCAAACGGCATAATTCCAATCACAAATAAAATAGCATTAATATAAAAAAATTAACTTTTATCAACACTCGTGACAAAAACAAATATTTAAATCCGTGCTGACGTTACATCAGGATATGCATCAGTTCCGTACAGTTGGAAATTCAAAATCATAATTGTATTCGCTCAATTCCAAACAGTATAACTCCAGTCATAAATTGATACTATAACAAAATACTGTGTTAAATGACGATTGTACTGAGATATTATCAAACCCGCTCATTATCATCATATGTTCACTTCCGCATTCGGGGCAGCTCAGTATCAAGTACATTTCAAAATCATAATTTTATTGAGTAATTCTTTAAGCCTACCTACCTTACAACATCCGCTGTGACCCAAAAACGTTCCACAGAAGGTTTGGCGGGGTTAGCCCCAAAACTGAGAGAATAGTTTCGGGACAGACGGACACTCCTGTTTTATAATATGGGTATTTATATATGAATATACAAGTTGCGGCATGATCAGGTGCTGGCGGTGGTAGTGCAGATGGTGCAACAAGAGGTGCTGAGATCGAGAGAGAGAAGAATGGAGAAGGAGTCCGATGGGGAGAGGTGTTGTTTGTCAAAGAGAGCCAAGTGGTAAGAGGTGGAAAGAGGAGGAGGAGGTGGAAAGCAAAGAGGGCTGTCAGATGCTTGTGATTGGCAGGTGGTGGCAGACCTAAAGCCACAATTGGTATTCCCAGAGGATATCTGTGTGACAAGATTGCGGCCTGACATTGTCATCTGGTCAGGTGCAACAAGATAGGTCATCTTAGGGGAATTGCCATCAACTGGTTGTCATAATTGGGCTTTCATCATCAAATTGTAATACATAATCAAATTGTCATAATTGTCATCAACAATCATCAACTGGCCTCCAAAGCCAGTCGCCGACTGGGCATCCTCCATCGTGCGAAGTCCTTCCTTGGCACACCTGAGCTCCTCACCACATACAAGGCTTTCATCCGCAGCACAATGGACTACTGCTCTCCCCTCTGGGCTGGTGCTCCTGCCTCACACCTAGCTCGGCTTCGCGCAGTTGAAACCAAAGCTTTCAGAATCATTGGAATCTCCCGCGATGAAGCTAACTCTGAGGGCCTTTCACTCACTCACCGCAGGCAGGTTGGTGGTCTTTCTGTCTTCTACCGACACCTCTCCAGCCTAGCTCCCTCATCTCTCTCTGTGCTCTGTCCCCCAAATATTCCTACAGATCGCACAATATCTGCCAGGAACCCTCTTATGGTTAAAATGCCAAAATCTAGGCTCTCTGCTCACCTTCACTCTTTCATTCCCCTTTTCTCCCTCCTCTGGAACAAACTCCCCCACACCCTTCAATCCCACTCCTCCCTCCAGGTCTTTAAAACAGCTGTTCACCACCATCTCTTATCTTCCCCCTTCCAAAATCTTGATCTTTTCTACCCCCACTAATTCACCCCAGAGCCACTTTTGTGAAATACCAACTTCTTTCCTGGAAGTCCTTGCAGTGTCCATGTGTTTTATACTTCTCCCCCACCCCCCCTTCCCACACCTCCTCCCCCCAAGCCCTCTCCCTCCCACAGATCTCCCGATGTCCCTGCTCTCAAATGTTGTATTTGTGTGCTTCCCCCTCTCTCCCCATCTTGTCTACCTCTCCCCTTATTATATGTTTTATGTGTCTGTTTGATTTTTTGTGTGATTCATGTTAGCTCTTTCACGAGCCTCGATCTTGTATACAAAAACAAACAAACAAAAAAAAATTGTCTGCACCTTGGGAAGAGAACACGGAGGTGGTGGAAGAGAGGAAAGTACAGTGAGCTGGAGGCAGAGTGTCAGGAGAAGGGTTGGCGAGTTTCTTGTCAGCCGTTTGAGGTGGGGTGTCGAGGGTATATTGGCAATTCCTTTTCTGCATTTCTTGCTCGGCTCGGAGTGTGTGGGACAGAAAGAAGGAGGATGTGTTACAAAGTGGCCCAGGTTGCCTTGAAAGGCTCACTTTGGATATGGAGGAAGTTTATGGAGGCACATCAAATGGTGTAGGTTGAGGTTGTGGGGGGTGGTTCATTTCAGTCGAAAGGGGTAGTGACTGAGTGTGGAAGAAAAATGGAGGTGTGTGTGTGTGTGTGTGTGTGTGTGTGTGTGTGTGTGTGTGTGTGTGTGTGTGTGTGTGTGGCAGGAGTGGGTGTGTGTGTGTGTTTTTTTTTGTTTTTTTTGAGCGATGCATGTTGCAAGGGTAAATAGTCGGTTGGTTAGGTGTGATGTTTTTTGGTGTGTGTGTGAGTGAGTGGGTGAGGGGTTGTGGATTCTGGGAGTTGTTTTGTTGTAGTAGTCTGTGTTCTCCGTGGCTGGGGGTGGGGGTATGTACGCAGCCTGGTGTAGCTGCTGCATGTGGAGGCGTATGTGCCTCTGCTGGCCCACCTTAGATGACCGTATCGAGGTTGTAGGGCCGAAACAGGATGATGCTGAGGACCTCGACTGAGGACCAGGTCAGTGAGGGACACTTGTGACCAGGTGTTTTGAAATTATATATATATATAAAGGAGGAGTGTCTGTGTGTGTGTGTGTCTGTCTGGATGTCCGCTTATAACTCAAGAACTACACATCGGAGAAAAGTTTTAGACACAGATTCGGAATCAGCATAAAATTCCGGTGGTTATAGGCTACTTTTTATTTTAATATCAATGGTTTAAAAAACCGGGCCAGCTGCAATTCCATGGTGTAGTTTGTGGCGCCGCTATTGCCCCTTTCCAATCCCATGACGCATTGCAGTTCCGATTCGCGATAAGGTCTATGCGCTATCACCGACACTTTTCCACCTTTTCCATACCTTTTAATCAGATTTACCTTATCGTCCATCGTAACCACATTACGCTTGGAAACACTAGCATTATCCTTCTTCGGACCCATGGCTAACACAGACACAGTAAAGGAATACTGTACGTCGCCTCTGTTTTGAATGAGAATCAGCGGTTGCGCGTACGTACAGTATACTGTACGTACATATTTATATATTTTTAATGTGCTTTTTATTGTATTTTAAATTGTTTTTTAGCTTCTTTTATTGTTAATCTATGTACTATTTTATTTATTTTAAATATATTTTTAAGGAAAACAAATGTTTTCACGTCCGTAGGAGTGACGTAATGTCGCACATAATGACGTTCGCTGCCCGGTCATGAAATAAATTATGATTCTCTTGCCAAAGTGACATGAAGATCAGGCAGTAAACCTCCCAACTGAGTTTCTCAACAGTCGTCAGCCTCAAGGACTCCCAACACACAGGTTGATTCTCAAGGTGGGAGCACCAATCATGCTTCTAAGGAATCTTGATCCACCAAAGCTGTGTAATGGAACACGATTGACAATCCAGCAAATGATGCCACATGTCCTAGAGGCAACCATCCTCTCAGGACAATACAGAGGAGAGAAAGTATTCATTCCAAGGATACCACTTATTCCACCTGACCTTCCATTCTCCTTCAAGAGGATTCAGGTCCGCATCAGGCTATGTTTTGCTATGTCCATCAACAGGGCGCAGGGGCAATCAATGAAGGTTGTAGGCCTAACTTCACAGAACAAGTGTTTGCCCATGGCCAGCTGTACGTGGGCTGCTCGAGGGTTGGAAAACCAAGCAATCTTTATGTCTTGGCACCAAGTAAGAAAACCAGAAATGTTGTATACCCAGAGGTTTTGAGAAATTTAAAATTGAAAAAACGTCACGTAGGAAATGTACTGTGATATTGCTCTAAAATATACATGTTCTTTTCATCATATATTTGTATTATTCTTATTCAACCCGGGCGAAGCCGGGTACCTCAGCTAGTATATATATACAGTGAAACCTTGACTTACGAGTTTAATTCGTTCTGTGACCGAGCTCGTAACTCAATTTGCTCGTTTCTCAAATTAAATTTCCCCATTAAAATGCATTGAAATGCTATTAATCCGTTCCAGCCCGCCAAAAACCACACCAATTTTTTTTTAAATATACAGTATATATAAAAAATATCTCGCGCTTTATATTTCACCTGTATGCAGCATACAAGTTGGCAGGATGGCCTGGACTGGAGGTACGCACACTTGACTCTAAACTGTCCAGCCTGGGTTTGAATCCCGACCCAGCTATAACCTGTCATGGGTGAATCACAGGCAGGGTGATTCATCAATGTGTGTACCGCTAAACTGGGCGCCCCGTTTGCGTCCCATTAGTTGTTGGATGTTAAGGATCTCACCGTGTTTTCCACAAAGAGAAGGGGAGCTATCGCCGGCACTCTGAACAAGTTGTGGCCTGGCATGCTCTTCTCCTCTGCCGTTATATACGTCCTCCTCGGCATCTTTTTCCAGAAGAGCCCTGTCTCGTCACAGTTGAAGATTTGCTGGGGGATGTATCGTTCGGCTTCTATCAGTTCGGCAAAAGTTATAACAAAATCTTCAGCTGCCTTCACATCCGAGCTTGCTGCCTCACCATGCCTGACGACGGAGTGAATGCCGGTCCTCTTCTTAAAATTATCAAACCATCCCCGACTGGCTTTGAATGACTTCTGATGCCTCGTCCGTTGATGTTCCCGCCGTCTGCTGCACCAAATCCCCGTAAATGTCTCGTGCCTTCTCACACATGATGCTCTCGGTCACGGTATCTCCTGCGAGCTGCTTCTCCGTCAACCACACAAACAACAACTTCTCCATCTCTTCATGGATAGAGGTCCGGAGCTTTGAAATAATCATAACGCCCTTGGCTGGCGTTATAGCCTTTATCGACTCCTTCTGCTTCAAAATCGTACATATCGTAGAAGTACTACGATCGTACTGCCTCACCAAGTCGACAACATGCACACCTCGCTCATGTTTTTCGACGATTGCATGTTTTATATCCAAGCACATCATCCTCTTCTTCTTCTCAGTACTGCCCTTGGCACTCAATTTCTTAGGACCCATGGTTAAAACTAAGAAATTTTCCAAAGTAACCAAAATGCAAAAACAAAGCAGCAGCGATATACGGCAGAGATGCTTGCACGGCAAGATAACCACGTGACCGGAACCCACCTGGTGGCGGGTGGCGAAAGCTCGTAACTCAGATCTCGGCTCGCATCTCAAAGCAAAAAACCGCCCGAGCGACGGCTCGTATCTCGGAAAACTCGTAAGTTGGTGCACTCGTAAGTCAAGGTTTCACTGTATATATATATATATATATATATATATATATATATTGTTAGGGACCGCGGATAGGATGTTGTTTTGCCGAGCGGATGGCGCCACGGCCCTAACAGTTACCCCGACTAACCCGATTCCTGGACGTTGGCCAAAATCGCGCCACAGATATTCAATATGGAAACCTCTAAAGCGACCGAATGTAAAGAGGAAGAAGAAGACGTACAGAAGAATAACAGGATTTATTATTTACACACACTAAAGCAAAAGGAGCAGTCAAGGTTATATACAGGGAAAATGGAAAAAAGCAGGTGACACAGTGAAAATACTAGCTTAACTATACAAGCTTAACTTATTCCCTGGGACAAGACAAACAAAACAAACTCACGTACACAAGAAGGATGGAATGGCAGGAATGAATGCTGGAAGGAGGAATGGGAAGGTTCAGCTGGGGCAGATGGTTCGGGCTTGATCCCGCACTGGACGTCGGGCTGGACCTCGACGGCCACCGATGCCACCGCAATCTGGTTCCCGCGGGGTAACGGGTTGAAACTGCCTGGTGGTGTCAACGCTGCTTGTGGAGCCAAAGCTGCTGGTGGAGCCAAAACTGCTGGTGGAGCCAAAACTGCTTCTCTGGCTCACCTCAGGACGCGTCTCCCTTCTTTCTCCGAGGGCTCGTCCCGACTCGTCTGCCGTCTCTATCGTCTGCTCGTGCCACTGTGGGGACGTCGCGTGCTTTTCCAGGACTCGTCTGAGGTGGGGGCGTTTTTCATGGGTTATATATAGCCCCACCCTTGAACCTTTTCGAACCTTCCCGATCGCTCTTCCTCCGCCCTCTCAAACCAAACCCCTCGTGCTTGGTTGGTTGTTCGGGGCTGGCTCCCTCCTCCCCTCTATGACGAGGTGGAGACCCGCCTTCTTCTCCGAGCCGGAGCACATGGCGAATGGAGTCGCGGAGGGAACAGTTGGCAATTTGTTGGAAGGGGAATGTGAAGGGAAAGGGGATCTACTCTTATTTAATGCAGTGCAATGGAGTATTTAATTAATGGAAGACACAGCCTTACACTAATACACATAATAAGGATATAACTACTGAACAGGGATATATGGTGTCCTTTGTGTATGCTTTATGGAATTAACTAAGGGAACGAACGCCCTTTGATCTTTATACAACAACAATTGCAGGAAGGAGGGTGACATTTTACCACAATTCATTACACAACAATAAATAAAAAAAACATTCTCATATCCACAACAATATATATATATATATATATATATATATATATATATATATATATATATATATATACATACATATATACATACATACATACATGAACACACACATATATATAAATATATATATACAGACTTGTCATTTAATATGGAATATTTTTTTCTTCTTGGCTTGGGTTTAATTTCTGAACTCGGTATATCAATCTGGTGAGTTTCTTTTACGCTTCGGTGATTTCTTTGTTAAAAGAACCATGTCACTGATTGTCTGTCGCAGCAAGAAGTCAATAACAGGATTATATCACAGGTGGCGTGACAAAATGTACGGACAGGTACATTTGACGATTGGCTTCACAATCGGGTATATGAGGGTTGTTGCGTTCTGTATTAGTGGAAAACAACTGCTGCACGTCTACAAAAGTTATTGCCGCTTCCCCTGGAGATGGTCCGTCAACTCGACAATGCTGTTTGTCATTTAGTGGTGGCTTTACGAAATTCCGGCATGAAACAGCGTGCTATTGCTTGGCAGTATGGCATCACTCAAGGTCAGGTGTCAAAGATCCTGAAACGAAATGCTCAGAGGGGTGTCCCCACACCAATACCGAGGCCAGGACGTCCCCGCAGAACCACAAGGAGGGATGATCGCCAGCTGCACCGGTTAGTCCGCAATGGCCGCACCAAGTCAGCTAATCGGCTTAGGGCGGAGTGGCAGCAACTGACAAATGTGCCTGTATCCAGAAGGCTAGTCGACAAACGACTGGTTCAAGCAGGCTATCGTGCCAGGCGTCCCCTGAGAAAGCCACGTCTGACTAGACAACACCGCCAGCGCCGGTTGCAGTGGGCCAGAGAGCACCGTCAATGGCAGCCAGGACACTGGAATCACGTGATCTTCAGTGACGTCTAGATTTCTGGTCTATCGTCAAGATGGCCATGTCCGAGTGCGCAGACAAGTGCATGAAGCCTACAGCGAAGATTGTATAGTGCCAAGAGTCCAAGCTGGAGGTGGTGGGGTGACCGTTTGGGCTGCTTTTCATGCAGGGGGCAAAACTGACCTGGTTGTTCTGAATGGAAACCTGAACCAGTTCAAGCACAGGGCCATTTTGGAAGAAACATTGCTTCCATTTGTTCGTGCAGCCTTTCGAGGAAACTTTGTCTTCCAAGATGACAATGCACAGCCTCATCGTGCTCGCGTGATCCAACACTTTCTTGCTGACCGTGGTGTAGAGCATATGGAGTGGCCTGCCATGTCCCCGGATATGAATCCGATAGAGAACTTTTGGGCAGAATTAACGCGTCAAATCGACAACTTGGACCAGTAGCCTGCCTCTGTGCGTGAATTGCAGCAGGCTATTGTAACTGCATGGCAAGCGATTCCTGTTCAAACCTTGGCAAATCTCGTGAACAGCATGCCTCAATGTGTACGTGCTCTCCTGAATGTTCGTGGGGGTTACACGAAGTACTGAACTGTAATTTTACTGTCCGTAATCCCAGTCGTAACTTAACTTTTTTTTTTGTTAAAAAAAAATTTGGCTAATGTGCAAAATAAAGAGATACTTCTGGAAATCGTACTGAAGTTTACCACAGTACTGTCCATGAATTGAGTTCGATATCAGTTTACATCACTTTCAAGGATCAATTTATTTGCTTCGAAATGTCAAAGTGGTTTTTGTTTCTTTTAAAGGTCACATTAACAAAATCTAGAATAATTCCAATGAACTTTTGGTTCTAAGTCATCTTGAAAAGTAAGTTCACCCCCACAAAAAAAATATTCCATATTAAATGCCAAGTCTATATATATATATATATATATATATATATATATATATGTGTGTGTGTGTGTAAAAAATGACAACACTGGCCACTCAGCCAGAGTTTTAGCTCACTTCTACATGATTCAGCTTTGCTGCAACAACAGCATTACGGTATTCTTTAATTACTATTTATTCACATATTTATAAAATTCACCTTGCTTCAAATGTAGTATTCCTTCTCGTCATCTTTGGAAACATTGGTCTAAGTGTCAGAGAAGAGTTTAGATACATACCAGTGGGACAAGCTTGCACACTGCAAGCAACTACTCAGTGCATCCTCCGTGCAAACAACATAAATATGTTTTATATATTTAATGAAGTGGTTAATGAGAAATATTTATGTATTTCATGAAGTTGATTGTGGTTGCATTCTGTAAACAGATAAATAAATCAAATAAATTAATAATTAGTGATGAGAATGAGCTCTTTATTAGAAGTTACATCGATAATAATTTTTCATGTAACTATGGCAAAGGTTATGAAATAAGAGGCGGAAGAGGCGCGTGTTTGCATTGCCGAGCAACCAGTTTGAGTGAAAGCTCCATTGTCTTGGGTCACGTTACCCACAGTGAGCAGACGGAAATTTTCGTTAATGGAAATTTCCCATGGCTTTACGATTTTTTTCCTGGAATATTGGCTTCAAGTTGCATCAGCATGCAACATTTCAGCTTTTTACCCCACCTAGAAGGTACTAAACATTTATATCAGTTAATGAATGAGTTAGTGCCTAGACATATTACAAACATATTGTTACGGGTCGCGGACAAGATGTTATATTGACCGAGCGGTGGTGTATTACCGCGACCTAACAGTTCCCCCGATTCACCCCAAACTTTGGCCGTATCGCACCGCAGATGCCCAATCTGGAAAACTCTAAAACGACCGAATGCAAAGAGGAAAAGGAATAAGACGAGAAGACGGACAGAAGAGTAATTGGATTTATTATTTACACATATAAGTAGGAAGCAAGCAGTCACGTTTATTTACAGACGAGATTAGATACACAGTGCAACGCTAGCTTACCTACAGTCTTAATTAACCCAGGGACAAAACAAACAAAAGACAGACTCACACGGGGAATGATGACAGGAATCGGTTGGAAGGAGAGGATGGCTTGGAGTTGTATTGTGCAGCACGATTGGCGCGTTTAGCAGCCGCCGTTCCTTCGCGGCCCTGCTCAAAACCGCCGTCCAGGCCCCAAGCGGCTGTTGAGTGTTGCTGCTGCTGTGGCCGCCGCTGCTGCTGCTGCTGTGGACGTCGCGTGCTTTTCCAGGATTACAACAGGCTTTGTGCTTTCTGGGATGTCCTCTCCTTGGATGTTCTCTATGTTCTCTTGGTCCAATCACTCCTCACCACCGACAACTCAACGCAACCAACGCAACCACTGACCACCACAACGCAACCACTGACGACCAAAACCACACAACTCAGCTCTGCTTCTTGGACCCTCTCTCTTCTCAACGGCTTGGGCTCCCTTTTGTCTGCCGGTAAAAGCTCATCTCTCAAAGCTTGTCTCAGCTTCTCTTTTGGGAGCGTCGCGCTGCGGATTTTAGCTGCGGTCACGCCTGCTCATTCCCTCCTCTCAGCGCCTCTCTTTCTTCTTCAAAGCTCGACTCCTTGGGGAGCGTCGCGCTGTGGGTTATATAGGCCCCGCCCCTCAACCTTTGCGAACCTCCCCGATCGCTCTTCCTCCGCCCTCTCTAGCCAAACCCCTGGCTCATGGTTGGTCGAGTGGGGCTGGCTCACTCCTCCCCTCTATGACGAGGTGGAGACACGCCTTTCTTCTCCGACCCTGCCTCGTGGTCAATGGCGGTTATTGGAGGGGAGGTAATTGCCAATCGACGAAAAGGGGGAATGGAGGTTTTGGGAATGGGAATGAAGGGAATCTATCTCTTTCACTTGGTGCAATGGAGTACTTCTATTAATGGGAGAAACAGCCTTACCCTAAAACACAGAATAAGATATAACTATCGAACAGGGGTATTCTATTATTGGCTGATGTGTATGCTTGTGGACTAATTATGGGACGCCCTTTGACCTTTACACAGCTCCGGAGGCAGGGGGCGCAGAATAACAATAATAATAATAATAAAGCACACAATCAAAAAAAAATACAGTCCTCATATCCGCAACACTGCACCCTCCTCCTCTTAGGCACGTCCCGGGCCTACAATTTTTATTTAGTGTGACACGTAGGTGTAGTTCCCTCTATTTTTAACCTGACCCTGAGTGCGACAGTTTTAAAACATAAATAAATGTGCCCCGCTGCTCCATTGCACCCTGCCTAACAGACTTACGCCCAGAGTTAACTGAATTGCGGAATGGTCTTCAAACTATACACTGACGGTGGGGAGCATTATTTACAATGACGCTATTTTTTTATTTACAAAACTAACCCAGGACCTGTGATTGTTCTTTCTGGGGGGGAGACAGTCTGCTCTGCATCAATGCACCATGAAAGCACCCAAAAACGCACCAATACACACCCAAGCACCAATCGGTGCAGTCACCATTGTTCAAGAATAAAAAATAAATCAACAACCCCTAACCCTGCAGGTGATCTCTTGCTCTTCGGCTCCCTCTGCTGGTTATTATTATTGTCTTCCAGTTGTTGTCTTTCTTTCATTTTCTTACTGGCGGCCTATTTGCAATAAAGCTTGCCCAAACGTGTCCATTTTATTTATTTTATTTATGGCCCACAGGGCCGACTACGTGTGGTTCACCTGTGGGGCATCGGTGCCCTGTGGCCAAGGTCCGCCAGCAAGATTTCGGGCCCTCATGGCTGGTTCCAGCAGAGGGGCCATGCCCCAACCCATGGGGTCCATAAGTGGTGCTCGGCCACAGACATGTGGTCCATAATGTGGTGCATCGATGCAGACAGCTGGTTCTGAGAGTTCCGGGCGCACAATGGCCGACTCCCGCACGCTCCCCTCGGCGCCCCATGGCGCGCAGGTCATGTGGGAGATAAAAGGGGGACAAGAGAAATGAGCGAGGGGTAAGGTCACAAGGGTACACGTCAATAAGGCAATGCAAGGCGAAATGCATACGGAGAGCGAAGTGAGAAAGCTCGTCCCTACCGTACGTCACCCCCCTGTCACCTACACTACCCTTGCCCTTACCCCATATGTACAAAATCTACACATTACCAATCCGTCGCTACTGTCACGTCTTCCCCTTATTTCCCTTATACCAAATTCGTCTTCACTCCCCCATTATCCAAAATTTGCCATCACCCAATTCGTCATCAATCCTCATAAGGAGGGAGAGATGGAATTACGCACAATGTCACACCCACGTCATGATGCGTCTCACAATCCAAACATTTGCATCATAAAAAATAATAAAACATGGCATGGTGTGGAGTTACCTCATCTCAGGTGAGTGGATGCAGATGGTGCGAGGTGATCCTTCTTCCTAACTATCCTCTAAATGACTTTAACCCACTTTACACTACCCGGGGTCTTTCCCTGCCAATCCATTAGCCAACTTACACTATGGGTTCTAAAAACCAATTCCCATTGACCAAACTGTGGTGCTTCTCAATTTGGGGTCTCACTCCCCCGATTCATCTCCCGGTGCCCTCGCACAATTTCTGGGCTGCGACGTGTAGCTCTCCCAGCAGGTCTACCCACCTGCACACCTCCATCACTGCAGTTGCCACCCGAGCTTACCTAGCTCCTCACCCTAACCTAACTAACTGGGGAAAGCCCCTCCTGGCTCTGTCACCCCACTCGGTGCCCTCTGGCACTGGGCTACCCGGGTCCATCCTCCGGATCCTCGGGCCCCATCCACAACAACTACTACCGGCTCCCAGAGCCCACCTGCGGCCTCACCTGGCCGACATCCTCACAGTGGTGGAGCGCCCAACCATCTACACACACTAACAGGCTACACGCCCAGCCATTTCCACAACACTAATGCACCCATCCACAATACCATTCTGCAACCGCACCACAGATGCCAATATCCAACCACAATTTACCTATACCCTCTACCTAACACTTACACTACCAGCCCCGGGTACTCGTGAAAGGGGTCCACTCTTCCCCCATCCACACCTTCGCACCATGCACACCACTCCGTACCACTTACTCCAACTCTCTCCACACCACTCATTCCAATACTCCATGTATTCCACACACCTGTACTTGCACACCTGTGCAATCACCTGGTGCCACCTGCACCCTCCTCCTCTTCCTGGACCATTTGGTCAACACAACATGCAATCACCACTACTCCCTCATACACTGCTCCATACACCTGTTCAGTTGCACACCTGTGCAATCACACCTGTTCAATCGCACCTGTTCAATCTCACCTGTTCAATCCTCAAACACACGGCATCATCTCATCTAACTACTCCCCTCTGAAACTTGCGCTTCCCAGTCGTCCCTTTAAACTATTGCGCTCCCTCGTCATTATCATCCATACTAATCTACCTGCGTCCCCACTACAGGTATCAGTCACTAACTAAACCTTAACGTTACCTAATGTCAATCTCTTCTAGATCCCTAGACACAATATCCTAACCCACCCAGGCTAGTTTTCACTGCCATAAACCCCATAAACTAGTGCTCCTTTGCCCCCCCCCCCTTCTGTGGGGGGATGGTGGACTGCCCATCCCACCACATCGGGGAGGTCCCACTATCAATTTGGCACACCAAATTTCAGCCAATCAACTGCCAATCACCGTACCAATCATCAAATTTTGCTTTTTTTCTAATTTCGGGGCCAAAACACTATCCTCATCACCCGTCTACTTATTAGATCCTCTCGGTGCGCCAATTCCCTTCTAAAGCTCGGCTTCGTACAGCCGAGCAATGAATACGGGTTGTTTTGTGCCAGCGGCTGGATACGTCCCGCATTCGGGGCAGGGACGGGGGCTTACCCGGGCCGAGATCCCACGCACCACCTCGGCGTGGAGCCATCCAATGTCCCGATCTCGACCTGCCGGCACGTCTCAACAAAAAGTGGTCGCCATGACGACCCTTCCTATCGAGCTGCCCGCTCCGCCTAGTGGAGCACGGACGTGGCCGTTCCAAGCGAGGCCCAGCGTGGATCGTGTACGGCGGTACTTTCGAACCCGCCGTGGCTCGGATCCCCGTTGGTTCTCGCGGCACGCGAAGCCCGGCACGCACCGAGGGCCCGATTCGGCTAAAAGTCGCTCTAACCGCTAACCCGGTTACCGTCGATGCCTCACCTGCATGCTTACACGCATACGCTACCCCTTTCACCCTCACTGAGCTCGATGCTCCAACGCCGCCCGTACACCCCGCAGCCCGTTCCTTGCTCATACATCCAGCTGTTCCCATGCTCCTCGTACCTTTCCTTACACACCCAGGTACACTCATTCCACTCACAGACTTGGTCACACACCTGACCACCGAACACTTTGGCACACATTCGTTGTTCGCACACCTCACCAACACACCTCTTCGCGCCCCTTCCTCGGTCACCTCCTCTGTGACAATCACAGGTGTGCTCTCACCCGCACACCCAACCACGTGCCTCACGACCAACTCAAGTGTGCATTCCCACACACGCTCTACCATTCCAGGTGTGCATCCTTCCATTCCAGGTGTACATCCTCGCTCACCTGTCACAACCAACTCACGCTCCGTGCCACTCTCACTACTCTCACCTCCACTCTCGGTCGCGCACTCACCCTTACTCTCGACAGCGCACTCTTTCCTCATGCACCTGTCCGTTACACACCTTTCTCGCGCACACTCTTGCGCACACTCTCCCGTTACACCCTCTGTAACACTCACCACAGGCGTGCATTCCCCCTTACTCTTGACAGCGCACTCTTTCCCCATGCACCTGTCCGTTACACACCTTTCTCATGCATCCTCTTGCGCACACTCTTTCGTTACTTCCTCCGTAACACTTACCACACCGCGCTTCCATGTGCTCCCTCGCACACGCGCTACGACCGACTCACTCTCGACAGCACACTCACTGGTCGGCGCGCACTTTTTCCTCACACACCCCATGGTCGGACATTCTCGCACACCTCGTTTTTCGCACACCAGACCTGTCGCACGCTTCACCAACGGCCTCTCATGAACACCCGGGTCCACAACAACCCCCAAGCCGACTGAAGCTTTCCTCACATCATATACATTGCCGAATAGTTCGCCACTCACCTTGGCACCTCGTCTCCGCACCTCTTTTGCCACCTGCAAACTCTTTATTTGGTTAGTGAGCAGCACATTATGAGTTGAGCACCGACCTTGTACCAATTCCATTACCTCCTCCTGGATTTCTCTCTTAGTTTCTGTCCGTCTCTTCTTAATTTCACTCACCTCTTCTTCCACTTCCTCTAATTTTTGCTTCACCTCTTTTATTTCCCGGTGCGTCTCCTCAAGTTCGTCCTCTAAGGCTACCTTGACCGTGTCTATGTGCGTCCTCACCTGCCGGTCGTTCGTTTCCATTACCTCTGTCACCTCGTCCACCCTCATTGTCAGTCCCTCACGTACCATCTGACATTGCCTCTGTGTCGCTATTAAGTCTTCCTTGATGTCTCTTTGTGTCGCTTTTAACCCTCCTAGTACCGCAGTGTTCCTTTGAACCTGCTCCACTAACTCCGTTTGTCCCTCTGTCAGCTGTTCCACCTCCTCCGTCAGGTCCTCTATGCCCCCTTGTAACCTCGCCGTATTATTTCTCACCTCTTTCTCCATACGCTTCTCACCTCGCTTTACCTCCTCGCGTAGCCCCAAAACCTCCTCACTTACACCTCGTCGTATCCCCTCTTTCATCTCCTCCATCTCTTTTGTAGATGCCACCCTCATCTGTCCCAATTCATCCCTCTGAGCATCCAGTTTACTTTCTAACCCGATTTGCACCTCCTCTATCTGGTTCCCCATTCGTTTGATTTCCCTGGCAGATTGTTCCCCTATTTCCCGCAATTTGTCCTCCATCCTATTTTCTAACCCCATTAACCCATTTTTCACCTCTTTTATCCCGTTGTCTAACTCCTCAAAATTATTGTCTAACTTCCCAAATTTCTTGTCTAACCCCTCACCGGTACCCCTCGCTTCGTCCCTCATTACCCCCAATTGCTCACTCTGAGCATCCATCCGGTTCCCCATTCCTAAAATTTGGTTTCTCATCCCCCTGTTCTCTTCCCTCTCCTCATCTGCCTTGACCATGAAGGCCTGCATCTGCTGCATGAATAGGCCCCAGTTCATTGGTGCTGCGGCCGCTGCTACGGTCACGGGCGCGGCAAAATTTGGTGCCGCTACACCCACGTGCGCGAGGACGCCATTTTGTGCATCTGATACTCCCTCAACCGCCTCCTCATTGCTCCCCTCCATTTGATCCTGGGTTACTCCTAACCCCTCATCTAGCTCACCCACCGGCATCCGATCGCCTTGACCAGCCATGGCGCGATTTCAAAATTCGGGTTTTATTTCTTTAAAACACAATTTTTCAGCAGCTCGTAATTTTGAGCGCGTTAAGTGCGCTTCGGGCCTCGTATCCCACTCCTCGACACCAATTGTTACGGGTCGCGGACAAGATGTTATATTGACCGAGCGGTGGTGTATTACCGCGACCTAACAGTTCCCCCGATTCACCCCAAACTTTGGCCGTATCGCACCGCAGCTGCCCAATCTGGAAAACTCTAAAACGACCGAATGCAAAGAGGAAAAGGAATAAGACGAGAAGACGGACAGAAGAGTAATTGGATTTATTATTTACACATATAAGTAGGAAGCAAGCAGTCACGTTTATTTACAGACGAGATTAGATACACAGTGCAACGCTAGCTTACCTACAGTCTTAATTAACCCAGGGACAGAACAAACAAAAGACAGACTCACATGGGGAATGATGACAGGAATCGGTTGGAAGGAGAGGATGGCTTGGAGTTGTATTGTGCAGCACGATCGGCGCGTTTAGCAGCCGCCGTTCCTTCGCGGCCCTGCTCAAAACCGCCGTCCAGGCCCCAAGCGGCTGTTGAGTGTTGCTGCTGCTGTGGCCGCCGCTGCTGCTGCTGCTGTGGACGTCGCGTGCTTTTCCAGGATTACAACAGGCTTTGTGCTTTCTGGGATGTCCTCTCCTTGGATGTTCTCTATGTTCTCTTGGTCCAATCACTCCTCACCACCGACAACTCAACGCAACCAACGCAACCACTGACCACCACAACGCAACCACTGATGACCAAAACCACACAACTCAGCTCTGCTTCTTGGACCCTCTCTCTTCTCAACGGCTTGGGCTCCCTTTTGTCTGCCGGTAAAAGCTCATCTCTCAAAGCTTGTCTCAGCTTCTCTTTTGGGAGCGTCGCGCTGCGGATTTTAGCTGCGGTCACGCCTGCTCATTCCCTCCTCTCAGCGCCTCTCTTTCTTCTTCAAAGCTCGACTCCTTGGGGAGCGTCGCGCTGTGGGTTATATAGGCCCCGCCCCTCAACCTTTGCGAACCTCCCCGATCGCTCTTCCTCCGCCCTCTCTAGCCAAACCCCTGGCTCATGGTTGGTCGAGTGGGGCTGGCTCACTCCTCCCCTCTATGACGAGGTGGAGACACGCCTTTCTTCTCCGACCCTGCCTCGTGGTCAATGGCGGTTATTGGAGGGGAGGTAATTGCCAATCGACGAAAAGGGGGAATGGAGGTTTTGGGAATGGGAATGAAGGGAATCTATCTCTTTCACTTGGTGCAATGGAGTACTTCTATTAATGGGAGACACAGCCTTACCCTAAAACACAGAATAAGATATAACTATCGAACAGGGGTATTCTATTATTGGCTGACGTGTATGCTTGTGGACTAATTATGGGACGCCCTTTGACCTTTACACAGCTCCGGAGGCAGGGGGCGCAGAATAACAATAATAATAATAATAAAGCACACAATCAAAAAAATATACAGTCCTCATATCCGCAACAATATATATATATATATTAGTGCTGTGCCGATTAGGAAATTTGACGATAACCGATAACCGATGATAATTTTTTTATTTGCCGATTATACCACCGATTCCGATTATAAAATAATTAAATAATGACGTCATTTCGCACATCAAGTGTTTATCGTGCTTGATCGGTGCCATGCCCGGATTTACGTTATTGAATGGCTGTGAATCGATACACTTAAAATCCCTTTTCTTGTCGATTGGTTCATCGAACAGAACAGCATTCTGTTATTTTTTAAATGAACAATGAGGTACCGTGTGAGGTAATGTTCATTCTGATGAAGCAGCATTCACATGGAAGGAATGAAGGAAGCGAGGAAGGAAAGAAATGTGCTCATTCGATAAGTTATTGATGGATATATAATGAGTCGTTTCTTGCTTGTCTAATCGTGTGAAAATCAAGTTTAACACAAAATATGAAAATGCAGGAACAGGGAATCCCCGGGTTACAAAGAGATAACGGTCCGAACAATTATTAATTAATTAAATCGATCACCTGTTCACTCCGTGTTATAAATGGTGTTATCAGCACATGAGTGAGTGCACGTACTCACCTGGTGATTTCACAAGGTTAGCGTGAGAAGAACCAAAACGAGGAAAATTCGGCATCAGAACGTGTACCACAGGGTAGCCGCCAGAACCGTTCGATATGGGGGCATGGGGCTCTTTATGGACCCGTTCAAATCACGAATGGAGGTGATGAGAGAAAGAACCAGCAGTGAAATGCAAGTGATGGGCACTAGAATGAACGTGATGCGCAGGGGAATCAAACGGGAGATGGGCGGAGCGATGGGCAAAGAAATGGCACCTGTTCGGGAAGAGTTGAGGAGAGTGAGGCCAGACTGGCGGAACGTGAAGGAGGTGGAACGACTCATACGGGGGGTGGGGGGCGGTTGGAAGGACTCATAGGGGGGGGGGGGGGTGTAGAAGGACTGACGACAGGGCACAAATAATGAAACACACGGATTAATGAAAATACCGATACAATAAAATAATTAAAAATACACAGAGGAAAGCCAAGGTGGAACTGGGAACCATAAAGAGGGAGTGAAGAACGTGGCATGATGAGGTTTACAAACACGGTGAAAGAGATGCGCGAAGTGATGGAGGCAAAGGAACGGGCGATGAGTGAACACAAACATTATGGAACGTAAAATGGAGACGGTTAAGGTTGCGTTTGGAGGGGGACTCTCATGGAGGCACACCGGGAAATAACGAGGGTAACAGAGGAGGTAGAGGAGGTTAAATATGAAGTGATTGTTATTACAGAGGAATAAATGGAGCTCCATGTGCTTGGTTACGTGTTTTGTGAAGCTCATGCGCCTTCAGATCACGTGAGGTTGCACGAGAGCACGTCACAGCAAACGGTCTAACGAATGAAGCAGTAATTTTACAAACTGCATGTAAAATGTGCATCATTTTTCTCTGGAAAGCAGAATACTGCGAGTCCGCCTTTGAAATGTGAAAATAATTAATTTAACGGACACTTTGATGCACACCTGGAACGTATGACGTCAAGACGTACTCTGTCAGGAAGTCAGGAAGAGCGATCGCGTTTCGCATGGCACAGTAGGAGTCGTCATGTTTTTCTTTGTACTCGCAGCTGTTTCTAAAGTAATAGGTGCAACGTCGTTTTCTTCAATTTGAGGGAGCACTGCACCTCTGGGGTTCGGTGTAACCTTTGCAGTGCCATGGGGCACACCTTCCGCTCCTGCCCACAGAGCTACGCAAATAAGATGCGTGCATCTGCTGGTGGGGATGGGGGTGTTGACCACGGGACTAGTGGAAGGTCATGGGCTGGTGTGCCTGTTCCCTCTCCTCCCACAGGGAAGGAGGGTAGGAGGAGGAAGGAGGGAGAAAAAGTGGTGGGCGCTGCAGTCCCCGTGGCCCAGGCAGACCGTGGCCAGATGGTGGTGGCAGGGGGTTCGGGGTTGTCCTGCCCCAGTGTTCGGGAAGAGCCGAAGGAGGAGGGACAGGAGGGTGCTGCGGTGCGGCATGTCCAGCCTCAATCGGTGGAGGCAGAACCCGTGAGGGGTGGAGGAGAGGATAACGTATCCTCCTCGGACTTTGTGGACATGGACTCAGGGGGCTGGGAGATGAAGAAACGCAGGAGGGGCTGCAATAAGGGGAAGGCCCCGGTGAAGGAAGGCCCCTGGCCTATTTATAAGGCAAGACGCCTGAGTGTTACGGAGACGGACCTCAAGGAGGCGAGAAAGAGCCGACCCGACCCTCAAGTGACTTTGGAGGCGGAGATTGAGAAATGGCTGCATGAGCCTCCCACTTCCCTCCCCTCCCTCTCCCCTATCCACTCCCCTTCCCACTCCCCAGCCCACTCCACGGTCCACTCCCGATCCCGCTCTCCGCAAAGACACCGCCCGGGTCCCAGCCCTGGGCCCCCTGCTGGGGGTTGGATGAGCGAGGGGGGACTAAACGGGGGAAAAGGTGAACCTCGTTATTTTAGTGGACTTTTGGTTATTTTTATTGCTGTTTAATGGTTTGAGCTACTGTTATTGACTTATTTGTTTGGGATTTATTGTTTATTTACTTGTTTGATTATTGTTCTTGATTTATTTGGTTTTGATTATGGCTTTGATTTCTAGTTTGATGTTTTGATGGGTTCTTTTTTTTAACCTTTTTTTGCAAATAAAAAAGGCATAGGCCATTAAAACCATGAGCACTAAAGTTCTTTCAAAAGACCTCCGAGATAAAGTTGTGGAAAAGCACAGATCAAGGAAAGGGTATAAAAATATTTCAAAGGCCTTGAATATCCCTTGGAGCACAGTCAAGATGATCATTAAGAAGTGGAATGCGTATGGTACCACCAAGACCCTGCCTAGATCAGGCCATCCCTCCAAATTCGATGACCAAGCAAGGAGGAGACTGATAAGAGAGGCCACCAAGAGGCCAATGGCAACTTTTAAAGATCTACAGGCCCTTGTGGCAAAGACTTGTCACTGTGTGCACATGACAACAATATCCCAAGCACTCCACAAGTCTGGCCTGTATGGTAGGGTAGCAAGAAGGAAGCCCTTACTCAAAACAGCACGCCTTAGGTCCCATTTGAGGAATGCAAAAAAACACTTTGGAGATTCTGAAGCCATGTGGCCAAAAGTTTTGTGGTCTGATGAAACCAAGATGGAACCTTTTGACCAAAATGCAAAACGTTATGTTTGGCCCAAACCCAACAGTGCACATCACCCAAAGAACACCATCCCTACTGTGAAGCATGGTTGTGGCAGCATCATGTTATGGGGATGTTTCTCATCATCAGAGACTGGGGCACTTGTCAGGATATAAGCGAAAATGGATGGAGCAAAATACAGAAAAATCCAAGAAGAAAACCTGGTACCCTCTGCAAGAAAACTGAAATTGGGAGGGAAGGGTAGGTGTGGACACTTATACCAACCGAGATATTCTAGTTTTTGTATTTTTTATTTATTTTTTGGAATTTGTTTTTCACTTGGAAGTTGTGGGTTACGATGTGTAAATAAAGGTGAAAAATTCTGATTTAATGCATTTTAATTCCAGGCTATAAGGCAACAAAAGGTGAAAATTTTGAAAAGGGGTGTAGACTTTCTATTGGCACTGTAACTTTACACTGTTATGTTTAGAATTCAAATGTTTATAAATTGCACAAGTCAGGAGACGACGATGGTTCACGGGCAAGCGGTATTCAATGACAAAGGACGGACTATAACTGAAACAGGCCCGGACTGGGGGGTCGGGGGCCCACGTGACACATGTCGGCCCCCAACATGCGGTGTACATGCCTATTTACAAAGGGCCACAATGCGCTGCGTGTGCAGGCCTTTAAGAGGCAGCTGTATGTAATTGTGTGTTGTGCCGGCCTGGAAGTGTCCAAACGAAGGTTACTGACCTTGAAATGAGATAGAAATTAATGTATAATCAGTTATGAGGTTCGTTAGCTACACAATACCGAAAAGTCGGTTCGATTCCGACAACTTTGAAAATTTGACCTTTTGACCTTCAAAGGTCAAAGGTCGAAGATTCTGAAATTTGTTGGAAAACTTGTATCTCATGATGTATGTGATAATATAAGATCATGTACGACATTTCACCCTATCATGAAGCGAACAATGTAATAAAACCATCAAAAATCGACTTTTCTAAATTTCGTGACCTTGTGACCTTGACCTTGGGGCAAAAATTAAAAAATCGACCTCCGTGGGGCTAGACACGTGACATTGGCCTAACCAAATACCGAAACCCCTGTCAGATTCCACCAACTCCCTCGGAGAAGATGTAGCTTGAACTCGATTACCCCCTAAAAAGCCTTTTTTTCAGGCGTCGCTCCGCCCACAATGGGCGCAATACGCCCACTCTGGGCAGGACACAACTAGATCATGATATCAGCCTCCCACCCAAGTTTCATCAAGATCGGATGATATCATCGGGTAGTTATGCTGCGGACAGACAGACACACACCCATGACGAATATAGTGGTCACTCTGTTTGATAACTCGTGAACCAATAACTCTTGAACCAATATTTGGAAAACAGCAATGACGTCATCAAGAACGGAAGTGATGGTTCATTTTGAGAGTGTGGGAAGGGCTGAGATGAGACATGGAGTTGGAGTCCTAAAAGTCATGCTGTGATGGTTTGTAAAAGCTTTGATTACACCGTTGGCGTTTACATGCAGTTTCTTTTGTGTCTATCCTGTACGCTCCATCTGGCAATAATACCTCCGCCTGCATGATTCCTGCCAGTCCCAGCCCAGCCCACAGTACCATGGAAGCGATGGTATCAGTTGTTCGAAACATACTATTACGTTTATGGGGGTAGGCAAAGGAATACCTTAGGCCAGGTAGAATGTATAGGGTAGTGTGCTCTGAATGTCGCAAAGAAGAAGAAACCTTCCTGTAACTAAGTAGGCCTAGATGTTGCGTAAGTGTATATTTGTCTCCATGCGAGGGGTGGAGCTATGCTATAAGTTTGGGCATAAGGGTAAATTCCCTGTGTGTAGTTGCCTCTGTGGTTTCCCCTTTGTTCCTTTTGATACTTACAACACCAGCCATGCGATCAGCACCTACATTAAACGAAATAACATGATCGCCTACCGGATCCGAACATTACCACTGACGCCAACCAGTCAAGCCTCTTAAGAGGCGTCAAGAAGGGCCCTGAGGCCCCGCCCCGAAAGGAATGATTGATAGCAATACAATGATGTGATGGCGCTCTTTGATTGGAGTGCGGGTGACGTCAGAGAGAACATTTTAGCGCCAGGGACAAAAAGGACACATCCCACCATTTTCGCTCTCTTGCACTGGGTGTCATTGCGAGCAGTCGCATTTACTGCTCTTTCCTGGTCCTGGCTTTCATCCTGTCACAGTTGCAGTGAAACGCTCTCTTTTGTTTCTGACATTCATTACGAGCAGTCGCACTTATTATTTGCACTCTCTCTCTTGGTCTAGCCTTCTTCGCGAGTAGTCCCAGTTGTTTGCTCTCTCTTGTCGTGGTCACATTTTTGCTTTCCCTGTTCTGGGCTGCGGGAAAGGCGGACACAACTCTCTCTCTCTCTCTTGGTGTTGGCTTGTGGCGGTTGCGCTTAGTGCCGTGTGCGCCTGAGAGGAACATCGGGGCTCGGTGCAGCTGAACAGAAAGGTCGAGGAGGGAGCGCAGGCCTGTTCTTCGCTTCGCATCAGCGGCTGGCAGTGAACGACTTCGTGCCCAGGCGTGGTTTCCCACGCAGATACTTGAGGACCCGTTCGACGACCGACAGGGTACGAGGGCCGCTTGAGGAGGCCAGAACTGAGTACAAGCAAACGCTACACACCACATTTTATTACCTTTGTTTACTTCTCCCTGTGTCTGTATTTGAGTCAGCATAGAGAGTCCCTCGGTTAGAGATTCAGTGTCATTGTTGTTTTTTATTGTATTGCATTGATTTTTATTAAACCCTTTAATTGTTGACTTTCAATATTCCTTGTCTTGTCCATTTATTTGTTTGTGGTTCGGAAAACCGGCGTTGCATCCGGCCGTACACGTAAGCTCTCGCAGCCATCCAATACCTCCCCCTCCCCCCCACCCCCCCCCCAACCCCCGCGTGTGTCACTACCGCCATAGTTGAGTATACGCCTCAGAGTTAAAGCTCGGTTGTCACCCTGCGGTGGTAGATCTGCAGCGGTAGATCCATCACCCTGTGGTATTCACTACAGGGACGACGCGACAATACTTACTAGCACTGGATTTAAAAGACACGGCAGTCCCGCGTAAGCGAGCCATTCTTATGCCATTAGGTGGTACACTGCAATATCCTGTCACCCCCACTTTTACCTACAAGCTTTCTTTTTTTTTACCCCAATTGATCCTGCCTATCCCAACCCTCTTACTTGAAGTTTGCAATTTCCTCACCCTCTCCCTTCTTTTGCATTCCCTTGCTTATTGTGTCCAACTGTTTCCACACTACCCTACTGTCAGTTCACACTCAACTTGCTCTTCGACAAGCCTCAATCTTGTAAAGACACAAACGATGAAATTGAAAAAAATATTCATACTTCATTGAAGTCTTGTTTGGCTTTTGCAAACTGTCTGGAGAAGTATTATTGCCCAATCTATAGGGACCTTCAATGGCTTACACCATTTTCAGTCTCGGGAGTGGGTTGTCAGTTTGGGAGTGCTCTGGGGTTCTGAGTACAATTTTAACCTAATCCTGGTGATGCTACTGGAGTGGCCTTGCTTTTCAGAGACTACCGATGGAATCAATACACCGGAGGCCTGTCGCTAGATAGCGACAGATATCAAGAGGTGTAGCACCACGAGATTGCCTCTTCACCAGGTGTATAATATTGAGTCCCCCTCTTTACAGATTTTTGACTTGACTCTTCTCATAAATCAAATGGTACAAACTATCTACCTTCAGTATTAACAACTCTAATATGGTTCTTGGTATGACAGAGCTGCAACCGTTCCTTCATCGAAAACCCCTGCAACATCTGTAGTCTTTACTCAAACCTTAACTCACTGCATCATCACCTTTAGTCATCGAAATTATAAACCAAAATTTCTCATTCTTACATAAACGTAGCTGGCGGAACCACGTGATTCCATTCATTCCCAGTGTTCCAGATTCCAATTCAATCAATAATTTAATTTTAAAGCTGGCATCTGCACTTATGTTTGCTCAGACATACTAGTTTCTCATGTCCATAATCATAAGTTCTCCAACCTTGGTTTTAAACTTCTCTGATTAAGATTCTCTCTCTACCATCTCACAAAATCGATCTGCTTTGTCTACTGGTTTCATTATCTTTAAATCAATGACTTCCTTGAGCCCTCCGCACGAATCGAACGGGCCACATGCAGCTCGCTCCTCCAGCTGTGCCTGTCTTCGTCGTCCTTGATGGGAAAGTGCAGCCCTCGGTCCGCGGCTCTGCATCTGCCTCTGCACGTCTACCAGCAAGATCTCCGAACACGGCCGGTCTGATCGCTTCCTTGAGCCCGAGGACAAGCACAACCGTTCACTTTGACATCCAGAACGAGAAGGGAAAATGTCCGCCGCTCCGAACTACTTTGTACACGCCGCCCTGACGTCATCGGTCGTGCTTCACCAATCAGCATGTGCTTCTTACCAGTCCTTCCCATCAATCAAAAACCCCGCTCAAGCACGGCTCCTCGGGGCGTGGCCTCGGCCTGCTCGACCTATGTGTGCCTCCAAGGTCAGGGTTTTCAGCGGCAGCACTTAATGTCTTAACTTCCGGTACGTTTTTTTATCAGGGCCTTTAAATGTGGGATTCTGGCTACGTGTCTATGGTGCGGTGCCAAAAAGGACATAGGAAATAAATTACAGAGGTAACGACATACAGGGGATAATTACCCATAATCCCTGAGCTAATTAACATACCCCACTCCTCATAATGAGGACGAAGATACAAACTTAACCAGACAGTCCGGTCTAATACAAAGACCCTACTTATAGTACATCGAGGTGGTTCTTCTTCTTCTTCACGACAAAGCACACTAATCTATGCAAATCTACCTGGACTAAAGTAATCACTGCCTACCCCTACAAATGTAACAATATATACTGGATATTCTTAAATTATCTTTCCTATTTTGAGTCTAAATTTTTAAAAAATAACTAATAGACATACAAGCATGCAGTTTGCGCCATCTTTTATCCCTACTCAAAGTATTTTTAGCTTATCTGGAATTTGTTTAGATTATCTGGAATTTTAATTCCTCATAAGGTATTGTTATCATGCACCGTCCAACCATCCGTCCAACCAACCTTTCCGTCTCCTCTTTCGACTTTTCCGGCCAAACCGCCGGGCCAATCTGGCTGAAATTTGGGAGCACGTTCCGCTCCTGACTGGTAATGGTGAATGCAAAGCTTGTTCTGGTCACGTGACGAGAGAGTGTCAAAATGGTGGACTTAGTAAATTCCTTCAAAAAACTTTCTCCAGACCCACCAGTCAGAATGCTACCAAATATGGGTTATAACATTAAGCTAACTAGGGTAGGGATAATAATAATAATAATAATTCATTTATTTTGTATAGCGCTTTTCCAGAAGCCCAAAGGCGCTTTGACAGAGTGGAAAACATAATGCATAACAATACATGAAAACAACAATTGCAAAAAGACAAGAATCAAGAAAACAAACAGCAGCGATATACGGCATATATATAAGACAAGAATCAAAAAGACAAGACAAGAATCAATAGGGAAATATTTAAAGCAAAAGGAGGGAGAAGGAGAAGAGATAGTCAGGGGTTAAATGCTGTGGGTTGAATGTTGAATGCAGCGTTGAACAGGTGGGTCTTTAGTGATGTTTTGAATGTGGTGAGTGAGGAGGAGTCTCTGATGGTGTGAGGTAGTGAGTTCCAGAGGGTGGGAGCAGCGATGGAGAAGGCCCTGTCCCCCCAGGATCTGAATTTGGTCCGGATGGAGGGGGTCAGGAGGTTGGTACCAGCAGAGCGGAGGTTGCGGGTGGGAGTGTGTCTGGAGAGGAGGTCAGCCAGGTAGGATGGGGCCAGGTTATGGAGGGCTTTGTATGTCAAGAGGAGGATTTTGTACTGGATTCTCTGGGGGATGGGGAGCCAGTGAAGCTTGTAAAGGACGGGGGTGATGTGGTCACGGGTCCGGGAATGAGTGAGTAGACGGGCAGCGGAGTTCTGAATGTATTGGAGTTTATTGGTGATTTTTGAGGGTGAACCATAGAGGAGGCTATTGCAGTAGTCCAGACGGGAGGTGATGAAGGCGTGGATGAGGGTTTCTGCAGCCGTGGAGGAGAGGGATGAGCGGAGACGGGCAATGTTTTTCAGGTGAAAGAAGGCTGACTTTGTGATCTGTTTAGTGTATTTGTCGAAGGAAAGGGTTTGGTCAAAGATGACGCCAAGATTCCGGATGTGAGGGGAGGTGGATACTGGGATACCGTCGATGTTGAGGGCAAAGTTATGGGTGGATTTTGTGAGCGTTTTTGGGCCAATGATGATTATTTCAGATTTATCACAGTTAAGCTTGAGGAAGTTGATTTGAAGCCAGGATTTTATTTCAGTGATGCAGTTTGTCAGGATAGAGTGGGTGTCGGTGGAGACGGACTTGGTGGAGATGAAAAGCTGGATGTCATCGGCGAAGCAGTGGAATTGGAGACCATGACGGCGGATTAAGTGACCGAGCGGGGACAGGTAAAGGATGAAGAGGAGGGGGCCAAGAACTGAACCTTGGGGGACACCTTGGGGGAGGGGAGCAGTGGGGGATTTGCAGTTATTGATGGAGATGAACTGGCATCTGTCAGAGAGGTATGATTTAATCCAAGAGAGGGCAGTGCCGGTGACGTTAAAGGTGGATTCAAGTCGGGTGAGGAGGATAGTGTGATCGATGGTGTCAAAGGCAGCGCTGAGGTCGAGGAGGACGAGAATGTTGAGGTTGCCAGCGTCAGAGGAGAGGAGAAGGTCGTTGGTGATTTTGAGGAGAGCAGTTTCAGTACTGTGGTTGGAGCGGAATCCGGATTGGAATGTTTCATACAAGTTATTGGCAGAGAGATGATGTTTGAGTTGAGTGGCTACAGCGCGTTCCAAAACTTTTGACAGAAAGGGTAGGTTGGAGATGGGTCTGAAGTTGTTTAGGGTGTCAGGGTTTAGACCAGGTTTTTTTAGAATGGGGGTAACAGCAGCAATTTTGAGGGAAGGTGGGACGATGCCTGTAGACAGGGAGGAGTTTATTGTTGCAATGATAAGTGGAGAGAGAGCAGGGAGGGAGGCTTTGACAAAGCTGGAGGGGATGGGGTCAAGAGTGCAGGTGGCAGTTTTCATTCCTATGAGGAGTTCAGAGAGGTCAGTAGGAGAGATTGGGGAGAACCGAGACAGGGGATGGCAGGACAAGGGGGGGCAGGTGGTTGGAGGGGGAGCGGGTGCGGCGGTGGTCAAGCTGTTGTAGATGTTGTCAATTTTGCGTTGGAAGAAAGAGAGGAAGGAGATGCAGTTGTCTACTGTGAATGACTGGGTGGTGGTGTTCAGGGGGCGGAGGAGTTTGTTTATTGTCGAGAATAGTGCTTTTGGGTTTCCGGAGCCAGAGTGGATAATTTGAGAGTAGTAGGCAGAGCGGGCGCGGGAGAGGGCATCTTTGTAGTGTTGTATGTGGTCCTTGTAGGCTTGGGAGTGAACTGTGAGACCCGTTTTATTGCGGAGTCTTTCAAGTTGGCGAGCACGAGTTTTCATCAGGTGGAGTTCAGGGGTAAACCAGGGAGCAGAATGGGTGAAAGAAACTGTTTTGGTTTTTACAGGCGCAAGCTGGTCAAGGCAGGAGGAGAGAGTGTGGTTGTAGTAGTCAGTGAGGTCGGAAGGGGTGTGGAGGTCAATGAAGGGAGAAGTGGACATTTTTTCAGAGAGGGTGGATGAGAATGAGGTAGGTGAAAGAGCGTTTAGCTTACGGAAGTTGATTGTGCGATAATGCCTTGGTGTTGGGGCGGGGATGTTGATGGTCAGAGTGATGGCTAAGTGGTCAGAGAGGGTGAGGTCGGAGCCATAGAGATGGTGCAAATTTAATCCAGTGGAGCAGACAAGGTCCAAAATGTGACCACGGATATGGGTAGGAAAGTCGACATGTTGAGTGAGGTTAAAGCAGGTGAGTAAATCAGTGAAGTCAGTGGTTATTGTGGAGTCAGTGGAGTCCATGTGGATATTGAAATCACCAAGGAGGAGGATTGAGGGGGAGAGGGAACATAGCTGGGTCAGAAAGTAGGAGAAGTCAGACAGGAATGATGGGTGTGGTTTGGGAGGGCGGTAGACGACAGCCATGACTGACTGCGTGTGACCAGAGAGTTTTAAAGCCAGGTGTTCAAATGATGGAGCAGATGAGATGGAGATGAGGTTGGTCTTGATGTCTTGACGGTGGATAACGGCAATTCCACCACCTCGGCCCTCCGAGCGTGGTTTATTGACGTAGGAATATCCATTGGGTGTGGTGAGGTTGAGTGTGTAGTAGTCCAGAGGTTGTTGCCAGGTTTCGGTGAGACAGAGAAAGTCCAGTTTGTTATCCAGGATGTATTCGTTCAGGATGAGGCATTTATTGTTGAGGGACCGGGTGTTGAACAGGGTGAGCTTGATGTTGTTTTGAACAGCAGGGATGAATTCAGGTGATTTAGCCAGGGTTCGTAGGCAAGAGGTGCGATCGTGTGGGTTGCTGTGACCAGGTGCGCTGGGACGAAGAGTGAGAGTGCGCTGAGCCGACCAGAGGACGGGGATGGAGTGACCTGATTGCAAATAAACAAACTTGCGACCGGAGCCACGGTGAATGTACCTGGGTCGTCGGAGGAGTCCATTTGATTTGATGGCAGAGATGCATGATGGGGTGGAGCGGGTATTGAGCAGAAGAAGCCTTGCGGCGGAGTACTTCAGAGCCATGCCAGGCAGGAGCGAAGGGACGAGTACGAGGCCAAGGTCGAGGAGGCAAAGCGGCAAACGCAGCGGCAAACGACTGCAGCCGCTAATCAAGACCACAGCGGCAAACAAGGCCACAAGGCCACCGGCAAACAAGGCCACGGCCACAATCAACGGGAGCGGGCCTTTCGAATTCCGTATTCCGTACCATCAAAAGCAGATTCCGTTATCCAGCCGGAGAACACGCGGCACGTGCGGGTGTGAAAAGGCAGGACAGGTGTGAGATGTCAGGTCAGAAAGGTAGAAGCAGACCCTGTACATCCATCCAGTCGGAGAAGCGGCGAATATGCAACGCCAGCGTCCTCTCGCAACCGAACCCGGAAGTCGTTAAATTATTAATGTTAAATTGTTATGTTAAATTGCGGATGTCACGCCGATCACGTGACCAGAAGTTGTCACAATAGTGGACTTAGTAAATTCCTTCAAAAATCTTTTTCTCCAGACCCACCAGTCTGCTACCAAATAATGCTACCAAATTTGGATTACATTAGGCCAGAATCCAGATAATCTACAGGTCCAGTGGTTTTATTTTTCTTGACATATCAGTAGATTTCCATGTGTGTGAAGGAACTGCGCTCCAACGCGAGTCGAAAGAATTGACGCGACCAAAGACGGAATTCGTCCGAGTTGCTTTATTGAAACAAAACAGCTCTGGTATTCTAACAAGCCCGTTTATTGGGCAGCAATATATATACACATTTATGTCGGGAAGTTTGCCCGGCAAAAGCTATACCGGGCATGCCCGGGTGTCAAGGGCGAGCCTTGGAAAGGCGAGTCTGGACCTGCCCGGGCATGTTTGGCTGCGGCCTGGCAAGTCGAGGCTGGGCGTGCCCGGGCGTTCTGGACGAGCACTGGAAAAGCGAGAGCGGGCATGCCCGGACGCTCTGGGCGAGCCCTGGAAAGGCGATAGCGGGCATGCCCGGACGCTCTGGGCGAGCCCTGGAAAGGCGATAGCGGGCATGCCCGGACGCTCTGGGCGAGCCCTGAAAAGGCGATAGCGGGCATGCCCGGACGCTCTGGGCGAGCCCTGGAAAGGCGAGAGCGGGCATGCCCGGGAAAGACGAGACCGGGCGTGCCCGGGAGGTTCGGGCGTGCCCGGGAACAGTGAGTCCGGGCATGCCCGGGAGAGGCGCGTCTGGCCGTGTTCTGGCAAGGCGATTCAGGCAAGGCAAGGCGATTGTGTGCATCCAGCGGTAACCGCTACATGTGCACCATTAGTGGCTCTTTGAATATCCGATATTCAATTTCAGTCCACGTTAGCCGCAACATATCCACAGTTCCACATTGGGTCTTGATTGCCATTAAATTAGAAAGAGCATATTGTTGAGTTATTTAATATTGAGATGGATGGAGTTAACTAAGATGGTAGGTCCGTTACTTTCAATCTTTTCATGTAGTCGCTGGAGTAACACCTGTTCTTTCATCAAGACGACCAGTTTGCTCTCAGAACCCAAAAGCAATATTGAAATCACAGACCACTTTGACTGCACCTCCGTGGATGTTATCTGTGGAATAATGTGTGCTCTCTGTAAGAAGATCTACAGTGCATTCAGAAAGTATTCAGACCCCTTCACTTTTTTCACATTTTGTTATGTTGCAGCCTTATGCTGAAATCGTTTAAATTCATTTTTTCCCTCATCAATCTACACTCAATACCCCATAATGTCAAAGAGAAAACAGGATTTTATAAAGCTTTGCAAATTTATTAAAAAGAAAAAACTGAAATATCACATTGACATAAGTATTCATACCCTTTGTTATGACACTTGGAATTTAGCTCAGGTGCCTCCCATTTCTCTTGATCATCTTTGAGATGTTTCTACACCTTGATTGGAGTCCACCTGTGGTAAATTCAATTGATTGGACATGATTTGGAAAGGCACACACCTGTCTATATAAGGTCTCACAGCTGACAATGCATATCAGAGCAAAAACCAAGCCATGAGGTCGAAGGAACTGCCTGCAGAGCTCAGAGACAGGATTGTGTCGAGGCACAGATGTGGGGAAGCCTACAAAAAAAATCTCTGCTGCATTGAAGGTTCCCAAGAGCACAGTGGCCTCCATAATTCTTAAATGGAAGAAGTTTGGAACAACCAGGACTCTTCCTAGAGCTGGCCGCCCGGCCAAACTGAGCAATCGGGGGAGAAGGGCCTTGGTTAGAGAGGTGACCAAGAACCGGATGGTCACTTTGGCTGAGCTCCAGAGATACTGTGTGAAGATGGGAGAAACTTCCAGAAGGACAACCATCACTGCAACACTCCACCGATCTGGGCTTTATGGCAGAGTGGCCAGACGGAAGCCTCTCCTCAGTGAAAGACACATAAAAGCCCGCTTGGAGTTTGCAAAAAAAAGCACCGAAAGGACTCTCAGACTGTGAGAAACAAGATTCTGTGGTCTGATGAAACCAAGATTGAACTGTTTGGCCTCAATTCTAAGCGTTATGTCTGGAGGAAACCAGGCACCTGTCCATGCCCAATACCATCCCAACGGTGAAGCATGGTGGTGGCAGCATCATGCTGTGGGGGTGTTTTTCAGCAGCAGGGACTGGTCAGGGTTGAGGGAACAATGATCGGAGCAAAGTACAGAGATATCCTTAATGAAAACCTGAAACAGAGTGCTCAGGACCTCAGACTGGGCCGAAGGTTCACCTTCTAACAGGACAATGACCCGAAGCACACAGCCAAGACAATGCAGGATTGGCTTAGGGACAACTCTGTGAAGGTCCTTGAGTGGCCCAGACAGAGCCCTGACTTGAACCGAATCGAACATCTCTGGAGAGACCTGAAAATGGCTGTCCACCGACGGTCTTCATCCAACCTGACAGAGCTTGAGAGGATCTGCAGAGAAGAATGGCAGAAAATCCCCAAATGCAGGTGTGCAAAGCTTGTCGTGTCATACCCAAGAAGACTCGAGGCTGTAATCGCTGCCAATTGGTGCTTCTACTAAGTACTGAGTTAAGGGTATGAATACTTATGTCAATGTGATATTTCAGTTTTTTATTTTTGATAAATTTGCAAAACTTTCTAAAATCCCGTTTTCTCTTTGTCATTATGGGGTATTGAGTGTAGATTGATGAGGGAAAAAATGAATTTAAACGATTTCAGCATAAGGCTGCAACATAACAAAATGTGAAAAAAGTGAAGGGGTCTGAATACTTTCTGAATGCACTGTACATTAGTGGAACTGGGCAAAGACAAGGCAAATGCTCTCATGGACATTTGCTCGATGAAAGAAGCATCAGTGCAGACATCTCCAAGCCGGTTGCTCGAAGTTTCAATCTTCCAGGTCATTTGTACACTAGCATGGCAAACTCCGGTATTTTTCTCCTTTTCATCAGCATGAATAGTCGCAAGTGCAAAGTGCAATGCCTTATCCATCCACTGGCAAAAATGATTTTGTCAGAAAAAAAATATTTCCTTAAAATAAGAAAATGGTTTCTTGAAACAAGGAAACCATGAGAAAAGTTTTCTTGCAGCTAGAAAAGTTTTCTCATGGTTTTCTTGTTTCAAGAAAACTTCTTATTTCACAAAAATATTTTTTTACTAAGAAAATTGTTTTTGACAGTGTTGGATCGGCACCCCATGGGATCAACGAACGCTTTTCATTCACTTCGACCTCCTGTCTCTTAAAACTTTTCAATCCTTTCCCTCTCTGTTTTTCCCCTTCTATTTACTTTATTTCATTTTATCTATCTTACCTCTCCTTTTACTCTTCCTACTCCACTTCACTTTACTTCTTCTCTCTCTCCTGCACACTTCCTTTTTTCTCTCCCCTTCCCTTTTCTTCTCTCTCTGGCCACAATCCTTTTATTTTAATTATTATGATAGACTTTTCAATTTGCCTTCAGTATTTTATTATTATTTTATTAACTTATTTGTATCATTTTCTTTTATCTAATGACCTTCTTTCACTTGTTGTTTTTTACCCCTATTGTTTTCACCTTTGTCCAAGTCCCAATCCCATTGACTTTTAACCTCTAAACACTGATACTCCCTGGCAAAATCAGTCATTCTCACAACTATGTGCTTCCTGACCTCTGACCCCTGGCACTGCTCTGACTCCCTCCCACCTTACCTATATCAACCCTCGCCCCGATCCTCTCTCCCTCTTTAGCTTTGATGAAGGGTTAATGCCTGAAACGTCAGCTTCTCCTTGTTTCCCACGGTGGATAGCATACCCCAATGAAAATCCTATTGATTTCATGCATTGCTCTACCTGTTCGCCTACGCACATTGGCACAAGCCTTACCTAGGTATACAAGTTCTTCATTCTCTATTAGAAGCAAAACCTACACTTCCTGTCCCACCTGTATGATTGTGTTTCATTATCCCTTTTATTCAAAACCATTTCCAATTAACATTTAACCCTCAATGACATTTCAATAGTGGAAGAGAACAAGGTAATATGAATCCTTTTGATGAAGAGAACAAGAATAGATTTCATCGATCAATGTCTTCTAATCAGGAAATTGTCAAAATATGTGTCCACAACAGTCCATGTTACCAGATTTATCCAGAAAATTGTTGCTTATTTCTAATTGTTGTTATTTATTTATTTATTTATTTATTTATTTATATTTATTTATTTATTTATTTATTTATTTATTTATTTATTTATTTATTTATTGTTATTTATTATTTCTAATTGTTAGTTATTTCTACAAAAGGATCGATGGATAGTTAGATGAAAGTTGAACCTGGCACCTGCATGTTCTTCGGCCCTCTCTGTGCCAAAGTGGTCTTTCAGTCATTTCTTGTCCGCACTAACCCCCTCGCCTGCCCCCCAGCTCTGCCCTATCTCCTCCCGCCCAACGTTCTCCCTACCCAGAATTATCCTGCCTCGTACTTCCCAGCGTAGGGATCTGGGAAGAGCGTCAGCAAGGCTGCCTCTGAATGGACACGCTCTGCAGGGGGCGGCCTAGGCGCTATGGCCTCATTGATGGCAGGTCACCCGTCACCGGGGCAAGGCGAGAGCCATTCCGACGCCAGGCCGGCAGAGACGGATTCCTTGCATCGGGCCAGGGGGGCTGTGACCACTTCACCTCTGTCCCCTGGTCGCCCACTGCCAGTCCAAGGATACTGTAACCCTTGGCACCTTTGGACACTTTGCACTATCAAGCAGTTGAGAACAAAAGGAAGGTTAAAATGCTTGACAAATGGACTTTGTATTATAGACATTTGTCGAAAAGCAGCAGTTAATCACACATAACTCCAGCAATAAATGTTATTGTAAAAGATTATAAATCGGTGCTATTTAAAAAAAAAATCTAAAATAATTGAAATTTAAATGAAAGATGAGCAATACTATTTGTATGACATCATTGCATGGAATAAAGTATAAATTCAATAGAACTGAACAATAGAACAATAGAACAATGGAACAATAGAACTTCAATATAACTAAAGCAAAGGAAGAAAATAAATATATATTCGAATTTAGCCTTTTTAACTGGAAAAAGCATCTACTTCCTGTTGTTAATGTCATTATTCATAAACTTGGAAGATGCATGTGTTGGCACATCAACACAGAGTAGACCTTCTCAGGTGTGCAATTGCGTTGGTGCCAATGGATTTGCTCGTGGGAGAATCGTCATCAGCACCAACAGGTGCGCACAAGGCACTCCACAGACTTCAATAGAACATTCCAAATCGAAAACAATCGACATATGCAGTGCTGTTAGATATTTGGGAAATCTGCATATTACATATGCAAAAATGGTACAATTTTACCTCTGCCAATGGTACAAACCCCTACAAATGGTACATCCCACTTAACCCACCTAAACCTCTCCCTCCACTTCTCTCCTTAATCCTTCCATTCTTATGTTTAATTCACACAATTTATCTCCCTCCTGCCCCCTTTATTTTTGCTTACGTAATATGTATATGGCTCATCCCTCCTGCCCCAGACAAGCATTTGTGAAGCTGTGGGTCGTCCTTTTATGAAGATACCGGTTTCAGGTCTTTGATTGTCCTTGCCAAATAATGCTTCAATGCTCTTTATTAGTTTCAATTCCTAGTTAAATGACGTCATAATGGTGTGGTCAGTTGGCTGCAGTAAGACAGCTCTTTGACTCAAGACTGTGCAGAGTGCAAAGCTGGCAGCCATCTTGGTGTTAAACAATAAAAACTTCAAAAACAAAGGATAAAGACACTTATGAAAACTGTTAAAACTCATATTTGTGCACAAGTCCCCCCTCCGTAACACCGTGTGGTCTGGGCCTTTTTTTATTTTTGGGCAGTACACCTTAGGCCAGTAGTTTTTAAATGAACATGACATCATGAGGTATGGAAACCTATGATAAAACTGGTTTGGATTGAGCACTCTTGGTTGGTGAACCCCCATCCTCCCCTCTCATCCAAAACATCTGCCACTGACAGCGGTCAAGGAGGCCTCCAGCAGTGCCTCGCCAGTACGGCGAGTGAGGTGTGAAGGCCGGCAAACAGGGGACAGAGCAGGTCCTCTGATCTGAGGCCAACACACACAGGCAGCATTGTCTACTGACCCCAATGACCCAGCTGCTGTCAGACTGCATGGAGCCCAAATTGCACATTGCCCACCCTGCCTGTTCCAGAGTGATTGTAATATATACATACATACATATATATATATATATATATATATATATATATATATATATATATATATATGCATGCACATACAATTACATGCATACATATGCTCACGTACATAAACACACAGACATACACATATATAGTATAATATATGTTATATGTGTATCTATGTATAAATATGTGTGTGTTATGTGTATAGCCTTTTCCTTCATTTCTATACAATCCTATATCCCTGGGTCAATTGCCTTGAAATTTTCTGTGCCGCATTATTTTCACACGCGGAAGGTCAGCGTCACAATAAAGACTTTCAATGAAGCCATTTGCCCACATTGCTGTGGTACACTCCCGGGTTAGTTTTTGCTGCTGCTTTGCACATCAACCTTATTGATGGTTTACTAAACTCTAAATAACCCGATCTCGATCAGGTGACCCAACCTGTACACACACAAAGACACTTATGAAAACTGTTAAAACTCATATTATATATATGTGAAATGTATATATATATGTAGATATATATAGATGTATATATATATATAGATATATAGATATATATATATATATATATATATATATATATATATATATATATATATATATATATATATATATATATATATATATATATATATATATATATATATATATATATATATATATATACATTGTTGTGGATTTGAGAATTGTTGTTAATATCACCCTCTGTAAAGTGTAATGAATACTTGTAAATATCTCCGATTTGTGTGTAAAGGTCAAAGGTCGTCCTCTTAGTTAGTCCATATACATACACGCAGGCCACCATATACCCTTCTAAATAGTTATTTCCTTATTATGTGTATTAGTTTAAGGCTGTGTCTCCCATTAATTGACTCTGCATTGCACCGAATTGAAATAAGATAGATTCCCTTTCATTCCCAAAGCCTCCATTCCCAAAGCCTCGATTGCCAACTGCATTCGCCCTCCATTGAACACGCGGTCAGTTCGGAGAAGAAAGGCGTGTCTCCGCCCTCGTCATCGGAGGGAGGAGTGAGCCAGCCCTTGCCGACCAATCAAGGATGAGGGGTTTGGCTTGAGAGGACGGAGAGAGAACGATCGGGGAGGTTCGCGAAGATTCGAGGGTGTTGCCTATATAACCCGTCACGCGACGCCCCCACCAGAGATGCATCAGAGAGTTGGCAGTCCACCGGGAGAGAGTTGAGTGGAGTTGTTCAGTTCAGTGGAGGAGGAGCAGTGAGGTCGAGCTCAGTTGAGGAGAGAGTGAGACACGTGGAGAGGAAAGCGAATGAGAATCGGCACGCCCTGCTCGCGATACCAACCAGCACTCTGAGAACAACCAGTGCGTGCACGCGAACATCAACGTGCCGCGGTCTTCGGATCTCCCTGTCGCCCGTTCTGTGAACCAGAGTGCGAGGAGTCGGAGCTGCCACCTCCAGCCCTGCCGTTTGCACGAACCTGAACCTCCTCATCCCTCCACCCATTCCTGCCATTCCATCCTTTTGTGTACGTGAGTTTGTTTTGTGTGTCTTGTCCCTGGGGTATAAGTAAGTCTGTATAAGCTAGAAATTGCACTGTGTCTTCTGGTCCTTCCATCCTTCTGTAAATTATTTTCGTTTCTTTCCTTCTCCTTCGTTCCTTTAATTGTGTAAATAGTTAGTAATAAATTATATTTGTTCTTCCTACTTTTGTCTTCTTCTTCTTCACATCCGTTCGTCTTTGAGGTTTCCACATTGAACACCTGTGGCGCGATGTTGGCCAACGTTTCGGAATCGGGTTAGTGAATGCTAATGACTCAAACTTCGGGTTGCTAAAAACCGCTCGGCAACTAGACCATCTAAAACCGGGGTTCGAGCAGGGGAGTCCCTCCCCTGCTTCGCGTTCAGAAGTGGCACTCAGGTCCTTGGGACTTTTCATTGACCAAATACCCTGGCTGCTCCCGACCGGAAGGAGCGTTGGGACTTCAGGACTCACGTCGGTCAGTCATAGACAAGGGGATTAATCCCCCCTTCTTAAGGGGAAAAAGGCCGACGTAGAGATCCGCAACAATATATATATATGTAAAAATATGTAAATTGATTTCCGCTTCCGGTCTGCCGGTGAGGTAGTGTTCTTCCAAGCTCTCCTCATCATCAAAGTAAAATATTTTCCCGTTTGTGTTTTTGTCAAAACTGTACTGTGTATTTTACTGTGTATGTATCTACTGTGTGTTTCTAGTATGATCTCGATTGTAAATCGTGCATACCTGTGTGTCATGTAATCATCGTTTTGTTCCGCCACATTTTCGGGCCTGGTCCCTTGAGGCTTCCCTGTCTCATCGGCGGTCGTTTTTTGTCTATTTACTTTTGTTCTCTCAATGTATTGCTTTTTTGTTTGTCATTATTTTCACCCCATACTTCCCCCGAACATCTTACCCTTTGTTTAAACTACTAGTACCCGACTGCAAAGCCGCAATGAGCCGGTGAAGCCAAAGCCTCTTGCCACTATTTTACCCATCACTGTGGCATCAGCAGGTTAGGTAGTTGGTAGTAGTTAGGTGTAGTAGGTACCGTACCTAGTTCAAAATGACACCATTTGCATTCTGGATGAGATTAAAATATATAATAATTTCCTTCCTGGTTAATTCGGTGAATTCCATCTCGATTTCGGATATTTCCGGCCGTGAAAAACTATCCCCTACAGCCGCGAGATTTCTACAAAATAATTCTTCATCAATTTTAGAATATTTGATGCCGTTTTCAGCCTCCGAAAACGCGGTAATAAGCGTTTTGGAAATATTTTTTCAAATGCTCGGATCTCATTGGTTCCGGTGTTTGGTGACGATTTTCGTTGAAGATAACCAGGGCCCGGGGAACGAGGTTGGTCTTAAAGTATTTTAATTACAAATTAGAGGTGCATAAGAATGTGAACCAAAAAAATACGGGTGAAACAAACTCCTATTGAACTTTTCCCCAATTGTTAATGCATACTCCCGCATCATCAAGATGGCGGCCTCCATGGAGTGATTTGGTGCATCAAGGCTTCGAAATTCTCAAGGGATCCAGCAAAATCTGGCGTTTCAACATAATACGTACGCATTCATTCACAACACCAGCTTCGCCGGCTATTAATTTAAAAAAAACTCAAAAAAAAATCTTAATAATTTCCTTCTCTCTCTCCTCATGGCTGCCCCTCCCCCAATCGCGACCACGCGTTTCACCCTGCCCGTTTTTCTCTCCCTCCTTCATATCTCAATCCTCTCCAGCTGATACCTTTCCAAATCTAGTTTTCACCATACTCCTTCAACTTTTCTCCTTCTCAGATCCACTTTCACCTAACCTTCAAAAAAAACATAAATAAATCAATAAAAATATTAATGAAGAATTTAAAAAGTAGGCCCCTCCTCCCGTACTAACACAATTGCTTATACACCTCCCTGTTCCTTCGTTTGCTGCTCACCTGGCTGTCAATCCCCAATTCTTCTATTCCTCCTTCTGAACCTGTTCTGGAATCCTCCATGCCCTCATTTAGGGAATTTCCCAGATAGTTTTCACAGTTTAGTTTTAAAATGTTCAAACTTTCCCCTGCAGTGTTGTATTCTGTTGTATATTACAACGCGCTTTTCTTCTTCTTCTTTAAAAGGGGGTCTTCGATTTGCTCATCAAATCTCTCCATTTCAAATAAAAATTAAATCTCCCACAGTTCTTCCTTTCTACATTCCCTAACCTGCATTCCACCCCTCCTCCAACGTTTTCAAATGGATCTCTGACTTGAAAATCACAAGAAACTCATTTTGCAATAAATGTTCGTTTTCAATTAATCATCCAACACTTTCTAAAATCCCAACTCACTCCTCCCCTCTGAAACTCCCCCCTCACCCCTCACATTCAAATCTCTCTCCTTGCCCCTCCGCTCCTAAACTCTCTCCTCGCCCCTCCCCTCCTAAACTCCGCCCTCACCCCTCCCATTCAAATCGCCCCCCTTGCTCCTCAAAAACTCTCCCCTTGCCCCTCCCCTCCGAAACTCTCCCCTCACCCCTCCCCTCCTAAACTCTCCCCTAACCCCTCTACTTCAAATCTTCCCCCCCCCCCCACCTCTCTCCTCCCAAACTCCCCCCTTACCCCTCCCCTCTGAAATTCCCTTCGAAATCAGCCAACATTACCGCTTTACATAAAAAAGGTGCAAAAACAGATCATTGCAACTACAGACCAATCAGCCTGCTCCAAATTATCAGCAAAGTCATGGAATCCATCATTGCTTCGGATGTTAAATCCTTCATCTTCTCCAATGGCTTGATATCTGATCATCAAATTGGATTCAGACCAGGTCATTCTACTCTGGACATGCTGCTTCTACTGTCTCAACAATGGATGGAGGTCCTCAATGCCAAATAGGAAATCATAGCTGTCTCACTTGACATATCACGTGCCTTCGATACAGTCTGGCACCCTGCTCTGCTCACCAAACTCTACTCCTATGGTATCCATGGAAATCTCCACTCATGGCTTGTGTACTTCCTCACCAGTCGCAATCAACGTGTGGCCCTGAATGGATTTCTCTCATCTCCCCTTCCGGTTCAGGCTGGAGTTCCTCAAGGCAGTGTTCTGGGCCCTGTGCTTCTTCTGATCTTCATCAATGATATCTCTGACTCTCTGGAAAGTCCTCTCAATCTCTTTGCTGATGACTCCACTCTCTGCCGCTCCATACCTCATCCCTCAGATCGGCAGTCTGCAGCCTCCTCACTCTCTGCAGACCTGGACAAAATCACAGACTGGTAAAACAAGTGGAACATGTCTTTCAATCCTGACAAATCTCACACTCTTACTTTATCCTTCTGAAAAGACCATCTGGACAACCCTCCCATCTACTTTCTGAACAATCCTCTTGAAGAAGTTCTGTCACTCAAGCTTTTGGGTCTCACAATCTGCCATGATCCTTCCTGGGAAAACCACATTTCCAAGCTGGCCTCTAAAGCCAGTCGCCGACTGGGCATCCTCTGTCTTGTGAAGTCCTTCCTTGGCACACCTGAGCTCCTCACCACATACAAGGCTTTCATCCGCAGCTCAATGGAATACTGTTCCCCCCTCTGGGCTGGTGCTCCTCCCTCACACCTCGCTCGTCTTCACGCTGTAGAAACCAAAGCTTTCAGAATCATTGGAATCTCCTGCGATGAAGCTAACTCCGAGGGCCTTTCACTCATTCACTGCAGGCAGGTTGGTGGTCTTTCTGTCTACTACCGACTCCTCTCCGGCCTTGCTCCCCAAGCTCTGTCTGTGCTCTGTCGCCCAAATATTCCTACAGGTCGCACAAGATCTGCCAGCAACCCTCTTATGGTTAAACTGCCAAAATCAAGACTCTCGATTCACCTTCACTCTTTCATTCCTCTTTTCTCCCGCTTCTGGAACAAACTCCCTCACTCTCTTCAATCCCACTCCTCCCTCCAGGTCTCCCCCCCCCCCCCCTTCCCCTGTCCTCTCCCCCCAAGCCCTCTCCCTTCCACATATCTCCCGATGTCCCTGTTCTCTACTGTTGTACTTGTGTGTTTCCCTCTCTCTCCCCATCATATCTGCCGCTCACTTTATTTTATGTTTTCTGTGTCCGTTTATGTTTATTATGATTAATGTTAGCTCTTACACGAGCCTTGATCTTGTATACAAAAAAAAAAAAAAAAAAATGTCGATATATATATATATTGTTGCGGATATGAGGATGGCATTTTTTTTATTGTATTGTATTGGAAATTGTTGTGTAACATTGTTGGATATGGCCCCTCCTGCCTCCAGAGTTGTGTAAAGGTAAAAAAGGGCGTCCCGGTAGTTATTCCAGAAACACCACATTGCAGGACCCGATAAAACCCTTGTTCAGTAGCTTATATCTTATTATGTGTTTTAGAGTAAGGCCTTGTCTTCCATTAGAATGACACTCCATTGCACCAAGTGAAAGAGATAGATTCCCTTCATTCCCATCCCCAAAAACCTCCATTTCCCCCTTTCGTCATTGCCAAGCCTCGATTGTCAATTGCATCCCCTCCAAAGCCGCCATTGGCCACGAGGCAGGGTTGGGGAAGAAAGGCGGGTCCCCACCTCGTCAGAGAGGGGAGGAGTGAGTAAGCCCCACTCAACCAACCACAAACAGGGGGTTGGACTTCGAGAGGGTGTGGCAAGAAAGATCAAGGAGGTTCGCAAAGGTTGAGGGGCGGGGCATATATAACCCGCTGCGGGACGTTGTCACGTTCCCCAAGCAGATGAGTTCTGAGTCTGAAAAGAGATGACCTTCAGAGAGACAAGTGCGCAAGGAGAGAAGGACGCGTCAGACGATTTGGGAGAAAGAAGGGGAGGACCCAAAAGAGCCCGAGACGTGGAGCGACAACCAGCCCCGGCCGCGTGCAGCGAGATACGCATGCCGCCGTCGCCCTGCTCGCTCCCAGCCTGACGAGGCCCGGCTTGCTGTGCGCCCTGCCAAGCCTTCCAGCTTGTGGTCCGAGCTGAACATTCCTCCTTCCAGCCAATCCACTCTGCAATTCCCCGCGTGAGTCTGTGTCTTCGTTTGTTCTGTCCTGGGTATTAATTAAGCCTGTTAGGTAAGCTAGTCATTTGCACTGTGTCACCTGCGTCTCATGTCCCCTGTAAATAATCGTGACTGCTCTTTTTGCTTATGTGCGTGTAAACAATAAACCTCTTTACTCTTCTGTACGTCTTCTTCTTCCTCTTTGCATTCGGTCGCTTTAGAGTTTTCCCACATTGAGTAGCTGTGGCGCGATACGGCCAACGTCTGGGTGAATCGGGTGAGTCGGGAAAAAAAACTGTTCGGCCGCGGTTACCTCCGCTCGGTAAAAGTAACATCTAATCCGCGGACCGTAACAAATTGGTGTCGGGGAGTGAGATACGGACCCGAAGCGCGCTTAACGCGCTCAAAATTACGAGCTGCTGGAAATTTGTGTTGTAAAGCAAAACCCGAATTTTGAAATCGCGCCATGGCTGGTCAAGGCGACGGGATGCCGGTGGGTGAGCTAGAGGAGGGGTTAGGAGTAACCCAGGATCAGAGGGACGAAGTAGAGGAGAACATTGGCAATGTGGTTGAGGGGGTATCAGGTGCACAAAATGGCGCTCTCGCGCACGAGGTTTCAGGCGCGCAAAAAGGCGCCTCGCACGAGCGCGCGGTAGCCGAGCCCGCTGTATCAGCGGGCTTAAACATGCAGCCGATTGACATGCAGGCCCTCATTGCGCAGCTACAGGCAGCTGTACAGATGAGTATGGGAGACCAAATTGGAGGTTTGAAACACAGTATGGAGCAAATGGGGAACCGGATGGAGGCTCAGAGTGAGCAATTGGGGGTAATGAGGGACGAAGCGAGGGGCACCGGTGAGGGATTAGAAAAAAAATTTGAGGGGTTAGACAATGGGATAAAAGAGGTAAAGAATGGGTTAACGGGGGTGGAAAATAGAATGGCTGCCCAGGAGAATCAGTTAGAGGGGGTGAAAAACGGGTTAAGGGGGCTAGAAGATAGAATGGAACACAAATTGCGGGAGATAGGGGAGCAATCCGCCCGAGAAATTAAACAAATGGGAGAGCAGATAGAGGAGGTGAAAATCGGGGTAGAAACCAAACTGGATGCTCAGAGGGATGAATTGGGACAGATGAGGGCGGCATCTACAAAAGAGACGGAGGAGATGAAAGAGGAGATACGACGAGGTGTAAGTGAGGAGGTCTCGGGGGTACGCGAGGAGGTAAAGCGAGGTGAAAAGCGTATAGAGAAAGAGGTGAGAAATGGAACGGCTAGGTTACAAGGGGGCATAGAGGACCTGACGGAGGAGGTGGAACAGCTGACGGTGGGACAAAAAGAACTAGTGGATCAAGTAGAAAAGAATACAGCGGTACTAGGAGGGTTGAAAGCGACACAAAAAGAAATCAAAAATGACTTTATAGCGACACAGAGGCAATGTCAGATGGTACGTGAGGGACTGACAACGAGGTTGGAAGAGGTGACAGAAGTAATGGAGACGAAGGACCGAGAGGTGAGGACGCACATAGAGACGGTCAAAATAGCCTTAGAGGACGTACTTGAGGAGACGCACCGGGAAATAAAAGAGGTGAAGCAAAAATTAGAGGAAGTGGAAGAAGAGGTGAATGAAATTAAGAAGAGACGGACAGAAACTAAGAGACAAATACAGGAGGAGGTGATGGAATATGTACAAGGTCGGTGCTCAACTCATAATGATGTGCTCGCTAACTAAATAAAGAGTTTGCAGGTGGCGAAGGAGGTGCGGAGACGAGGTGCCAAGGTGAGTGGCGATATACGAGGAAATGTACATGATGTGAGGGGAGCTTCAGTCGGCTTGGGGGTTGCTTTGGACCCGGGTGTTCGTGAGAGGCCGTTGGTGAAGTGTGCGACAGGTCTGGTGTGCGAAAGAGGAGGTGTGCGAGAATGTCCGACTCTGGGGTGTGTGAGGAAAAAGTACGCGCCGAGGAGTGAGTGTGCTGTCGAGAGTGAGTCGGTCGTAGCGCGTGTGCGAAGGAGCACATGGAAGCGCATAGTGAGGAGTGTTACAGAGGATGTAACAAGAAAGTGTACACCTGTGGTGAGTGTTACGGAGGATGTAACGGAAGAGTGTGCGCGAGAAAGGTGTGTAACGGACGGGTGCATGAGGAAAGAGTGCGCGGTCGAGAGTAAGGGAGAATGCACGCCTGTGGTGAGTGTTACAGAGGATGTAACGGGAGAGTGTGCGCAAGAGGGTGTGCGAGAAAGGTGTGTAACGGACAGGTGCTTGAGGAAAGAGTGCGCTGTCGAGAGTAAGGGGGAGTGCGCTGTCAAGAGTGGTGGTGAAAGTAGTGAGAGTGACACGGAGCGTGAGTTGGTTGTGACAGGTGAGAGAGGATGAACACCTGGAATGGAAGGAAGCACACCTGGAATGGTATTGGTAGAGCGTGTGTGGGAATGCACGCTGGAATTGGTAGTGAGACACGTGTTTGGGTGTGCGAGTGAGAGCACACCTGTGATTGTCACAGAGGAGGTGACCGAGGAGGGGGTGCGAAGAGGTGTGTTGGTGAGGTGTGCGAACAACGAGTGTGTGCAAAGGTGTGAGGTGGTCAGGTGTGTGACCAAGTCTGTGAGTGGAATGAGTGTACCTGGGTGTGTAAGAGAAGGTGCAATGACCAAGAGCAGGGAGACGGCTGGATGTGTGAGCAAGGAACGGGCTGCGGGGTGTAAGCATGCAGGTGACGCATCGACGGTAACCGGGTTAGCGGTTAGAACAACATTTAGCCGAATCGGGCCCTCGGTGCGCGTCGGGCAGCTTCGCGTGCCGCGAGGACCAGCGGGGATCCGAACCACGGCGGGTTCGAAAGGACCGCCGTACGTGATCCACGCTGGGCCGCGCTTGGAACGGCCGCGTCCGTGCTCCGCTAGGCGGAACGGGCAGCCCGATAGGAAGGGTCGTCATGGCGACCACTTTTTGTTGAGACGTTCCGGCAGGTCGAGATCGGGCCATTGGACGGCTCTGTGCCGAGATGGTGCGTGGGATCTCGGCCCGGGTAAGCCTCCTTCCCTTCACCGAGCGCCGGACGCATCCAGCCGCCGGCACCAAACAACCCGCATTCATTGCTCGGCTTTACGAAGCCGGGCTTTGGACAGGAATTGGCGCACGGAGAGGCATTAGTAAGTAGACTGTAATGATGAGGATAGTGGTCTGGACCCGAAATTAGAAAAACAAAATTTGATGATTGGCAAAGGATTGGCAGAGTGATGATTGGCAAAGGATTCGTAGAGTGATTGGCAAATTTTTGATTGGTTGAAATTTGATGTGCAAAATTTATAGTAAGAGATGCCCCATGTGATTGATGGGATGGCCAATCCACCATCCCTCACAGAGGGGGGCAAAGGAGCACTAGATTTATGGGGTTTATGGCAGTGTAAGCTCGCCGAGGGAGGGTTTGGATAATGTGTAGGGCCCTAGAAGATGACATTAGGTAACGTTAAGATTAGTTAGGGACAATGACACCTGGAGTGGGGACGCAGGTAGTTTAGAGTGGATGATAATGACGTGGGAGCGCAATAGTTTAAAGGGGCGACTGGGAAGCGCAAGTTTCAGAGGGGAGTAGTTAGATGAGATGATGCCGTGTGAGTGTTGGAGGTGTATTCGGAAGTGTATTGTGAAAAGTGTATGGTGAACAGGTGTGATTGAACAGGTGTGATTGCACAGGTGTGCAACTGAACAGGTGTGTGGAGCAGTGTATGAGTGAGTGATGGTGAGGTGTGTTGTGTTGACCAACTGGTCCAGGAAGAGGAGGAGGGTGCAGGTGGCACCAGGTGTGAGTGCACAGGTGTGCAACGACAGGTGTATGGAGAATGGTTGTGAGGAATACATGGTATGGAATATATGGAGTATGGGAATGGATGGTAGTGGAGTGAGTATGGTGGAAATTGTGGAGGAGTGGATGGTGCGAAGGTGTGAATGGGGGAAGAGTGGACCCCCATCACGAATACCCGGGGCGGGTAGTGTAAGTGTTAGGTATAGGTAAATTGTGGTTGGATATTGGCATCTGTGGTGCGGGTGGAAGAATGATGTTTGGATGGGTGCATTAGTGTTGTGGAAATGGCTGGGCATGTAGCCTGTTAGTGTGTGTAGTTGGTTTGGGCACTCCACCACTGTGAGGATGTCGGCCAGATGAGGCCGCAGGTGGGCTCTGGGAGCCGGTAGAGTTGTTGTGGATGGGGCCCGAGTATCCGGAGGACGGACTCGGGTAGCCCAGTGCCAGAGGGCACCGAGTGGGGTGACAGAGCCAGGAGGGGCCTTCCCCAGTTCTTTAGGTTAGGGTGAGGAGCAGGTAAGCTCGGGTGGCAACTACAGTGGTGGAGGTGTGCAGGTGGGTAGACCTGCTGGGAGAGCTACACGTCACAGCCCAGAAATTGTGCAAGGGCACCGGGAGATGAATCGGGGGAGTGAGACCCCAAATTGAGAAGCACCACAGTTTGGTCAATGGGAATTGGTTTTTAGAACCCATAGTGTAAGTTGGCCAATGGATTGGCAGGGAAAGACCCCGGGTAGAGTAAAGTGTGTTAAAGTCAATTAGAGGATAGTTAGGCTTCAAAATCTCCTTGCACCATCTGCATCCACTCACCTGAGATGACGTACCTCCACACCATGCCAGGTTGTTTTTATTATTTTTGATGCAAATGTTTTGGATTGTGAGACGCATCATGACGTGGGTGTGACATTGTGCTTTGTTGTTCCATCTCTTCCTCCTTATGAGGATTGATGATGAATTTGGGTGATGGCAAATTTTGGCTAGAGGGATTGTGGTGACAAATTTGGTATAGAAGAAATATGGGGAAGACGTGACAGTAGCGACGGATTTGTAAATGTGTAGATTTTGTACATATGGGGTAAGGGCAAGGGTAATGTAGGTGACAGGGGGGTGACGTACGGTAGGGACGAGCTTTCTCACTTCGCCCTCCGTACGCATTTCACCTTGCATTGCCTTATTGATGTGTCCCCTTGTGACCTTACCCCTCGCTCATCTGTCTTGCCCCCCTTTTGTCTCCCACATGACCTGTGCGCCATTGGGCGCCGAGGGGAGCGTGCGTGAGTCCGCCATTGTGCGCCCGGAACTCCCAGAACCAGCTGTCTGCATCGATGCACCACATTATGGACCACATGTCTGTGGCCGAGCACCACTTATGGACCCCATGGGTTGGGGCGTGGCCCCTCTGCTGGAACTGGCCATGAGGGCCCGAAATCTTGCTGGCGGACCTTGGCCACAGGGCACCGATGCCCCACAGGTGAACCACAGTAGTCGGCCTGGTGGGCCATAAATAAAAAAAATAAACATGGACACATTGGGTGCACTTTATTGTAATACAAATAGGCCGCCAGCAAAGGAAAGACAACATCTGGAAGAAATAATAATAGCCAGCAGAGGGAGCCGAAGAGCAAGAGACCACCTGCAGGGTTAGGGGTTGTTGATTTATTTTTATTGATGAACTATGGTGACTGCACCGATGGGTGCTTGAGGGTGTTTTGGTGCGTTTTGGGTGCTTTCATGGTGCATTGATGCAGAGCAGACTGTCTCCCCCCCAGAAAGAACAATCACAGGTCCTGGGTTAGTCTTGTAAATAAAAGTAGTGTCAATTGTAAATAATGCTCCCCACCGTCAATGTATAGTTTGAAGACCATTCCGCAATTCGGTTAGCTTTGGGCGTGAGTCTGTTAGGCAGGGTGCAATGGAGCAGCGGGACATATTTATCTTTGTTTTAAAACTGTCACACTCAGGGTCAGGTTAAAAGTAGAGGGAACTACACCTACGTGTCACACTAAATAAAAGTTGTAGGCCCGGGATGTGCCTAAGAGGAGGAGGGTGCAGTGTTGCGGATATGAGGATGGCATTTTTAAAATTGTATTGTATTGGAAATTGTTGTGTAACATTGTTGGATATGGCCCCTCCTGCCTCCAGAGTTGTGTAAAGGTAAAAAAAGGGCGTCCCGGTAGTTATTCCAGAAACACCACATTGCAGGACCCGATAAAACCCTTGTTCAGTAGCTTATATCTTATTTTGTGTTTTAGAGTAAGGCCTTGTCTTCCATTAGAATGACACTCCATTGCACCAAGTGAAAGAGATAGATTCCCTTCATTCCCATCCCCAAAAACCTCCATTTCCCCCTTTCGTCATTGCCAAGCCTCGATTGGCAATTACATCCCCTCCAAAGCCGCCATTGGCCACGAGGCAGGGTTGGGGAAGAAAGGCGGGTCCCCACCTCGTCAGAGAGGGGAGGAGTGAGTAAGCCCCACTCAACCAACCACAAACAGGGGGTTGGACTTCGAGAGGGTGTGGCAAGAAAGATCAAGGAGGTTTGCAAAGGTTGAGGGGCGGGGCATATATAACCCGCTGCGGGACGTTCCCCAAGCAGATGAGTTCTGAGTCTGAAAAGAGACGACCTTCAGAGAGACAAGTGCGCAAGGAGAGAAGGACGCGTCAGACGATTTGGGAGAAAGAAGGGGAGGACCCAAAAGAGCCCGAGACATGGAGCGACAACCAGCCCCGGCCGCGTGCAGCGAGATACGCGTGCCGCCGTCGCCCTGCTCGCTCCCAGCCTGACGAGGCCCGGCTTGCTGTGCGCCCTGCCAAGCCTTCCAGCTTGTGGTCCGAGCTGAACATTCCTCCTTCCAGCCAATCCACTCTGCAATTCCCCGCATGACTCTGTGTCTTTGTTTGTTCTGTCCTGGGTATTAATTAAGCCTGTTAGGTAAGCTAGTCATTTGCACTGTGTCACCTGCGTCTCATGTCCCCTGTAAATAATCGTGACTGCTCTTTTTGCTTATGTGCGTGTAAACAATAAACCCCGTTACTCTTCTGTACGTCTTCTTCTTCCTCTTTGCATTCGGTCACTTTAGAGTTTTCCCACATTGAGTAGCTGTGGCGCGATACGGCCAACGTCTGGGTGAATCGGGTGAGTCGGGGAAAAAAGCTGTTCGGCCGCGGTTACCTCCGCTCGGTAAAAGTAACATCTAATCCGCGGACCGTAACAATATATACACTACTTACAATAAGTTAGGGATATTGTGGGAGTGAGTTTTTTTTTTTTTATAGGGGTTAGGGTTATGGTATTGAAATCAAGAATGCTGTGTTTTTTCACACTCATTAATAACCATAGAATTAGGACCAACAACTTTTTTCAACATAATTAATACACAAAATCAACCACACCGAAGAACCTGCCAATATCCCGAACTTATTGTGAGTAGTGTATATATATATATATATAAACAATCCATCTTGAGTTCTCCAACCTTTAATGAGCAAAACAAATAACTGCTTGGCGATTTATTTCATGTAATTTTACTTCCAACTGCAAGTTTTTACTTAATATCTATGTATAACACAAAGCATAGCGAAGTTAAAGTTACAAACTAGGCCTACTGCCATAGTGCACTCCATTTGAATAGTAATGCCTGCTAAAAACGAAAGAGTAAACCTCCATCATCTGCAACTTCCTGACATTCTTGTCGCTGGTGAGTGGGAATTTGCAAGGATGCATTAAGGTAGCTCCGTTAACTCACTCCATCCAAGCTAGCAACACAAGCCCTCGGAAATCTCTCTGATTGGATGGTTTGCTGGCCAATAGCTTTCCTTGCTGGTGGGAGTTACAGGTAGCCACAGGAATGCGCGGCCTGTCAGGACAACTTGCAAGGAAACTGTAAAAATAAAAGTGACACTCAGCCACCCTGAAAGCTTTCCCTCCGTCTCCAAGTGCCCGGCCCTCCCCTTTCACCCCACCTCCCGTTTTCCTTTAGTTGCCTTTCAGGCGAAAGCTGGAAAACTGATGGCATAACATCCAGAAAACGGTGCCAGAGTGGTTAAAGATATCGGATTAAACAAATGACTGTACGGTCAGCTGGGAGCAATGATAAACCAAATGCGATTTCAAATATTTTCTCAAACAAATACCAACCACCACATTGATTTCCTTCGCAGAAGATCGAGTTGAAAATCATGGTGTGTTTGCTCGCAGACATTTGATGGAATTAAGCTAAAGCTACATCTAAACGGACAACCTTGGGTTCGTTAGTCTGTTTGCCATTCTCATTTGAAAACAGTCTATGTTGCTGGGATCCCAGGTTCATATCCCGTACACTATGTTGAAGTTGATTTTCCCATCGTCTATTGTCGTCAAGTGCGTTGATGTTTCCTGTCCTTGTACTCCTGATAATGTATGTATGTAAAAACTCCTCCATGGTCCTTGACACAACAGAGAAAAACCCTTTAGATTACAAAAGAAGGAGATGACCCAGCAAGCTGAACTTAATATTACGTATTAAGTATATAGGTATAACGAACAACAATGGATTGTAGGATGCCCTCCAGGTATGCATACTTACCTCTAAGCTGTCAAGCCTGGGTTGGAATCTCAATCCAGCTACAAACTGTCATACCTGTGTTTCCTTGGGATGGATGTTAAACTGTACGTCCCATCTGCTGGCTTTAGTTCGTGGGCATTATAGATCCCACTGTGTCCTTCGCAAAGAGCAGGCGAGCCATCACTGGCATCCTGAACGAAGTTACAAATTCTTGCCTTTACCGACAAAGGTCTGAAGATCTGAAGAGGAACGACGAAAGGAAAGACGAGGCAAAAGGTCTGAAGGTGAATATCGGAAAGACGAAGGTGATGGCAAGTGGTAAAGCATGTGGTGAGGTGGAAAGAACTGGGAAGTGGCCGTATGCTGTGTGCATGAAGGGTGTCGGAGTGAACTTTCAATGTACAATGTGCGCTGAGTGGGTTCATCAAAAATGTAGTGGTCCGAGAGGGTCATTAACCAGTGTGGCAGCTACATTCAAATGTAAGGTGTGGACAGAGGGACTGCAGATGGAGGAAATGTTGAGTTGGATTTTGGAGACGGCGTGAAGCTGGAACGTGTAAAAACATTTTGCTACCTAGGAGACATGCTGAATGGAGAAGGTGGATCAGACTCGGCAACGGTTGCTAGAGTGAGATGTGCATGGAAGAAGTTTCGGGAACTGAGTGGCGTGCTGACGAGGAGGGGAGTGTCGTTGAAGCTGAAGGGAAAGGTTTTTGCTGCATGTGTGAGAAGTGTTATGATTTATGGGAGCGAGACATGGGTAATGAACGTAGAGCAGCAACGAAGGCTGGAAAGGGTGGAAATGCGAATGGTTCGGTGGATGTGCGGAGTATCGTTGAGAGAGGGGAAGACAAATGATGAATTGCGAAAGATGATGGGAATAGAGCCTGTGATGGATGCTGTGAAGAGAAACAGGTGGATATGGTTTGGTCATGTGTTGAGGAAGGATGAAAGTGACTGGTTGAGAGGAGTGATGGAAATGAATGTAGAAGGAAGTCGAGGACAGGGAAGACCGAGAAGGACTTGGCTAAAGGTGGTGGAAGAAGAAATGCGGGCAAGGGGGTTAACAAGGGGAGATGCAGAAAATAGAGCAAAGTGGAGAAGATTGTCATGGGGCCCGCAAGGCTCACCCCTGCTCTAGCAGGGAAAATGGCCTTAAAATGCATGTTGTTGTTGTATACAGAGTGTTATGTTTGTGGAGGGTAGTGATACTGTCGACCAGGTAGAATGTATAGATTAGTGTGCTCCGACTTTCATGAAGAAGAATACCCATCTCAATGTACCATAAGTAGGGAATTTGTATTAGACCGGACTGTCATGTAAGCTTTTATGTTCGTCCCCATCAGAGGAATGGGGCTTGTTAATTAGCGAGGGATTATGGGTAAATTAATCCCCTGTATGTAGTTGCCTCTGTAATAATTCCTTTGTTCCTTATGACATATGCAGCAAACATACACCCAGTAAGAAATTGGGCATTTAAACACCCGAATTAAAAACCTACCGGAAGCCAGGACATTTAAGTGATGCCGCTGATAACATTGTCTTGGTAAGCGCACAGGTCAGGCAGCTCTGTGGAGGCACGCCCGAAGAGCAGTGATTGGTCAGGGTTTTGATTGACAGAAAGGACTAGTAAGAAGGGGCTCGCTGATTGGTTAAGCAGGACAGATGATGTCATAGCCACGGGTACAAAATAGTTGGAGCGGCAGACATCTTCCTTCTCCTTCTGGATGTCATAGCGGACGATTGTGTGCCGACATCTTCTCACCCCTTCTGATTTGGACACCATCACAAGCGGCCATGTTGGGAGATCTTGCTGGTGCTCGTGAGGAGGATGAGCCACGGACTGGGAACCACGGGTTTCCAAGCGGGAACGGCAAGTGGACAGGCGTGGCCCATTCAATTCGCGCGCAAGGCCTGGAGTGAAAAGACGCAGTGAGGCCTAACCCACATGAACGAGCGCACTTTATCACCAAAGACTGAGACGATCTTTGGCGATTCCTGGCGAGACACACCAGCCGAGTTGAGCTAAGTCCCCACAATAAATCATACGTATTTATTTTCATTCTTTGATATTTCCCTTTGTCTGTGTGCAAGTCTGTGTGTATGGTCCCTCAATGTAGGAATTTAGGACAATTTAGGAGTTTTATCATGCATTTCTTTGTTACCAGCATTTTCTTTAATAAACCTGTTTATTTTTGTACATTTTAAACTTGTGTTGTTTGAGTTAATTTATTGCAGGGTCGAGGACATCGGGGGGAACCGTGAAGGTAAGCTATTCGGCACCCCCTTCCCCCTACCCCCCGCCCCCCTTCCCCACGTGTATTAATTCCGCCATTGAACTGAACGCCTCGGAGTATTAAGCTCGTTTGGTCATCAGTGTTACCCTGCGACACCAAGGGTAGTCACACGACAATAGTTTAATAATAGCAAAGGTTGCTCTGGCAGTGTGGTGTTAAATTGTGAAGATAAAATTCCAATGTGTACTTCGTATGGGAGTGGTTCGACCAGTCTTTAAATAATGCGCATCAAGTTGGGGGGTGGGTTTTGGGAGAAAGATCACCATTAAGTGATAGGGTCGAAAACGATATATAGCACAATATCTCAAAAAGTTATTGATGAGTTTTGATTAAACTTGGTGTAAAGGTTGGGTGTCTACCATGGATGAATTGATTTGATTTTGTTGAAGATCCAGCTCTGGATCCAGATATTGGAAATGTGAAGTGATTCTTCATTTGTCTTCACCATGGGGAAGGAGTTGTCACCATTGTCAAAAAACGATATACACCATGATATTTCAAAAAGTTATTGACGCAATGAGAAAAACTTTGTGAATGAGTTTGGCAGGTGACAAGAACAGGCTGATTAGATTTTGTTAAGGTCTGGATGCAGATCCTAAAAACTTTAATGACTGCAGTTTAATGACTAAAAATTGCAGTACTGGCAAAAGTGCTGTAGTACATATTTTTGCAGATGTCAGGTTGTCCCTTTTTCCTGGTCCGAATCCTGAACACCACCATGTTAAAGTGGTCATGCCGGTCCACTGGTTTTGATGCTCCAAACAGGTTTATGGGCCTGTTTGCCACACTACCATACTTTGGTGGAACATCTGAGCCAGCTAAGCGACGTGCTGGTACTTCCTCATACCCGGCACCAAATGGCGGTTTGAGTGGTCACTGCGCCAGATGTGGGGTGCCTTTTGTGTGTGGACGCTAATCATCCCAAATTCAATCTGACCTTTAACAGATGATAAATTACTAAAAATCATTTTCAATCAGGGTAACTCAAATCACTCAGACACCAAATGACTTCATGTGCGTATTTATTAAGTGAACGGGGAAGGAAAAGATGGGACATTAATGTATTTTATGAAGAGATTATTTACACATAAAAACGTGTCCTGAGTGTCATGCAGTCAGTAGATCCTTAGTTATCCACTTCTTAGTGTGTTAGACACACCACAGAAGAAGGACCAGGGAGAATTAGACAAGACAAGGAATACCCTTGCTGCACTTGATGGAGCAACCAACATACAGTGCCTTCATAAAGTATTCACACCCCTTGAATTTTTAACATTTTGTTGTTACAGCCTGAATTTAAAATGGATTTAATTGACATTTTGTTGTCACTGATCTACACATAATACCCCATAATGTCAAAGTGGAAAAATGTTTTTCAGATATTTGTACAGGGCAATTAAAAATGAAATACAGAAATATCTAATTTACATAAGTATTCAACCCCCTGAGTTAATACTTCGTAGAAGGCGAGTGTGTAAACCTCTAGCATATCTTGCCAGCCCGTAGGTCAATGTTTCACCGAACAGCAAAAGTAAATAACACATCAGTTACAGTGTAATTTGCATTGCCATTTTACAGCTAATTTAATAGTTTAACTGAACAATCACACTTCCTCTTATTATTATTTTATTTATCCTTTGAACTATATTTTGCTCCATCCTTATTACTATTCCTCTCTCATCAATCATATCATATAATCAAACCATTTTCAAGCATTAACCTTTATACCCATTCTGTTTCTGGACAGACAACCACACTTTTTAAATAAATAAATGACAGAGGATGAAATATTTCCATAATTATATCGGTTGGCATACATACGTGCACTTCGAAAGTGTGGAAAGAGGTTAGCATTCTTTTGTAAATCTACAATCTTGCTCCTTTAATTTTTTTTTTACAATTTTTATCATTTATGTCAAACTTGAAAAGTTCTGCATATTTAGAATAAAATATATCACTATATCTGAATGTATTTAATATGAATGAAATTTTAAAAGCACAAAGCACCTTGATGGAAAAAGTTTCTCAATTCAAACTAGTGTTACGTGCTCCTCCCCAAACCCCGGTCACGGTGTACCTCCAAGCCCTGAGAGGAGTCACGGCAGAAAGATGTGTTATTCTGTATGTCAAAGATCAATGGTGAAACCACACCAATTGTTACCAACAAACAAGTATTGTATTAAGATCACACAAGAATAACAGTACAATAACAATATTAATCAATTGTACAACCAATATATCATTCCTATGATGGTACCATCAGTTTCGTACAATGTAACTCACTGTGCTCCAAGTGAGTGAAAAGAACATTCCCAATGTCTCTATCCTGGCATCAAGCCAAAGTCGATCCACGTTCCATTGATCGTCAGAACGATGTCGTATCGAGACCAGAATCCCGTTCGGTTGACAGTCACACTGCCAAAGATGGGCAAAGGTGTCCTCAAGAGGCAACTGGGAAATCACAACTTCGGGTATGGATGTTCAACGGCTCCCCACACGGCGAACCGCAAATTCCCACTCAAAATCCACGTCACACATGCAAACCAGGCTAATGGTTGGATGCGTTGAAATGGTTGGAGCAAGGTGAAAAACCTGGAGCGATGCGAAATCGTGCGTGAGGCAAAACGGCCAACAGCCGTACTCGAGACGTAACGGCACTTCAATGATTCTCTTCGGAATCAACCGCAAAACCTGTCACGCAGGTTTAACTGTCACAGCGATAACAACTCTGTCGCAGGAATCCCATTCCCAGGAAACCCAAAGTTCACTCGTGACCCCCGTTCGCCAGTGTTTGCTCAAAATCTCAACGCAGCTCGGCTCCTTCTCCTACCTAACTCGCTCCGCCTCCATTTCCTCCTCTTCTTTGTTTTCATCTGGTTCCCGATCTGGTTTCCGGTTTCTTTTAAAACACTAACTTTTTTTTACCTTTTGAAAACAGTTATCTCCAATTCACTTAAACGATAACAATAATAGTACATGCAACCAAAAATTGTTTACAGTGGATGAGAACCACAACAACGGAAGTGATGAATCCATAACACTTCCCCCCATAATCCATAACATAACACTTCATCAATTTTCCCTCAAGAAAGAAAGTTTGAACATAGTGAAAACTTTCTTTGCATGCAAAAACTCTTTTAACAAACAAAAGTAAAACTCACCCCCAAATGATCAATTCACGTGAGCAACAATAATTAATATTCCCCAAAATAAAGCAACAAAACTTCCAAACAACCTACAGGAATTTCCAAAGTTGGTTTACTCTGGATAAAGCATCAGCAACGACATTGTCCCTGCCCTTTACATGCTCAATTTCCAAGTTGAACTCCTGCAAAGCCAAACTCCATCTCATCAACCTCTGATTTTTATTTTTCATTTTTTGAATGAAGGTTAAGGGGTTGTGATCAGTGAAGACTTTTATAGGAAAGGTAGTAGTTCCCAGATACACCTCATAATGCTGAAGCGCTAGCAGGAGAGCAAGGGTCTCTTTTTCCACAGTGGCATAATTTGCTCGATGTTTGTTAAACGTTTTCGAATAGTAACACACCGGGTGATCCACGCCATCCTCATCTTCCTGTAATAGAACTGCCCCAGCCCCCACATCACTTGCATCAATGGCCAACTTGAATGGTTCTTGAAAATCCGGGGCTGCTAGGACAGGAGAGCTCATTAATATCGCTTTGCCGTGGGCAAAGGTAGCTTGACATTTGTCATCCCAAACAAACTTGGTCTCTTTCCTCAGCAAATTCGTTAAAGGGGCTACCACATCAGAAAAATTATTGCAGAACAGCCGGTACCAACCAGCCATACCCAATAATCTCATAAGCTCCTTCTTCCCTTTTGGAACTTGGAAGCGATCAATGGCTTCTCTCTTGGCTGTCACCGGTTGCACCTGACCCTGACCTACTACATGGTCTAGGAACACCACCTGTGCTTTTACAAACTCACTCTTAGATAAGTTGATGGTCAACCCTGCCTCAGTCCGTTTCTTGAAAAATGCCTGAATTTGTTTAATATGATCTTCCATGGTCATGGTGTGGATGATGACATCATCCAGAATAGCCTCCACCCCCTCAAGGTCTGCAATGAGCTTATTAATCAGCCGTTGAAATGTAGCAGGCCCGTTTTTCAATCCAAAGGGAAGAACCTTGTACTGATACCCATTTGGTGTGACTAAAGCCGAGATTTCCTTGGCTCTATCAGTAAGAGGAATCTGCCAATACCCTTTCAGCAAGTCAAACTTAGTTACAAATTTAGCTGGGCCTATTCTATCAATACAGTCATCAATCCTCGGGATGGGATAGGAGTCGGTCTTGGTCACTGCATTAACCCGTTTTAAATCCGTACAACAGCGAAAACTGCCATCGGGTTTTGGAACCAACACACATGGTGAGCTCCATTCACTGCTGCCTGGTTCGATGATGTCATTCTCCAACATACACTGAACCTCCTTCCGAAGATACTCCATCTTCACAGGGTTCATCCGATAGGGGTGTTGTTTCACCGGAGTGGCTTCCCCCACCTCAATATCATGATATACCAAGTCAGTAAGACCAGGTACATCTGTGAACAAATGTGCAAACTAAAAAATTAGGCTGGATAGTTGTCCTTGTTGTTCCCTCGTCAAATGACCTAGTTTCTCATCTAAATTGCTCAACACTTCCGTGTTCGTCAATCTGGGACAAGCCTGGTCATCAAACTTCACACCGGCCTGAACCTCTGGATTCTCTTGCACCCCGACTGCAGGTGAGACAGGTTTGACAGGAACCATTTTCCCCACAGGCTTCCTCTCATAATATTTCTTCAGTCGGTTGACATGACACAGCGGCCGCTTTTTTCGTCGGTCGGGAGATGTCACCACGTAATCTGTTTCATTAACCCTCCTTTCGATTGCATAGGGACCAAAATATCTAGCCTGTAATAGCTGACCTGGAACAGGAAGCAACACTAACACTCGGTCCTCAGGACTGAAATTTCTTATCTGAGATTTCTTGTCATGTCTCACTTTCATTTTATCCTGTGTCACTTTCAAGTTTCTTCTCGCAACTTCACAAGCCTTTGCCAATCTGTGCCTAACAGTTGACACATACTCCACCACTGTTGACTGCGACTCCTCCTGTAGCCACTGTTCTTTCACCAATTTCAATGGTCCTCGAACTGCGTGTCCAAGCACAAGTTCAAAAGGACTGAATCCCAATGACTCCTGAACAGATTCTCTCGTAGCAAACAACAATAAGGGTATTCCCTCATCCCAATCCTTGTCACATTCAAAACAGTACGTTCTGATCATATTCTTCAATGTCTGGTGAAACCTTTCCAAGGCCCCTTGGCTCTCCGGATGGTAAGTACTTGATCTTACTTGCTCCACTCCCAACAGGTGTACCACTTGCTGAAAAAGCGTTGACATGAAATTGGAACCCTGATCAGACTGGATGACCTTAGGTAGACCAACCAAAGTGAAAAATGTAATCAAGGCCTTCGCAATAACTGCCGCAGTAATTTTCCTAAGAGGCATTGCTTCTGGGAACCTCGTGGAAGCGCACATGATGGTCAGCAAATACTGATGTCCAGCCTTAGTTTTAGGTAAAGGGCCTACACAGTCAATAATGACTTGGCTGAATGGCTCTTCAAAAGCTGGAATGGGTTTTAAAGGTGCAGATGGGACTTTCTGATTAGGTTTTCCAACCAGCTGGCAAGAATGGCAAGATTTGCAGAACTCCGCCACATCATGTCGCAATCCTGGCCAGAAAAAATGTACCAATATTCTGTCACATGTCTTGTTCACTCCAAGGTGCCCGGCCAAAGGTGTCTCATGCGCCAAACTCAATATCTCCTTCCGGTAGGGCGGTGGCACCACAATTTGGTAATTAACTTTCCACTCATCATTTGCTGGCACCTCCGGTGGTCTCCATTTTCTCATTAGTATTTCCCCTTTCATGAAGTAACCAACAGGTATCTTCATAGCCTCTTCCTCTGAAACGGCTTTACCAATTAAACTCCGGAGCTCCGAATCTCCGTGTTGTTCTTCAACAAGTCTCTTTCGGACCAGCACCGTTTGTTCAACCTCGTTCCCAGATGTCTCCGAAGGACACTCCATTTCCTCTTTTGTTCCAGAAACGACCTTTTCCTTAAGTTCCTTGATGTCACTCCCTTTCCTATTACCTCTTTCAGAATTTTCCTCCAATACCCATAACGAACCCAAATCCACATCGCCCTCCTTCTCCTTCTCTTCAGAGCGCTTCCTACCCATAGCACGAGTCACTGCACAGGATGGAAAGATACCCGGAATCTCCTGCTCTAACTGTGTGGTGTTATTTTCCATACTGGGCTTTTCAACCAACATTGGATTACTGGAAACTCGACCACCGGCCAAATCATTCCCGATAATAAAAGAGATTCCCTCTACAGGAAGAGTATCTTCTAACCCCACAGTGACCGATCCTGACACCAAATCAGACTTAAAATGGATGACATGAAGTTGAGCTTTAATACAGCCACCAACCCCCTGTAAAAGAACACTAACACCAGTTGCCGTCTTCTCTGACAATGGCAAAATGCCCTCAAGCATCAACGATTGATGTGCTCCTGTGTCCCTCAATACCCTAACAGGTCTCTGGTTCGTTAAGTCCCCATCCAGTGACACAAACCCCTCTGAAATAAAAGGTTTGTAACCCTCTTGGACAAGATCGTTCTGTGATGCCGTAACTTTGACACGGCAACCTTCACAAGGCGCTGTCCTCCAAGGACGATTTCTCGCATTTGCCAATGCATTCGGAGTTGCACTAGTTTGACTCCGCTCCTGATTTTTCCTTTTCAGGGCATAACATTGGGACATCAAATGCCCAGGTTTCTTGCAAAAAGCGCAAGTAGGCCCGGAGGAAAAACTCGTGCTTTGCCTCGGGCCCCCCGGAAGATAGGTATATCTTGGAACTGCAGTCTTCTGATCCCTAAAAGTCGCGATACCGATTTGTCCCCATAGTCCTCTCTAGGCCGCCTCCATGAAAATTTGTTGTCCGAACCTGATTTTCCGTAACTCCCCTGGCTAACTCTAGGCGGGAAGTTAGGTTTGTGGAACCCCATCCTGTGTGTCAAGGCATAGTCATCTGCCATGGTTGCTGCCTCATACAACTCTGGTACTTTCTTCTCATCCAGATGTACTTTAATGTCCACGTGGACACACTGTTTGAATTCCTCCACCAATATCAATTGTCGCAAAAGGTTGAAGTCTTTCCCAATCCCCTTCGAGTCACACCACCTATCAAACATGGTTTCCTTCATTGTGGCAAACTCCACATGGGTCTCACTCTCCCTCTTCCTGGCATTCCTGAATTTTTGTCGGTAAGCTTCAGGGACCAATTCATAGGCTTTGAGAATGGCTTTCTTCACTATCTCATAATCTGCACATTGGTTAATCGGTAAAGCCGAATAGATATCTTGAGCTTTATCCACCAGGCCACTTTGCACTAACATAGTCCAGGACCCCACAGGCCATTTTAGCATTTGAGCCACCTTCTCAAAATGTTTTTTTAAAACTTGGCTACCTCCTTTTCATTGAAGGGTGGAACCAGCCTCATGTCTACCAACATCCCAAGAGTTCTCACTAGTTGTCAAACTAGCCGGCATGGAAACTACTTCTCTCCGTTCTCCCAGTAATTCCAGCTCCTTGAGTTTAAGTTCCTTCTGATACTCCATGTCACATTCCTTGAACTCCCTTTCGGCTCTCCTTTCCTCTGCTCTTTCATCTGCTCTTCTTTCTTCTTCAGCTCTCCTTTCCTCTGCTCTTCTCTCCTCGAGTCAATTTTCAGCTCTCCTTTCCTCTGCTCTTTCCTCTACTCTTCTTTCTTCTTCAGCTCTCCTTTCCTCGGCTCTTCTCTCCTCGAGTTCTCGTTCCCGTTCTGCTCTTTCCTTTTCCGCTTTCCATTCCAACTCTTTTAACCTTTCCTGGCTCTGCAGTTGCATCTCCATTTTCCGGAGCTCCATATTTCCTTTTTCCTCTGGTAACCAATCCATGGCTACCTCTTCCCGTGTTCCTTGTCCCACTAGAGATTCCACCACCAATGTCTGAATCTCTGCTTTCTTCATGCTAACTCGGACCTCCGAGTTAAATATTTGGCCAATATCATGAGTTCCTATCTTTTTAACGCCTGGAACTGTGCTCATTAGGGGATGCCGCAAACTTTTCTGCGTCAAACACCATGGTGACTATCAGTTAGCACCTGTTAACCTTCACACACAAAAAATTCCAATTTTTTTTGAAAAAATTGGGAATGTTAGAAAATTCCAAATTTGGGAATTTTGGGAATGTTAGGGAATTCTATCCCGGACGAGGCCCCCAATTTCTGTTACGTGCTCCTCCCCAAACCCCGGTCACAGTGTACCTCCGAGCCCCGAGAGGAGTCACGGCAGAAAGATGTGTTATTCTGTATGTCAAAGATCAATGGTGAAACCACACCAATTGTTACCAACAAACAAGTATTGTATTAAGATCACACAAGAATAACAGTACAATAACAATATTACTCAATTGTACAACCAATATATCATTCCTATGATGGTACCATCAGTTTCGTACAATGTAACTCACTGTGCTCCATGTGAGCGAAAAGAACATTCCCAATGTCTCTATCCCGGCATCAAGCCAAAGTCGATCCATGCTCCAGTGATCGTCAGAACGATGTCGTATCGAGACCAGAATCCCGTTCGGTTGACAGTCACACTGCCAAAGATGGGCAAAGGTGTCCTCAAGAGGCGACTGGGAAATCACAACTTCGGGTATGGATGTTCAACGGCTCCCCACACGGCGAACCGCAAATTCCCACTCAAAATCCACGTCACACATGCAAACCAGGCTAACGGCTGGATGCGTTGAAATGGTTGGAGCGATGTGAAAAACCTGGAGCGATGCGAAATCGTGCGCGAGGCAAAATGGCCAACGGCCCGTACTCGAGACATAACGGCACTTCAATGATTCTCTTCGGAATCAACCGCAAAACCAGTCACGCAGGTTTAACTGTCACAGCGATAACAACTCTGTCGCAGGAATCCCTTTCCCAGGAAACCCAAAGTTCACTCGTGACCCCCGTTCGCCAGCGTTTGCTGAAAACCTCAACGCAGCTCGGCTCCTTCTCCGACCTCACTCGCTCCGCCTCCTTTTCCTCCTCTTCTTCTTTTTTGTCCGGTTCCCGATCCGGTTTCCGGTTTCTTTTAAAACACTAACTTTTTTTTACCTTTTGAAAACAGTTATCTCCAATTCACTTAAACGATAACAATAATAGTACATGCAACCAAAAATGTTTACAGTGGATGAGAACCACAACAACGGAAGTTACGAATCCGTAACACTAGTGATGTCCAAAATGGACTCGTGAAGGTGTCAAATTATTCTCGAAAGTATTTCTACGGACCCGAATTGCTTATGACCATCTAGATTTACATTTGGAAGGGAGACCGGATGAACTAGAGAGTTCATTGTTACCTTACCCTGCGCAATCTTGAGAAAAAAGGACATATGTAAAATGTGCCATTATATTTTGTCCAAGTACTGCTAAATGGAAGGTTTTGAAAATGCCAAAAAGGTGATTTGTGTTCTACAGTGTTCAAGGATATAGTTAAATTTTAATAAAATAAATATTTTAAAGATTTCAGAAAAAAAATAATCGGAATTTTTTTACTGCCATTGATGCAGCGTCTTTTACACCACCTTATTTAATGCATTACATTACTTATTCGTGCCTGTTGTTTGTGTCCTTTATGACGTCCTTAAAAACAGTACTTTTCCTGTTTGGAATTATTTCCAATGTTGCTTGACTTCCAGACATGCAGACAAAGCAAGAAAATCATCTCACTCCTTTCTGGGCATGTGCGATCGAGACGAATTCAGAGCCAATGTACTGTTATGTTAAACTACAGTTTCCTGTTCCGATTCGTGGTCAAAGTATCACCTTCATTTTAAACTAAGTTGTTCCTCCATCATAAACTGACATTTGTATACAGACAAACAAAGGTAACCAATTATTGCTTAACTTCGCTTTTCGCTTCGCGTGCGCGGGGTAACTATGAGAAATAAAATTGAGGTACAGAAGTGTGAGAGGCGTTAGAGAAGAAAATACATTGGGTGGATGTAAGGGTAGGGGAAGGGAGTATATCAGTCAAAGGGGTAAGAGGCGTTTAAAATAACATCATTTTGTGTAATTAATTAATTAATTAATTAATCCTCCTTGTGGTGCAATAAATAAATAAATAAATAAATTATTCCTTGTGGTACGTACGTTTGTGGTACGTTTCCTCGTGGAAATAGAGCAGTATTCTAGGCAATGTCCAGCTGTAACTGTTTAAGACCACTCATCCTATTACAATACACTGTACAACATCCAACGAGTATCGAGGGACCAGGCCCGTGAATGCACTCGCATTTCCAGATAATGATGGGTTGTTTTAAGATTGCATTTTTCACCAACCCTCAAAGCCCACGTTTGAGGGAAATTATAATCGTTTGAGGAACGTGACAACACAAAGCAAGTCGCTGCCATGGTGTGTGGTCTTGATTAAGGTCAGAGGTTATTCAGTGCACTACTCCTTTCGGCAATAAGGACATCTGGGATCATTGTTGTACTTTAATAATATTTATAACAAGGAGACATTTGGCAAATAAATAGTTTATGATTCAAATTTTGGCTCACAAAAGTATTACATGTCGCATGCTCAGAGTGGAAGATCGAACAATTGTAAACACGATAGATCATTCTTTATCTATTACTAGCAGGAGTACACGGCGTTGCCCGGTGATGTTCTAATCCTGTTTGGCATTTTGAAAAATCAATTTGTTTGTTTTTTGTATTTTTTGTGGTTGCCTAAAACACTCCCAAAATTTATATTTAATATGACATATATTTTTTCATTTTTATTTATTTCTTTATTTATTTCCCTAAAACACTCCCAAAATTTATATTTAATATGATATAATTTTATTTATTTATTATTTATTTCCCTAAAACACTCCCAAAATTTATATTTAATATATCTTTTTTTTTTCTTTTTTCTTTTTTTCCCTAAAACACTCCCAAAATTTATATTTAATATGATATAATTTTATTTATTTATTATTTATTTCCCTAAAACACTCCCAAAATTTATATTTAATATGATATCATTTTATTTATTTATTATTTATTTCCCTAAAACACTCCCAAAATTTATATTTAATATGATATATTTTTTCATTTTGATTTATTTATTTATTTATTTCCCTAAAACACTCCCAAAATTTCTGTTTAATATGATATCATTTTATTTATTTATTATTTATTTCCCTAAAACACTCCCAAAATTTATATTTAATATGATATATTTTATCATTTTGATTTATTTATTTATTTATCCCCTAAAACACTCCCAAAATTTATATTTAATATGATATATTTTTTCATTTTTATTTATTTATTTATTTCCCTAAAACACTCCCAAAATTTTTATTTAATATGATATCATTTTATTTATTTATTATTTATTTCCCTAAAACACTCCCAAAATTTCTATTTAATATATCATTTTATTTATTTATTATTTATTTCCCTAAAACACTCCCAAAATTTATATTTAATATGATATGTTTTTTCATTTTTAAAAATTTATTTATTTATTTATTTCCCGAAAACACTCCCAAAATTTCTATTTAATATGATATAGTTTTATTTATTTATTATTTATTTCCCTAAAATACCCCCCAAATTTCTATTTAATATGATATATTTTTTTTATTTATTTATTTATTTATTTATTTCCCTAAAACACTCCTAAAATTTCTATTCAATATGATATGATTTTTAATTTTTATTTATTTATTTCCCTAACACTCCCCAAGTTTCTATTTGATGATATATTTTTTAATTTTTATTTATTTATTTATTTCCCTAAAACACTCCCAAAATTTCTATTTAATATGATATACATATTTATTTTTTTTAATTAATTTATTTATTTCCCTAAAACACTCCCAAAATTTATATTTAATATGATATCATTTTATTTATTTATTATTTATTTCCCTAAAACACTCCCAAAATTTATATTTAATATGATATATTTTTTCATTTTGATTTATTTATTTATTTATTTCCCTAAAACACTCCCAAAATTTCTGTTTAATATGATATCATTTTATTTATTTATTATTTATTTCCCTAAAACACTCCCAAAATTTATATTTAATATGATATATTTTTTCATTTTGATTTATTTATTTATTTATCCCCTAAAACACTCCCAAAATTTATATTTAATATGATATATTTTTTCATTTTTATTTATTTATTTATTTCCCTAAAACACTCCCAAAATTTATATTTAATATGATATCATTTTATTTATTTATTATTTATTTCCCTAAAACACTCCCAAAATTTCTATTTAATATATCATTTTATTTATTTATTATTTATTTCCCTAAAACACTCCCAAAATTTATATTTAATATGATATGTTTTTTCATTTTTTAAAACTTATTTATTTATTTATTTCCCGAAAACACTCCCAAAATTTCTATTTAATATGATATAGTTTTATTTATTTATTATTTATTTCCCTAAAATACCCCCCAAATTTCTATTTAATATGATATTTTTTTTTAATTTTTTTATTTATTTATTTATTTCCCTAAAACACTCCTAAAATTTCTATTCAATATGATATGATTTTTAATTTTTATTTATTTATTTCCCTAACACACTCCCCAAGTTTCTATTTAATGATATATTTTTTAATTTTTATTTATTTATTTATCCCCTAAAACACTCCCAAAATTTCTATTTAATATGATATACATATTTATTTTTTTTAATTAATTTATTTATTTCCCTAAAACACTCCCAAAATTTCTATTTAATATGATTTTTTTTTTTTTTTTTCTCCCCTAAAACACTCCCAGGCACTCACTGATGAACCTCTGAAAGTTTGACGAAGATCTGTTCAGCCACTCTGAGAAACATGGCAACATACACAGACGGACAGACAGACAGACGGCTCTCTTATAGTATGGAGTATAGTATGAAAAGTATAGTATATCTTATACTTATAGTATAGTATGAAAAGATCATTTCAACTTTATCCTACTTTTATTAAACAAGTTTTGTAATGTCGGACTTCAAAAGCACTTCTTTACTCTACAAAGAAATGCAAGTAACATGGACGGAGGAAAAGGCCATTTGGTCCATCATGTCTGTGCTTTATCAATACCCAATTACATTTGATGTATCAGTTTACCTGCTTAATTCCACTGGGATATATTGGGGGTGGGGAGAAGGAGTTGTAGGGAAGGCACAGGTACATCACTGGGGTGTATTTCTTTTAAGGGAAGAGACCCACCCACTCACAGACATTTATCATCCTTCCATCTCCAATACTTCCAGGTAGCTATCTAATTCCAATTTTAACTTACCTACTGTTTCTGCTGCCACTACCTTTCTAGGGAGACCATTCCATGCATTAAAACTACTTTCTGAGTGAATAGCCCACTTGCCTTACAAAGAACGTCCAATGCAGTAGGAGACCATTCAGCCCAGCAAAGCCTGCACAATGGTTGCCAACCTACGGTTGTTTGTCCGTGCTCTATCATTTTGGAATGCTGTCTTTGGTATGTCTCGGATCGGGGTTCGAACCACCGACCTCCCTGACTCAGAGCAGATGTTCTAACCATTAGTCCACCGAGCCTGGTTAAATAATATGGGTTCCCTTACGAGGAACTACCACACATAAGGAGACAATTAGGAAAAATCAAAAGCAGCACTGTGATTGCCGAACCTGGGGGTTGTTCATCTCATTTTGATTTGAGCTACTCTCATATGGATGACTTGTCTTGACATTAGTGGGTGGTTATCTGTCTTTGATGGGTGACATTTTTACAGTGATGTTGTGAAACGTCGTTCTGTGATTGGTTAATCCATGAGTGGAAACAAATAATGTGCAAGTCTTGTTTTAATTGTTTGGTTTTTTTTCCTTACCTTTATTATTTCTTTCCTTATATCTATTTCAATTTAAACTTTTTTTCCGATTCTACTTTTACTTATTGTTAACTTTTGTTATTCCATTCACCAATAAAGTATTTGTGTTTTGTTATCCGTTCTGCAAAGATGCTTCTCAGCGGTAAAATTAACTACCTGGCCCATTCTATTTCTATAAATTATTAGTTAGCCTGCGCTCGCGAAGCGAAAAGTAGGGTTAGGCATTCGGGTGCGTATGTACGTGCGTCCGTGTGGTGTACGTGCGTGTCTGCATTTTTAAAAATTCATTTTCTCGGAAACCGTTGGTCCGATTAACACGAAATTGTACCATAGTAGTGCCTCCACCTGCATAATCTTTTTATTCATAATTATGACGTCATATATCACGTAGTACGGATGACATCTTGGAAAAACGTTACACCTCCATATCTCTGAAACAGCTCAATGGAAACAATTTAAACAAGGCTCATTATGAAGTACTCCCCATGGGGAATAAGATATGTTAATGATGATGTAATCGGTACCTTCATTGTGACGTCATAATTCGACAAGTACAATACTTGATCTGATCAATATGAAAAAAAAATTCGCTGCCACTGTTAGTCCGATGGACGTGAAATTTTCACCATAGGCGCGCGCCTCCTGTAGAATATTTTAATGATGATTATGATGTCATAGGTCACGTGGTACAGGCACCATCTTGGAAATACTGAAAAACCTTGCACCTCTATATCTCTATTAGGCATCCATGACGTTATATTTTCTTTGTTTTTTTTGGTATACATAGTCGAGGCTCATGGAAGAGTTAGTTACACTGAATGAATCAGGATGCAACAGGACAAAAGGAACATGAGAGAGAGAGAGAGAGAGAGGTGGACGTGGGGGGGGGGGGCAGGGGGGGGGGAGGAAACACAAACAGCAAAGTTGAAGGCCAGGATAGACAGACTTGGACAAACAATGGGTTTGGGGAGGAATGGGGGCAGGAGAAGACGCACGGAGTGGACAAAATGGATACAGAAGGAAACTCCCAGGGGACAGGGATAGGGTAGGTGCAGGGGGGGTTAACGGGGATAGATAGGATCATGGGTTTGGATTGGGGACGATATGAGATTGTGACGAACAGCTGTCTTGCAGATCTGGAGGGAAGGATGAAATTGAAGAGGACATGGAAGTTGTTCAAGAGGGAGGAAAGAAGAAGAACGAATTAGTGGACGTGAGCAGTGGTCCTAGATTTAGGTAGTTTCACCAGAAGGGGGTTGATAGTGGACCATGTGTACCCTGCAGAAACCTCTGCGGGAGACAAAGCACGGAAAGAGCAGAAGGTGCAAGATCAGAAATGAGGCAGAAGAAGACAGGGACTGACTTGTCAGCGATGTGAGGCAGGGAAGATAGGGACAGACCACTGACTTGTCAGCGATGGCGAAGTGATAGGCCCATAGACTCAGCCTAATCGCGAGAGATTACAATTACCTTGAAGGCCTTGGTTTCGAGAGCATCATGCTGCAAGTTGGGATGCAGGGGAGCCAGCCCGGAGGGGAGAGCAGTACTCCATCAAACTGAGGAAGAAAGCCTTGTAATTCAGTTGATGCTTTTGTAATTTTTTTTATGTTCTACCTTGGATTAGTTCAGAGACAAGACAGACTACAGTGAAACTAGAGCAATGCGACTGTGTCGCCAATATGCCTCCAAATAGTCCCACAACGGGTAGATGCCCTCATTCCCTCTCCTAAAAATAAACAAGTTTGATTTAAATGTCCCTTTATTATATGTTTTATGTGTCCGTATGTGTTTTTGTGATTAATGTCTTACACAAGCCTCGATCTTGTATACAAAAAAATTTAATTTAAATCCCTTCTGTTCTTTTCAAGTGCAGTCGGACCCCACTATTCGCGGTTCCGCTATTCGTGGAATCCGTGTGTTCGCGGTTGATAAAATGCAACATGTTTCTCTATTCGCAGAAATATGTCCGCGAATTCGCGTTTTTTTCTTTTCTTTTCGTGGCTGTGTTCCGTGATCGCGGCTGGGGGATCGGGGGCCCCCCCATTTGTGGCCAGGTTCCGCAAATTCGTGGTTTTTCAGGGGCGCAAAAAAAAAATTCATGAGCCGCCAGCTTGACACATTTATAAAACCCATCTTTTACCAGCCATGCAAAAAGCAGCTGGACATACGCGAAAAACATCTTATACAAGTGAGCATGACCTGCTTATACAGTACAGTACGGTACTGTACTGTATATCCACTGCTGTGAATGCGTTTGCGTTTTGCGTTTGCGATAAGATTTGCGTTTTCATGGCTTTTACGAGCGTGAATTTTAGCTGGACTATAATCGAGAGCTTCACGAGATATCCCACCAGATGTGTAAACAAGTCAACTCCGCCAATTATAGAATGCAAACGCTTCATTAAATCGATTACAGTTTGCAATTAACGGTAAAGCATCATCAGAGATCTTACACAATGAAAACGCTTCGGGGGATGTTCCATCAGCGACGAAAACATGTCAACCCCACAAATTATAGAATGCAAATGCTTCATTAAATCGATTATTGAAATTAGTAGATACGCTCGATACGGCATCGTATGATAACATCCCCCACAAACAATGGGCTTCCGCAGATACCCACAATGCTCGCAATCCTACATATAAATACAGATTGTGTCCTCGATCTCGATCATTGTTCTCGTCCCGTTGCTTCGGCCTGTGTTTTTGACTCGCTCTGTTCATCGTTCAATAATGGCTCCCAAGTGCAAGACCAGTGCCTGAGATGCGGTGACTACCAAGAGGCAGAAGAAAGTGTTTCTGCTCAACCGGCTTTCGAGAGGAGGGAGTGCGGCCTCTGTTAGCAGGCATTATGGCGTCAATGAATCCACCGTTCGCTACATACGGAAGAAGGAGAAGGCTATTCGTGAGAAAGCTTCAGCGAGCACTGTATCGAGTACGAAGGTGGTCACTCATGTCCGGAATGTCCACATGTAAAGGATGGAGAAGACTCAGAATATAGATCAAGGACAACATGCAGACGAGGGACTTCATGCTGAAAACCATGATGCTGAACCGTTCCCTAAACCAGCTCATTGAGGACGAGTTGGATGCTATTTCAAAGGTTTTCGAGGAGGAAGAGGAGGGTAGTAATGAGGAACGGGTGCCGAGGCCCAACGTCACAGTCCAATTCCTGGGCGAGTCACTGCAGGACATGTGGGCGATTGTCGACAGGGTGGAGTACACGACATTTCTATCATGTATACACGACGCTGACTTAGTCGTGAAGAGGTACCTTAAGTTCAAGAGGGCCTTGGATGATGCGCTTCTCCCGTACAAAAAGCTGCATCAAAATGTTGGGCAATGTTGTGCAGCTCCCCATTACCCATTTCTTCAGCCCTGCTCCCTCCACCTCAAGATCACCAGCACCCTCTCCAGCGTTCCGCTCAGCGTCCTCACCAGCATTCTTACCAGCGTCCTCACCAGCATTCTCACCTTCTCCTGCCTCTCCTGGCTCTCCCTTAGTGCACGATTTTGCTGCACCATCATTTGGGTCGCCCTCAAAGTTCGAGGAATTCTTGGGATTTTAATTCATCACCATCATCATCATTTGAAAGTTGCGTGTGTTTGTAAAATATAAAATTTAAACGGTACATGATGGTGTTGTGCTTTTTTTACTTTTACGGTACGGTATGGCTAAGCACTTTTAATAAACTGTCAGCGCATTCCTTCAATGAATTGGAAATGGTACCTGGTGTTGTCGTTTTTTTAAATTTGTAAGTATTTTTTATGAAACAGTAATCATGTGCATTTGCGGTCAAAAACATTTTATACTTTCAAATTTTTCCTCTATGAATCAGGAACCGCCGGGAACCTATAATGTATCCCCCCCTTTCCCCCATTGAAACAATGCTGCAGTATACATTCAAGGGATTTTCATCGACCTTTGCAAATTTTCATGGACCTTCGCGGATTTTCATCGACATTCTCTGGATTTGCATCGACCTTCATGGATTTTGCCTCTATATTCGTGGTTTGGTCCTCTCTATTCACGGATTTTTGTGACTTGGGAACCTATCCCCCCTTTTTCCATTGAAGCAATGCCCCACTATTTGTGGGTTTCGCTGTTCGTGGATTTTCCAGAAACGTATCCCCTGCGAATAGCGGGGTCTGACTGTATCACATTTTCACCAGGCATGACAAGTTTTACATTGATCAGTGAAGCGGTTTCAGAGAAGGGATTATTTAAAATATCGGCCTTCAAGCTAATATGGCTGCCATACCACATGACATATGACCTTAAAAAATGTACACTCTGCATATTTATGGGTAGGTATCATGTTTGTGAAGTTTTGTGTTGATCGGATAAGGTTCGTTTTTCTATCCAGGATGGCTGCCAAACCACGTGACCTACGACATCAACATTTTCAAACTATATGCAACAATGGTGTCAGATGGTATTTGTAAAATTTTGCATCGATAGGGTAAGCGGTTTCAGAGATATCATTATTTAATATTTCCTTTAATCCAATATGGCTGCCAAACCATGTGACCTATGATGTCACAATTATCATAAAAACATTCTGCATGGATGTCACTCCTACGCTGAAAGTTTTGTCTCAATTGGACATGTGGTTGCTGAGAAAAACGAGGTTTTTAGACGGACGGACAGACGGACAACCCGAAAACATAATGCCTCCGGCCACCTTCGGGCGGAGGCATAAAAATAGGACATTAAATAAATAAAAGCGCAAACTAGAACGGCACTCGAGAGAGCACATACCTCCACTAGGTTGAACAGTTTACATTTTGTATCTACTGATATGAAGGAAGTACAGTGCCTATAGAAAGTCTACACCCCTTTTCAAAATTTTCACCTTTTGCTGCCTGGTAGCCTAGGATTTAAAATTCATTAAAACAAACTTTTCCACCTTTATTTATACATCGTATCCCACAACTTCCAAGTGAACAACAAATTCTACAAATTTCTGAAAATTAATTAAAAATTCAAAACGAACATATCTTGGTTGGATAAGTGTCCACCCCTCTTATAATAGGAATTAAAAATTAGCTCAGGTGTAACCAATCACCTTCAAAATCACACACCAAGTTAATTGGCCTCCACCTATGTCAAATTGTAGTGATTGTGATTATTTCATAATAAAATCAGCTGTTTCTGTAAGTTTCCCTCTGCATGTAGGGTAGTGCATTTCACAGCAAAGACTCAACCATGAGCACCAATGAGATTTCAAAAAACTTCCGGGATAAAGTTGTGGAAAGGCACAGATCAGGGGATGGGTATAAAAATATTTCAACGGCCTTCAAAAGAGACTGATCAGAGAGGCCACCAAGAGGCCAATGAGAACTTTGAAAGAGCTACAGGCCTTTGTGGCAAAGACTGGTCACTGTGTGCATGTGACCACAATATCCCAAGCACTCCACAAGTCTGTCCTGTACGGTAGGGTGGCAAGAAGGAAGCCATTACTCAAAAAAGCACAGAAAAGCCTAAAAAGCCCAGCCAAAGCTCCAATGGAATGACGAATGAACAAAAATATAAATGTTATTGAGTGGCCCAGTCAGAGCCCCGACCTAAATCCAATCAAAAATCTGTGGCATGACTTGAAGTTTTTTGTCCATCAATGCTCCCCACACAACTTGACTGAGCTTGAACAGTTTTGTGGGCAACAAACAGTTGCCCACAAATGGGCAACTTGAACAGAATAATGGGCAACTATTACCCAATCAAGGTGTGCAAAGTTGGTAGATACCTATATCAACAAACTCAGCTGTAATTGCTGTCAAAGGTGCTTCCACCAAGTATTAACTCAAGATACTTATCCAACCAAGATGTTCTAGTTTTGCATTTTTACCTAATTTTCTGAAATGTGTATAATTTGTTTTTCACTTGGAAGTTGTGGGTTACAATGTGTAAATATAGGTGGAAAAAGTCTGATTTAATTCCAGGCTATAAGGCAACAAAAGGTGGAAATTTTGAAAGGGGGTGTAGACTTTCTATAGGGGCTGTAGATGGGGCTAGATCTGTGTCTGGACCTGAACCAAAATCTAATCGGCTTGTTCTTGTTAACTACCCAACTCATCCACCAAGCTTTATCATAATGCATCCACAACTTTTTGAAATATCATGATATATATCGTTTTTGGCCCTATAAATCAATTTTGAAGAATCACTTAAAATTTATAGTATTCATATCCAGATCTTCACAATATCTAATCAATACGTCCTTGTTACACACCCAACTTTTCCACCAGGTTTCCCCCAAATCCGTACATAACTTTTTGAGATATCCTACTCACAAACAAACAATTGTGAAAAATATAACCTCCAACCACCTTAGGTCTTTTCAGTGGCAGAGGTAACACCACCAAGACAACAGGTATTGAAAATTCTCAATAAGACCACCAAAAATATAAAGAGATATTGTGTTGCTCTCAAATCTGTTAAACATCTGGGACTTCAACTCAGACTCAGATACTCATGACTTCAACTGAAATCCTTGTCACCTTTTCAGATTCTGCTTGCAAGTACTGAACTGCATCATTGGAGCATACCTAGCACATTTTAAGGAATATCTAACATAATTTAAACGTCATCACAAACCAAACTTTAATTGCTAAAACCAACTTGGGACAAACTTTGAAGTTCTGAAGAAAACAAGTGTTGCCATTCTGCTTGGAAGGCAGTTTAAGCAAGAAATTGTGATGGCCTAGCTGGTTTACCCAAGATGGTGTTAGAATCAAGTTGTGGTGCTACCCCTGTGTGACGGAGTTTAACACAGGCCCAGTCTTGAGGTGCATTCCAATCCCCGGGCCAAAAGATTGAAAATGTTTAAAGTCAAGCCCAGTTATCCTGTCTCCACACCTTTGCCGCCAGGTGAATATTATGGCATTTGCTTGGCTTTTCAATCAATGTCTTATTGTCAACATCATCAAACACTATTTAGACACAGTGGGTTGTAGAGAAAATCCATGCTTTCACTGTTCCACTGCCAATTCCTGCTCCTCCTATTGTCAGCTGGTCAATGAACTGTTGCGGAACTGGTTCCTTTATCTTCTATTGTGAAAAAGCATGGAAAGGATCCAATATGGTCAACTGTGGAGGTGGAGACATATGTGGTCCCATTCCATTTCCTTTTAAGAAAGAGATTCTTTTCAATAATTGGAAATAATTGGAGCATGGAAAGTTATTGCCAATTCCCAAATGCATTAACAGACTGGCATCGACAAGAAGACTGCTGTCCCTACGGATCAGACCCTAGTCCTAATCCCTCAATAAACTGGAGTCAAGAGTGGGTGGAGGACCTCCACCACATTCTGAAGTGACATTTGGTAAGTCAGGAGTGGAATATTGGAGTTGGGTTTGATTCGCCCTCCGACAAGTGGTGTTCGAACCTGACACCCCAGGGATACATTTATAATTTTAAATTTGTGTGCATAACGCACATTTAGTTATTGAAAATTTAACATTGATTTTTCCCAATGAAAAAAAAAAATTGGTGGTAAAAAGAAATAAAATGGCGGCCGTCCATGAAATGGCAGAGCATGACACACGTGGTTGTAGTCGAGACCAAGGTGAGGCACAGCAAGGAGAAAATTACATTGAAAACCACCCCCACTCCTAGCATCACATGGAGCACCTCCCCCTTTTCGAGATCGGAGAACTTGGAAAAGGAGACCATGCTGATGTGGGCCTGGGCCATGATGCTAGAAATGATGGCAGAAATTAAACAAAATGGAAATCAAATTTAACACAACAGAGATGAGACGGGAGCTAAATTCACAAATATGGAAGAAAAGTTGGACGAAAAATTCCAGGAATTTGGAAGGAAATTGGAGCCCATGAAGGGGAAGAGAACACCCCAAGGGGATTAATATAAAGTTAGGAGGCACACAAAGCTGTGGTTGAAACTTGCTCGATAAGGTTAGGTATGGGTTCTTGGGGTTTGAGTCAGTGCTTGTGGGGGTAGAGAGAGAGAGCTCATGAAGAGCAAGGGAGGTAAAGACCACTGGGAAGTTTTTAGTGAACAAGGGCCTGGACCATCATTGTGCTAGAGTGGATGCTGCCCTGTGCCAGAGCAAACAGACCATCCCCAAGATGTCAAAATTGGGCACCGGGGGCTGATACATTGTTGTTGGGATAGCCTAGAAAGGACTTGGTCCACTGGCTGACTTCAGACTCTGGGGAGCTTCAGGGTTTATTGTGGCCATCCTTTGGAAAGAGACCCCCATGGGAAATTGCGATGTGCCAGGGAGCCAGGGAGCTGGTCTAACAGCTCGGATTTGGATGTATGGCCCAATCACAGGTGTGGTATGGTGCAGCCCCACAGGGAGCCTGATGATGGTGGTGTGGAGCATCCACCCGTGATTGTGCAATGGGAGGATTACTAGGTAGAGGCGTTGTGGTGACGTGCGTTGATGGCAGCATACCCAAGGGCCAGTGAGGGCCCACCCAGGCATGCAGTCCAGCATCCTCTCCCTAAGGCTCTATGGCAGCCCAAAATGTGGTGACACACCATGCTGGGCTGATCGATGGATCCAGATCAACTGCAAGAACCAGATTTGAGTACCACCACGAGACAACCAACCGGAGCATCTGTGGAACATTATTTGGCTAAATTGAACGCACAATTGGGATAGGCCTAGAGAAGCCCGCATAACCTTCTACAGATAGTCCGTTGTGATTAATGTGGCCTCAAGTTTGGGAAGAGAGCCCAAGGAATAATTGGCATTATGAAAAAGGGAAGAATATTTGTTGTAAATGTCAGAGAACCCCGTCATGATCACTTTTCCCAATTGGAGCAATAACCTGACCTGGAGAGTATTCATTGTTCATATTTGTTACAATTTTGCCCAATACTACGTTGTTTCTTTTAATCAATCGACAACTTACTTGAGGTTGTGGCCAACAAGGAGGGTTGTCAGATTAAGGCGATTGACGTCTCCCATGATGATGATACCAGCACATGCATGGTTCGAGAGGACGTCATGAAAGAGATATTGCACAAACAAATGAGCATTGATGTTGTCTAGAGGTAAGTAGATTGAGCCAACAAAGTCGAACAGACCACTCTCGGAAGTTTGTTCGGACATAATTGAGTCCATAAGTTCTCATGTTCTTCAGGCACTATGATGTTACAAGGAAAAGCATTGATGCTACATGTGGTGTTACCATCCTGTGTCTCCTCCATTTTCATCACCCCGTGTCCTTTCAATAAACTGTTATTCCTTAAGTACTTGTGTTGCCTGATCTCACGAGCAAGCTCAAACCGTTTTGGCTCGGTCTGATTGATCGCTGTGGGAAATACACAATTTGTTAAACATTCGGTTTCAGAGACCGGAGGGATTTGGATTCTGGGAGAGGAGGGAGGATGAAGGAGGACCATGCTAACAGTTCGAGTGCGATCCCCTTTAATTGGGCTATTCATGAAGAACATCGCTTTGGCCTGGAGGGTCCACGTTAACAGACCCATTGACGTGACAATATACGGGGTGTCCATAAAGTCCTACAACTTTGAACTTTTATAACTTTTTTATCTGGATATGACAGAAACAAACTATGTATGGTGTATGAAAGCATAATTGATAAGGTTTTTAATCAATGAAGTTCCAAATTTCATGCTTCAACATAACAACCACCTTTCTTAATACAGGTATCTCTCAATTTATGAAAGGGATGCCTTCCTGGAGAAGGAAATGTAAACAGAAAAAACGTAAATCGAAAATGCTTTTCCCATTGTTTGAGAGGTGAAGGAAAGGGGATGCGTTCCTAATCCAAAATTTTCGGCCTCCCTATTGTAATACTTTCTTTCACCATCACAAAAGAAAAATACTGTTATAACTAACACTAACAAAAACCTGAAATAAAAAGACATTTGTATTGATAAATACTACTTAATGTTAAATAGGTGATGGCAAGTGATCTACAACAAATGGTGAGGTGTCTGAAGACGAATCTTGCAAGGTTGGCATGCCTGGGTGGCTGAAATGAGAGAAAAAGTCAGCTTTGTTATTGTGAAACGAGAACAATGCGATTGTGTCACCAATATGCTTCCGCATAGTCCCACAACGGGTAGATGCCCTTGTTTACTGTCCTAAAAATAAACAATTTAGAACTTAAATCCCTTCAGCTGTTTTCAAGTATCACATTTTCACCAGACATGACAGGTTTCACATCGATCGGTGAAGCGGTTTCAGAGAAGGGATTTTTTTAAATATCGGCTTTCAAGCTAATATGGCTGCCATACCACATTACATATGACATTAAAAATGTACACTCTGCATATGTATGGGTAGGGAATCATGTTTGTGAAGTTTCGTGTTGATGGGAGAAGGTTCGTTTTTCTATCCAATATGGCTGCCAAACCACGTGACTTACGACATCATCATTTTCAAACTATATGCAACAGTGCTGTTGGATGATATTTGTAAAATTTCGCATCGATAGGGTGAGCGGTTTCAGAGATATAACTATTTAATATTTTCCTTCAATTCAATATGGCTGCCACACCATGGGACCAATGATGTTTTCGTGATCAACTTTTAATCGCCATGCCGAGTCAATGACACATGTAAAGTCTCGAGTCAATCCATTTGGTGGTTTTGGAGAAGGTGTTTTTTCAGGTTTTAGGTTTAATCCAACATGGCTGCCAAACCATGTGACCTATGATGTCATAAATTTAATATTTCAATACAAATGGGTCATAGATCATGTGCATGCAATTTCAGATTTTCAGGATAAGGAATTCGATTTAAAAAATTTTGGCTGGTACACCACTTCATCTATGATATCATCATTATCATGCTTTTGTTCCCCATTGGGAGTACTTGACAATGTGCCAAGTTTCAAATTTTTCCATTCAGCAGTTTCCGAGAAATAATTTGTAAAATTATTTGCTTTTAATCCAAGATGGCTGCCATACCACTTGACCTATGACGTCACTATTATCACAAAAACATTCAGCATGGGTGTTACTGCTACCCTGAAAGTTTTGTCTCATGCGGACATATGGTTGCTGAGAAAAACGAAGCTTAGCCTGTACGGACGGAGGGACGGAGGGACGGACGGACAGACAACCTGAAAATATAATTCCTCCGGTGACAGAAAAGGTAAACTGGACATTCGGTGACTTTACCAGTGATGTAATCGCCTCAGAAGTCGCCTCATCAGAAAATGTCAATGTCAAGAAACTCAGGGAAATTGTGGATTTAACAACAGCAAAAACAACTAGAAAAGCACTCTGTAGAATGCATACCTCCGCCAGGTTGAACAGTTTACGTTTTGTATTCCACTGATAGGTCAGATCTGGATTGGGACCTAAACCAAAATCGAATCACCTTGTTCATGTCACCGAAACATCTCATCCACCAAGTCTTGTCATAACTCGTCCACAACTTTTTGAGATATTGTGCGATATTTCGTTTTTGGTTTCATCGCTCAATGGTGAAGAATCACTTTTCAATGATCTGATCCGGATTTTCACCAAAATTTAATCAATTCTTCCTTGTCACACACCCAACCTGTCCACCAAGTTTCGTCCGAATCCGTCCATAACTTTTTGAGATATCCTTTTCACAGACAGACAACGTAAATAACGACATTAACAGTAACAAAACGTGAAAGATTTTCCTTTAACATGGCATTTATCGTTTGTTTCTATAATATGTACAAAAGGTTATAAAAGTTCAAGTTTGCACTAGGACTTTATGGACACCTGTACAGTACAGACATATGGCGTTTACAGCATCCCTCCACCAGCCGACATTCATGGTGTCACTGGATACAGAATTGTCTTGTGTTTCCATATCATGACAAATTATATATATATAAATAAATATATATAAATAAATAAATATATATATATATATATATATATGAATAAATATATATATATATAAATAAATATATACATATATAAATAAATATATATATATATATATATATATATATATATAAATATATATATATATATATGAATAAATAAATATATATATATATAAATATATACATATATAAATAAATAAATATATATAAATAAATAAATGTATATAAATATATATATATATATATATATATATATATATATATATATATATATATTGTTGCGAATATGGAATTTGGCCTCCATATCCGCTTGTAAATATTCCCCTATTTTCTCCAATACTCCCCAACTTTCCCCAATCCCCCATTCCCTAGTCCCATTGCATGTAAATAACAATCAGTAGAGCCGACCTTCCCCTTATTCCCCCATTAAATGTCGTGCCCAGGTCCACCGCACCACACGTAGACAACTTTCGGACATCTTGCTAGTTATTCTTAGTCTATGTCAGTTAAGGCCTCGTTTCCATTAATTATGACTCTTCGTTGCACCAGAATGTGATTATATGGCACCAGTAGTGAGTTTAGGACCTTTCCCATACCTCCTTCCATCTTCTTCCCCAACAATTACAACAACAACAGAGGAGATGGCGGCGGAGCGGGGGAGGATGCGTCCTCACACCGGCTCGGTTCGCCGCCATCGACAATGCGCTCCAGACGATGCGCTCCAGACCATGCGCTCCACGGGGTTACCACAAAGGGGCTCCTTGTCAGCTCCTCGTCAAGGGCGGAGCCTGGTAAACCCCCCGCACGCACCCAATGAGAAGCAACGTGCCGATTCCACGAGGCGGAGCTAACGAGCCGAGGGCGTGTCACTCCCCGCCGGATATACGCGGCCACGCGCCGGAGCGGGAGCCCGGATGTGACGTCAGATGCGCCCCAGCTGGAGAAAGACGGACCTGCGAGCGCTGAAACAGATGCGCCCCCAGCTTGAGACGAAAGAACGTCACCTCTGAGCGCTGCGACGAGACCTCCCCGCATCTCTGGACCGGACCGGGTCGATCCTGCCCTGAGCCCAGGAGAACCTGGAGCCATCGACAACCGCTTTCCTGCCATCAACCCCCGTGTGAGTCAGCCTTGTCCCGTTTACCTGTCGTCTGTCCGGGGATAATATAAGATTGTGTCTAAGTGCTTGTCTTTCTATGTTGTACCTCTCGTCCCTGTAATCTGACCTTCCGTAACGAATATAATCTCCTCCGGAGGTCTTGAGAACCGTATCCCTGGTGTCGTCATTTTATAACCCAGCCGGGTGTCTTCTTTTCCTTATTGAGCCAGCGTGGCGCGGCTTCGTCAACGTTCGAGTACAATCGGGTAATTTGTGCGGACACGACGGCCATTCCGCTCGGCCCACCTTAACATCAAAGTCGTGTCTGTAACAATTGGTTGTCAGGAGTTGGATTCGAACCTGGGACTAAATTTATTTAGCCCAAATTTTGGAACACCAATTGTACTATTAGAGTAACAATTGGTGTCGAGGAGTGAGATTCGGACCCGGGACTAAATTAGTTAGGCCCAAATTTTGGGAGGGAAAATCGGTTCGGAGCGCGTACGGCGCTCGACCAAATCGATCCGGAGCGCGGTCCCGCGGTTACTGCGCTCGACGAAATTATAACAGCAAAATTTGGATTGGTGTTACGAAACTCGAATTTTGAAAGTCGCGCTATGGCGGATCAAGACGGCTGGGGTCCGGTAGGGGAGAGTGAAGCAGGGTCGGTCCAGGACCAAATTGAGGGACGCGAGGAGAGCGAAGCAGTGAGGGCGGCAGGTTCGCAAAATAGCGCCGTTACGCACGAAGTAGCGGGCGCGCAAAATGGCGCGCTCGCTCACGTGGTTGAAGGGTCCCAAAATAGCGGCGCCGCGGAGGGCGAGCCTGCGGTGGCGGCTGGGGACGCTGGGCAAACCGGGTTTGACCTCAGATTATTCTTGACCCAACTGAATGCAAAAATGGATAGGATGGAGGGCCAAATGGGGGTAATGAGGGACGAAGCGAGGGGTACCGGTGAGGGATTAGACAAGAAATTAGAGGGGTTAGACAATGGGATAGAAGGGGTGAAACATGGGTTAATGGGGGTAGAAAACAGAATGGCCGCTCAAGAGAATCAAATGGAAGGGATGCAAAAGGGGTTAGAGGGGGTAGAAAATAGAATGGCTGCCCAGGAGAATCAAATAGAGGGAGTGAAAAATGGGTTAGAGGGGTTAGAAAACACCATGGAAGGCAAATTGAGGGACATGAGGGACCAAGCGGAAAGGGAAGTTAGCCAAATGGGGCAGCAGATAGAGGGGGTCAGAATGGGGGTAGAAACCAAACTGGATGCTCACAGGGAGGAAAGGGAGCAGATGAGGGTGGCATCTGGGCAGGAGATGCAAGTGATGGGAGAGGAGATCAGGAGAGGAGTGAGTGAGGAGATCGGAGGAGTGCGCGAGGAGGTGAGGCACTGTAAGGAGCACATGGAGAAGGAGGTGAGAAAGGGGACTGTAAAGTTACAAGGGGGCATAGAGGACCTGACGCAGGAGGTGGAACAGCTGACGGAGGGACAAAAAGGACTAACGGAGCAGGTTCAAAGGAACACTGCGGTATTAGGAGGTTTAAAAGCGACACAAAACGACATAAAAAACGACTTGATAGCGACAAAGAGGGAATGTCAGATGGTACGTGAGGGACTGACAACGAGGTTGGACGAGGTGATAGAGGTAATGGAGACGAAGGACCGGCAGGTGAGGACGCACATGGAAACGGTCAAGGTAGCCTTGGAGGACGAGCTTGAGGAGACGTACCGGGGAATAAAAGAAGTGAAGCACAAATTAGAAGAAGTGGAAGAAGGGATGAGCGAAATTAAGAAGCGACGGAGAGGGGATAAGAAAGAAATAAAAGAGGAGATAAAAGAATTGGTCCAAAGTCTGTGTTTGGATCGTGATGATGTGCTCATTAACCGGATGAGGGATTCGCAGGTGATGGAGGAGAAGCGAAGAGGAAGAGGACCTGGTGTAAGTGGTGACCAATATGGTCGTGCGTATGATGCGGCAGGTGATTTAATAAGCTTGGGGGTCGAGATAGATCCGGGTGTTCGTGAGAGGCCGTTGGTGAAGTGTGCGACAGGTCTGGTGTGCGAAAATGGAGGTGTGCAAGAAAGTCCGACTCTGGGGTGTGTGAGGAAAAAGTGCGTGCCAAGGAGTGAGTGTGCTGGCGAGAGTGAGTCGGTCGTAGCGTGTGTGCAAGGGAGCACATGGGAGCGCGGTGTGGTGAGTGTTACAGAGGGTGTGACGGGAGAGTGTGCGCAGGAGTGTGCGCGAGAAAGGTGTGTGACGGACAGGTGCATGAGGAAAGAGTGCGCTGTCAGAAGTAAGGAAGAGTGTCCACCTGTGGTGAGTGTTACAGAGGGTGTAACGGGAGAGTGTGCGCGAGAAAGGTGTGTGACCGACAGGTGCATGAGGAAAGAGTGCGCTGTCAGAAGTAAGGAAGAGTGTCCACCTGTGGTGAGTGTTACAGAGGGTGTAACGGGAGAGTTGGCGCGAGAAAGGTGTGTGACCGACAGGTGCATGAGGAAAGAGTGCGCTGTCAGAAGTAAGGAAGAGTGTCCACCTGTGGTGAGTGTTACAGAGGGTGTAACGGGAGAGTGTGCGCGAGAAAGGTGTGTGACGGACAGGTGCATGGAGAAAGAGTGTGCTGTCAAGAGTAAGGGTGAGTGCGTTGTCACGAGTGGAGGTGAGAGTAGTGAGAGTGACAAGGAGCGTGAGTTGGTTGTAACAGGTGAGCGAGGATGTACACCTGGGATGGTAGGATGTACACCTGGAATGGTAGAGCGTGAGTGGGGATGCACGCTGGAGTTGGTGGTGAGGCACGTGGTTGGGTGTGCGAATGAGGGCACACCGGTGATTGTCACAGAGGAGGTGACAGAGGAGGGGGCGCGAAGAGGTGTTTTGGTGAGGTGTGCTACCAACGAATGTGTGCCAAAGTGTTCGGTGGTCAGGTGTGTGACCAAGGCTGTGAGTGGAATGGGTGTACCTGGGTGTGTAAGGAAGGGTACGAGGAGCATGGGCACAGCTGGATGTGTGAGCAAGGAACGGGCTGCGGGGTGTAAGCGTCCAGGTGAAGCATCGACGTTACACGGGTTAGAGGTTAGAGCGACTTTTAGCCGAAGCAGGCCCTCGGTGCGTGCCGGGCCTCGCTTTGAACGGCCGCGTCCAGGCTCCACTAGGCGGAGCTGGCAGCCCGATAGGAAGGGTCGTTATGGCGACCACGTTTTGTTGAGACGTGCCGGCAGGTCGAGATCGGGACATTGGACGGCTCCACGCCGAGGTGATGCGTGGGATCTCGGCCTGGGTAAGCCCCCGTCCCTGCACCGAGTGCCGGACGCATCCAGCCGCTGGCACAAAACAACCAGCATCCATTGCTTGGCTTTACGAAGCCGGGCTTTGGACAGGGATTGGCGCACCGAGAGGTATTAGTGAGTCGACTGGGTGATGAGGTTAGTGTTTTGGACCCAAAATTAGAGAAAAACAAAATTTGATGATTGGCAAGGGATTGGCAGTAGTGATTGGCAGATGATGGGCAGTGATTGGCAAATTTTTAATTTGTTGAAATTTGATGTGCAAAATTGGTAGTGAGAGACCCCCGATGTGGTGGGATGGCATCCCTGCCACCCTTTCCATGTGTGGGGCAAAGGAGCTATAGCTTATGGGGTGTATGGCAGTGAAAACTAGCCCGGGTGGGTTAGGATATTGTGTGTAGGGATCTAGCGAAGATGACAGTAGGTAACGTTAAGGTTAGTTAGTGACTGATACCTGTAGTGGGGACGCAGGTAGTTTAGTGTGGTTGATAATGACGAGGGAGCGCAATAGTTAAAGGGACGACTGGGAAGCGCAAGTTTCAGAGGGGAGTAGTTAGCTGAGATGATGCTGTGTGTGTGAGGATGGAACAGGTGTGATTGCACAGGTGTGCAACTGGGCAGGTGTGATTGCACAGGTGAGAATTGAACAAGTGTGATTGCACAGGTGTGCAACTGGACAGGTGTGTGGAGCAGTGGATGAGTAGTGAGTGTTGTGGATCAGCGCAAATGCGCTTGGGGAGAGAAGGGTGCAGGTGGCACCAGGTGTGAGAGCACAGGTGTGCAAGTACAGGTGTGTGGAGAGAGTTGGAGTGAGTGGTACGGAGTGGTGTGCATGGTGCGAAGGTGTGAATGGGGGAAGAGTGGACCCCCATCACGGATACCCGGGGCGGGTAGTGTAAGTGTTAGGTAGAGGGTACAGGTAAATTGTGGTTGGATATTGGCATCTGTGGTGCGTTGCAGAATGGTGTTGTGAATGGGTGCATTAGTGTTGTGGAAATGGCTGGGCGTGTAGCCTGTTAGTGTGTGTAGTTGGTTGGGCACTCCACCACTGTGAGGATGTCGGCCAGGTGAGGCCGCAGGTGGGCTCTGGGAGCCGGTAGTTGTGAGTGGGTGCCTGAGGATCCCGGGTGTGGATCGGGCAGCCCAGTGCCAGAGAGGGCACCAAGTGGGGAGAGAGCCAGAGGGCCTTCCCCAGGTAGTTAGGTTAGGGTAAGGAGCAGGTAAGCTCGGAGGCAACTGCAGTGGTGGAGGTGTGCAGGTGGGTAGACCCGCTGGGAGAGGTACACGCCACAGCCCAGAAATTGTGCGAGGGCACCGGGAGATGAATCGGGGGAGTGAGACCCCAAATTGAAGAGCACCACAGTTTGGCCAATGGGAATTGGTTTTTAGAACCCATAGTGTAAGAGGGCCAATGGTTTGGCCGGAGAAAGACCCCGGGTAGTGTAAAGTTGTTAAAATCATTTAGGAAATAGTTAGGATTGATGAACCTGTCGCACCATACGCAGCCACTTACCTGTGGTGATGATGATGACTCCACACCTGTGTTTTCTTTGTTTTGTGTTGCAGGAAGTAAGAATTGTTGTGAGGATTTGTGAGACGCATCACGACGTGGATGAGACATTGGGGTGATTCCATCTCTCCCTCCCTAGGAGGGACTGATGATGAATTGGTAATGGCAAATTTTGATGTTCAGTTGGAGATGGCAAATTTTGATGAGAGTTGAAAATGGCAAATTTGATTGGTTAGGAGGGAGAGAAGACGAATTTGGTTTATGGGAGGAACGGGGAAGACAGTAGGGATGTTTGTTGATTTGTAAAGTAGATGTTTATGGGTAGTGTTGTGTTTTGTGGATGCAGTAAGGGGTATGGGAGGGGCCATGTAGGTTACCTGGTGGGGGGGGGGGGCGTACGATAGGAACGTACCTGTCTCACCTGGTTCCCATGTGCCCCCAGTGTGCATTACCTTATATTGCGTGCACTTTTGCGCCCTTACCACCTTACTCACTTGTTTCTTCTTTTGTCTCCCACCTCCGAGGATCTGGCTTTGGGGTAGAGAGAGAGGAGAGAGAGGTGCTGGCTGCGCAGTTGTGGGCCTGCACTTTCGCTGTTTGCTGCCGGGATCGATACACCATATGGACCGCAATGTTTGTGGCCACCCACAATGGACCGCAGTTCGTTTGCGGCCAAGCACCACCCGGGGATGGACCTATGGGTCAACGTGGCACCTATGCCATACAGGTGAACCACTTTTAGTTAACACCAAGTGCACCACAAGAAGAGCAAGAGACACCTGCAGGGTTAGGGGTTGTCAAATTTATTTTTATTCCAATGAACAATGGTGACTGCACCGATTGGTGGTGGGGTGGTGCTTTTGATGCTCGGGAAGGGGTGCTCTGCACGTTATTAAAGGCCGTCGGCCACAGAGCACTCGTGGGTTGGTGTATCGATGCTGGCAAGCGTGCTCTCTCTATGCATAACATCTGCATGTGTTCCTCCAAAAACAGGTCCTGGATCGTAGTGTAAATATCAGCGTAGTCTTGTGTAAATAATGCTCCCTACCGGCTGTATGTTTAGTTTGAGAATTCTTTCCGGATTCGGTTATCCTGTGGGTGTGTTTCTGAGAGGAGAAGGGTGCAACGTCGCAGGGGGACATATTTACTCATTTGTGAATATCTGTAAAACTGTCGCACTCAGGGTAGAGTTAATAGTAGAGGGAACTACATTGCGTGCCACACTAAAGTAGGTAAAAATTTATCGGGTCGGGACGCCCCGAGGGTAGAGAAGGGTGCAATGTTGCGAATATGGAATTTGGCCTCCATATCCGCTTGTAAATATTCCCCTATTTTCTCCAATACTCCCCAACTTTCCCCAATCCCCCATTCCCTAGTCCCATTGCATGTAAATAACAATCAGTAGAGCCGACCTTCCCCTTATTCCCCCATTAAATGTCGTGCCCAGGTCCACCGCACCACACGTAGACAACTTTCGGACATCTTGCTAGTTATTCTTAGTCTATGTCAGTTAAGGCCTCGTTTCCATTAATTATGACTCTTCGTTGCACCAGAATGTGATTATATGGCACCAGTAGTGAGTTTAGGACCTTTCACATACCTCCTTCCATCTTCTTCCCCAACAATTACAACAACAACAGAGGAGATGGCGGCGGAGCGGGGGAGGATGCGTCCTCACACCGGCTCGGTTCGCCGCCATCGACAATGCGCTCCAGACGATGCGCTCCAGACCATGCGCTCCACGGGGTTACCACGAAGGGGCTCCTTGTCAGCTCCTCGTCAAGGGCGGAGCCTGGTAAACCCCCCGCACGCACCCAATGAGAAGCAACGTGCCGATTCCACGAGGCGGAGCTAACGAGCCGAGGGCGTGTCACTCCCCGCCGGATATACGCGGCCACGCGCCGGATGTGACGTCAGATGCGCCCCAGCTGGAGAAAGACGGACCTGCGAGCGCTGAAACAGATGCGCCCCCAGCTTGAGACGAAAGAACGTCACCTCTGAGCGCTGCGACGAGACCTCCCCGCATCTCTGGACCGGACCGGGTCGATCCTGCCCTGAGCCCAGGAGAACCTGGAGCCATCGACAACCGCTTTCCTGCCATCAACCCCCGTGTGAGTCAGCCTTGTCCCGTTTACCTGTCGTCTGTCCGGGGATAATATAAGATTGTGTCTAAGTGCTTGTCTTTCTATGTTGTACCTCTCGTCCCTGTAATCTGACCTTCCGTAACGAATATAATCTCCTCCGGAGGTCTTGAGAACCGTATCCCTGGTGTCGTCATTTTATAACCCAGCCGGGTGTCTTCTTTTCCTTATTGAGCCAGCGTGGCACGGCTTTGTCAACGTTCGAGTACAATCGGGTAATTTGTGCGGACACGACGGCCATTCCGCTCGGCCCACCTTAACATCAAAGTCGTGTCTGTAACAATATATACACTACTTGTTAAAAGTTTTAGAACACCTCAATTTTTCCAGTTTTTATTGAAATTTATGCAGTTTAATGTCCAGTGAATAACCTGAAATGGTACAAAGGTAATCAGTAAACTGCTCGAGGTTAAAAAAACGTTTAGGTTATCAAAAACGGGAAAATAATGTAAAAAAAGGCCTTCTTCAGGGAACAAGTAATGGGTTAACAACTTACAGCTGTTCTGCAGCAATGTAAGTCAATTAAGCCTTGAAAGTTGATGTAAACTATTCCTACAGGTGCCCCAAACTCTGCTGATTACTTGATTACAAACCACCTGTGTGTATAAAAGCAGTAATGGAACAGACTGTTATTACACCCTCTGAAGAATTATTTGGACAATATTGCACTGCATGAAGTAGTATATTGGAAACTGGAGGAAACTCTGACAGGAAGAGGTCTGTCAGACCCAAAGCCACAACAGAATCAGAAGACAAGTTTCTGAGAGTCAACAGCTTGCGTGATAGGCGGCTCACAGGACAACAGCTTCAAGCACAGGTTAACACTGGTCGAAGTAAGCAAGTCTCAGTTTCAACTGTGAAGAGAAGACTTTGAGCTGCAGGTTTGACAGGTTGAGTGGCAGTAAGAAATCCATTGCTGAGATGGCAAAATAAGAAAAAGAGGCTTGCCTGGGCCATGAAGCACCGCCAGTGGACTACTGAAGACTGGAAGAAGGTCTTATGGACCGATGAATCAAAATTTGAAATCTTTGGTTCATCACGCAGGGTTTTTGTACGCCGTCGAGTAGGCGAAAGGATGGTTCCTCAGGGTGTGACACCAACTGTCAAACATGGAGAAGGAAGTGTGATGGTCTGGAGCTCTTTTGCTTGATACAGAGTCGGTGACTTGCACAGAGTGACTGGAACCCTGAACCAAAAGGGCTACCACAGCATTTTGCAGCGCCATGCAATACCCTCTGGTATACACTTAGTTGGTCAGGGGTTCATCCTACAGCAATATAATGACCCTAAACACACCTCCAGGCTATGTCAAAACTACCTTCGAGAAAAAGAACAAGACGGTAGGCTTCAAATCATGGAATGGCCAGCACAGCCTCCAGACTTAAACCCCATCGAGCTGGTTTGGGATCAACTGGACAGAAGGGTGAAAGCAAAGCAACCTACAAGTGCAACACATTTGTGGGAACTTCTGCAACAGTGTTGGGAAGAACTTCCCGAACAATATTTGATTTCCATTGTAGAAAGAATGCCACGAGTGTGTTCGGCGCTTATATCTGCAAAAGGTGGCTACTTTGCTGAGTCAAAAAATTAACTTAAATTTTGTTAAACAAAATGATTCTATGATTTCTTTTTTATCTCCAATTATTTATTTGTTCTATGCTTAATTTCAGAGTACATTGAGACATTAAACTGCTTAAATTTCAATAAAAACTGGAAAGATTGAGGTGTTCTAAAACTTTTGACTGGTGGTGTACATATATATATACAGACTTGGCATTTAATATGGAATTATTTTTTTTTTGTGGGGGTGAACTTACTTTTCAAGATGACTTAGAACAAAAAGTTCATTGGAATTATGTTGAAATTATTCTTGATTTTGTTCATGTGACCTTTAAAAGAAACAAAAACCACATTTGACATTTCGAAACAAATAAATTGATCCTTGAAAGCGATGTAAACTGATATCGAACTCAATTCATGGACAGTACTGCATTAAACTTCTGTACGTTTTCCAGAAGTAGCTCTTTATTTTGCACATTAGCCAAAAAAAAATTCAACAAAAACAAAAGTTAAATTACGACTGGGATTACAGACAGTAAAATTACAGTTCAGTACTTCGTGTAACCCCCAAGAGCATTCAGGAGAGCACGTACACGTTGAGGCATGCTGTTCACGAGATTTGCAAAGGTTTGGACAGGAATCGCTTGCCATGCAGTGACAATAGCCTTCTGCATTTCACGCACAGAGGTCGGCTGCTGGTCCAAGTGGTCGATTTGACGCGTTAACTCTGCCCACAAGTTCTCTATCGGATTCATATCCGGGGACATGGCAGGCCACTCCATATGCTCTACACCACGGTCAGCAAGAAAGTGTTGGATCATGCGAGCATGATGAGGCCGTGCATTGTCATCTTGGAAGACAAAGTTTCCTCAAAAGGCTGCATGAGCAAATGGAAGCAATGTTTCTTCCAGAATGGCCCTGTACTTGAACTGGTTCAGGTTTCCATTCAGAACAACCAGGTCAGTTTTTCCCCCTGCATGAAAAGCAGCCCAAACGGTCACCCCACCACCTCCAGCTTGGACTCTTGGCACTATACAATCTTTGTTGTAGGCTTCATGCACTTGTCTGCACACTCGGACGCTGCCATCTTGACGATAGACCAGAAATCTAGACTCGTCACTGAAGATCACGTGATTCCAGTGTCCTGGCTGCCATTGACGGTGCTCTCTGGCCCACTGCAATCGGCGCTGGCGGTGTTGTCTGGTCAGGCGTGGCTTTCTCAGGGGACGCCTGGCACGATAGCCTGCTTGAACCAGTCGTTGGTTGACTAGCCTTCTGGATACAGGCACATTTGTCAGTTGCTGCCACTCAGCCCTAAGCCGATTAGCTGACTTGGTGCGGCCATTGCGGACTAACCGGTGCAGCTGACGATTATCCCTCCTTGTGGTTCTGCGGGGACGTCCTGGTCTCGGTATTGGAGTAGGGACACCCCTCTGAGCATTTCGTTTCAGGATCTTTGACACCTGACCTTGAGTGATGCCATACTGCCGAGCAAAAGCATGCTCTTTCATGCCGTAATTTCGTAAAGCCACCACTCCATGACAAACAGCATTGTCGAGTTGACGGACCATCTCCAGAGGAAGCGGCAATAACTTTTGGAGACGTGCAGCCGTTGTTTTCCACTAATACAGAACGCAACAACCCTTGTATACCCGACTGTGAAGCCAATCGTCAAATGCACCTGTCCGTACATTTTGCCACGCCACCTGTGATATAATCCTGTTGTTGACTTCTTGCTGCGACAGACAATCAGTGACATGGTTCTTTTAACAAATAAATCACCAAAGTGTAAAAGAAACTCACCAGATTGATATACTGAGTTAAGAAAGTAAACCCAAGTCAAGAAAAAAATATATTCCATATTAAATGCCAAGTCTGTATATATATATATATATATATATATATATATATTATAGGCCTATACATCAACATCAGATTATAAAGTCGCAGATCTATCCATCTGGGTTTTTAGATCATCATGAAAACCTTTTAACCATCTGTACTCCCCAGCTCAAGCTTAAGAGTGCCTATTGGAAATTTAATAATGGTGTACTCGATGATGTCATTTTTAAACAAACTTTCCTGCAATTATGGAATTTCCTGGTTTCTTATAAATATATTTTCCTACCTCGGAGCAATGGTGGTACATCATACTGAAACACAGGGACGTTTTTGGCAGCAGTTAATTTTTTTTTTTTTTTTTTTTTTTTTTTTTTGTATACAAGATCGAGGCTCGTGAAAGAGCGAACATTAATCACACAGAAAGACAAACCGACACATAAAACATATAACATCGGGAGCGGTAGACAAAATGGGGAGAGAGGGGGAAGGACACAAACACAACATTTGAGAGCAGGGACCGAGAGACATGGAGACATCGAGAGATCTGCGAGAGGGCGAGGGCTTTGGGGGGGGGGGGGGGCATGGGAAGGGGGGCGGTGGGAGAGGTATAAAACATGGACACTGCCAGGACTTCCAGGAAAGAAGTTGGAATTTCAAACAAGGTGGATCTGGGGTGAATTAGCGGGGGTAGAAAAGATCAAGGTTTTGGATGGGGGAAGATAAGAGATGGTGGTGAACAGCTGTTTTAAAGACCTGGAGGGAGGAGTGGGATTGAAGGGAGTGAGGGAGTTTGTTCCAGAGGCGGGAGAAAAGAGGAATGAAAGAGTGAAGGTGAGCAGAGAGCCGAGATTTCAGCAGTTTAACCATCAGAGGGTTGCTGGCAGATCTTGTGCGACCTGTAGGAATATTTGGGGGACAGAGCACAGAGAGAGCTGGGGGTGCAAGGCCGGAGAGGAGTCGGTAGAAGACAGAAAGACCACCTACCTGCCTGCGGTGAGTGAGTGAAAGGCCCTCAGAGATAGCTTCATCGCGGGACATTCCAATAATTCTGAAAGCTTTGGTTTCAACAGCGTGAAGCTGAGCTAGGTGTGAGGCAGGAGCACCGGCCCATAGGGGGGAACAGTATTCCATTGAGCTGCGGATGAAAGCCTTGTATGTGGTGAGGAGCTCAGGTGTGCCGAGGAAGGACTTCGCACGACGGATGCCCAGTCGGCGACTGGCTTTGGAGGCCAGCTTGGAAATGTGGTTTTCCCAAGAAAGATCATGGCAGATAGTGAGACCCAAAAGCTTGAGCGACAGAACTTCTTGGAGAGGATTGTTGAGAAAGTAGATGGGAGGGTTGTCCAGTCGATCTTTTCGGAGAGACATCGTAAGAGTGTGAGATTTGTCAGGATTGAAAGACATGTTCCACTTGTTTGACCAGTCTGTGATTTTGTTCAAGTCTTCAGAGAGTGAGGAGGCTGCAGACTGCCGATCTGAGGGAAGAGGCATGGAGCGGCAGAGAGTGGAGTCATCAGCAAAGAGATAGAGAGGATTTTCAAGAGAGTCAGAGAGATCATTGATGAAGACCAGAAAAAGCACGGGGCCCAGAACACTGCCTTGGGGAACTCCAGCCTGAACAGGAAGAGGAGATGAGAGAAACCCATTCAGGGCCACACGTTGACGACGACTAGAGAGGAAGTCCGCCAGCCATGCGTGGAGATTTCCATGGATACCAAAGGAGGAGAGTTTGGTGAGCAGAGCGGGGTGCCAGACCGTGTCGAAGGCACGTGATATGTCGAGGGAAACAGCTCTAATTTCCTGTTTGGCATTGAGGACCTCCATCCATTGTTGAGACAGCAGAAGCAGCATGTCCAGAGTAGAGTGACCTGGTCTGAAACCAAATTGATGATCAGAGATCAAGCCATTGGAGAAGAGGAAAGATTTCATATCCGAAGCAATGATGGATTCCATGACTTTGCTGATAATTGGGAGAAGGCTGATTGGTCTGTAGTTGCTAGGATCTGTTTTTGCACCTTTTTTGTGCAAAGCGGTAATGTTGGCTGATTTCCAAGCAGATGGCAGTTGACCTTGAGCAAAAGAGAGGGTGAAGAGAACAGAGAGAGGGTGAGATAGAGCAGCAGAGCACGATTTTAGGACCCGTGGGCTGATGCCGTCGGGTCCAGTTGCAGAATCAGAGTCGAGGGTTGACAGAAACTTTTCCACCTTGTCAGGAGGAAAGGACACGGAGTCCAGGAGCAGCAGGGTACGACTGGGTATGGTGGGTACAGAGAGGGATGGGTTTGGGACACAAGATTTAGAGGCAAACACAGAGTTGAGGCATTCAGCTTTTTCACGTGTGGAGTCAGCTGTGTAGCCGTTTGAGGTAAGGGAGGGGATGGAGGGGGAACAAACACCAGAAACGGATTTGACCAGACGCCACCAGGATTTGGAAGAGGGAGACAGATAAGAGAGTTCGGTCTTGAGAACGGAGAGATATTGTTTCCTGGCTCTCCTGAGGGTGGACACCACACTTGTTTCGGGCTTTGTGAAAGGAAATGAGATTTCCTTCTGTTGGATTTGCTTTCCAGGAGACGAAGGCAAGTTGTTTCTGGGCAACAGCCTCACCACAAGATTCCGTGTACCATGGACGGGAGGAAGGGTATGACAACTGAAGACGAGATGGGATACATCTGTGCATGAGAGAGAGCAATTTACTTTGGAAGAATTCCCAGGATGAGTTGATGTCAGAGGTGGTAGAGATGGGAGACCAGTCCAGATGATTGATGGCTGCTTGAAGACCGTGCCAGTTGGCCTGAGTGAAATGCCAGACTCGTCGACGCTGAGCAGGCTCCCTGAGGATGGTCAGAGAGATGTCCACTTTAACAAGGACATGATCAGATGATCCGATTGGAGCAGAAGAAGAGCAGCAGACATTTTCAGGGAAGTTAGTCATAACCAAGTCCAGAAGAGAAGATGTTCCGTTGACTGAGATCCGGGTCGGGAAATTGACAGATTGTGTCAGTCCCAGTGAGTCGCAGAAGTCCTTTGCTGAGGAGCCATGGCTGGTGAGAGAGGTACCCACACCCAGCCAACTGGCATGATGACAGTTGAAATCACCACATATGAGGAAGAGAGAGTTGGGATGAGTAGATAGAAGTTGGTCCATATTATCAGACAGCGAGATGTAGATGGAGTCATTACTGTTTGGTGGACGGTACAACACACATATGAACAAGAGGTGGGAGCGAAGGGGAAGCCGTAGCCAGAGGTATTCCTGGGGGTGAGGTGGAGAGAATGCAGTGCAGGGCGAGTGAGGAAGAGAGTTTTTGATAAAGATAGCAACCCCGCCTCCAGGACGAGGCTCAGGTCTATCATACCGGAGGAGGGAGTAGCCCGGGAGAGATACTAAGGAATCAGAGACATCATAAAGGAGGAAAGTTTCTGTTAAGCAGATCACGTCTGGTTTGACAGAAGCAACCTGTATGGAGAGATCAGTTAAGTTTGAACGAAGGCCCCGGATGTTTGAGGTCCATACCGTTAATGAAGAGGAAGGGGGAGCATCAGATACAGAACAGGGGGGAGGAGGGGTAGGGTAAGATGTGGAAGAGGTGGAAGAGGTAAGGAGAGCTGTTGAAGGTGTGTCAGAGATTTCAGAATAGCTCGGAGAAAGGGAAGGATGGGGCAGACAAAAGGTTTGATGGTGATTGGGTGAGGCACAATGAGGTGTTATTTGAGGAGGGGGAAGAGCGAGGGAGAAGGTTGGGGGAGATGGAGGTGAGAGTTGGAAGGGGGAAGAAGCGGGGAGGACGCTTTGAGGAGGGGGAGTGAGAGGGGGGAAATTGAGAAGCAATGAGGGTGGGGAGATTTGAAGGGGAGGGGTGAGGAGGGAGTTTGGGAGGAAAGGGACAAGGGGAGGGATTTGAAAGGGATGGGATATGGGGGAGATTTGGAGGGGAGGGGTGAGGCAGGAGTCTAGGAGGGGAGGGACGAGGGGGCGTCTTGGCGGGGAGGGGTGAGGGGGTAGTTTAGGAGGGAGGGGGCAAGGGGGGAGATTTGAAAGGGATGGGTGATGGGGAAGATTTGGAGGGGAGGGGTGATGGGGAAGATTTGGAGGGGAGGGGTTATGGGGAAGATTTGGAGGGGAGGGGTGAGATTGGATTTTAGAAAGTGTACGATTTATGGGAAACGAACATTTATTGCAAAATGAGTTTCTTGTGACCTTCGAGTTAAAAATACGTTTAAGGACGCTGGATGGAGGATGGAGTGCAGGAGAGTTTAGGGAATGTAGAAAAAAGGCACTATAGGAGATGGATATTTTTTTGGGGATGAATTGATTTGGTGAGCAAGTCGAAAGCAGCCTTTTAAAGAAGAAGAAGAAAAAGGTGTTATAAAATATGACGGAATACATAACTTGCGGGGAAAGTGTAAACATTGAAGGTTAATAACAGTGAAAACTATCTGGGGAAATGGGGGAGAAACACGTGGTCGAAGAACGAACGAACGAATAAGAATGAATAAACGAATGAGAACAGAGAAGGGATTTTTTTTTTTTTTTTTTTTTTTTTTTTGAGTTGAGATTTACACAAGGAAGTAGGCTATGGGTGAAAAGACTGGGAATACAGAGAACGAAAGTTATTGGATCACAAACGACGGACCGCTGAGAGAAAAACAAAGCCTCAAGGTTGTACAGTGTACACTGTACAAGACCTCAAGACACGACACGAATTAACACGATTTTCAATACAGGTATGAAAGATTTGCACTGAAAAATCTTCGTCGGGACACAATATACATACAACACCATAAATAAATAGTTTTAACGAAAATACAAATGGGAACAATCACTTAACTTCGATTTCAAATCGTTCGCGACGCGGCAAAGGCCTTGCTCGCGACACGGCAAACCGACGATCAATTTATGAAGGATAAACACCGAGAAACAACCAAAGTTGCACACAATAACTTCACACACCGAAAGATAAATACAGTTTCAACAAAATACAATTGTGAACAGACTTAACTTCGAAAAACGTGGAGACCGTGTGGAGCTTCGAAAATCCCTGCCACCGTCTCCGAGATCTCGCGAGATCTCTCGCGAGATTTGAAGGGTAGCAGTGTTATGCAGATAGGGCTGCCAGTATGGCCTGGATGTACCCACACTCACCTTTAAGCAGCTGTCTAGCCTGGATTAAAATCCAGACCAGCTATAAATTATCATCCAGGTGCTTCACAGACAGGATGGCGCTAAAGGTAAACCCAAACGCAAAAAAATTTTTTTCTGAAAACCATTGAAAATCATCACGGTCTAATTTGAAGGGTAGCAGAAAAATTTGCCAATCAGGAAGTGTCGAAAATAGCCCTAAAGTGTCGATTTTCGATTTGGCCAGTCACGTCACACCATGAACTCACCTTGATCCAAATGGCAGATTTACGTCGAGCAACAGTGCATGTCGAGCTCGAATTCCGATGCTAATTCCTCCATCATTCGCAACTCTGAAGGTTCTCAGTTTGTTGAAACTGATCAGTGGGATTGTGAAGAAGCTATTGGAGACAAGATTAGTGATAGAAACACTTTCAGAGGAATGGTAGATCCGTATCATTTTGAATCATGTGCGAGCGAATCAGAGGAACGTGGTTTTAGTGAAGAGGAAGATGACCGTGTTTTGTTCGTAGTGAAGATGAAAACGCCGGGCACATGTTCACGACAGATTGGTAAGTTTTGTTTTACGTTCAATTGACAGTTTATCAGGGGTTTTGTATTAATTGATAAATGAGGTATATTACTCCAGAAGAAAATACGATATGGACACGACATGGAACGGATTCAACACTTACACCACCCAGGTACACAGTTGATGGGAGATTGTGGAGGGTGTGGGGTTGTGGAGGGGATTGTGGGGATTTCTAAGATAACTACCATATTTGTCAGTTCTACGGTGTGGCGTACTTTCACAAGATCTCTCACATCTTTCTTTCAGAATAAAAATTAATTTAAAAAATCAAGCTTGTTTGTGTGAGATGGTCGTGGGTATTGTTAGCTTGGGTGATGGCTAATGGGGGATTGTGAGGGGGGCGGTGGATGGTAGCGAGGAGGGGTGTTGGGTGGTTGTGGGTATTGTTAACTGGGGTGACGGTTGAAGGGGGATTGTGGGGGATGGGGTGGTGGTAGAGGGACGGGGGTGTGGGGTGATCGTGGGTATTGTTAGTTTGGGTGATGGCCGATGGGGGATTGTGGCAGAGGGGTGGTAGAGAGGAGGGGTGTTGCATGGTTGTGGGTATTGTTAACTAGAGTGACGGTTGATGGGGGATAGTGGGGAGAGTGTGGTAGAGGGAGGGGGGTGTGGGGTGATCATGGGTATTGTTAGCTAGGGTTTTTGAGCTCTTCAGATGCGTAGGGCTCGGTGGCGGAAATGTTGGCCAACACATCTTGCAAGTTGAGATCGGTCACCAGCAGATAAACATGTCCATATGCTGGTAGCTCAACAGAGATCGTCTTACACATTCGTGCGGCTGTTTCTTCTACTTAATAGTGGGGATGACATCCTCTATCAATCGTGGTGAACAACCCCAAGGTCTCGCCATCTCTGTTGTTTTATAACAGTTCTCTGTAAAATGTTCCGAACACAAAAGTGAACAGTTTGTTGGCCCGATCCACACTCAGTTATGTCGAACAAACCTCGTGCAATATCTGACAACCCTCGGATCTTTTGGCCATTGATGTAGCATGAAACCATCTCGGTTTGTATGACAACAACCACCAAGGATGCATCAACAACAACAACAGGCATTTTAAGGCCATTTTCCCTGCTAGAGCGAGGGTGAGCCTTGTGGGCCCCATGACAATCTTCTCCATTTTGCCCTATTTTCTGCATCTCTCCTTGTTAACCCCCTTGCCCCCATTTCTTCTTCCACCATCTTTAGCCAAGTCTTTCTCGGTCTTCCCCGTCCTCGACTTCCTTCTACATTCATTTCCATGACTCTTCTCAACCAGTCACTTTCATCCTTCCTCAAGACATGACCAAACCATCTCAACCTGTTTCTCTTCACAGCATCCATCACAGGCTCCATTCCCATCATCTTTCACAATTCATCATTTGTCTTCCTCTCTCTCAACGATACTCCGCACATCCACCAAACCATTCGCATTTCCACCCTTTCCCACCTTCGTTGCTGCTCTACGTCCATTACCCATGTCTCGCTCCCATAAATCATAACACTTCTCACACATGCAGCATACACCTTTCCCTTCAGCTTCAACGACAATCCCCTCCTCGTCAGCACGCCACTCAATTCCCGAAACTTCTTCCATGCACATCTCCCTCGAGCAACCGTTTCTGAGTCTGATCCACCTTCTCAATTCAGCATGTCTCCTAGGTAGCAAAATATTTTCACACCTTCCAGCTTCACGCCGTCTCCGAGATCCAACACAACATTTCCTCCATCTGCAACTCCCTCTGTGCACACCTTACACTTGAATGTAGCTGCCACACTGGTTAATGACCCTCTCAGACCACTACATTTTTTATGAACCCACTCAGCGCACATTGTACATTGAATGGAGTTCACTCTGACACCCTTCCTGCACACGGCCACTTCCCAGTTCTTTCCACCTCACCACATGCTTTACCACTTGCCATCACATTCCTTCCACTTGTTCATCTTTTCCTTCAGTCCATCCATACTTTCCGCAATCAACACCAGATCATCTGCATACAACAACTCCCACGGTAAACCCTCCTTTACGTTCTGAGCCAGCACCTCCATCACAGCTACAAATAGGAGTGGACTTAGTACCGACCCCTGATGCACTCCCACCTTCACCTCAAACTCACCACTGTTCCCGTCCTTCGTCCTTACAGCGATGTGCACTCTCTGATCAACCATACTCCACTCCTAACTTCCTCAATGCCCATGTCAATACTTTGCGTGGAACTCTATCGAATGCTTTCTCCAGATCAACAAACTCAAGAAACAACGTCTTCCTCTTCTCCATGTACTTCTCCTGCAACTGCCTCACAATAAAAAGCACGTCTGTCGTTCCTCTTCCTGGCATAAATCCAAACTGCATTTCGTCGATCTTCACTTTCTTCCTTATCCTCCTCTCCAACACCCTTTCCAATACCTTCATTCCATGCTCCAATAACTTTATCGCTCGGTACGAGCCACACTCCAGAGGGTCACCTTTCCCCTTGTATAGAGGGACGAGGGTACTCAGTTCCCAATCCACTGGAATGCGACCTTCTTTCACCACCAGATTACAGATCTCTGCCATTCTCTTCACACCCCAACTTCCCGCTGCTTTCAGCATATCTCCCACAACTCCCGTCGGCCCTCCCGCTTTTCTACTCTTCATTGCTTTTATCGCTTCCTCAACTTCCTTCTCAGTTATCTTCTCTGCCGGTCCTAAAACAGGGTTACTCTCTATGTTGCCATCCCATTCATTCTCTGTATTCAACAGCATTTTCATATACCTTTTCCATCTTCCTTTATTTCCATCTGGGTCCACAACAATTTGTCCGACTTCATCCTTCAAGCAACTCACCCCCATCACATCACATCTCTCTTTCGCTATTTGCTTTGCAATCCTGAATACCGCTCTCTGACCCTCTTTCGAATCCAAGCGTTCTCCGAACATTTTCCGACATGCCTCCTGCGCCTTTGTTACCTCTTTCTTTGCAGCCTTCCTGGCTGCCTTATAACTTTCATGCTCTGCTGTTTCTGCCCCCGTACCCTTCGCCTTCTGCCACTCCTTGAACTTCTTCCTCTTCTTGTCAATCCTCTTTCCAACTTCATCATCCCACCACCATGTTTCCGAGTGCCTCGGTGGTCCTTTTGTCCATTGACACTCCTCACCAACGGCTCCCAACAGACTATCTTTCATTGACATCCAACCACTTTCAAGCTCAACCACATCATCCTCTGCCATACTCAGCCTCTCTTTTAATGCCTCCCTCACTGTCACCTCTTTCAACCTCCACACCTTCATTCTCAGTTGGTACTTCACCTGCCGAGCTCTCCTCGCACCTTTCACCCTTATGTCGCAGACAACCAAGTGGTGCTGTGAAACAGCCTCCTCCCCCGGGATCACCTTTGTGTCCCGGAGGTGCCCTCTATCTCGCATTCGCACCATCAGGTAGTCAATGGTTGTCGTCGACCCACCTGACGTGTATGTAACAAGCTTATTATCCTCTTTCTGGAACTGAGTATTACAAATCAACATACCAGCTCCATCAGCAAACTCCAAAATCCTTTCACCTTCTCCATTCCTCACACCATATCCGTAACCCCCATGAACTCCCTCAAAACCGTCCATACTCCTTCTCACATGTCCATTTAGGTCTCCTCCTACCACAACAACTTCCTCATCTTTCACGTTTTCCATCAGCTTCTCAATTGCACATCAGAACTTGTCCTTCTCTTCATCGCTCCGACCAACCTGCGGAGCATATCGTGAGATGACGTTCACCAAGAGCTTTCCAATCATCATTTTCACCATCATCAACCTATCACTCACTCTAGTCATACTCACCACACTGTCTACAAATTCCTCAGAAAACAGGACACCAACACCATTCACGCCCTCCGGGCACCCTTCCCACACAAACTTGTATTTCTATCCCTGCCTGCCTTTCACCATTCTCACACCACTTCCCTTCCATCTCGTCTCCTGCACACAACATATGTCCACTCTTCTTCTGACCAATACTTCCACCACTTCTCCTGATCTCCCTGTCATTGTCCCTACATTCCATGTCCCAAACCTCAGAAACTGATCTCCACATGGGGCATCAGACGTTTCGTCGTCATAAATGGAGTGATTTCCACCCTTGTTTCGATCGGGTTCCCCACCTTGAGTTTTGACGAGAGGGAGTGAGGTCCCCAACCGGGTACTTCGAGCTGTACCCTGCCCATATGTAGTTGTAATTGTCATGGTTCTCTTTTTGAGGCAATGTTTTTATGGCCGGATGCCCTTCCTGACGCCAACCCTTTTAGTCGCCTCTTACGATACGCAGGGATACAGTGTACCTATTCTAAACCGGGGTACACACCAAGGATGCATCGACCCAGCATATTTGTAGAAATTCTAAAATTATTCACTGTTTTGTGCACTTTGCTCGTGACATACCTTCCACATTTAATTGATAGATGCAGAGAGTTCTCCCTGCACTGCGAGATGATTGGCCCTGGACAGGGTCCCTGTGTCCTTAAAACATTTCCAGTGTATCAACAAATATTTCCAGTGTCCTTAACATTAACCAGGTGCCGTGTTCACCTTATGCCATACAACAGGGATCCTGACAGGGTTGTCCATTGTCTAATCTTTTGTACTCCCTCATTATCGAACTTCTGCTCCAGTTGTTCACATTACTAGTTTTACAGGGTCTATCCTTACAGTACTGCTGAAGAATTCTGCTTAAATGTAATAATAAAATTGATGCCGTCGCTGAAACCCAGATGTAGGAAGCGTATTGTCATGATTGTTTCGGCCAAGTAAACTGGAACAAAAGTGAAACCTTTTGGGTCAGGCCTGGAGCCTCATCACCAATTGTCTTGCATAGGGGAATCAGTTGGCACCAGGATGGTGTTAAACAACTTGGAGTTTCCTTGGAAGATCATACCTTTGAATGGCAAACTTTTGTGGGATTGCCTGGAAAGTAGCCAAAAATTGGGATGCTGGCAAAAACTCCTTTTTAAGCTCTCCCATCGCGGAAGAGCCATTTCTACAACCACCCGAGAACCTTCTGCTGACAATCCAAAAAGGTTTCTGATGTCTTCTGTAATCGGAAGCGCTAGCTATGACCTTCTCTGATTCACCTGCCATTGGCTGGAGGTGGCCACGGCCTTATCGACGTCCGCAGTCGGACAATGTGTTTCAGACTCCGCTCCATCTGCCAATTCGTTCATGGGAATAAAACCTTGTCATGGAAATCCCTGACTCACTGCTTGTTGTAGCTTGCAGGAAGGCTTGGCTACTCCCAGGAACTTTTTTGATAGACCTTCAGCATGTTGATTTATCTCCACTGCCTCCTTTCTACCGGTGTGATGAATGCTTGGCAGGCTTTTTCTCCTCCCAGTGCAATGACAACATATGATGGGAAAATGTTTCTCAATGAACCATTTTTCCCAAACCCTTTGCTGAAAAAGACTATCTTCAAAGGAAAGGAGACTAGTTCAACATTTTATTGATGCTGGATTGCTGTGGGTGAAAGACCTCAGGACAGGGCCTGTAAATGGGTATCTTAGTGCCGCTCGCTCCCTTGGTGAAAGAACTACAACAAAATCTGTTTGAATTATTTTGCTTCTTATTCAAGAAACAATTTATACTTCCTGGAAGATTCAACAAATCACCGGATCTTCAGTTGATGAAATTAGAGGCCCCATCAGATTCCTTTCCGAAGCTCCTCGTGCATTCCTTGTCAGGAGATTATTTACCAGGTCTGAATAACCTTGGCAATAGTACACAATAATAGTTCAGAAAAATAACCTTGACAATCCATAAAATGTTTATTGCTTCCTTTAAAAAAATAATAATAATAAAATTAGTGTAAATCCTGTGTAAAAGTTTTAGATGCGGAGCGCTTGAGGTTCTGATGGAGGTACTTTTCACCCCCCAACTTTACCTGCACAGTCTAATTGGAAAGGTTTTTGATATTCCTTACCTGGGTTTGGATCCTGACCTAGATATAAAATGTCATCCTGGTGTTTCACAGGCAGGGTGATTCGTCCCTCGGATGGATGTTAAACGGGATTCCGGTCTGCCGGCATTTGTTAGTGGACGTTAAAGATCCGACGTCCATCGTGAAGAGTAGATTCCTGTCCTCACCTACAAGGGGAACACTATTTGATTGCTCAGGCAATATTTTCAATTTATAAGTGGGCGAAAGCAAAAATGGAATGTCATGCCCTCTCCAGATAACGTGCTACTTCCCTTCACAACCCTTGGCCTTGCAAGATGAAAACATGAATATCATTTTTATAAAACGATAGGGGATTAAACAGACCATGTGCAAGCTTGGTGATGATTCCTTGAGCATTTCCCCTTAATTCATTGTTTCCTGTCATGATGTGTTGGTTGTTTTAACCTTTGTACTTTTAATCATTATATCCTCGTAATAAAAGGAAGAAACAGTCTCTCTCTGTCTCTGTCTCTCTCTCCCTCTCTCTCTCTCCCTCCTCCTCTCCCTCCCCTTCTCCATTCCTCTCTCTCCCTCTCTCTCTCCCTCTCTCTCTCCATATCTCCTCCTCTCTCTCTCTCTCTCCCTCTCTCTCCCCCTGTCTCTCCCTCTCTCCTCCTCCTCTCTCTCTCCCTCTCTCCCTCTCCCTCCTCTCTCTCTTTCTTCCCTCCCCCCCCCTCTCTCTCTCTCTCACACCCTCTCTCTCTCCCTCTCTCTCCTCGTCTCTCTCTCCCTCTCCCTCCCCTCTCTCTTTCTTCCCCCCCCCTCTCTCTCTCTCTCACCCTCTCCCTCTCTCTCCTCGTCTCTCTCTCCTCGTCTGTCTCTCTCTCTCTCTCTCTCTCTCTCTCTCTCTCTCTCTCTCTCTCTCTCTCTCTCTCTCTCTCTCTCTCTCTCTCTCTCTCTCTCTCCCTCTCCCTCCCCTCTCTCTTTCTTTCTTCCCCCCCCTCCTCTCTCTCTCTCTCTCTCTCTCTCTCTCTCTCTCCCTCCCCCTCTCTCTTCCTCTCTCTCCCTCTCCCTCCCCCTCCCTCTTTCTTCCTCTCTCTCTCTCTCTCCCTCTCTCTCTCCCCCTCTCCCGTGCTCCTATCTCTCTCCCCTCTCCCTCTCCCCTCCCTCCCTCTCTCGTTCTGCACGTTTTTCACAGCATGTGTGCATTGTTTGCTCTAAAGAAGGATTCTTATTCCCACCAGGTGATCCTGATCACCTTGGCACGTTTTTCCCGGCATATCATATCTACACAGACAGGGTGCATTCTTGTCACGTAATCTCAGGAGTTTGTGGCAACAATGATCGTATCTGATCACATTCTTAAAGGCAATTTGACCTCAGTCATCAGTCTGTCTGCAGCTTGCCTGGAGCCTCGGCATTTCCGACACAGGAGTTATACTAACTAGCACCTGTCAGGCCAGCTAAAGGGAGCCGCCAGTAATGGAGTCCCTGTTTCTACCACATTGGAAGCATACGTGCCAGTCGGTGGAAAGTAGCCGGTATAGGCCTGGGTGAGACATTTTTTCACATATCACCTTCTTCTTGGCTTGATTGCACATGAAATAAACCGGAAGCAGACAAAGCTATGTCTGGTTTGAGACTTGAGTTGATGGTTCTGCAGTTTCCAGGAGGCCAACAATGCCAACAACAACAAATTGCCATTTTTCATCCAATTGACTTGAAAATTGAACAGTATTTGTATATTGAGCCACTAAATTCGTAAATAAACTATTTTTGAGCTCAAAAGGTCAAAGGTCAACTGAAGGTCAATCTTCCAAAATCATCAAATTTTCATCTGACAAACCATCAATTTTCATCTGATAGACTTGAAAGTTATACAGCAATTGCACAGTGCCTCACAGAATTGTGGAAAAAACTATGTTAAGGTCAAAGGTCAACTCAAGGTCAAACTTCAAAAATCATCAATTTTCATCTGATAGACTTGAAAGTTATACAGCAATTGCACAGTGCCTCACTGAATTGGGGAAAAAACTATTTTAAGGTCAAAGGTCAACTCAAGGTCAAACTTCAAAAATCATCAATTTAAATCCGATTGACCCGAGCTTTGATTAAGATCATCAATTTTAATCCTAATGAAATGGACAATTTGATGTAACCATGGCAACATTTTTGGGTGGGGGTTGGGGGATTTTCCAAGTATCGTGCTCCGCATGACGTCTTCTTGTTACTTGCAAAATCGAAGATTTTTCAAGTACATTGGTCGGTTGCGTTTGCTATTCTGTCTGTTTGTTTGCTTGTTCGTCACTCGCCTACAGGTCACAATTCTAAACCGATCATCATGAAACGTCACCGAGTTGTAGAAGTCATCACAATTGAGGATCCTATTGATTTCGAGGTCAAAGGTCATCTGGAGGTCAAATATCTAAAATCGCCATTTTTCATCCAATTGACTTGAAAATTGAACAGCATTTGCATATTGGCTCACTGAATTGGGAAACCAACTATTTTTCAGGTCAAAAGGTCAAAGGTCAACTCAAGGTCAAACTTCTAAAATAATCAATTTTCATCTGAAAAATCATCAATTTTAAACCTGTTGATCCGAGCTTTGATTAAGATCGTCCATTTGAATCTTAATGAAATTGACAATTTTATGTATCCATGGCAACTTTTTTAGGGGGCAGGGTTGATTTGGCAAGTATCGTGCTCCGCATGACGTCTTCTTGTTTTTTTATTGATCTATTTTATAATGCACTTGATGGTATAAGGTTAGAGCTTCCATTCTGAGTCTGGTAGGTCAGCAATTAGTTTGTGATGCTGGACAAGACATCTCAAAAACTTTTTTCAAGTATGGTGCAGGAAACAGAATGTGGTACATGGTACATGTTGCTTCCTAGCTTGCCACTCAGCATTTAAAGGATAGAGCATGAATAAAACCCATTGGTTGGCATCTATAGGGAGGAGGGAGTTCCTCCTCAATTGCCCCGCCGAGTGCAGAGATAAAATGGACATCATAAAGATGGAGTCACCGTTACCCAGAATGCCATGGCAAGTTACATCACTTCCTCCAAGCTCAGCGGCTGCATCTTGTCTGAAGTCAAGTCTGTTGTCTCATGCATTTGTCTGCGTACGAGTACATTTTGAATTCTGTCCTCAGCAAGACTTAAACCATTAAAAATGGGAATTCTCGGTAATTTTTGCGGATGCAGCTGTGCATTGCTCATGTGGGTTTCTGATTGGGTGTGTAAAATACATATGAGGCTTCCTGGGTTTTAAGGGGCGTCAGAGGAGTTTGGTTTTAAATGTCACGGTTAAGGTGAGGGTGAGGGTTAAAGTTTGTGTAACCAGCTGGAGGCAGTGGGACATCAATTGTGGTTCGTGGGAGAAAATGAGGTTGAAATTTGCAATCCAGCTGACAGTGGAATGTCCCAGCCATTCTACTCATGTCACTATACATGTCCTGACTCCCAGAGAAAGTATTTGAGAAGCACACCCACTCCTCAAACATGGCCTGGGGAATGCGGCAAAAGGGCTCTTCGGTTCCTAACAATTCCTCTGAATTCCATTTGAGAGTTAATTTCGAGATGGATATTGCAATACAGAATTGCACCGAAACCAAGTGGGCACTCATAGCAACGCAACGGCATCGGGCAACAGCCCGAGCAGACGGCGCAACCTTAGTTGGCGTCACGATGAAAATAGCTTGGGATAGAAATTACTTTGGAAAAAAGAGCTTGAAGGAAGAGTAGGAACACAGAATAAAAATTCTTGCCTTTTCTTGATTTCCTTTTGTGGCTGCCTGACTCACTGCAATGAAATCTGGTTGGCTAGTGTCTATTTAAGGAATGTCATATGTGAAAAGAATAGCTTCCTCTGACCAATGCCCCTCTGGTCTATTTGGGAATTGTGCCAACACGGAGGTGTATATTTGTTGATTGTTGGTTTCTGCTTTGCTAGGCAGAAAACTTCAGGATTTGTCATGAACATGAGCTTCCTTTGCCTGGTCGCTAAATGCCTCTGGAATCATGGAATTGCGTGCCAGGATACTTTTATGCTTCATTATGAACATGCGGTGTGCGCATACAAAAACCGCCAAACCAACGGCTGCTCTGCTGTGGTGAAATCTGCCATCGATATACCAAATGAATGAATCATTAGCCAACGCCACCACCACAATCTGCTCTGGTATCACACCATGAGTACATTCCCTAACGGTCCGACCATCACCGGGTCCGCAGATCGTGCTGCGATGCCTCTGTCTCCCTGCAGGGGACGGCATGGCATCTGGAAGTTGCTGCCACCTGCACAGTGCGACGCCTGTTTCGCTCAACTAGTGAACGCCAAACTGGTGGATGTGAAGACCACCTGATGAGGCTGGTGCAGGGAAAGTGTGTGTGTGTGGAGGGAGGATAGGGGGGAATTCAAAGGAAGTTCCCTGACCGTTTTATGGCTCCAAGGTTCGTTTGTGATTTATTTGGGTCAATAGGAATTTCTTCCCAAACGTAGGATCATGTTTTCTTTTTTTACAGGGACATTTCACATTGTTGTCGGAACTTCCACCGGGGTGGATGTTGGGTTTTAACAAAACGGGCAACTACCCTACCATGGGCAACCTCGTTTCCTTTGTGTGTGTGTGCTTGCAAATAACTTAGCTGTTGGTATGAAGAACAGGTTCGATAAACCCTACCTGGGAGTTCTGGAGCATGCATTTCACCTTGTTGAACTCGACAGCTGGAATCTCATCGACGCGAACAAGAAAATGTGGAGGAAATGTTTCTCAAAAACTACAGCAACAAAGCACATTTAGAATGCTTTATAATAATGGGTTGGGTTGTACCATTTCCCAGGAGTGTTTAAGAAAATGTTTTTGATGTGTTACGGTGAATTTTCCCAACCAAATGTTCACAGGAGTGTGCCAACCACTTTGGGGAAAGTTTAAAAAAAATCTTTATTGGAGCAAGTGAGATCTTCTTCAAAACAAGAGAGGATGTAAAGCTGGCTTTTAGGATGGTCTCTGGCCAGAAACGTCGCTTCGTCTCTTTTCCCAGGGCGGTTAAAATACCTCTCTCAACATATGTTTGGGACAATCTGTCATCCCAATTTTTCTGCCAACGCAGACTAAGTCGATTCCTTACAGAGACTACTTCCTGTTGTGTGATATGTTTCACCTATGTTGTCTTAGCATTGAGAACTAAACACAACATAGTTACTATGAGCACCCATTATATCATGGAACTCTCTCTCTCTGATGGACCATACTCTTCCCAAAGCTCAGTGTCACCAAAGCAGCTTCCTGAGTTTGGGATTACACTGGGTGGTTTGTCAGCAGTCGTTGGGGTAGGAATTTGTAATTTTTGGCTTACCTACTCTTCGTGAAGGACACTGTGGATCCATCCAAAGAACCACCTTTAGAGGCCATTTTTCCCCGCAGAGCAGGGGTTGGTCTTTTTCGGGCACCTTGGTCCCTTTTTTGAAGCAATGTTTTATGGCCGGATGCCCTTCCTGCCGCCAACCCTGTTGGTCGCCTCTTGCGACACACAGGGAATCACCAGTGAACTGGTACTCAATTTGCCGACCTCGGAAGGATGACGGACAGAGTCAACCCCCTTGGTGTTAATTTGGCGATAAACCGGGATTCGAACCCAGGATCATAGGATCCCAAGCTGGCACCCTAACCGCTAAGCAAACACCAGGCTCCATCCAAAGAATGACAGTTTATGGCTGGGTCGGGATTCAAACCCAGGCAAGACGGCTTAGAGGAGAGTGTGCGTACCTCTCGGCCATCCTGCCAGCCCCATGGAACTTTGACTTATGTGGGAATAATGGAGAGTTTAATTGTAATGATCACCTGAAGTCGGGATTTGACAAATGATAAAAGGTAACACTGTATAGTACAAAGTATATTAGAAGAGGAAATATAAAAAGCGAGTCAACCAATTGAATTGCACTATCTACTACTCCACAGATTTTGGAACAAACTGGAAAGAGCAGACCAAATGTCTTAGCTTGGAGTAAATCCACAAGGATACGCAAGGAACTTTAACACAGGAGGAGGCCCAGCAAGTCTGCAATACATCAACACCATGCTAATTCAATCTAACAGTTTATCAACTGAAATTCACTGGGGAAGGGGTCAAGGGGTGCAGGTTGAGGAGTATGGATGAAAACAGTGTAGTGGGGCAAGCGCAGACATCAACAGGATGTTATATGTATCGGGAAGAAGGGGGAGGGAAGTGGGAGTGCGAACACATTTGTAGGGTGACAAATGAAAAAAAAACACACAGACAGCACATTTAACTTTTGGTTGGACCTTCTCACAGATATCACCATTACGACACAGCTATCCAATAACCAATTCATCCTTAACCTACCTGCCATTCCTGCCAATACCCATGTACCTCTTCCTCCCGATCTAGATACCTAACTCAAAATGAAACCTACCTGCTGTTTCTGCTGCCCCTGCTTTTCCACGGTGATCATTCTAAACATCTCTCTGAGTGAAACACCACTGTCTTACTACAGTCCGAACTCTCTTCTTCTTCCTCTCACTATCAAATTCTGCTGAAAAACTCTTCTGCGCTGATTTTGTCTATGGCCTTCATCATCTTAAACATCTCAATCAGATCCCCTCATAATCACCTCCTTTCTCGTGTTTAAAGACCTATGTCCTTCAGCCACTCCTCGTTAGCTGGTCTAGCTAGCCCCAGAATAAATATACATAACTGCCCTACGCTGAACTCTCTTTATCGCAGTTATGTTCTTCCTCATATGTGACCAAAACGCTACACAATATTCTTGATGAGGCCTCACTAAATTGGGTAAATTCAAGTGCAGGGTTAACAACACCTCTTTTGATTTATAATTTTAACCCCTCTGCTCGGAGTCTGGGAGGTTGGGGGTTCAAACCCCCGCCAAGTCATACAACGCGCTATAAAAATGGTACGGTCCACTGCCTTGCTTGGCGCTCATCATTTGAAAGGATACGAGCACCGAGAATCCCCATAGGTCGGCATCTATGGGAAGGAGGAAATTGCTCCTTAGGAAATGCCTGCTGAGTGTGAAGAGAAAGATGGCGCCAGTGTTGTGACGTCACTGGTACCCAGAGTGCACCAGAAGTGGCGGCACTTCCTCCAAGCTCAGTGGCTGTGCTTGTATTGTCTCATGGTCCTGTATTGTGTCTCGTGTGTTTGTCTGTATGTCCATGGGTGTGAGGTGTGTGTGTGTTTTTGCAACCTCATCCGGTCCCTAATTAACATCTCCAACACCTTCCCAACTACTGAAGTCAAACAAATCGGTTTATAGATCCCCAATTCTTCTCTGGATCTTTTCTTAAATAACGGAGTTACATTTGCTACTCCCCAACCCAATCCTCCAGTACCTGTCCTGACTGCAGTGAGATATTAAAGAGATCAGTTAACACCGAGCTTATCCGCACCGCCACCTCCCTCCATACTTTTGGATATATACTACCTGACTCTGGAGCTTTATCTTGTCTCCTAGCTTAACTTCCTCCAATCCTACCTGGAACTCCTCTAAAAGCCCTTCCGCAGGCCCCAAGATAGATTTTCTCAGCTATTGACAATTCCCTTGTTCTTATATAAATGTTGAAGCAAAATAATTATGTTCTCCCTGTGCGATGGGCCCACACTTGTCTTAGCCTATTCGTTACCCCTTATATACTACTTAACGAATGCCTTTCTGTTATCGTTAATATCCTTGGCCATATAATTTTGATATTCACATGCACAGGATGTAAAATCCAAAAAATCATTACTTATTTTATGCATCCCCCCCCCCCCCCCCCCCCCAATGTTGATTGCATATTCAAAGTTTTGTTTTAAAATATCTTAAAACGTTCCCGTAATTGCATTTTTGGTATGTGCCTATTCCTTGTGCCCCTAATTGCTCAGGGGACGGTACCAAAACAATGCTGCTCTTGCACAGCACATTCGTGCCATGTGGTGATCAGAACTATCATTTTGGGGAATTTATGCACAGCTGTTTAGGAGGAGATAGCGTGATGGACAGACAGAGGAACAGACAGACAGACAGACGCAGCCGATGACAATTCTTCTTCTTCTCCTCCTTTTTCCTTCACAAGGGGAGAGGTCCAACGGTACCAAGCTCCTACCGTGCCTTGAGCACAATACTCCTCCGCTTCCTTCTGTCCTCAGCCAACTCTCTGCACTCTGCAATCACCTCCACCTTACCGATATCCCTTTTCACACAATCCTCCCACCTTAGCCGTGGTCTACCTCTTTTCCATCTACCTTGTTATCTCAACCTATCCACTCTATTTGCCAATCTCTCTTCCCCCATCCGCACTGTGTCCAGTCCATCTCAGCTGGCAATTCACCAATCTCTCCATAAAGCTCATCTGCACAACAATCTCTTCTCTCAGTTCATCCATCCTTCTTCTATCCACCCTCTTCACTCTTGCAATCCTCTTGACCCAGTTGTTCTCACAAATCTGCAACCTCTGTTGTCTTTCTGTCAGTGGCATAGTCTCCAGACTGTAAAGGTAGGCCGGCGTTATGTATGACATCAGAACCTTTCCTTTCAATATCCTTGAAATCTGTCTGCCATTACTCCCTCCACCATCATCCACACATTCGTACCCACATGAATCTTCCTCCGCACCTCTGCCTTGACTTACCATCCTCGGTCACTGTTCCACCCAGACACTCAAACCTATTTCTTTGTCTGACCTCCTTCCCCACTAACCTGATTTTAATTAATTTTTTCTTCTGCCCAATCCACATCACCTCAGTCTTCTTCATGCTCATTTTCAGCCCTTGTTTCTCAAATGCCTCCTTCCAATCCCCCAGTACTTCCTGCATCTTCCGCCCACTCTCCAACACAACAACCAGATCGTCCGCATACAATATCCTCCCCAGAATATCTTTCATGTTTACCTTCCTGCTTACCAGCTCCATCACCATGATAAACACTAGTGATCCGAGAGTGCTTCCCTGCCTCAAACTGATGTTCACACTGAACTCCTCCGACATCCCAGAACCAACCAGACTCTTCCCTTCGTTCCCTTGTGCATCCCTTCCACCAACCTAACTTGTGCCTCTGGCACTCCCAGCCATCTCAGTGTCCCCATCACCATCTCTCTCGGGATAGTGTCGTATGCCTTCTCCAGATCCACAAATCCAAATACCATTTCACCTTGCACCTCCAACCTCCTCTCTACCAGATGTCTCAGCGCAAACATCCCATCTGTCATTCTCCTATTCTTTCTAAACCCCTGATACCCTACTCCTATCTCCATCTCCACGCTCTTCATTATCCTCCCACCCAGAACCCTTTCCAGCACCTTCATGACATGACTAAGGAGTGTAATGCCCCTGTACTTCCCAGGATCTTGAACATCCCCCTTTCCATTCCATATCAGCACCAATAACCCTGTCCTCCACCCCTCTGGCATTTACCCATCTCTCATACATACATTCAACAACCTTTTCGTCCACCTGACTCTGACTTTTCCTCCTGCAATCATCATCTCTGCACACACCTCATCAATGCTTAACACTCTTCCCTTTTTCACCATCTTCAATGCCGTCCGCACTTCCTCTTCCGTGATCTCCACCAACTCCACTTTTCCCTCCATATAACTCGGTAGCTTCAGCTCACCATTGCTTCCTTCCCAGTTTAACAGATTCTTGAAATATCATTCCCACACCTTCAATACTGCGCCCCTCCCTGGCACTAACCTCCCGTAACCACCATCCTTAATCGCCCCCCACCCCCTCCCTTCATGTCCTTGCTACCCTCATCCCCGTCACATGCCAATTTACAGATCATCTTCCTCCCACCATCCTCTTCCAACTTGTTGTATACCTCCTCTTCCATATCATTCCTCGTCTTGTCCACAGGTCTGCTTTCTGCTTTCTTCTTCTGCCCAAACAGGTGCAGCAACCTCACATTTGGCTGCCCTCCTCTATCCTTGATCTTCTCTAACCTCTTTCTTTTCATCAACTGCCTTCGCTAATTCCTCCATCCACCATACCTGGTTTCTATCCCTCGACGATGCACCCTTTCCTGACACCCTTCCACACAATACTTCTGCAATTGCCCTAAATGCCTCTTCGTCTCTTCGTACTTCTTACACTCCTTCTCCAAACTTTCCTCTTCTTCGCTAAGTTCCTCATACGCCCTCACCCTCTCCTTGTACTCTACGGCGACATTTCCCCTACACTTCACCCACATAATAACCTTCCAACTTCTGTTCTTAACCTGCCTCCTTTTCTTCATTCTCACCACAAACACCACAGACTTGTGCCGTGTGGTAACATGCTCTCCCGCTACTGTCTTGCAATCCTTAACCATTCACAGCTGTCGCTTCCTTACCGCCACCAAATCCAGTTCTGTTATGTGCTGTCCACTACAATAGGTAACCTTGTGGCTTTCCCGCTTTTGAAAGAATGAACCAGCTATGGGCTTCCCATTTCTCGCCACCAGCTCCACGAGCTCTTGGTCCTCTCTATTCCTCGTTCCCCAACCAAATTTACCAACACATTCCACTTCACCCAGATCCGCTACATGCACGTTAAAGTCCCCTGCAATACAGAGCATCACCTCCATCTCAACCATTCCCATCATCCTCTGAACAGATTCTTCTTCTCTCAACAGTTGCTTCAACTGTATAAAAGATAGATTCTTCATTGTATAGAGTACTGCTCTCACATCTGGGGAGGTTCTATCTCCACATACTCACTGGACAGAATGAAATCCAAAGTAATCCGACTTATTTGACCTCAAAACTCGACCCGCTTGAATTACGCCACAAAGTCGTCTCTCTTTCTCTTCTCTAAGGATATTACTTCCGTTTCTGATCCCAAGAACTTGCTGCTTGTGTACCTCCGCTATTAGTGAGACCACGGAATACTTGACAAGCCACTACATCACATGATTATTGTGTGGCCATTGGCAACTCAAGGGTGGACCGTTATGATGTTTGTTTCTTCCCCTCCACTGCCAAACTCTGGAACTCTTTACCTTCCCATGTATTTCCAAACACTTACACCCTTCCTCTTTTCAAAAAGCAGATTTTTTACTTCCTCAAAAACTCTGACTATTCTCTCTTTCTTCACTTTTCTATCAATGCAGCTCTTTTATGTAAGGCCTGGCCTCGATGAGGACGATATAATCTGTGACTGAAGCCTTCAACATACCTTGCCATAACTATCCGTCTACCTTGTTAGACGCCACCTCTCATTACGTGGCATTACGATTCTGAAAGATTGGAGATTGACACGTTTCGGAAAGGAAAGAGACCTTTCCACTCTGACCACCTGCTTGCTGATCTCTTCTGATACTATTATTCCTACACCATTACTCCTTCCGTCCCCACCCACGTGCAACAGCGTGTATGCTCCTACCAACCTCCTCACCCTGTCCCATTTCCATCTGGTCTCCTGCACACACAACACTTCCAACCTCCTTCTCTGCATCATCTCCACCACCTCGATCACTCTCCCCCCCAACTGATCCCACATTCAAAATACCTAGCGGAAACTCACTTATGAACTGCTGCACACCTGGCAGAGCTAGTACCATCTTGATTTGTTGAGGATACTCATGTCATCAATCAGCAGCACTGCCCTGGCTGACCTGCTGGACCTCCTACCCTAGGGTGTCATCATAATATTGTGTGCACCCATATAAAAATAAATACATACAGTGCCTACAGAAAGTCTACACCCCCTTTCATAATTTACACCTTTTGCTGCCTTATAGCCTGGAATTAAATTGCATTAAATCAGACTTTTTCCACCTTTATTTACACATCGTAACCCACAACTTCCAAGTGAAAAACAAATTCTACAAATTTCAGAAAATTAATTAAAAATACAAAACTAGAATATCTTGGTTGGATAAGTGTCCACCCCCCTGAGTTTATACTTGGTGGAAGCACCTTTGACAGCAATTAGAGCTGTGAGTTTGTTGATATGGGTCTCTACCAAATTTGCACACCTTGATTGGGCAATATTTGCCAATTCTTCTGCACACACTGTTCAACCTCAGTCAAGTTGCATGGGGAGCGTTGATGGATGACAATCTTCAAATCATGCCACAGATTTTCGATTGGATTTAGGTCGGGGCTCTGACTGGGCCACTCAAGGACATTTATCATTTTGTTCCATAGCCACTCCAGTGTAGCTTTGGCTGTGTTCTTCGGGTCGTTGTCATTCTGAAAGGTGAACCTCCGTCACAATTTCAGCTTTCTTGTAGAGGGCAGCAGGTTTTCCTCGAGGAATTTTCTGTATTTTTCTCCATTCATTTTCCCTTTTATCCTGACAAGTGCCCCAGTCCCTGCTGATGACAAACATCCCCATAACATGATGCTGCCACCATCATGCTTTACAGTAGGGATGGTGTTCTTAGGTTGATGTGCCATGTTGGATGTTTTTGCGTCAAATGTAACATTTTGCATTTAGGCTAAAAAATGACATCTTGGTTTCGTCAAACCACAAAACTTTTTGCCACATTGCTTCAGAATCTCTGGAGTGTTTAGTGCATACCTCAAACGAGACTCAAGGTGGGCTTTTTTGAGTAATGGCTTCCTTCTTGCCACCCTACTGTACAGGCCAGACTTGTGGAGTGCTTGAGATATTGTTGTCATATGCACAGAGTGACCAGTCTTTGCCATAGAGGCCTGTAGCTCTTTCAAAGTTGCCATTGGCCTCTTGGTGCCCTCTCTGTTCAGTCTCCTCCTTGCTTGATCATCCAGTTTGGATGGACAACCTGATCTAGGCAGGGTCTTTGTGGTTCCATATGCCTTCCACTTCTTAATGATTGTCTTGACGGTGCTTCAAGAGATATTCAAGGCCTTTGACATATTTTATACCCATCCCTTAATCTGTGCCTTTCAACAACTTTTTCGCAGAGACCTTTTGAAAGCTCCTTGGTGCTCATGGTTGAGTCTTTGCTGTGAAATGCACTGCCCAGCAGAGGAAACCTACAGGAACAGCTGATTTTATGCTGAAATAATCAGAATCACTACAATTTAACACAGCTGGAGGCCAATTAACTTGGTGTGTCATTTTGAAGGTGATTGGTTTCACCTGAGCTAATTTACAATTGCTATTATAAGGCGGGGGGGGGGGGGGGGGAGGGGGTGGACACTTATCCAACCAAGATATGTTAGTTTTGTATTTTTAATTAATTTTCTGAGATTTGTAGAATTTGTTTTTCACTTGGAAGTTATGGGTTACGATTTTTAAATAAAGGTGGGAAAAGTTTGATTTAATTCAATTTAATTCCAGGCTATAAGACAACAAAAGATGAAAATTTCGAAAGGGGGTGTAGACTTTCTATAAGCACTGTATACGTAAATACATATACTGCACAGACATACACGTTGGTAAATTTACATACATGAAGTGAAACATCTGATCTTTTATCACACATAATTATTGTTGTTGCTGTGGTTGTTTGTGTGCTCCTTCCATGTACTTTTATATATTTAACCCGTCCCGTGGGTTTTGCATTCACTTCTGTGTGCCTGTCCGGGCCATAACTTTTGAGCTTTGTTATCAAATTTATAACAAAGCTTTATTATGAGAATATGAAGACAAATTCATAAATTTGGCAAAAGGTCAAAGGTCAGCATCACATAAAATAATTTTTCATCCAATTGACCTGAACTTTTATTTACCCTTTGAGTTTTGTCATAAAATTTTCAACATAGCTTTACTATGAGAATATGGAGAAGACAAATTAATAATTTGGTCAAAAGGTCAAATGTCAGCATCACATAAGATCATCAATATTCATCCAATTGACATGAAATTTTAATAATTTGTATATTAGGTCACTGAATTGGTTCACCAATGAAAAGCTAGAAGCTAAGGAGAGACCGTTTAAAGATGACGTCTGCATACACAGAGGCCATCCTGCCAGCCCAACACACTCCCTGAGGCCTCTCACCATGTTTACCCTTTTGTCCAGAGCCCAGACCCAAGAGTGCATTTGCCTTCTTTGCTTTTTCCCTCACACGTCTGTCCTCACCATACGTCGCACATCATGGCATATTTTGCGTGTAAACACAGGCCGCGCTTAAGGAAACTCGACCACGCGAAAGAGAGAAAAAATTAAGAATTATCCTCGGATGGCCACACTCATTATAAAGAGGGTGGAATTATAGAAAAGTAGAGATTCCAACACTGATCTCTATATACTAAATGGATAGGAGGGGTACCTCATCTTTTGAAGCCATTTGCCCGCCATCTTTGCTCTCCCATGAGTAATGAATGGGAATGTTAGTACCATGAGTTCCCATGAGTTTCAAAGTAAAGAAGGTGAATTCCACTTACCGATGAAACGTGATTCCTCTACTTCTTTCATCACGACCGTCACACATGATGGCATTTCATAAATACTATAGCAATGCTTTTTCAACCTGGGAATGGATCAAAATCAAGTGGGAAAGGAGAAAAATCAAGTGGGAAGGTGGAATATCCGAAGGAAATATGCACCTTGAAGCCATTATTTGTGTTGATGCAAACGGGATTTTTCTGTGTTGTGGGAGAAGTAATATGGCGGATGGAGAAGTAATATGGCGGATGGAGAAGTAATGTGGCAGATGGAGAAGTAATATGGCGGATGGAGCGCTTCCGGTGGTTCCAGTACCACCCGACCAATTAATGGTGGGCACCCTATGCAGTTAGGATAGAGATCAGTGGATTCCAATCCAAGTTGTCGAAAGGAGGAGGGACAAGGAATTGTTGAAGAACTAACTTGTCACATGACCCTCGCCGTCGCTAATTTGGCTGTATGGCGGCAGACATCTGGATCTGATTGACACGTAAGTATGAAGGAACTGCGCTCCAACGCGAGTCGAAAGAATTGACGCGACCAAAGACGGAATTCGTCCGAGTTTCTTTATTGAAACAAAACAGCTCAGGTATTCTGACAAGCCCGTTTATCGGGCAGCAATATATATACACATTTATGTCGGGAAGTTTGCCCGGCAAAAGCTATACCGGGCATGCCCGGGTGTCAAGGGCGAGCCTTGGAAAGGCGAGTCTGGACCTGCCCGGGCGTGTTTGGCTGTGGCCTGGCAAGTCAAGGCTGGGCGTGCCCTGGCGCTCTGGACGAGCCCTGGAAAGGCGATAGCGGGCATGCCCGGACGCTCTGGGTGAGCCCTGGAAAGGCGATAGCGGGCATGCCCGGACGCTCTGGGCGAGCCCTGAAAAGACGAGACCGGGCGTGCCCGGGAGGTTCGGGCGTGCCCGGGAACAGTGAGCCCGGGCATGCCCGGGAGAGGCGCGTCTGGCCGTGTTCTGGCCGGTGCAAGGCGATTGTGTGCATCCAGCGGTAACCGCTACACACGCCCCTCCAGAATCGACCTGCACCGGCAGGGTCAATTTAAGGGGGGTCCGGATGACCCGGCCGAAGCGACCCCTGGAGGGTCGTGGGGAGGGGTCCGACGTGGTGGTGGGTGGTCGAGCGGGGGGAACTGTGGACGGGGGGCGGCCTCGCCGCGGAGGAAGGGCCAACCGTGGTGGTCGGTCGACGTCCATGTGCGCCGGTTTGAGGCGGTCCACAGAAATCCGGTCCGGCCGGCCGCCGAAGTCGACGATGAAAGACTTGTCGCCCCGTCGCAGGACCCGGAAGGGCCCGTCGTACGGCGGCCGGAGTGGCCCCCGGTGCGCGTCACGACGCACAAAGACGTACTCCGCTGTGCGAAGCGCCGGGGGGACGTAGGACTGGGGGCCACCGTGGCGGGACGTCGGCACGGGGGCAAATCGTCGGGCGGCCTCCTGGAGGTCCGAGCTCTGGCGAGCGGCGGACCAGGGACTGGTAGCGTCGGGCACGAATTCGCCCGGGACGCGGAGCGGCTGGCCGTAGACGAGCTCGGCGGCGGACGCCTGGAGGTCTTCCTTGGGGGCCGTGCGAAGGCCCAAAAGGACCCACGGCAGCCGGTCGGCCTAACCGTCGTCCTGAAGGCCGGCCATGAGTGCGGCCTTCATGGAGCGGTGAAACCGCTCGCACAACCCATTGGCTTGGGGGTGGTAGGCCGTGGTGCGGTGCAGCATGACCCCCAACGAACGGGCGACCGCGCCGCAAAGCTCAGACGTGAACTGTGGGCCGCGGTCGGACGAGATGTCCGCTGGTGCGCTGAAGCGCGCGACCCAGGTGGCGATGAACGCCTGCGCCACGTCGGCGGTGGTGGTGGAGGCGAGGGGCATGGCCTCCGGCCACCTGGTGGTCCTGTCCACCATGGTGAGCAGGTGGGTGAACCCCCGCGAGGGGGGCAGGGGACCCACCAGGTCCACGTGGACGTGGTCGAAACGCCATTCAGGCACGGCGAAAGGTGCCAGCGGGGCCTGGGTGTGGCGGTGGACCTTGACCCGCTGGCAGGCCGTGCAGGCGTTGGCCCAGTCGCGGATGTTTCGTCGAAGGCCGTGCCAGACGAAACGCGCCGACACCAGCTTCTGAGAAGCTTTCCGGCCCGGGTGAGAAAGGCCGTGGATGGAGGCGAAGATGCGGCGCTGCCAGGAAACGGGCACGATGGGGCGAGGCTGGCCCTGGGAGACGTCGCAGAGCAGGACGGTGCCCGTGAAGGGAATGTCGGCCAGGCGGAGGCCCGTGTCCGCCGCACGGAGTGCCTGCACCGAGGCGTCGGTGGTGTGGTCGGCCGCCATGAGCGCGAAGTCCACGCCAAGGTGGACCGCATTCGTGCTGGCCCAAGAAAGACAGTCGGCCACGGCGTTGTCTTTGCCGGCGACGTGCCGGATGTCCGTGGTGAACTCCGACACGGCGGAGAGGTGGCGCTGCTGGCGGGCCGACCACGGCTCCGTGACCTTCGCCATTGCGTAGACCAACGGCTTGTGGTCGACGAAAGCCGTGAACGGGCGGCCCTCCAGGAGGTGTCGGAAATGGCGAACGGCCAGGAATAGCCCGAGCAGCTCGCGGTCGAACGTGCTGTAGTTTAACTCATTCGGCCGGAGTTGCCGGCTGAAAAAAGCGAGTGGCTGCCAAACCCCGTCCACCCATTGCTCATGGACGGCGCCCACCGCGTAGTTGGAGGCGTCCGTAGTGAGGGCGATGGGCGCGTTGAGCACCGGGTGAGCCAGCAGCGTTGCGTCGGCGAGGGCCCGTTTGGCGCTGGCGAAGGCCGCGTCCATGGCCGTGGACCAAACAATGTCATGCTTGGCCGGCTTGCCCCGGAGGGCCTCGTAAAGGGGCCGCATGAGCTGAGCAGCGCGGGGCACGAATCAGTGATAAAAATTCACCATGCCGAGGAACTCTTGGAGGGCCTTGATGGAACGGGGACGCGGGAACGTGGTGATGGCCTCGACCTTGGTCGGCAGCGGCACGGCCCCGGTCTTGGTGATGCGGTGGCCCAAAAAGTCAACGGTCGTCGCGCCGAAGTGGCATTTGACCGGGTTGACAATTAAGCCGTGCTCGCTGAGGCGACCGAACAGTGTTCGGAGGTGGAGGAGGTGCTCGGCGCGGGACGTGCTGGCGACGAGGATATCGTCCAGATAGACGAAAAGAAACGGCAGGTCGCGCAGCACGCCGTCCATCAAGCGCTGGAACGCCTGGGCCGCGTTCTTGAGGCCAAATGGCATCCGCAAAAATTCGAACAGGCCGAACGGCGTGATGACGGCCGTCTTCGGGACGTCGGCCGCCCGGACAGGTACCTGGTGGTAGCCCCGTATCAGGTCAATTTTCGAAAAGATGACCCGTCCCGCCAAACGGGCGGAAAAGTCCTGAATATGCGGGATCGGGTACCTGTCGGGGGTGGTAGCGTTGTTGAGATGGCGGTAGTCGCCACACGGGCGCCATCCACCCCACGGCTTTGGCACGATGTGCAGTGGCGAGGCCCAGCCGCTATCGGAGCGCCGCATGATGCCAAGGTGCTACAACGCGTCGAACTCGGCCTTCGCCACGGCGAGCTTGGCCGGGTCGAGGCGGCGGGCCCTGGCGTAGACCGGCGGGCCCATAGTGGGTATGTGGTCCTCGATCCCGTGCCGCACCGCGACGGCCGAAAACGTCGGCCGCGTGAGGGCCGGGAATTCCGCGAGCAGGCGAGCGAACTCGTTCGCTGCCGGGAGGGCGCACGCCAGTTCGGTCGGCGCGGAGCTGCTCATCGTGCACGCCAGGGAGCTGAAGGTCTCGGCGTTGACAAGGCGACGACGTTTGACGTCGACCAGCAGCCCGTGCGCGCAGAGGAAGTCGGCGCCCAGCAAAGCCATGGGGACGCAGGCGGTCACAAAAGTCCATTGAAAAGGCTGGCTGCCGAAGTAGAGGGTGACGACGCGTGGGCCGAAAGTGCGTATGGCCGAGCCATTAGCAGCGACCAAAGAGGGGCCGCAAACGGCGTCCCGCCTGTCCTGCTCGGAGGCGGGTATGTCGCTCAGTTGGGCGCCGGTGTCACACAGGAAATGCCGCCCAGACGCTTTGTCCCGAATAAACAGCAAGTTGCCCGAGTGGCCAGCGCTCATGGCTGGGAATGAACGCCGGCCCGGCCGTTTCCCGACCTGCCGAAAGTGCACGGGGGCCGGCACGTCCGAGCCTTGTGTCCGAACCTGGCGTGGTAATAACACCACGCCCGGTCAGGTGGAGGCCCCGGCCGTCGTGTCGGAAGCGGGCGGTGCGGCGTGGCGGCCGCCAGTTGCACCGGCAGTTCGGCCTCCAACCGCGCAGGGCGCTCGGGTGTCGTGGGCGTCGCCTCGGACGGCGGCGTGCTCCAGGTAACCGCGCCGATGTGCTGGCCCGCCGAGGAGATCTTATCGGCTTCCCTGGCGAGGGCGCGGGAATCCGTGATCAACGTGCCAGCCAGGGCGAGGTGTACCGGGTGAGGCAGCTGGCGAATGAACAGCTCGCGGAACAGAAAATCCGGAGAGTGCTCACCGAGCAACGAGAGCATATAGTCCATGCGCTCGGACGGGCGCGTGTCGCCGAGCTCGGGCAGAGCGAGCAGGCGCCGTGCGCGTGCTGCCGGTGAGAGGGCGAAAGCGTCGAGGAGGAGTGTCTTCAGCGCGTCGTATTTGTCAGCAGTCGGCGGGTGCTCGAGGAGGCTCAAGGCGCGGGCCGCGGTGGCGGAACCGAGCGCCGCCACAACATGGTGGAAGCGGGTGTCGTCCGCGGTGATGCCTCGCAGGGCGAACTGAGAGTCCGCCTGAGCGAACCAAACAGCCGCGTGAGCCTCCCAGAAGGTAGGCAGTTTAAGCGTCACTGCCGTATCCATGTCGGTAGGTCACCAATGAAGGAACTGCGCTCCAACGCGAGTCGAAAGAATTGACGCGACCAAAGACGGAATTCGTCCGAGTTGCTTTATTGAAACAAAACAGCTCAGGTATTCTGACAAGCCCGTTTATCGGGCAGCAATATATATACACATTTATGTCGGGAAGTTTGCCCGGCAAAAGCTATACCGGGCATGCCCGGGTGTCAAGGGCGAGCCTTGGAAAGGCGAGTCTGGACCTGCCCGGGCGTGTTTGGCTGCGGCCTGGCAAGTCGAGGCTGGGCGTGCCCGGGCGCTCTGGACGAGCCCTGGAAAGGCGATAGCGGGCATGCCCGGACGCTCTGGGCGAGCCCTGGAAAGGCGATAGCGGGCATGCCCGGACGCTCTGGGCGAGCCCTGAAAAGGCGATAGCGGGCATGCCCGGACGCTCTGGGCGAGCCCTGGAAAGGCGAGAGCGGGCGTGCCCGGGAGGGTTCGGGCGTGCCCGGGAACAGTGAGTCCGGGCATGCCCGGGAGAGGCGCGTCTGGCCGTGTTCTGGCCGGTGCAAGGCGATTGTGTGCATCCAGCGGTAACCGCTACAAGTACGTCATTACCCAATATCAGTCCAACAATTATAACCCCTCCTTCCCTAATGGGCGATCTCGGTATTACAGAATGCATAACCTCGTCTGTTCGAAAATTCATAAAACAATTAGATAATATCAGAGATTTACACCGCCGGCAGATCCATAATTATTAATACGGATTTATTTACTCTCCGGAGGTGATTCATAATTACAAATATGTTACACCGGATGGAAAGAGTTTGTAAGGAGAATGAGGAATGGAGAAGTGAGGAATAAAAACGTTGAGATGTACAGTCTGCCTGGATGTGGAAGTTTAACTAGGAGGGGGCTACAAGAAGAACATATGTATCCTGGGAAATATAGATGGCGTAAGAGGATGAGAGAGCAAAATGAATAATATTGGAGAATAGGCAGCCGGAAACAGAAAGATCACCGACCTGTTAGCAATGCGAGACCCACAGACCTTGTGCTTTTTTTTTCTTTTTTCTTTTTTTTTGTATACAAGATCGAGGCTCGTGAAAGAGCTAACATTAATCACACAGAAAGACAAACCGACACATAAAACATATAACATGGGGAGCGGTAGACAAGATGGGGCGAGAGGGGGAGGAACACAAACACAACATCTGAGAGCAGGGACATCGAGAGATCTGTGGGAGGGAGAGGGCTTTGGGGGGGGGGGGGGGTGGGAGAGGTATAAAACATATGGACACTGCCGAGACTTCCAGGAAAGAAGTTGGAATTTCAAACAAGGTGGATCTGGGGTGAATTAGTGGGGGTAGAAAAGATCAAGGTTTTGGATGGGGGAAGATAAGAGATGGTGGTGAACAGCTGTTTTAAAGACCTGGAGGGAGGAGTGGGATTGAAGGGAGTGTGGGAGTTTGTTCCAGAGGCGGGAGAAAAGAGGAATGAAAGAGTGAAGGTGAGCAGAGAGCCGAGTTTTCGGCAGTTTAACCATCAGAGGGTTGCTGGCAGATCTTGTGGGACCTGTATGAATATTTGGGGGACAAAACACAGAGAGAGCTGGGGGAGCAAGGCCGGAGAGGAGTCGGTAGAAGACGGAAAGACCACCAACCTGCCTGCGGTGAGTGAGTGAGAGGCCCTTGGAGTTCGCTTCATCACGGGAGATTCCAATGATTCTGAAAGCTTTGGTTTCAACAGCGTGAAGCCGCGCTAGGTGTGAGGCAGGAGCACCGACCCATAGGGGAGAACAGTATTCCATTGAGCTGCGGATGAAAGCCTTGTATGTGGTGAGGAGCTCAGGTGTGCCGAGGAAGGTGTGCTTCGGCCTCATCACAGGAGATTCCAAAAATTTTGAAGGCTTTTGATTCCACGGAATGCAGAAGACAAAGATATGATGCTGGGGTGCCATCCTATAGTGGAGAGCAGTACTCCATTGAACTGGAAGAAGGCAGAAATCCAGGAAAGAAAGCAGCCTACTATGCTACAGAGAGAAAGCTTGGCAAGAGGTGGAGGATGCCAGACTTTGTCGAATGTCGAATAGGATGGGTTGAGTACATGAGATTTGGAGAAAAGGCAGAGTTTAGAAGTTCCGCCTTACTCTCAGGCAGAGTCTGCAGTACTGCCGTTTGACTTGAGGAATGGAATGGAGGGAGAGCAAACATGAGAGACAGACTTCACGAGGCAGTCTATGGCTTATGACTTGTCGGACGGAGACTGGTTGGAGAATTTTAAGATCGTGTCTTCTGGCTCGCCTCAGGATGGACACATACTTGTTGCAAGTCTAATAGAATGAACGAAAGTTATTCTCATTCGGGTTAGCTTTCCATTCTGAGAAAGCAAGTTGCTTTACTGCAACTGCTGCCCGCATAATTAATTGTGCTCGGGCCTAACTAGAGAATGGACAGGAAAGTCACAGCAGGATGGGATAAACCAGTGAAAGTATTCCCACACAGAATCAACATTATGTGCTGTGGAGATGGTGGTCCAATCCTTTAGTGAGAGGGCAGATTGAAATCCCTGCCAGTTGGCCTTTGTGTCGTTGAGGATGCTCCTCCCTTCCAATAGTCAGAGATATATGGGCCTTGACAAGAAAATGATCACAACAGACAATTGGGGCAGAAGAGGAACAACAGAGATTGGATGGAAAGTTAGTCATTACTAGATCCAGGAGGGAGGCCATACCAGCAGGAGAATTCAGGTTGGGAAATTTAGAGATTTGGTCAAAACCACTGAGTCACAGAAGGCCTTTGGTGCAATGCTGTGGCTGGTTATTGCCGAGCCAGTATGTACAAGTTGGGGGGACGTTTACCTTTTACCCCACCCCTCCAACAAGAATTTTCATTGCTATTCCAGTTTTCTTTCATTTCATCCCTTTCTTTCTTTTTCTCTCCTCCCTACCCCCCTTCCATTTTCTTTCCTCTTCCTAATCTTCCCAAGTCTTCAATGCCATCCTCCCTCTGCCCATGAAATCCTTTCACTTTTAAATCTTACCCCAATCTATTTCTTTCTTAGATCTTATTAGCCCCCCCCCCCCCCCCCCCCCACCCCCGTTGGACTTAGTCTAAAATGGGGGCTCGTGGATTTGGTCTTGGCCGTCCATCTGTCCATGCATCCGCAACCATATCTCGGAGATGTATAGACCGGTTTTGTTCGTACTTGGCACAAAGGCAAAACATGACGGCAGACATGAGCACATCATTTTGTTTTGCGATGCGATAAAAGATGGCCGACTGGTGGCCATTTCGGTTGTAAAAAAAACAGATGTTGAACATGTCCTCAACCATTTCTCGGACATGCATTTGCCGATGTTGTTCAAACTAGGTACACAAATAATGAATCATGGCTTACATGTGCTCGTCATTGTTTTGAAGATCATATTTAAGATGGCCGACTGGTGGCCATTTTGTTACTTAAACAAGTCCCCAACCATTTCTTGAACATGCATGGTCCGATTTTGTTCAAACTTGGCACAAGCAGATTACATGATGGCATACATGTGCACCTCACTTTATTTTGCGATTGATCAAAGATGACCGAATGGTAGATTGGCGGCCATTTTAGTTGTAACAAAAACCCGATATTGACCACATCCTCAACCATTTCTCGGAAATGCATTTACCAATCTTGTTCAAATTTGGCACACAGATAATGAATGATGGGTTACATCTGGATGTCATTTGTTTTCGAGATTACATCCAACATGGCCGACTGGCGGCCATTTTGTTACTTAAATGTGTCCCCATCCATTTCTCGGACATGCATGGGCTGCTTTTCTTCAAACTTGGCACAAAGCCAATACATGAGAGTATATATATATGCAGAAGATTTTGTTTTGCCATCAGACGAAAGAAACATGGCCGACTGACAGCCTTTAACTCCATACAACAAAATTACTAAAACCACGGTGGGAGCTATGACATTTTATGTCTTTTTCTTCTTGTTAGCTCACCTGGAATAAAGTTCAGGAGAGCTTATGCGATGGTGCGTCGTCTGTCCGTCAGTCCGTCAGTCTGTCTGTCTGTCTGTCGTGACCGAACTTGGCACAAATGATATTTGTTGTGCTGTGACTAAAGTTTGTTCACGACATAAAAAAAAAAATCAGGGTCTAAGGGGTTTTACTGTGGGTCAAATTGTATCCAGATTTTTGTTTTTGTTTTTGTTTTGTATACAAGATCGAGGCTCGTGAAAGAGCTAACATTAATCACACAAAAAGTCAAACCGACACATAAAACACAAAAAAAAAAGGGGAGCGGCAGACAAGATGGGGAGAGAGGGGGAAGGACACAAACACAACATTTGAGAGCAGGGACATCGGGAGAAATGTGGGAGGGGGAGGGCCTGGGGGGAGGTGGGAGAGGTATAAACCATCTGAACACTACAAGGATTTCCAGGAAAGAAGTTGGAATTTCAAAAAAAATGAAGAAAAAAAAGTGTATCTGAGGTGAATTAGCGGGTGTAGAAAAGATCAAGGTTTTGGATGGGGGAAGATAAGAGATGGTGGTGAACAGCTGTTTTAAAGACCTGGAGGGAGGAGTGGGATTGAAGGGAGTGAGGGAGTTTGTTCCAGAGGCGGGAGAAAAGGGGAATGAAAGAGTGAAGCTGAGCAGAGAGCCTTGATTTTGGCAGTTTAACCATCAGAGGGTTGCTGGCAGATCTTGTGTGACCTGCAGGAATATTTGGGGGACAGAGCACAGAGAGAGCTGGGAGAGCAAGGCCGGAGAGGAGTCGGTAGGAGACAGAAAGACCACCAACCTGCCTGCGGTGAGTGAAATTTTGTTAGGGTTTAACCCCCTAAAATAGGAATTTGCTTTCTTCTCTGAAACTACACACACTATTTTGATGAAACTTCACCACAACCTTCACCACCCATGTTGTACGAAAGTTTGTTCACGGCATTAAAAAAAATCTGCCCCTTTGGGTGTCTACGGGGGGGGGGGGGGGGGTCCCCAAAAATAGTTGTTTGTTTTCTTCTCAGACCCGATGAAACTTCACCACAACCTTCATCACCCATGATGTACCAATGTTTGTTCAAGGCATTGGAAAAATTGGGGTCTGAGGAGGTACAAGGGGTGGGAGGGGCCGTTTGTTTGTTTAAAGTGTTAAGATTATGTTAGTCTGATTCTACATGCTGCCCTGTCTTCTAGCAACCATTGAAATTGGTTTACAATACCCTTAGTCAGTGCAGTATACTGTTTATTCTACCAGGTGAGCACCAGGGTTATTGCCCCTATGTTTTTTTTATTGATTTAGCACCACCAATGCTGCATAAATTACATCAAACAATCAATCATTATTTTTCTATATGTGTATCTATATATATACGAGCAGAAGTACCCGGCATTGCCGGGCGGGGGAGGGGAGGGGGAGGGGAGGGGAACGGGGGGAGGAGCGAGCCCCTTGGCAAAGCGAGCGATATTTTTTTTCATAGCGTCATAGCGTCATAGCGGTCATAGCGTTCATAGCGTCATAGCGTTCATAGCGTCATAGCGATTTTTTTTTTCATCGCGTCATAGCGTCATAACGTTCATAGCGTCATAGCGTCATAGCGTTTCATAGCGTCATAGCGTCATAGCGTTTCATAGCGTCATAGCGTCATAACGTTCATAGCGTCATAGCGTTTCATAGCGATTTTTTTTTCATAGCGTCATAGCGGTCATAGCGTCATAGCGTTCATAGCGTCATAGCGTTTCATAGCGTCATAGCGATTTTTTTTTTCATAGCGTCATAGCGATTTTTTTTTTCATAGCGTCATAGCGGTCATAGCGTCATAGCGTTCATAGCGTCATAGTGTTTCATAGCGTCATAGCGATTTTTTTTTTCATAGCGTCATAGCGTCATATCGTTCATAGCGTCATAGCGTTCATAGCGTTCATAGCGTCATAGCGTCATCACGTGATCGCTCTGAGCGAATCAGCGCCCACCTGCTCTGATTCCGTTGATTCCGTGTGCTGAAATGCGCCGAGGTAAATATGAATAAAAAATATGGATCGTCAAATATTTTGAGTTCGGCCATGTTCGTCCCATGCTCAATGGCCATGTCTATGTCAAATATCAAGCACGTAAGCCTCTCCGTTTAGGAGTCTATCGGTAACATTACACACACACACACACACACACACACACACAAACTGTGTTTTATATATACTAGGGCATGCCCGTACGTGGGTGCAATGCCCGTACGTGGGTACGTGGGTACGTGGGTGCGAGTACGGTGACAATCCCCCCCCCCTCTATTTACATGAAATGGTTTGGTCCATGAAATGGTTTGGTCCATTCGCAAAGCCAAAGCGAACGGCTTGCGAGTACGGTGACAATCCCCCCCCCTCTATTTACATGAAATGGTTTGGTCCAAAGCGAACGGCTTGCGAGTACGGTGACAATCCCCCCCCCCCCCCCCTCTATTTACATGAAATGGTTTGGTCCAAAGCGAACGGCTTGCGGAGTTTGGTAAAGAAATCGCCATAGCTCGGTAACTACTTGTCCGATTAATATGAAACCTTGAAATGGCACATCCTCGGGTCCCCAGCAATATACCTGGCAAGTTTCAAGTATATCGGACCCGTGGTTGTCGAGAAACAGCGGTCACACACAAACACACAAACACACAAACACACAAACACACAAACACACAGACACACAGACACACAGAGATTACTGGAATTATAGATAGATAGATATCTGTGCAGCGTCTGTCCTGTGTTATCCTGTGTTGTCTTGTCTTGTCACTGAACTACTTTCTCAAACTTTTGTGAAATCGTACCAAACTTCTGGTATGCACAAATCTCCTCCGTCGGTATGTCCTAAGGGTATGTTTTTTGAAAAAATTTGCAATTTTTTTTTTTTTTTTTGTAATTTTTTGGGGAAAATTTTTTTTCAACTTAAATTGTTTCTAAAATGTGATATCACGTATATTACAAATACATTTGTGCAAAATAATTGTTTGAATTATGATTGGTTTAAACCATGACACAACGGCAACTCGGGTACAGTCATTTATCTACAGTCATGTGAAAAAGTAAGTACACCCCATGTAAAGTTTTGACTTTTTCAACATATTTCAACATACAGCTATTTGATCTTCATTTCAACAATATTGATAGATAAAGGTGATATAATATAACAAATATCATGAAACATTTACATTTTGTCATCCATTGTATAATTTAAATAAACATAAATTTCGCATGTGGAAAAAGTAAGTACACCCCTACATTTGTCACTACTTCAAATACCTAAAATTAGAATCAGGTGCACCAGCTCAGGTGCAAATGATTAGAACATCGTTAGAGAGGATCTTGGAGGCACCTGTCTTATTTAAACCTCAAACATTTAGTTTGGTTTGCTCTTTGTTGTTGAAGTGTGCAGCGTCACCATGCCTAGATCAAAAGAGCTCTCTGAGGCCTTCAGAAAGAAGGTTATAGATGCCTATGAGTCTGGGAAGGGATTTAAAAAGATCTCCAAACAATTTGAAATCAATCATTCGACTGTCCGGAAGATCATCTACAAGTGGAGAAGATTCCAAACAACTGCCAACTTGTTCAGGCCAGGCCGCCCCAGCAAGTTCAGCCCGAGAGCAGACCGCAAGATGCAGAAAGAAGTCTCTAAGAACCCCCAGAATGTCATCACGGGACCTACAGGTAGCTCTTGCCACTGTTGATGCCAAAGTGCACGAGTCTACCATGAGAAAGAGGCTGCACCAATTTGATCTACATGGGAGGTGTGCCAGGAGGAAACCTTTGCTGTCCAGAAAGAACATCAGGGCAACACTAAAGTTTGCCAATGAACACCTAGGCAAAGACCAGCACTTCCGGAACAATGTGCTCTGGACAGATGAGTCAAAGGTAGAGCTATTTGGCCAGAGTACCAGAAGACATGTTTGGTGAAAACCAAAGACAGCATTTGACCACAAGAACTTAATACCAACTGTAAAGCATGGTGCTGGAAATATTATGGGTTGGGGCAGCTTTGCTGCATCAGGGCCTGGGCAGCTCACCATCATAGAATCCACTATGAATTCTTAATTGTACCAGAGGGTGCTTGAGGATAATGTGAGGCCCTCTGTCGTAAAGTTGAAGCTCAACCGAAGGTGGACCTTGCAACATGACAATCACTCTAGACATACCAGTAAATCCAATAAGGAATGGCTGAAAAGAAAGAAATGGAGGGTTCTGGAATCGCCAAGTCAAAGCCCGGATCTAAATCCCATCGAGATGTTGTGGGGGGATTTGAAACGAGTTGTGCATGCAAGAAACCCCTCAAACATCGCACAGCTGAAAGAATTCTGCATGGAGGAGTGGGCAAAAATTTCTCCCAGTCGATGTCAGAGACTGGTAGACAGTTATAAGAAACGCCTACTTGAGGTTGTTTCTGCGAAAGGGGGCAATACCACCTATTAGAGCCAAGGGTGTACTTACTTTTTCCACATGCGAAATTTGCATTTATGTTTATTTAAATTATACAATGGACTACAAAATGTAAATGTTTCATGATATTTGTGATATTATATCACCTTTATCTATCAATATTGTTGAAATGAAGATCAAATAGCTGTATGTTGAAATATGTTGAAAAAGTCAAAACTTTACATGGGGTGTACTTACTTTTTCATGTTACTGTATATATCTACACATCTGGGCAGTGTCTGTGTTGTCACTTAACGACTCCCTCAAACTTTTGTTTCCGTGGTTGTGAAGTGTTTTTAATAACGTTGTGGTGGTTTTGAATCACGTGGTGGTGAGGTATTTTGAATTATGTGGTGGTGAGGTGTTTTTAAATGACGTGGTGGTGAGGTGTTTTTAAATGACGTGGTGTTGAGGTGTTTTTAAATCACATGGTGGTGAGGTGTTTTGAATAAGTTTGTGAAGAGGTGTTTTGAATTACGTCGTGGTGAGGTCTTTTTAATTACTTGGTGGTGAGGTGTTTTTAAATGACGTGGTGGTGAGATGTTTTGAATAAGTTTGTGAAGAGGTGTTTTTAAATGACGTGGTGGTGAGGTATTTATAATTACGTGGTGGTGACGTGTTTTCAATTATGTGGTGGTGAGGTGTTTTGAATAAGTTTGTGAAGAGGTGTTTTGAATTACGTCGTGGTGAGGTGTTTTTAATCCCTTGTGGTGAGGTGTTTTTAAATGACGTGGTGGTGAGGTGTTTTTAATTTCGTGGCTGTGAGGTGTTTTTATTAACTGTTTTATGGCTGTGAGGTGTTTTCAATTTCGTGGTGGTCAGGTGTTTTGAATGACTTGGTGGTGAGGTGTTTTGAATGACTTGGTGGTGAGGTGTTTTGAATGACTTGATGGTGAGGTGTTTTGAATGACTTGGTGGTGAGGTGTTTTGAATTACTTCGTGGTGAGGTGGTTTGAATTACGTGGAGTTGAGGTGTTTTGAATTACTTGGTGGTGAGGTGTTTTGAATTAGTAGGTGGTGAGGTGTTTTGAATTACTTGGTGGCGAAGTGTTTTGAATTACTTGGTGGTGAGGTGTTTTGAATTACGTGGTGGTGAGGTGTTTTGAATTACTTAGTGGTGAGGTGTTTTGAATTACTTGGTGGTGAGGTGTTTTGAATTACGTGGTGGTGAGGTGTTTGGAATTACTTGGTGGTGAGATGTTTTGAATTACTTGGTGGTGAGGTGTTTTAATTACTTGGTGGTGAGGTGTTTTAAATTACTTGGTGGTGAGGTGTTTTAAATTACTTGGTGGTGAGGTGTTTTAATTACTTGGTGGTGAGGTGTTTTAAATTACTTGGTGGTGAGGTGTTTTAAATTACTTGGTGGTGAGGTGTTTTGAATTACGTGGTGGTGAGGTGTTTTGAATTACTTGGTGGTGAGGTGTTTTGAATTACGTGGTGGTGAGGTGTTTTGAATTACGTGGTGGTGAGGTGTTTTGAATTACTTGGTGGTGAAGTGTTTTGAATTACTTGGTGGTGAGGTGTTTTGAATTACGTGGTGGTGAGGTGTTTTGAATTACGTGGAGTTGAGGTGTTTTGAATTACTTGGTGGTGAGGTGTTTTGAATTACTAGGTGGTGAGGTGTTTTGAATTACTTGGTGGCGAAGTGTTTTGAATTACTTGGTGGTGAGGTGTTTTGAATTACGTGGTGGTGAGGTGTTTTGAATTACTTAGTGGTGAGGTGTTTTGAATTACTTGGTTGTGAGGTGTTTTGAATTACGTGGTGGTGAGGTGTTTGGAATTACGTGGTGGTGAGATGTTTTGAATTACTTGGTGGTGAGGTGTTTTAATTACTTGGTGGTGAGGTGTTTTAATTACTTGGTGGTGAGGTGTTTTAAATTACTTGGTGGTGAGGTGTTTTAAATTACTTGGTGGTGAGGTGTTTTAATTACTTGGTGGTGAGGTGTTTTAAATTACTTGGTGGTGAGGTGTTTTAAATTACTTGGTGGTGAGGTGTTTTGAATTACGTGGTGGTGAGGTGTTTTGAATTACTTGGTGGTGAGGTGTTTTGAATTACGTGGTGGTGAGGTGTTTTGAATTACGTGGTGGTGAGGTGTTTTGAATTACTTGGTGGTGAAGTGTTTTGAATTACTTGGTGGTGAGGTGTTTTGAATTACGTGGTGGTGAGGTGTTTTGAATTACTTGGTGGTGAGGTGTTTTAAATTACTTGGTGGTGAGGTGTTTTGAATTACTTGGTGGTGAGGTGTTTTGAATTACTTGGTGGTGAGGTGTTTTGAATTACGTGGTGGTGAGGTGTTTTAAATTACTTGGTGGTGAGGTGTTTTGAATTACGTGGTGGTGAGGTGTTTTGAATTACTTGGTGGTGAGGTGTTTTGAATTACTTGGTGGTGAGGTGTTTTAAATTACTTGGTGGTGAGGTGTTTTGAATTACTTGGTGGTGAGGTGTTTTGAATTACGTGGTGGTGAGGTGTTTTGAATTATGTGGTGGTGAGGTGTTTTGAATTACGTGGTGGTGAGGTGTTTTGAATTACTTGGTGGTGAGGTGTTTTGAATTTCGTGGTGGTGAGGTGTTTTATTACGTGTTTTATGGCTGTGAGGTGTTTTATTACGTGTTTTATGGCTGTGAGGTGTTTTATTACGTGTTTTATGGCTGTGAGGAGTTTATTTACGTGTTTTATGGCTGTGAGGTGTTTATTTACGTGTTTAATGGCTGTGAGGTGTTTTGAATTACTTGGTGGTGAGGTGTTTTGAATTACTTGGTGGTGAGGTGTTTTGAATTACGTGGTGGTGAGGTGTTTTGAATTACGTGGTGGTGAGGTGTAATCGTCCCAAACTTCCAGTCTGCACCTACCCCTCCCCTAGGTATGTGCTGAGGGGTTCTTTCTTGAAAAAAAAACATTCAACCTCAATCTTCAACCTAAATTGCCTATAAAAATGTAATATCACAAACACAACAAATACATTTGTGCAGAATAATTGTTTGTATTATGATTGGTGGAAATCATGACAACACAGCAACTCAGGTTCAGTCATTATCCTCATTTAAAATAAGCCCGTTCCTCAGCAACGACGCTTGGTGAGGCGAGCGCAGCGAGCCGAGCCAAGCTAGTATATATATATATATATATATATATATATATATATATACATATATATATATATATATATATATATATATATATATATATATATATATATGTATAGTATGTATAGATATACAGTCACGTGAAAAAGTAAGTACACCCCATGTAAAGTTTTGACTTTTTCAGCATATTTCAACATACAGCTATTTGATCTTCATGTCAACAATATTGATAGATAAAGGTGATATAATATAACAAATATCATGAAACATTTACATTTTGTAGTGCGTTGTATAATTTAAATAAACATGAATGCAAATTTCGCATGTGGAAAAAGTAAGTAGACCCCTACATTTATCACTACTTCAAATACCGAAAATTACAATCAGGTGCACCAGTTCAGGTGCAAATGATTAGAACATCATCAGAGAAGATCTTGGAGGAACCTGTCTTATTTAAACCTCAGACATTTAGTTTGGTTTGCTCTTTGTTGTTGAATTGTGCGGCGTCACCATGCCTAGATCAAAAGAGCTCTCTGAGGCCTTCAGAAAGAAGGTTATAGATGCCTACGAGTCTGGGAAGGGATTTAAAAAGATCTCCAAACAATTTGAAATCAATCATTCGACTGTCCGGAAGATCATCGACAAGTGGAGAAGACTCCAAACAACTGCCAACTTGTTCAGGCCAGGCCACCCCAGCAAGTTCAGCCCGAGAGCAGACCGCAAGATGCTGAAAGAAGTCTCGAAGAACCCCAGAATGACATCACGGGACTGACAGGTCGCTCTTGCCACTGTTGATGTCAAAGTGCACGAGTCTACCATTAGAAAGAGGCTGCACAAATTTGATCTACATGGAAGGTGTGCCAGGAGGAAACCTTTGCTGTCCAGAAGGAACATCAGGGCAAGACTAAAGTTTGCCAATGAACACTGAGGCAAAGACCAGCACTTCTGGAACAATGTGCTCTGGACAGATGAGTCAAAGGTAGAGCTATTTGGCCACAGTACTAGAAGACATGTTTGGCGAAAACCAAAGACAGCATTTGACCAAAATAACCTGATACCAACTGTAAAGCATGGTGGTGGAAATATTATGATCTGGGGCAGCTTTGCTGCATCAGGGCCTGGGCAGCTCACCATCATAGAATCCACTATGAATTCTTCATTGTACCAGAGGGTGCTTGTGGATAATGCGAGGCCATCTGTCGGAAAGTTGAAGCTCAACCGAAGGTGTACCTTGCAACATGACAATGACCCTAAACATACCAGTAAATCCACCAAGGAATGGCTGAAAAGAAAGAAATGGAGGGTTCTGGAATGGCCAAGTCAAAGCTGGATCTAAATCCCATCGAGATGTTGTGGGGGGATTTGAAACGAGCTGTGCATGCAAGAAACCCCTCAAACATCGCACAGCTGAAAGAATTCTGCATGGAGGAGTGGGCAAAAATTTCTCCCAGTCGATGTCAGAGACTGGTAGACAGTTATAAGAAACGCTGACTTGAGGTTGTTTCTGCCAAAGGGGGCAATACCACCTATTAGAGCCAAGGGTGTACTTACTTTTTCCACATGCAAAATTTGCATTGATGTTTATTTAAATTATACAATGGACTACGAAATGTAAATGTTTTATGATATTTGTTATATTATATCACCTTTGTCTGTCAATATTGTTGAAATGAAGATCAAATAGCTGTATGTTGAAATATGTTGAAAAAGTCAAAACTTTACATGGGGTGTACTTACTTTTTCACATGACTGTAAATATATATTAGGTTGGAGAACTAAAATTTTATTCTGATAAATATATATATATTGCTACGGTTTTGAGATTTGCACATATTGATCATTGAAGGTTAAAGGGTTGCCCCCCACAGTTAGTCCACGAGCAACACGTAGGTCACCTGTCGTATTAGTTATGTCATAGTATGTGTAAGTATAGGCCATTTCCACTATTTATACCTATGTTGTGTAAAGACATGAGTTTAGGTCCCCTTTCATTTTTGCGTCCACCCTCCAAGTTCCACCTCCATGGGCATAATTGATCCCGCGCCCCATTTGGCTGATCCACTCAGTTTGTTACGCTTTGGCTGCCAGCAGCATTTGTTACGCTTTGGCTGCCAGCAGCATTCGCTGCCCTTTGTTCGCTCACTAGTCGAGTAACACGAGGTAGGCCTAAGAGGGAGGAGCGTGGGGTCGGGGTGTGTCGGCGTCAAGGCAGCGCGTCAGAGGCGATGACGGTAAGGGCCAATAGCCAACCAGGGCTCTAACGGCATTGCATGACAGGGCGTGGTAAGGCGCGTCTGGTAAGTGCGAGAAGGTTTGCAGGGCGTGCCTATAAAAGTCACTGCACAAAGGACTTGAATGGCAGTGGTGAACAGGGCTTATGAGAGAGCAAGAGAGAGAGCAGGAGGGAGAATGAGGAGGACTGATTGGCATGAGAGAACTCGCAAGGGGAGAGCACACGTGAGAGGACTGTGAAGAACGTAATTTGCAGCGCTCGCTTTGGAGGCATTGCACTATATCTCAGTCATACGTACGCGCCAAAGGAAAGGCAGCCAGACGCGCCAGTGGCGAATAGCGCTTACTCAGCCATGCAAGTGAACGCGGTAATAACGCCAGTGATAACCACCAACCGCCAGATCCCAGACCCTACCGTTCGCCCCATATTATCCTGTGTGCGCCAAACGACACACGGAGAGCTCCTGCCCCTCTCCTTACCATCTGCACGGGACGAGCCGGAGACCAGAGGGAGCTGCATGGGAGCCATCCTTGGACGCGGACCATCATCCTGCAGCTGCAAGCCCCGTGTGAGTGTGTCTGTGTGTGAGACGGGCCCGTTTGTCCTGGGGATTAAGTTAAGACTGTTTTTAAGGCTGCACTGTGTCCTCTTCTTCTGAACCATTGTAAATAGTGTAAATAAATCTAGTTATTCCTTTCTTCCCAATTCGATCACCTCTGTGATTTCTCCATTGGCTAAGCGTGGTACGAAGGGGATCGCTAGAACCGGAGTCACCATTTAAACGGCATGGATCGCGAGTACGCACCGCTCGGCGTCTCAGCACGCGTGATTCATGCGGGGCTTATTTCCTTGTTTCAGGGCAGCACGAGTAATTAGGTAATAGTGATTCTAGTCCTAAAACCCTATTTCGCGCTGTCCAGGAAGGACGTCATAGGTTCCGGGTCCCGTCGGCCAGTCAAAGACAAGGGGACTAATCCCCCCTTGGTAACGGGAGAAGGCCAGGGGTGAGATCCACAACAATTGGTGTCAGGAGTGGGATTTGGAACCCTACCAAATTTTTTTGGACAAATTTGGCCAAAATTACAAGCGACCGAAATTTAGTTTTGTTACATCCAAATTAAATTCTTGCCATGGCTAGCCAAGACGGTCGAATGTCGGTGGGGGTAGAGGAGGAGATAGATGAGGAGTTAGAATCGATAACCCAGGACCCCCGGGAAGAATGGGAAGAAGAGGAGAACATTAATGAGGGTACAGCAATAGAGGTAGAAGGGGAAGAAAATGGCGGCGCCTCGCACATGGCCGCGGTAGCCGAGCCCGCGGTGCCAATGGATAAGGACCTATTTATAGCACAAATATGGGCCTATACGGTAAGGTCAGATCATAAAATGGATGCGATGAGTGGGCAAATGGCTAATCAAATGAAACAAATGGGGGGCCAATTGAAGGAAGTGGGGGACAAAACCACCCGGGAAATAAATAAATTGGAAAACAAATTGGACACCCAAAGTGACAAATCCATCTGGGAAATAAAAGGGTTGGAAAACAACATGGGTGACCAAATAAAAATAATGGGGGAGGACATTGAGCGCAGGTCGAGCGGGAAGGTCGCAAAGGTACGCGACGGGGTAACGCGACGTGAGGAACGCGTGGAAAGCGAGCCTGAGCGAGGCGCAGTTAAAATGACTGGGGTAGAAATCGCAACTCAGGTTATGGGAAAGCCGACGGCCACCGAGCTGGAAAATAATATTTTGTGTGTTTGTACCGGTGGTTGTAGACCTTAATAAAGAAAAAGAAATTATAGTGTAAATTGGGGACGAAGAGACGGCAAAAGCAGAAATTAAATCGGAGATGGTGATGGAATATGTGCAAAGTCTGTATTCGCATTGTGATGCCGTGCTGCCTAACCCAAATGAAAGTTTGCAGGTGCGGTTAGCGGAGAAGAGAATCCCGAAGGTGAGTAGGAGCGTGTATGGCGCAAAAATGTTTGGCACGAAAATGTTTGGCGCAAAAAGATTTTTCGCGCGCTTGGGATCGCGACGTCACACGGGCGCTCATGGAAGGTCCGTGGTGCGATGTGTGAAGGTGAATGGTGCGTGTGTACGAACAGCACCGAAGCACGACTGTGTAACGGGAGAGTATGTTACCGAGAGTGAGAGCGAATGCACAACGGAGTGTATGTGGGAAGAGTGTGGAACGGAGTGTGAAACAGAGTGTGAGATGGCCGAAGAGAGTGTGCAGGAGTGCACACCAGAGCGCGTGATTGGGTGTTCAACAGGAGATTGCACACCCGGGGGTAAGTGTGTGTATCCGGAGAGTGCACACCCATGGTTGTTACTGAGGGTGTAACAAGAGAGTGTGCGCGAGGGTGTGCAAGGGCCAAGTGTGTAACGAAGTGTGCAAGTGGTATGAGAGTGCCAGGATGTGCACGAGGGTGTATGATAATGAAGTGTGCGAGCAGCATGAGTGCGCCGAGGTGTGCAGGTGCGAGTGTGGTGTGCAAGAAAGAATGCACACCAGAGGGCACAAGAGGAGAGCATGCTGTAACCGAATGCATGGAGTGTATGGGCGGCGCTGGAGCGCCTCGGTGTGCGAGGGTGGAACGGGTCGCGTGTGGGTGTGAGAATGCGGCTCAAGCATCGACCCAGACCGGGGGGTTAGCGTTTTGGCCGACGTATAGCTGACACGAGCTCTCGGTGCGTGGTGTGCTTTGTGTGCTGCGGGGACCGGCGGGGATCGTTGCCGCGGCAGTCTTGCAAGGAGCGCCATGCACGATTCGTGCCGGGCCCCGCCCTGTAAGGTCGGTGCCGGCCGTGGCGAAAGAGGCATACAGTACGGTTCGAGGGAGGGTAGGAGAGGTCGGAACTTCGCCCCCTGGCGGGCGCGGTGCTCCGACCGGGGGAGGTTGGGCCATCGTGCCGGGGACCGAAAGGCTCCGCGCAGGGAAGGCGCCTGGAACCTTGGCCCGACAAAGCCTCCTCCCCTGAATCGAAAATGCCGGACGGACCCAACCAACAGGAGACCAACCACCCGCATGCATTGCTCGGCTTTTCAAAGCCGAGCTGTGATGACAAAAATGTATTTCCGCACCAAGAGGCTCAAGTGGAGTGGACAGTTAGCCATAGTGTTGGCGAATGGTAGCTTTACCATTCCATGGGGGCACATTAGCGCTAGATTATGGGGATGGCAGTGAAAACTAGCCGAGGGCGGACTAGGATATTGTTAGGGATTTGGAGATGACAATAGGAGACACGAGATTTAAGTAGAGACATTTGTACCGGTAGAGGGGACGTAGTCAGATTAGATGGATGTTAATGACGAGGGAAGTGCTTAGTGTAAGGGAAGACGGGAAAGCACAAGTATTAGAGGGAAGTAGTTAGTTAGATGATGCTGTGTGTTTGTAGCAGCGTGGAGAAATTGTGTGTGAGTATGAGCTTGCGATTGAGGTGCAAATGAAGAATTGAATAGGAACCACCATGTGCATGGGGTTTGAGCAAATGAGGCATTGGTTGGGGATGACCAGAGTTGGTGTATGAGTGGTGTATTGAGGACGAATGGAATTGTGTTGAGTGAATTGACTTGCATGGGGTGCAAATGGGGAACAGGTGCAAGAGAACTTGGTGTGTGGAATAAATGGTGTGGAACGAATGGTGTGCAATGCTTGGTGGGAGTCAATGGTGTGGAATGCATGGTGCGAAGGAGTGAATGCAGGAAAATGGACCCCTTCACGAATACCCTGGGAGGGTAGTTTAAAGTTAGTTAGAGGGTTTAGGTAAATTGTTGGATATTGACATCTGTGGTGCAGGAAGTAGCATGAAGTGCTTGGATGTGTGCATGAGTCTGTGGAATGGCTGGGCGTGTGGGCTTTGTTGGTGCGTATGGTTATTGGGGCACTCCGCCACTGGTAGTCTGTCGGCCAGGTGAGGCCGCAGGTAGGCTCTGGGAGCCAGTTAGAGTCAGAGTAGTGTTCAGTGGGGCCCGAGGATCCAGGAGAAGGACCCGGGTAGCCCAATGCCAGAGAGGGCATCAGAGGGGTGAGAGAGCCAGGAGGGGCCTTCCCCAATTTAGGGTAGTCGCAAGGAGCAAGGTAAGCTCGGGTGGCGGCTTCAGTGGTGGAGGTGCACAGGTAGTTGGACCTGCTAAGGGAGCCACATGACCCAGCCCTGAAATTGTGCAAAGGCACAGTGAGAAAAATTGGGGGGTGAGACCCAAATTCATGGGCACCACAGGGTGGGTCAATGGGAATTGGTTTTTAGAACCACATTGTGTAACGATGGCCAACTGAATTGGCAGGGCAAGGCCCCGGGTAGTGTAACTGAGTTAATGTGATTAGAGTATCGTTAGGATGAGAATCTCTTCGCACCATCCACATCTACTCACCAAGGGAGACGGAACTCCACACCAGGTTTTGCGAACGATTTGGGTGGGTGAGACGCATCACGACAGAAAGTGACATTGTGTGTAATTCCATCTCTTCCTTCTTGGGAGGGATTGGACGACGAATTTGGTATAGAGGGGGATATGGGAGACAAGACGTAGAGACTAATTTGTAAACTGTAAATACAGTGAAGGGCAAGGGCAGTGTACGCTGACATGGGGGGGGGGGGGGGGGATACGGACGGTTAGGGACGAGCTTTCTCTGCTCGCTCTCCCATGCCCCTCATGTTGCATTGCCTTGTATTGTGTGTACCCTTGCGCCCTTTCCTCCGCTAACTGTGCTTTGTCTTCCTCCCCACCCATGGACTCATTTTTTTTTTTGGAGGGGAGTGTGCAGGAACCCTGAACTGTGCTACGGCACGTGGCTACACTTGTGCGGAACTCCTGCTTCCTTTTGCTGCACCAATACACCTTATGGACCACACGTTCTGTGGCCTGGCATCCTTGCTGAGTGGTCATTTGCTGCAAATGTTACCTTGCACCTGTGGACCACTGGTTCTAAGTGGCATCAATGTCACCCAGTCGGACCACCTAAGACTGGCCCTGCTGGCAGATAAAAACGGACACGGTTTGTGCATTTTATTCGCGTGTGTCAGGAAAGAAGACCTTTAAGTTTTTATTATGGCACACCAAAGACGAAGCAGGAAGATGCAAGATGCAGCAGCCAAGCAGCAGCCAAGCAGCAAATGTGACATTTATTTGAAATGGTGATTGTGCATTTTTGTGCATTTTTGTGTATTGGTGTATTGGTGCATTGGTGCATTGCATTGTTGTTTCTCTCCTCCAAATTTCTTTCCACAAAAGAACAGGTCCTATGTTATAGAGATGTAAATAATTAGTTTAGTGTTGTAAATAACATGCTCCCCACCGGCTTTATGTATAGTTTGAGAATTCATTCCGCAATTCGGTTAGCTGTGGGTGTGAGTCTGTTAGTTAGTGCACAACGCAGTAGGTGGGACATATCTAGTGTTGTAAAACTGTCACATACAGGGTGTTAGATTAAATGTAGAGGGAAACCACATCTAAGTGTCACACGTAATTTAAAAACTAGTCCTGAACCTTTCTCAAAACTGGTCGTTCTCACTTGTGTGGGTTCGACTCGGGGACGAATCTGGCGAAGGAGGGGGGCAGTGCTACGGTTTTGAGATTTGCACATATTGATCATTAAAGGTTAAAGGATTGCCCCCCATAGTTAGTCCTCGAGCAACACGTAGGTCACCTGTAGTATTAGTTATGTCATAGTATGTGTAAGTATAGGCCATTTCCACTATTGATACCTGCGTTGTGCAAAGTCACGAGTTTAGGTACCCTTTCATTTTTGCGTTCACCCTCCAAGTTCCACCTCCATGGGCATAATTGATCCCGTGCCCCATTTGGCTGATCCACTCAGTTTGTTACGCTTTGGCTGCCAGCAGCATTTGTTACACTTTGGCTGCCAGCAGCATTCGCTGCCCTTTGTTCGTTCACTAGTCGAGTAACACGAGGTAGGCCTAAGAGGGAGGAGCGCGGGGTCGGGGTGAGGCGGCGTCAAGGCAGCACGTCAGAGGCGATGACGTAAGGGCCACCAGCCAACCAGGGCTCTAACGGAATTGGCGTGACAGGGCGTGGTAAGGCGCGTCTGGTAAGTGCTAGAATGTTCGCGGGCGTGCCGATAAAAGTCACTGCACAAAGGACTTGAACGGCAGTGGTGAACAGGACTTATGAGAGAGCAAGAGAGAGCACGAGGGAGAACGAGGAGGACTGATTGGCATGAGAGAACTCGCAAGGGGAGAGCACACGCGAGAGGACTGTGAAGAACGTAATTCACAGCGCTCGCTTTGGAGGCATTGCACTATATCTCAGTATTACGTACGCGCCGAAGGAAAGGCAGCCAGACGCGCCGGTGGCGAATAGCGCTTACTCAGCCACACGAGTGAACGCGGTAATAACGCCAGTGATAACCGCCAACTGCCAGAGCCCAGACCCTACCGTTCGCCCCGTATTATCTCGTGTGCGCCAAACGACACACGGAGAGCTCCTGCCCCTCTCCTTACCATCTGCATGGGACGAGCCGGAGACCAGAGGGAGCTGCATGGGAGCCATCCTTGGACGCGGACCATCATCCTGCAGCTGCAAGCCCCGTGTGAGTGTGTCTGTGTGTGAGACGGGCCCGTTTGTCCTGGGGATTAAGTTAAGACTGTTTTTAAGGCTGCACTGTGTCCTCTTCTTGTGAACCATTGTAAATAGTGTAAATAAATCTTGTTATTCCTTTCTTCCCAATTCGATCACCTCTGTGATTTCTCCATTGGCTAAGCGTGGTACGAACGGGATCGCTAGAACCGGGGTCACCATATAAACGGCATGGATCACGTGTACGCACCGCTCGGCGTCTCAGCACTCGTGATTCGTGCGGGGCTTATTTCCTCGTTTCAGGGCAGCGCGAGTAATTAGGTAATAGGGATTCTAGTCCTAAAACCCTATTTCGCGCTGTCCGGGAAGGACGTCAAAGGTCCTGGGTCCCATCGGCCAGTCAAAGACAAGGGGACTAATCCCCCCTTGGTAAGGGGAGAAGGCCGGGGGTGAGATCCACAACAATATATATATATATATATATATATATATATATATATATATATATATATATATTGTTACGGACACGGTTTTTGGATGTTATTTTACCGAGCGGTGGTGTATTTAACCGCGTCCGAACAGTTACTCCCCGATTAGAACCCGATTCCAACCGAACGTTGACTAATCGCGCTACAGATATTCAATTGGGAAACCTCTAAAACGACCGAAAGAGAAGAAGAGAGAAGAAAGACAGAGTTTGGAGGAAGAACAGATTTATTATACACACACAAGCAATATTTTAGAGCGACCAATATTATTTACAGCAATAGATGGAAAAGAGCAGTCACACAGTGCATTGTTAACTTATTCTATTTCATTTACTTAATCCCCAAGACAAACGAGTAGGACAGGACGTTCACACTCACACAATGGATATTGCAGGCAGGTAATGGCTCGAGGTTGATTGCTTGAGAGGAAGGCAAGGTCGGAGGCCGCAGCACCCCTCGCGGTTTTGGCGGGAAAACCTCCGTCGCGTATCCGCGGCCGTCACGCGCTGGCTCGGCACACCTGCTCCTCTTCCTGGGGTGGAGCCGTCTCCCTCCGTTCAGCGCGTCTCTCCAACGACAGGGGGGTATTGCAGGCAGGCAGGTAGGTAGGTAGGTAGGGCTTGCGGTGGATTGCGCTCCTCTTCCAGGTCATCCCCCAGCGTATCTCTCAAGGCCTCTCTTTGGTGCAGCCTCGTTGCTCCTCTCCAGCTCATCTCCAGTCATCTCTCATCTGGACTCTTAAAGCAGTCCCCTGCAGTCGCTTTTATCACCTCCGGCGGAATTAAGCCGCCGGCTCCGAGGGCACGCCTACCGGGTCACTCACCGCGGTGTTGATTGGCTGTTAGGGCCGGTTCACTCCTTGCTTCTTATGACGAGGTGGAGACACGCCTTTCTTCCCCAACCTTACCTCGTGGCCAATGGTGGTTTGAAGAAAACCAGCCAAAATGCGGAAGGCAATTGGAAGGGAGGTTTTGGGGAAATTGGAAGGGCCTACGCTTATTTTGTTTGATACAATGCAAAGTCAATCTAGTGGAAAACACATACTTAGCCTACATGGAATAAGGAAATACACTATTTAAAAGATATATCGTGACCTGCGTGTATGTTCTATGAAATTAATTAGGAGGACGGCTGCGACCATTATTTACATTACCAGGATGTTACCATACCAAAACCATACTCTTCACATCCGTTACCCTTCCTCCAAAATTGTTACACTCCTCAAAACCCGTTACACTTCCCAAAACCCGTTACACTTCTCAAAATCGTTACACTGCACCCTCCTTTCTTCAGGCACGTCCTCGGGCCTACTAGACTTAACTGAGTGTGACATGTAGGTGTAATTCCCTCTACAATTAACCTGACCCTGAGTGTGACAATTTTAAAACACAAATAAGTATGTCCCCCTATTGCATTGCATCCTGTCTAACAGACTCAAGCCCACAGCTAACCGAATTACGGAATTATTCTGAAACTATACATTTACGGGGGGGGAGCATTATTTACAATGACGTGATTTCTTATTTACAACGCAACCCAGGACCTGTGTGTTTTTTTCTTTTTCTTTTTAGGGAACAAGAGAAAGAAATTCCTGTTGGGAGGGAGGAGACAGCACGCATTGCATCGATGCACCAGTACCAATACCACCAAAGCACCCAAAAGCACCCAAACACCACAAAGCACCCAAAAACACCATCCGGTGCGGTTACCATGGTTCATAATAAACACAACAAAACAACTGGTGGTGGTCTTCTCCTTCTCTGCTGGGCCGATGTTCTTCCCGACGTCTTCTGGCTTCATGCGGCCTATTTGGACATACTAAAAAAAGCACAACTTGTGTCCATTTTTATTTAGGGCCTCAGGGGCCAACTAAGGGTGGTCCACCTGTCTGGCATAGGTGCCACCTTACCGAGGTCCGCAAGCAAGATTCCCTGGCCACTATGGCCGGTCTCCAACAGAGGTGCTCTGCCCCAGAACCTGGGGTCCATCAAGTGGTACTTGGCCGCCGAACAGCGGTCCATAAAGTGGTACATCAACGCAATGCGTGCTGGTTCTGGGAATCTCGGGCGCACAATGGCCACCTCACGCACGCTCCCCTCGGCACCCAATGGCGCACAGGTCATGTGGGAGACAAAAGAAAGACAATTGAGCGAGGGGTAAGGTCACAAGGGTACACGTCAAACAAGGCAATGCAAGGTGAAATGCGTACGGAGGGCGAAGTGAGAAAGCTCGTCCCTACCGTACGTCACCCCCTTGTCACCTACCCTACCCTTGTTCTCACCCCATATGTACAAAAATCTACACATTTACAAATTCGTCACTACTGTCACGTCTTCCCCATATTTCCCCTATACCAAATTCGTCCCCACAATCCCTTTACTTCAAAATTTGCCATCACCAAATTCATCATCAATCCTCATAAGGAGGCAGAGATGGAACATCAAAGCACAATGTCACACCCACGTCATGATGCGTCTCACAATCCAAACATTTGCATCATAAAAAATAATCAAAACATGGCATGGTGTGGAGTACCTGTCACCTCAGGTGAGTGGATGCAGATGGTGCGAGGAGATCCTTCATCCTAACTATCCTCTAAATGACTTTAACACACTTTACACTACCCGGGGTCTTTCCCTGCCAATCCATTGGCCAACTTACACTATGGGTTCTAATAACCAATTCCCATTGGCCAAACTGTGGTGCTCCTCAATTTGGGGTCTCACTCCCCCGATTCATCTCCCGGTGCTCTAGCACAATTTCTGGGCTGCGACGTGTACCTCTCCCAACAGGTCTACCCACCTGCACACCTCCACCACTGCAGTTGCCACCCGAGCTTACCTAGCTCCTCACCCTAACCTATCTAACTGGGGCAGGCCCCTCCTGGCTCTGTCACCCCACTCGGTGCCCTCTGGCACTGGGCTACCCGGGTCCGTCCTCCGGATCCTCGGGCCCCATCCACAACAACTACTACCGGCTCCCAGAGCCCACCTGCGGCCTCACCTGGCCGACATCCTCACAGTGGTGGAGCGCCCAACCAACTACACACACTAACAGGCTACACGCCCAGCCATTTCCACAACACCAACGCACCCATCCACATACCATTCTGTCACCCGCACCACAGATGCCAATATCCAACTACAATTTACCTGTACCCTTCTACCTAACACTTACACTACCCGCCCCGGGTATCCGTGATGGGGGTCCACTCTTCCCCCATTCACACCTTCGCACCATCCACTCCACTCCACAACCATCCAGTCCAATACTCCAGATATTCCACACTACCATTTATTCCACACAGCCACATACACCTGTCCTTCATTCACCTGTCGTTGCACACCTGTGCAATCATACCTGGTGCCACCTGCACCCTCCTTTCTTCCTGGACCATTTGGTCACACAACACGCAATCACCACTACTCCCTCATACACTGCTCCACACACCTGTTCAGTTGCACACCTGTGCAATCACACCTGTTCCATTCTCCCACACACGGCATCATCTCAGCTAACTCCTCCCCTCTGAAACTTGCGCTTCCCAGTCGTCCCTTTAAACTATTGCGCTCCCACGTCATTATCAACCACACTAACCTACCTGCGTCCCCACTACAGGTATCAGTCACTAACTAACCTTATCGTTACCTAAGGTCATCTTCGCTAGATCCCTATCATTATCCAAGCCCTCCCTGACTCGTTTTCACTGCCATAAACCCCATAATCTATAGCGCATTTGCCCCCACCTGTGAGGGATGGTGGATTTGCCATCCCACCACATCGGGGGTCTCTCACTACCAATTTCGCTCGTCCAAATCCAACAATTCAAAAATTTTCCATTTACTGCCAATTCTATTCACTTTTCTAAATTTCGTTTCAAATCACTACTATCACTATCACCATCACCCGTCTACTTATTACATCCTCTCGGTGCGCCAATTCACATCACCCGTCTACTTATTACATCCTCTCGGTGCGCCAATTCACATCTACAGCCCGGCTTCGTACAGCCGAGCAATGAACGCGGGTCGTTTTTTGCCAGCGGCTGGATACGTCCCGCATTCGGGGCAGGGACGGAGGCTTACCCGGGCCGAGATCCCATGCACCACTTCGGCGTGGAGCCATCCAATGTCCCGATCTCGACCTGCCGGCACGTCTCAATAGAAAGTGGTCGCCATGACGACCCTTCCTATCGAGCTGCCCGCTCCGCCTTGTGGAGCCCGGACGCGGCCGCTCCACGCGAGGCCCAGCGTGGATCGCGCACGGCGGTCCTTTCGAACCCGCCGTGGCTCGGATCTCCGCTGGTTCTCGCGGCACGCGAAGCCCGGCACGCACCGAGGGCCCGATCCGGCTAAAAGTCGACCTAACCTTTAACCCGGTTACCGTCGACGCTTCACCTGCAGGCTTACATGCATACGCTACCTCTTTCTTGCTCATACATGCAGCCGTTCCCATTCTCCTCGTACCTTTTCTTTCACACCTCGGTACACTCACTCCGCTCACCGACTTGGTCACACACCTGACCACCGAACACTTTGGCACACATTCGTTGCTCGCACACCTCACCAATACACCGCTTCGCGCCCCCTCCTCGGTCACCTCCTTTGTGACAATCACAGGTGTGCTCTCACCCGCACACCCAACCACGTGTCTCACTACCAATTCCAGCGTGCATTCCCACTCACGCTCTACCATTCCAGGTGTGCATCCTTCCATCCCAGGTGTACATCCTCGCTCACCTATCACAACCAGCTCACGCTCCGTTTCACTCTCACTACTCTCACCTCCACTCTCAGTCGCGCACTCACCCTTACTCTTGACAGCATGCGCTTTCCCCATGCACCCGTCCGTTACACACCTTTCTCGCGCGTCCTCCCGCGCACACTTTTTCGTTACTTCCTCCGTAACACTCACCACACCGCGCTTCCCTGTGCTCCCTCGCACACGCGCTTTGACCAATTCACTCTTGACGGCACACTCACTCCTCGGCGTGCACTTTTTCCTCACACACCCCATGGTCGGACATTCTCGCACACCCCTTTTTTCGCACACCTGTCCTGTCACACACCTCACCAACGGCCTTTCACGAACACCCGGATCCAAACCAATCCCCAAGCCGACTGAATCTCCCCTCACATCATGTACATTGCCACTCACCTCCGTACCTCGTCGCACCTTCTCTGCCACCTGCAAACTTTTTATTTGGTTAGTGAGCACCGCATCATGATTTGAACACAGACCTTGTACACATTCCATCACCTCCTCCCGGATTTCTCTCTTAGTTTCTGTCCGTCCCTTCTTAATTTCACTCACCTCTTCTCCCACTTCCTCTAATTTTTGTTTAACCTCTTTTATTTCCCGGTGCGTCTCCTCAAGTTCGTCCTCTAAGGCTACCGTGACCGTTTCTACGTGCGTCCTTACCTCCCGGTCCTTCGTCTCCATTACTTCTGTCACCTCTTCCAACCTCTTCGTCAATCCCTCATGTACCATTTGACATTCCTTTTGTGTCGCTATTAATTCATTTTTAATGTCCTTTTGTGTCGCTTTTAAACCCCCGATGATTGCAGTGTTCTTTTCCACTTGGTCCGCTAGTTCTTTTTGTCCCACCGTCAGCTGTTCTACTCCTTTCGTCAGATCTTCTATTCCCCCCTGTAACTTTACCGTATTATTTCTCACCTCTTTCTCGATACGCTTTTCGCCTCGCTTTACCTCCTCGCGTAGCCCCGAGACCTCCTCACTCATCCCTCTTCGTATTTCCTCCATCTGGTTCCCCATCTGTTCGATTTCCCGGGCGGATTGTTCCCCCATTTCCCGCAATTTGTCCTCCATCCTATTTTCTAACCCCATTAACCCATTTTTCACCCCCTCTAACTGATTCTCTTGAGCGGCCATTCTGTTTTCTACCCCCATTAACCCATTTTTCACCCCTTCTATCCCATTGTCTAATCCCTCAAATTTCTTGTCTAACTCCTTAAAATTATTGTCTAACCCCTCAAATTTCTTGTCTAACTCCTTAAAATTATTGTCTAACCCCTCACCGGTACCCCTCGCTTCGTCCCTCATTACCCCCATCATTCTGCTTTCCATTTTCGCACTATCAGCCCTTGCTTCGTCCCTCATTTTGTCCATAAGGGCACCGATTTGTAGCAACAAAAGGTCCGAATCCAACGGCGGCGCTGCTACTGTCGCGGGCGTGGCAAAATTTGGTGCCGCTACACCCACGTGCGCGAGGACGCCATTTTGCACGCCTGCTACTCCCTCAACCGCCTCCTCATTGCTCTCCTCCTCCCTTTCTTCCACATACATTTCCCCTGGTTCCTGGGTTACCCCTAACCCGTCTATCTCCCCCACCGACATCCGATCGCCTTGATTGTCCATGGCGCGATCTCAAAATTCGGGTTTTATAAAACAACACAATTTTGGCAGCTCGTAATTTTGACCAAGATTTTTTTTTTTTTAAATTTGGGCCTAACAAATTTAGTCCCGGGTCCGAATCCGACTCCTCGACACCAATTGTTATGGTACTGACACAATTGGTGTCCAAAATTTGGGCTAAATAAATTTAGTCCCAGGTTCGAATCCCATCTCCTGACTACCAATTGTTACGGACACGGTTTTTGGATGTTATTTTACCGAGCGGTGGTGTATTTAACCGCGTCCGAACAGTTACTCCCCGATTAGAACCCGATTCCAACCGAACGTTGACTAATCGCGCTACAGATATTCAATTGGGAAACCTCTAAAACGACCGAAAGAGAAGAAGAGAGAAGAAAGACAGAGTTTGGAGGAAGAACAGATTTATTATACACACACAAGCAATATTTTAGAGCGACCAATATTATTTACAGCAATAGATGGAAAAGAGCAGTCACACAGTGCATTGTTAACTTATTCTATTTCATTTACTTAATCCCCAAGACAAACGAGTAGGACAGGACGTTCACACTCACACAATGGATATTGCAGGCAGGTAATGGCTCGAGGTTGATTGCTTGAGAGGAAGGCAAGGTCGGAGGCCGCAGCACCCCTCGCGGTTTTGGCGGGAAAACCTCCGTCGCGTATCCGCGGCCGTCACGCGCTGGCTCGGCACACCTGCTCCTCTTCCTGGGGTGGAGCCGTCTCCCTCCGTTCAGCGCGTCTCTCCAACGACAGGGGGGTATTGCAGGCAGGCAGGTAGGTAGGTAGGTAGGGCTTGCGGTGGATTGCGCTCCTCTTCCAGGTCATCCCCCAGCGTATCTCTCAAGGCCTCTCTTTGGTGCAGCCTCGTTGCTCCTCTCCAGCTCATCTCCAGTCATCTCTCATCTGGACTCTTAAAGCAGTCCCCTGCAGTCGCTTTTATCACCTCCGGCGGAATTAAGCCGCCGGCTCCGAGGGCACGCCTACCGGGTCACTCACCGCGGTGTTGATTGGCTGTTAGGGCCGGTTCACTCCTTGCTTCTTATGACGAGGTGGAGACACGCCTTTCTTCCCCAACCTTACCTCGTGGCCAATGGTGGTTTGAAGAAAACCAGCCAAAATGCGGAAGGCAATTGGAAGGGAGGTTTTGGGGAAATTGGAAGGGCCTACGCTTATTTTGTTTGATACAATGCAAAGTCAATCTAGTGGAAAACACATACTTAGCCTACATGGAATAAGGAAATACACTATTTAAAAGATATATCGTGACCTGCGTGTATGTTCTATGAAATTAATTAGGAGGACGGCTGCGACCATTATTTACATTACCAGGATGTTACCATACCAAAACCATACTCTTCACATCCGTTACCCTTCCTCCAAAATTGTTACACTCCTCAAAACCCGTTACACTTCCCAAAACCCGTTACACTTCTCAAAATCGTTACAATATATATATATATATATATATATATATATACTCATTGCCTTTCAATTTGGAGTAAAATCTCAATGTGCTTTCCAAAATAAAGATTTCAGAACAGTAACAGGAATTAAAAACAAATCATTCTAAATGTTAAGGATTTGGGTTTTAGGAGAGTTTTAAAAGCCGTAATTGATGAGGTTTTGTGGATGTTAAAAGTTGAAGGGCTTCATGGTTGAGGAGCAAGTCTGAAGAATGTTCGATCGCCCAAAGTCTCCATCCAAGTGCGAGGAACTACCACATTCCAGTTGTTGGACCACAATGTTCTTCCAGGTGTGTAAAGTGTAGGTTAGAAATGTAGGCAGGAACCAATATTTCCTTGGTTTTAATTATCGGTCATCAGTGACATTTAAAAATCTGTGCGTTCTTGTGGTGAAGTATCATGAGGACTGGAGTGATTAGGAGCTTAAACGCTGAGTCTGGCTGCCATATTCTGAATAACTTGTTGGGGCTTGGGAGATGAAGCAGGCAGCAGCAAACACTGAGTACATATGTCATCATTAGAACTCTCTCTTGATGTCCAAGTATGTAGCCACTAGGAAACACTCCACATGTTACCGAGTAGACTGAAACTCTGACACAGTGTTTGATGTTGAATTTTCCTTCATGTCTGGATTTCCCTTCAGTTACTGTTGTTGCAAATGAAAGAAGGGAAACTAAACTCAAACTTCAGAATACACATGTGAATTATATGTGACATGAATATGCATTTGACAGTCAATCAGGAAACAACTAGAACGGCACTCGGTGGAGCGCATACCTCCGCCAGGCTGAACAGTTTACGCTTTGTATCCCACTGACTGGCCACTGATAAAAAAAAATTCTCAGCTCCAGATTGACATCTTCACCAAAATCTAAGCACTTCTTCCTTGTCACACCCCCAACTTTTCCACCAAATTTCGTCCGAATCCGTCCATAACCTTTTGGGATATCCTGGTTACAAACAGACAGACAAACAGGGGGTGAAAACATAACCTAAATCAAGTAATAATCAAGGCAATAAAATGGTAATAAAATCAAGACATGTCTTTGGTACCTTAGTTTGACTGTGTATTTTAACTAAATTAAATTAGGTAGTAGTAAATTAGTGGTATACGTAATTACAATATAAGAAATAAATATGAGTATAATAAATTAGTAGGAGTAAATTAGTGGTATAATTACGATATAATAAATAAATAGTCGTATAATAAATTAGAAGTAGTAAATTAGTGGTATACGTAATTACAATATAATAAATAAATACTCGTATAATAAATTAGTAGTAGTAAATTAGTGGTATACGTAATTACAACATAATAAATAAATACTAGTATAATAAATTAGTAGTAGTAAATTAGTGGTATACGTAATTACAACATAATAAATAAATACTAGTATAATAAATTAGTAGTAGTAAATTAGTGGTATACGTAATTACAATTTAATAAATAAATACGAGTATAATAAATTAGTAGTAGTAAATTAGTGGTATACGTAATTACAATATAAAAAATAAATACCAGTATAATAAATTAGTAGTAGTAAATTAGTGGTATACGTAATTACAATATAATAAATAAATACTCGTATAATAAATTAGTAGTAGTAAATTAGTGGTATACGTAATTACAATATAATAAATAAATACGAGTGGAATAAATTAGAAAGAGTAAATTAGTGGTATAATTACAATATAATAAATAAATAGTAGTATAATAAATTAGAAGTAGTAAATTAGTGGTATAATTACAATATAATAAATAAATACGAGTATAATAAATTAGTAGTAGTAAATTAGTGGTATAATTACAATATAATAAATAAATACTAGTATAATAAATTAGAAGTAGTAAATTAGTGGTATAATTACAATATAATAAATAAATACTAGTATAATAAATTAGTAGTAGTAAATTAGTGGTATAATTACAATATAATAAATAAATACTCGTATAATAAATTAGTAGCAGTAAATTCGTGGTATAATTACATTATAATAAATAAATAGTAGTATAATAAATTAGTAGCAGTAAATTAGTGGTATAATAACAATATAACAAATAAATATGAGTATAATAAATTAGTAGTAGTAAATTAGTGGTATAATTACAATAAAATAAATAAATAGTAGTATAATAAATTAGTAGTAGTAAATTAGTGGTATAATTACAATATAATAAATAAATAGTAGTATAAGAAATTAGTAGTAGTAAATTAGTGGTATAATTAGGATATAATAATTAAATAGTCGTATAATAAATTAGTAGAAGTAAATTAGTGGTATAATTACAATATAATAAATAAATAGTCATATAATAAATTATTAGTAGTAAATTAGTGGTATAATTACAATATAATAAATAAATAGCAGTACAATAAATTAGTAGTAGTAAATTAGTGGTATAATTACAATGTAATAAATAAATAGCAGTATATTAACCTAGTAGTAGTATATTAGTGGTATAATTACAATATAATCAATAAATGAGGGAGATGATCCCCTGTGAGGGAGATCAGGAGAAGTGGTGGAAGTATTGGTCAGAAGAAGAGTGGATATATGTTGTGTGCAAGAGACGAGATGGAATGGAAGTGGTGTGAGAATGGTGAAGGGTAGGCAGGGACAGAAATACAAGTTTGTGTGGCAAGGGTGCCCGGAGGGCGTGAATGGTGTTGGTGTCTTGTTTTCTGAGGAGTTTGTAGACAGTGTGGTGAGTGTGACTAGAGTGAGTGATAGGTTGATGATGGTGAAAATGATGATTGGAAAGCTCTTGATGAACGTCATCTCGGGATATGCTCCGCAGGTCGGTCGGAGCGATGAAGAGAAGGACAAGTTCTGGTGTGTGATAGAGAAGCTGATGGGAAACGTGAAAGATGAGGAAGTTCTTGTGGTAGGAGGAGACCTAAATGGACATGCGGGAAGGAGTATGGACGGTTTTGAGGTAGTTCATGGGGGTTACGGATATGGTGTGAGAAATGGAGAAGGTGAAAGGATTTTGGAGTTTTCTGATGGAGCTGATTTGTTGAATTGTTATTCTCAGTTCCAGAAAGGGGACAATAAGCTTGTTACATGCACGTCAGGTGGGTCGGCGACAACCATTGACGACCTGATGGTGCGTAGGCGAGATAGGGGGCACCTCCGGGACACAAAGGTGATCCCGGGGGAGGAGGCTGTTTCACAGCACCACTTGGTTGTCTGCGACATAAGGGTGAAAGGTGCGAGGAGAGCTCAGCAGGTGAAGTACCAACCGATTATGAAGGTGTGGAGGTTGAAAGAGGTGACAGTAAGGGAGGCATTAAAAGGAGTGAAATAATATGTGTGGTGATACGCTTGGATTCGGAAGAAGGTCAGAGAGCGGTATTCAGGATTGCAAAGCAGATAGCGATAGAGAGGTGTGATGTGATGGGGATGATGTGGTTGAGCTTGAACGTGGTTAGATGTCAATGAAAGATAGTCTGTTGGGAGCCGTTGGTGAGGTATGTGGATGGACAAAAGGACCACCGAGGCACTCGGAAACATGGTGGTGGGATGATGAAGTTGGAAAGAGGATTGACGAGAAGAGGAAGAAGTTCAAGGAGTGGCAGAAGGCGAAGGGTACGGGAGCAGAAACAGCAGAGCATGAAAGTTATAAGGCAGCCAAGAAAGCTGCAAAGAAAGAGGTAGCAAAGGTGCAGGAGGCATGTTCGAAAATGTTCGGAGAACGCTTGGATTCGGAAGAGGGTCAGAGAGCGGTATTCAGGATTGCAAAGCAGATAGCGAAAGATTGGTGTGATGTGATGGGGGTGAGTTGCTTGAAGGATGAATTGGGACAAATCGTTATGGACCCAGATGGAATTAAAGGAAAATGGAAAAGATATATGGAAATGCTGTTGAATACAGAGAATGAATGGGATGGCAACATAAAGAGTAACCCAGTTTTAGGACCCGCAGAGAAGATAACTGAGAAGGAAGTTTAGGAAGCGATAAAAGCAATGAAGAGTAGAAAAGCGGGAGGGCCGACGGGAGTTGTGTGAGATATGTTGAAGGCAGCAGGAAGTTGGGGTGTGAAGAGAATGACAGAGATCTGTAATCTGGTGGTTAAAGAACGCCGCATTCCAGTGGTTTGTCCACTGAGTACCCTTGTCCCTCTATACAAGGGGAAAGGTGACCGTCTGGAGTGTGGCTCGTACCGAGCGATAAAGTTATTGGAGCATGGAATGAAGGTATTGGAAAGGGTGTTGGAGAGGAGGATAAGGAAGAAGGCGAAGATCGACGAAATGCAGTTTGGATTTATGCCAGGAAGATTAATGACAGATGCGCTCTTTATTGTGAGGCAGTTGCAGGAGAAGAGGAAGAAGTTGTTTCTTGGGTTTGTTGATCTGGAGAAAGCATTCGATAGGGTTCCACGCGAAGTATTGACATGGGCATTGAGGAAGTTAGAAATGGAGAAATGGTTGATCAGAGCAGTGATGGCAATGTACAAAAGAGCGCGCACAGCTGTAAGGACGAAGGACGGGAACAGTGGTGAGTTTGAGGTGAAGGTGGGAGTGCATCAGGGGTCTGTACTAAGTCCCCTACTATTTGTAGCTGTGATGGAGGTGCTGGCTCAGAACGTAAAGGAGGGTTTACAGTGGGAGTTGTTGCATGCAGATGATCTGGTGTTGATTGCAGAAAGTATGGATGGACTGAAGGAAAAGATGAACAAGTGGAAGGAATGTATGGTGACAAAAGGTCTGAAGGTGAATATAGGAAAGACGAAAGTGATGGCAAGTGGGAAAGCATGTGGTGAGGTGGAAAGAACTGGGAAGTGGCCATGTGCTGTGTGCAGGAAGGATGTCGGAGTGAACTCCATTCAACATACAATGTGCACTGAGTGGGTTCATCAAAAATGTTGTGGTCTGAGAGGGTCATTAACCAGTGTGGTAGCTACATTCAAATGTAAGGTGTGCACAGAGGGAGCTGCAGATGGAGGAAATGTTGAGTTGGATCTTGGAGACGGCGTGAAGCTGGAAGATGTGAAAACATTTTGCTACCTCGGAGACATGCTGAATGGAGAAGGTGGATCAGACTCGGCAACGGTTGCTCGACTGAGATGTGCATGGAAGACGTTTCGGGAACTGAGTGGCGTGCTGATGAGGAGGGGAGTGTCGCTGAAGCTGAAGGGAAAAGTGTATGCTGCATGTGTGAGAAGTGTTATGATTTATGGGAGCGAGAAATGGGTCATGAAAGTAGAGCAGCAAGGAAGGCTGGGAAGGGTGGAAATGCGAATGGTTCGGTGGATGTGCGGAGTATCGTTGAGAGAGGAAGACAAATGATGAATTGCGAAAGATGATGGGAATAGAGCCTGTGATTGATGCTGTGAAGAGGAACAGGTTGAGATGGTTTGGTCATGTGTTGAGGAAGGATGAAAGTGACTGGTTGAGAAGAGTGATGGAAATGAATGTAGAAGGAAGTAGAGGACGGGGAAGACTGAGAAAGACTTGGCGAAAGATGGTGGAAGAAGAAATGCGGGCAAGGGGGTTAACAAGGAGAGATGCAGAAAATAGGGCAAAATGGAGAAGATTGTCATGGGGACCGCAGGGCTAACCCCCGCTCTCGCAGGGAAAATGGCCTTAAAATGCATGTTGTTGTTGTTGTTGTATAATCAATAAATAGCAGTATAATAAATTAGTCGTAGTATATTAGTGGTATAATTACAATATAATCAATAAATAGCAGTATAATAAATTAGTAGTAGTATATCAGTGGTATAATTACAATATAATCAATAAATAGTAGTTTAATAAATTAGTAGTAGTATATTAGTGGTATAATTACAATATAATAAATAAATAGTAGTATAATAAATTTGGTAGTAGTAAATTAGTGGTATAATTGAATGAATGAATGAATAAATAGTAGTATAATAAATTAGTAGTCATAAATTAGTGGTATAATTGAATGAATGAATGAATGAATGAACGATCGTTTTAAGGCCATTTTTCCCCGCTAGAGCGGAGGTTACCCTTGCGGGCCCCATGACAATCATGGTTCCCTGTTTGAGGCACTGCTTTTTTCATGGCCGGATGCCCTTCCTGACGCCAACCGTTGGTCATGCTCTTACGATGCGCAGGGATACCGTGTAACTATTCTAAATCGTGGTACACACTGTGATCATTCATCCGAGCAAGCTGGTACTCAATTTGCCGACCTCGGAAGGATGACAGGCTGAGTCAACCCCCCTGGCGTTAATTCAGCGATCGACCGGGATTCGAACCCAGGATCCTAGAATCCCAAGCCGGTACCCTAACCGCTAAGCCAAAATTAGTGGTATAATTACAATATAATAAATAAATAGGAGTACAATAAATTAGGTAGTAGTAAATTAGTGGTATAATTGAATGAATGAATGAATAAGTAGTCATGTAATAAATGAGTAGTAGTAAATTAGTGGTATAATTGCAATACAATAAATAAATAGTTGTATAATAAATTAGTCGTCGTAAATTAGTGGTACAATTCCTATATAATAAATAAATAGTAGTATAATAAATTAGTAGTCGTAAATTAGTGATATAATTACGATATAATAAATAAATAGTGGTATAATAAAATAGTCGTAGTAAATTAGTGGTATAATTTCAATATAATACAATAAATAGTAGTATAATAAATTAGTATTTGTAAATTAGTGGTATAATTACGATATAATAAATAAATAGTAGTATAATAATTTAGGTAGAAGTAAATTGGTGGCATAATTGAATGAATTAATGAATGAATAAATAGTCGTATAATAAATTAGGTAGCAGTAAATTCGTGGTATAATTGAATGAATGAATGAATAAGTAGTAGAAAAAAATTAGTAGTAGTAAATTAGTGGTATAATTGCAATATAATAACTAAATGGTCGAATAATAAATTAGGTAGCAGTAAATTAGTGGTATAATTGAATGAATGAATGAATAAATAGTCGCATAATAAATTTGTAGTGGTAAATTAGTGGTATAATTACAATACAATAAATAAATAGTCGTATAATAAATTAGTCGTCGTAAATTAGTGGTACAATTCCTATATAATAAATAAATAGGAGTATAATAAATTAGTAGTGGTAAATTAGTGGTATAATTACGATATAATAAATAAATAGTGGTATAATAAAATAGTCGTAGTAAATTCGTGGTATAATTACAATATAATAAAATAAATAGTAGTATAATAAATTAGTAGTTCTAAATTAGTGGTATAATTACGATATAATAAATAAATAGTAGTATAATAAATTAGGTAGAAGTAAATTGGTGGCATACTTGAATGAATGAATGAATAAATAGTAGCATAATAAATTTGTAGGGGTAAATTAGTGGTATAATTACAATACAATAAATGAATAGTCTTATAATAAATTAGTCGTCGTAAATTAGTGGTACAATTCCAATATAATAAATAAATAGTAGTTTAATAAATTAGTAGTAGTAAATTAGTGGTATAATTACAATAAAATAAATAAATAGTGGTATAATAAAATAGTAGTCATAAATTAGTCGTATAATTACAATATAATAAATAAATAGTAGTGTCATAAATTATTAGTCGTAAATTAGTGGTATAATTACAATATAACAAATAAATAGTCGTGTAATAAATTAATAGTAATAAATTAGTGGTATAATTACAATATAATAAATAAATAGTAGTATAATAAATTAGGTCGTAGTAAATTAGTGGTATAATTCAATGAATGAATGAATAAGTAGTAGTGTAATTGTTGGAACCCATCTGTGGATCGGTCCCATCGGCCGATGGGTCTGACCCATCTGTGGATGCACGAGAAATGACAATGCAGACCCATCGGCCGATGGGACCGATCCACAGATGGGTTCCAACATAATAAAGTTGTAGTAAATTCGTGGCATAATTACAATATTATAAATAAATAGTAGTATAATAAATTAGTAGTAGTAAATTAGTGGTATAATTGCAATATAATAAATAAATAGTAGTATAATAAATTAGTCGTAGTAAATTCGTGGTATAATTACAATATAATAAATAAATAGTAGTATAATATATTAGTAGTAGTAAATTAGTGGTATAATTACAATATAAGAAATAAATGGTAGTATAATAAATTAGTAGTAGTAAATTATTGGTATAATTACAATATAATAAATAAATAGTAGTATAATAAATTAGTAGTCATAAATTAGTGGCATAATTACGATATCATAAATAAATAGAAGTATAATAAATTAGTAGTTGTAAATTAGTGGTATAATTCAATGAATGAATGAATAAGTAGTTGTATAATAAATTAGTCGTAGTAAATTAGTGGTATAATTACAATATAATAAATAAATGGTAGTATAATAAATTAGTAGTCGTAAATTATTATTGGTATAATTGCAATATAATAAATAAATAGTAGTATAATAAATTAGTAGTAGTAAATTAGTGGCATAATTACAATATAAGAAATAAATGGTAGTATAATAAATTAGTAGTCGTAAATTATTGGTATAATTACAATATAATAAATAAATAGTAGTATAATAAATTAGTAGTAGTAAATTAGTGGTATAATTACGATATAATAAATAAATAGTGGTATAATAAATTAGGTAGTCGTAAATTAGTGCCATAATTGAATGAATGAATGAATAAATAGTGGTGTAATAAATTAGGTAGCAGTAAATTAGTGGTTTAATTGAATGAATGAATGAATAAATAGTAGCATAATAAATTTGTAGTGGTAAATTAGTGGTATAATTACAATACAATAAATAAATAGTCATATAATAAATTAGTCATCATAAATTAGTGGTACAATTCCAATATAATAAATAAATAGTAGTTTATTAAATTAGTAGAAGTAAATTAGTGGTATAATTACAATAAAATAAATAAATGGCAGTATAATAAATTAGTAGTCGTAAATAAGTGGTATAATTACAATATAATAAATAAATAGTCGTGTAATAAATTATTAGTCGTAAATTAGTGGTATAATTACAATATAAAAAATAAATAGTCATATAATAAATTAGGTAGTAGTAAATTAGTGGCATAATTGAATGAATGAATGAATAAATAGTAGCATAATAAATTTGTAGTGGTAAATTAGTGGTATAATTACAATACCATAAATAAATAGTCATATAATAAATTAGTCGTCGTAAATTTGTGGTACAATTCCAATATAATAAATAAATAGTAGTTTATTAAATTAGTAGTAGTAAATTAGTGGTATAATTACAATAAAATAAATAAATAGTCATATAATAAATTAGTAGTCGTAAATTAGTGGTATAATTACAATATAATAAATAAATAGCAGTGTAATAAATTATTAGTCGTAAATTAGTGGTATAATTACAATATAATAAATAAATATTCATATAATAAATTAGGTAGTAGTAAATTAGTGGCATAATTGAATGAATGAATGAATACATAGTAGTATAATAAATTAGTTGTCGTAAATTATTGGTATAATTACAATATAATAAATAAATAGTGGTATAATAAATTAGTAGTAGTAAATGAAGTATATTGAAGTAGTACTTTCGCTGATGCATTTCAATATATGAATTGTTTGTCTCTTTTTTTTAACCTTTGGTATAAAGCTGGTATAAAGAAAAATACCTTTTTGGAATAGGAACACGGTGCTTTTTCTTGTTTTGCACGCACAGTGAGACCCAAATGAGGCTTCTCAATTTTGGTACTGAAAATAAAGTACTTTCATCAAGTAAAAAAGAAGCATCATCGAAATGAAATGCCCAAGTTTGAGTCATCCTAAACTTGGACTCCGGACTTTGTGACTCAAAATGAGTTTGTCGTAACTCAATTTACCTTATGCCTGTGCGAGAAACTCAGTATGAAGTGCATGACATGAATCCTGAAAGGCTTGTTGATATAGAGTCTGTACCATTTTATAAAAGCAATAAGAAAACATTAATGAAATGGTTATGTAGTACGTACATTCTTGCTCATGCGGTCAATTTTGCCGGAGAGAAGGGGGTGAGTTTATATTACATTTGACTGTGCAGGCAACTTAAGAAAAGACATTTAAACCTGAATTGAAGTCTAAGTTGATGGAAAAAGTGGAGTCAAAATTGTACCATATGGAAGTGGCTTATTACAGACTATACTGACTATATATGAATGGAGGTCGTAAGGGGGTTGTTGGTATGATGAAGGATGTGTGCGTGTTTGGGTGAGAGGAAGGGTGGAGTGAGGGGAAGTGAGGAGGCAGTAAATGGAATGAGGTGCTTTGGGGGCAGAGGAGGTGCAGGGTAGGAGGATGTAATGAGGAATGGTCTTCCACCTTCCTGTTTCGAGGTTCACAACCACTTACAAAGGGCTCATGTTTTAGAATCCCCGGAATTTTCACCTCTGCACCATAGCTTTATTTGTTTTTGCTTTGCACCAAAGGTCTTGTTCTGTTCTTTCCCCCAGCCTGCTTCTTATCAGTGGCCAATCATTTGGCAATCCGTGACCCCGTGACATCCGGACATTCTATAAATAAACATTCGGCCTGATTTTAACCGCACAACAGGGTCGCTCAATGGCACTCTTTCAGGCGGTCGGACATATCAAACGGTGCGCTCAGAAACCCGGCGCACAATGCCCTTCTGTTACCATCGCTGAGCCGGATACTAATGTTAAACATGCCGTGTTGTTAATGCTAAGCAAGCAATCAACACAGGCAGCCAGCCACTCGACACCCAGCTACAGACAACCGGTCTGATACATCAAGGCGACTATTATAAAGACATTTACCATGAACACTGCTCGAGTTTTTGTGAGCCACTGAGTATCCTGCAATTAATGGCTACCATTTCCTATATAATGTACAAGCGTTCACACATACTGTACATACAATAATATTGGAACCTAAAGGCAAATTTGATCTGAACTGGCCTGACAACATGCGGAAAATACCTGAAAAGCAGCTGCTGTTTAATAATGTTGTTATTTCTCATATTAACGTTGCTATAACTGAATAACGTTGTTATTTCTCATATTAACGTTGTTATAACTTCATAACGTTGTTCTTTTTCATGTTAACGTTTATATAACTTTATAACGTTGTTATTTCTCATGTTAACGTTGTTATTTCTTTATAACGTTGCTATTTTTCATGTAAACGTTGTTATTTCTTTATACCGTTGTTATTTTTCATGTTAACGTTGATATAACTTTATAACGTTGCTATTTCTCATATTACCGTTGCTATTTCTTTATAACGTTGGTATTTTTCATGTTACCGTTGCTATTTTTTTATAACGTTGTTATTTTCATGCTACCATTGTTATTCCTTAATAACGTTGTTATTTTTCATGTTAACGTTGATATAACTTTATAACGTTGTTATTTCTCATATTAACGTTGTTATTTCTTTATAACGTTGTTATTTCCCCTGTTACCGTTGTTCTTTCTTTACAACGTTGTTTTTTCCCCTGTTAACGTTGATATAACATAATAACGTTGTTTCATTGTGATATGTCGGACGAAGATGCATCCTGGCTCAGGAGCAATGCTACAGTGACGGACCGTTACTTGTCTGATATTAATTGTTTAAAAGACAACAATAAAGAAAATATGCAGGGACAGGCCCTCTGGAGTTGCCAAATAACACCTATTGAACCACTTTGTAACGACTAGGAATTCCACCGAAGCACTACCGTCAACAAATGTTAAATCGCAACTGAAGTTGCACTTGTTATCATGTTACACCTGATGTACTGAATTTAATTACACCTGATGTATCGACCAACCTTTGATACAAAGGGTGAGTGAAAGTGACTCTTGTTCAAACTTTGTAGAAAATGTTGATAGATATCAGTTTGGTTGTTAGATATGTATATGTATATGTTAATGTATTTGCATATATATATACATATATATATATTGTAACGATTTTGAGAAGTGTGTAACGAATTTGAGAAGTGTAACGGTTTTTGAGGAAGTGTAACAATTTTGGAGGAAGTGTAACGAATGTGAAAACGTTACAATGTGAACGTTACAATGTGAACGTTACAAAAGGTACGGTAACACCCTGTTAATGTAAATAATGGTCGCAGTCAGCGTCCTAGTTAATTGCATGAAATGTACACGCAGGTCACGATGTATCTTTTAAATAGTGTATTTCCTTATTCCATGTAGGCTAAATATGTGTTTCCCACTAGATTGACTTTGCATTGTATCGAACAAAATAAGCGTAGGCCCTTCCAATTTCCCCAAAACCTCCCTTCCAATTGCCTTCCGCATTTTGGGCGGTTTTCTTCAAACCACCATTGACCACGAGGTAGGTTTGGGGAAGAAAGGCGTGTCTCCACCTCGTCATAAGAGGGAAGGAGTGAACCAGCCCTAACAGCCAATCAACACCGCGGTGAGCGACCCGGTAGGCGTGCCCTCGGAGCCGGCGGCTTGATTTCGCCCGAGGTGATAAAAGCGACTGTAAGGGACTGCTTTACGAGATGAGCTGGAGATGACCCTGGGAGAGGAGCAAAGAGGCTGCACCAAAGAGAGGCGGTGAGACACCAACGCTCCAAGCCAAAGAGGAGAGGTACTCGGCAAGGAGACCAGCTTTGGAGAGACGCGCTGAAAGGAGGGAGACGGCTCCACCCCAAGAGAGGAGCAGGTGTGCCGAACCAGCGCGTGCCGTCGACCACAGCGGATACACGACGGAGGGTTTCCCGCCAAAACCGCGAGGAATTGCGAACGGCGGCCTCCCGACCTTGCCTGCCTCTCAAGCGATCCATCTCAAGCCCTACCTGCCTGCATTATCCCCTGTGTAAGTGTGAACGTCCTGTCCTGCTCGTTTGTCTTGGGGCTAAGTAAAAATGAATAGTGTAAGTTAAGGATTCGCTGTGTTACTGCTTCTTCCATCCATTGCTTGTGTGTGTATAATAAAATCTGTTCTTCCGCCGTATTCTTCTTCTTCTTCTTTTTCATTCTCTTTCGGTCGCTTTAGAGATTTCCCGATTGAATGTCTGTGGGGCGATCTGGTCAACGTTGGGTGGAATCGGGTTTTAATCGGGGAGTAACTGTTCGGACGCGGTTAAATACACCACCGCTCGGTCAATATAACATCTAAAAGCCGCGTCTGTAACAATTGGTAGTCAGGAGTGGGGATTTGGAACCCTGGACCAAATTTTGGACACCAAATTGTACAAATTGGCCGTAACAATTGGTGTCGAGGAGTTGGATTCGGACCTGGGACTAAATTTGTTAGGCCCAAATTTTGGAACACCAATTGTACTATTAGAGTAACAATTGGTGTCGAGGAGGGAGATCGGACCCGAAATCGGACCCGAAGCGCGCTTAACGCGCTCAAAATTACAAGCTGCCGAAATTTATTTTGTTTTATAAAGCAAAACCCGAATTTTGAGATCGCGCCATGGACAATCAAGGCGATCGGATGTCGGTGGGAGAGATAGACAGGGTGGAATCGACCCAGGACCTCGGGGAAATGTATGTGGAGGATAGGGAGGAGGAGAAAAATAGTAATGTGGCTGCGGAGGTTTCAGACGCACAAAATGGCGCTCTCGCGCACGTGGTTGAGGGGGCCACGGTCGCGGAACCAATTAGCGCGGCCCAAATACAAGCCTTCATGGCCCAATTCATGATGGAAATGCAGAAAAAAAACGACAGTATGGAACAAATAAAGGCCCTTATGGCCCAGAATAGCGAGGAAATGAGGGAGGAAATGAGGGCTCAGAGTGAGCGAATGGGAAACCAATTGGGGGTAATGGGAAACCAAATGGGGGTAATGAGGGACGAAGCGAGGGGTACCGGTGAGGAGTTAGACAAGAAATTTGGGAAGTTCGACAATAATTTTGAGGGGTTAGACAACGGGATAAAAGAGGTAAAGAATGGGTTAACGGGGGTGGAAAACAGAATGGCTGCCCAGGAGAATCAGTTAGAGGGGGTGAAAAATGGGTTAATGGGGTTAGAAAATAGGATGGAGGACAAATTGCGGGAAATAGGGGAACAATCTGCCAGGGAAATCAAACAAATGGGAGAGCAAATAGAGGAGGTGAAAATCGGGGTAGAAACCAAACTGGATGCTCAGAGGGATGAATTGGGACAGATGAGGGTGGCATCTACAAAAGAGATGGAGGAAATACGACGAGGGGTAAGTGAGGAGGTTTCGGGGCTGCGCGAGGAGGTAAAGCGAGGTGAGAGGCGTATGGAGAAAGAGGTGAGAAATAATACGGCTAAGTTACAAGGGGGAATAGAAGATCTGACGAAGGGAGTAGAACAGCTGACAGTCGGACAAAGGGAACTAGCGGACCAAGTGGAAAAGAACACTGCAATCATCGGGGGTTTAAAAGCGACACAAAAGGACATTAAAAACGAATTAATAGCAACACAAAAGGAATGTCAGATGGTACATGAGGGGTTGACGAAGAAGTTGGAGGAGGTGACAGAAGTGATGGAGACGAAGGACCGAGAGGTGAGGCCGCACATCGAAACGGTTAAGGTGGCGTTAGAGGAAGAGATAGAGGGGGCGCACCGGGAGATGAAGGAGGTAAAGGAAAAATTAGAGGAGGTGGAAGAGGGGGTGAGCGAAATTAAGAAGAGACGGAGGGAAACTAAAAGGGAGATAAAGGAGGAAGTCATGGAATATGTACAAGGTCTGTGTTCAAATCATGATGAGGTGCTCACTAACCAAATAAAAAGTTTGCAGGTGGCAGAGGAGGTGCGACGACGAAGTACGGAGGTGAGTGGCAATGTATATGATGTGAGGGGAGATTCAGTCGGCTTGGGGGGTGGTGTAGACCCGGGTGTTCGTGAGGGACCAATGGTAAGATGTATGACTGGTCCGGAGTGGATGGACAGGGGAGGTGTGCAAGGAGGTTTGGCTATGGGGAGTGAGGGGGGTGCTGGTGAGCAAGGGTGTGGGGGTATGGAGTGGGTAGCGGGTTGCGGAGGGGCGACCCAGGCATCGACACCAGGAGGGGTAGTGTTTGGAGGGACGGGGGACGCGCGGGAGCCCCCCGGGAATAACGTACTGTGGGAGCCCGAACGGGTTGGTCCCGCGTTGATCCCGCAAGGAGTGACGCGCGGGGTCCGACCTTCGGGCGCCCACAAGGTCCCACTCGCGCCGTATGACGGCAAGAGTGATTTGAGGGCGTACCTGGCGCAGTTTGAGTACGTATGTAAAGGCAACGGTTGGAATCCGGACGAAGGTGGAGTACACCTGGTGGGGGCACTGCGCGGTGCGGCGGCGGAGGTGCTGACGGCTTTACCACCGGGTGCTCTCACCCTGCCAGCTCTCCGTGCGGCTTTAATTAATCGTTTCGGCATTGAACAGCAAAGCGAGCTTGTTAAAGCTCAACTTGCGCAGCGTAAACGCAAGCCCCAGGAGACCATCGGGGAACTTGCTCACGATATTCGCCGCGCGGTCGGGATTGCACACGCGGACATGGCAGCGAGTTCCCAGGAAAGCCTGGCGCTGGATCACTTTATTCAGGCCCTTCCGGATCTGGAGCTCCGGCAACAGCTCGCCATGTGGCGCCCGCAAACCATGAGTCAGGCGGCCGACGCTGCAGCCCGTTGGGAAGCAGCGAGGCCCCTGACCCGGGGAGGCGAGCGCCACGCAGTGGCGGTGCGTCAGATGGGGCCCGCCCCCGACGGGGGCCCTGACCTGGAAAGCATGGTCCGGAGGTTAGTGGATCGGCGCCTGGCGGGACCTGGACCATGGCAGGCGGCCCCAGCGGTGGCACCCGGTAGTCCCCGACAGAGTACCCCAATTCGGACATACAGGGGGGGGGATTTGGAATACCGGAGGCAAGCACCTTACCAGGTGAGGTGCTATAATTGTGCTCGGATGGGTCACCGTGCATGGGAGTGTCGAGCTCCGCGCCGGGACGTCTCCCGCCAACCGATGCCCTCAACTCCGCCCCGTATAGATCGGCCTAGCCGACCTCAGACACCCCCCCGCCAGGACCCGGGAAACTAGAACGTGCCGGGCATGCAGGGCGGTGTTCGGCAGTAGGGGATGGGGAGAAGCCCTCGTTGACGCGACAGGTCATTCATTGTGGCCGAATTGGGACGGGTAGTTTGACAATTCGGTGCAAAATTGCCGGCGTGGGGGTGGACGCCGTGGTGGACACGGGAGCCAGCGCCACGATCATCAGCCCCGTGGTCCTTAATTCGAGTGCAGACGGCTGGGGTAAAATCCAGCGTCTGGAAAATCATAGTTTGCAGTTGGCTACCGGGGCAACGGCCCCGATCATAGGGCGTGGTTTTGTGACCCTCAAGTTGGGATCGGTAAAGGAAGAGATAGAGGTTTGGGTGGCGGAGGTGTGCGACCCGTGCTTAATAGGGTTGGATTTGTTGACTGCCAGCGGTTGTAAAATCGACTTGAGTCGGGGGATCCTGCGATGGGGAGTGGAAGAGCTACCATTGGAGGGGGTGAGCACGGCCGAGAGGGTGGAGCTGGAGGCTCCTGAGGCCGTGACCATCCCTCCGGGGGCCGAGGCCATCGTGCCGGCCCGATGGTCAGCTCGCCCGACATGGCAGGAATCCTGCGGCCTGGTCGAACCGGTGGCAGCGATATCCATACCGGGTTTAATCGTGGGCCGTACCCTTGTAAAAACGGACGGGCCGGTGGTGGCCGTCCGAGTAATTAATAGTAGCACAGAACCACGCACTATAGTAAGGGGCACGAAGGTAGCTGGCTGCACCCCAGTTAGAGAAGTCGCGTCAGTGAGGGGCGAGAACGTCCAGCCGAGCCGGCCCCAGGGGGAGCCTTCAATAAGTAGTAGGAATTGGCCCGATCCCATTTGCGAGATGGTAAATCGTAGTAGTGTAGAGTTGGGAGGTACCCAGAGGGAGGCCTTACACAAACTGGTTGGGTCCCATTTGGACCTCTTCTCCCTGTCCACCGAGGATATTGGACGTACGGGCCTGGTGAAACATCAGATCCACACCGGTGAGGCCCGGCCTATTCGTCAGGCCGCCCGACGGCTCCCTTGGAGCAAGAGGGCGGAAGCTGACGAGCAGGTTGAAAAAATGCTCGACGCAGGTGTGATCGAGCCCTCGGGAAGTCCTTGGATGTCACCTGTTGTGCTGGTCAAAAAGAAGGATGGGACCACGCGGTTCTGCGTGGACTATCGCCAGCTGAACAACGTGACACTCAAGGACTCGTATCCCCTGCCAAGAATTGACGATACCCTCGATGCCGTTGCGGGCTCAAATTGGTTCTCGACTTTGGACCTCAAGAGTGGGTATTGGCAGGTGGAGATGGATAGGGCAGGGAAGGAGAAAACGGCATTTTCCACAGGTAAGGGACTGTATCAGTTTACTGTGATGCCGTTTGGTTTGTGTAACGCCCCCGCCACCTTTGAAAGATTGATGGAGCATGTACTAGGCGGCATGCCATGGCAATCATGCCTGGTGTACCTGGATGACGTCCTAGTACATGCCAAAACGTTCCCCCAGGCAGTAGCTAATTTGGACCAGGTGTTCGGGTGCCTCAGACAGGCAGGGTTGAAGCTGAACCCGAGTAAGTGCACTTTGTTTGCAAGAGAGGTGGCCTATCTAGGTCACGTGATCGGCCGCGAGGGGGTAAAAACGGACCCAGACAAAATTAGAGCGGTAGAGGAGTGGCCCACACCACGTACCATCAAGGAGGTGCGGGGATTTTTGGGACTCTGCTCCTACTACCGGCGCTTTGTGGCGAAATTTGCGGAGTTGGCCCGTCCCCTCCACCGGCTTACGGAGAAGGGGACGCGATTTAATTGGACACGGGAGTGCCACGAGGCCTTCCAAAAATTGAAGGGGTGTCTAACATCCGCACCCCTTCTTGCTTACCCCACTAGTGACGGGACATTTACCCTGGACACGGATGCGAGCCAGGAAGGATTGGGCGCAGTTTTGTCTCAGACACAGGAGGGCGTGGAGAGAGTGATTGGTTACTATAGTCGGGCCTTAAGTAGGCCCGAGCGAAATTATTGCGTCACTCGCAAAGAGTTATTGGCCATGCTGGCTGCCATGAACCATTTCCACCCGTACCTGTACGGGCGGAAATTTTTGGTTAGGACTGACCATTCCTCCTTGCAATGGCTCCTTCGGTTCAAGGAACCGGAGGGCCAAATTGCAAGGTGGTTGGAAAAGTTGCAGCAGTACGATTTTGATGTGGCCCATAGGGCCGGGAAGGCCCATGGTAATGCGGACGCACTCTCTCGGCGTCCTTGTCTGGGGGAAAACTGTAAATTTTGTGCGAGACACGAGGAGAGGGAGCAATTGGGCGATTCCGCCCCGATTCTCGTCGTCCGGGCAACCCGGGTGAGAGGGCCAATTTTGCCACTAACCGCGGACGAGGAATTTGGAGAGTTGGCTTGGAGCACGGCCCAGCAGGAGGATCCTGTTCTGGGGCCGGTGTTCCAATGGGTCAAATTGGGGCAAAGACCAAAGGGGGAAGAGGTCACCCCCCTCGGGGCGCAAACAAAGGCGTATTGGGCTCAGTGGCAGACCCTGGAATTGAAAGGCAACATCTTGTATCGCAAGTGGGTGGAGGTTCCCTCTGATAGAACTTCCTGGCTGGTGATAGTCCCTGACAAATTCAAGAACGTCATATTGCAACAGGTGCATGGTACCCGCTCCGGCGGCCATTTGGGCAGGACAAAGACAATATCTCGGGTCCGCCGGAGGTTCTATTGGGTGAATATGGGGCGCGACATACAGGACTGGTGTCGGAGATGCGACGCCTGTTCTGCCAAAAAGGGACCAGCACGGAGGATGAGGGCCCCCCTTCAATTACATCAGGTGGGGGGCCCCCTTGAGCGGGTGGCTATGGATATTCTAGGACCGCTGCCCCGCACCCGCCAAGGTAATAAGTATATCCTCGTTGTAATGGACTATTTCACCAAGTGGCCGGAGGCCTATGCCCTCCCCAACCAAGAAGCAGGGGTGGTAGCACAGGCCTTCGTAGAAGGATTTGTATGTCGGCACGGGATTCCACAGGAGCTGCACACCGATCAGGGTCGAAATTTTGAAAGCCAATTACTAAAAGATGTGTGCAGACTCCTGTCAATTCGAAAAACCAGGACCACGCCCTTGCGGCCACAATCTGACGGGATGGTGGAAAGGTTCAATCGAACATTGATCCAACAACTGGCATTGTTCACCACCACCCGTCAGGATGACTGGGACGAACATCTCCCGTACCTGTTGATGGCCTACCGAACTAGCCAGCACGGGGCCACCGCATGCAGTCCAGCGTTGCTTATGTATGGGCGGGAGTTACGGGCTCCCGCCGACTTGCTATGCGGTCCCGTGCCAGACACCACGGACACACCGCCGAGGGAGGATTACGCACGTCACCTGGAGGAAGGCATGGAGCGGGTCCATGCCTTCGCCCGCCGCCAGCTCCAGCTGGCGGGGGCCAAGATGAAGCGCAGGTACGACGACCGGAGCCAGGGGAGTCAATACGCTCCGGGGATGAAGATTTGGTTCTTTAATCCCCGGAGGCGGAAGGGAAGGTGCCCAAAACTCACCTCCCCCTGGCAAGGCCCGGGAGTCGTCCTGTCGCAAATCTGTGACGTGGTCATTAAGATCAAAATGGGGCCACGGACCCCCCCTCGGATCGTCCATGCCGACCGGATAAGACCTTATGCCGGCGAGCAGGCGCCCTCATGGATCGCCTCGGCTCTAGATGCCGAGGCAGGGCCCAGTACCTCTTGCGACGGGGGCTCGTAGCGTCAGAGGACTGGGGGGATGGTAGTGAGATGCCCCGCGGTGGTGGGATGGCAACGCTGTCATCCCTCACAGACGGGGGGCAAAGGAGCAATAGATTATGGGGTGTATGGCAGTGAAAACTAGCCCGGGTGGGTTAGGTTGTATTGATAGGGCCCTAGAAGATGACATTAGGTAACGTTAAGTTTAGTTAGTGACTGATACCTGTAGTGGGGACGCAGGTAGTTTAGTGTGGATGATAATGACGTGGGAGCGCAATAGTTTAAAGGGACGACTGGGAAGCGCAAGTTTCAGAGGGGAGTAGTTAGCTGAGATGATGCCGTGTGTGTGAGGATTGAACAGGTGTGATTGAACAGGTGTGATTGCACAGGTGTGCAACTGAACAGGTGAATGGAGCAGTGTATGAGGGAGTAGTGGTGATTGCGTGTTGTGCTGACCAAATGGTCCAGGAAGAAAGGAGGGTGCAGGTGGCACCAGGTATGATTGCACAGGTGTGCAACGACAGGTGAATGGAGGACAGGTGTGTGGAATAAATGGTTGTATGGAATAAATGGTATGGAGTAGTGGAATGGATGGTCGTGAAGTGAGAATGGTGGAAATTGTGGAGTGGAGTGGATGGTGCGAAGGTGTGAATGGGGGAAGAGTGGACCCCCATCACGGATACCCGGGGCGGGTAGTGTAAGTTTTAGGTAGAGGGTACAGGTAAATTGTGGTTGGATATTGGCATCTGTGGTGCGGGTGACAGAATGGTATGTGGATGGGTGCGTTGGTGTTGTGGAAATGGCTGGGCGTGTAGCCTGTTAGTGTGAGTAGTTGGTTTGGGCACCCCACCACTGTGAGGATGTCGGCCAGGTGAGGCCGCAGGTGGGCTCTGGGAGCCGGTAGTAGTTGTTGTGGATGGGGCCCGAGGATCCGGAGGACGGACCCGGGTAGCCCAGTGCCAGAGGGCACCATGGGGTGACAGAGCCAGGAGAGGGGCTGTCCCCAGGTAGTTAGGTTAGGGTGAGGAGCTAGGTAAGCTCGGGTGGCAACTACAGTGGTGGAGGTGTGCAGGTGGGTAGACCTGTTGGGAGAGGTACACGTCGCAGCCCAGAAATTGTGCTGGAGCACCGGGAGATGAATCGGGGGAGTGAAACCCCAAATTGAGAAGCACCACAGTTTGGCCAATGGGAATTGGTTATTAGAACCCATAGTGTAAGTTGGCCAATGGATTGGCAGGGAAAGACCCCGGGTAGTGTAAAGTGTGTTAAAGTCATTTAGAGGATAGTTAGGATGAAGGATCTCCTCGCACCATCTGCATCCACTCACCTGAGGTGACAGGTACTCCACACCATGCCATGTTTTGATTATTTTTTATGATGCAAATGTTTGGATTGTGAGACGCATCATGACGTGGGTGTGACATTGTGCGTAATTCCATCTCTCCCTCCTTATGAGGATTGATGATGAATTGGTGATGGCAAATTTTGAAGTAAAGGGATTGTGGAGACGAATTTGGTATAGGGGAAATATGGGGAAGACGTGACAGTAGTGACGAATTTGTAAATGGGTAGATTTTTTTGTACATATGGGGTAAGGGTAGGGTAGGTGGCAGGGGGGTGACGTACGGTAGGGACGAGCTTTCTCACTTCGCCCTCCATACGCATTTCACCTTGCATTGCCTTATTGACGTGCACCCTTGTGACCTTACCCCTCGCTCAATTGTCTTTCTTTTGTCTCCCACATGACCTGTGCGCCATTGGGTGCCGATGGGAGCGTGCGTGAGGTGGCCATTGTGCGCCCGAGATTCCCAGAACCAGCATGCATTGCGTTGATGTACCACTGTATGGACCGCTGTTCTGCGGCCAAGTACCACTTGATGGACCCCAGGTTCTGGGGCAGGGCACCTCTGTTGGAGACCGGCCATAGTGGCCAGGGAATCTTGCTTGCGGACCTCGGTAAGGTGGCACCCATGCCAAACAGGTGGACCACCCTTAGTTGGCCCCTGAGGCCCTAAATAAAAATGGACACAAGTTGTGCTTTTTATTATTTCCAACTAGGCCGCATGAAGCCAGAAGACGTCGGGAAGAACATCGGCCCAGCAGAGAAAGAGAAGACCACCACCAGTTGTTTTGTTGTGTTTATTATGAGCCATGGTGACTGCGCACTGGATGGTGCTTTTGGGTGCTTTGTGGTGCTTTGTGGTGTTTGGTGCTTTTGGGTGCTTTGGTGGTATTGGTACTGGTGCATCGATGCAATGCGTGCTGTCTCCTCCCTCCCAACAGGAATTTCTTTCTCTTGTTCCCTAAAAAGAAAAAAAAAACGCAGGTCCTGGGTTGCGTTGTAAATAAGAAATCACGTCATTGTAAATAATGCTCCCCATCGTAAATGTATAGGTTGAGAATAATTCCGTAATTCGGTTAGCTGTGGGCTTGAGTCTGTTAGACAGGATGCAATGCAATAGGGGGACATACTTATTTGTGTTTTAAAATTGTCACACTCAGGGTCAGGTTAATTGTAGAGGGAATTACACCTACGTGTCACACTAAGTTAAAGTTTAATAGGCCCGAGGACAGACCTGAAGAAAGGGGGGAGCAGTGTAACGATTTTGAGAAGTATGTAACGAATTTGAGAAGTGTAACGGTTTTTGAGAAGTGTAACAATTTTGGAGGAAGTGTAACGAATGTGAAAACGTTACAATGTGAACGTTACAATGTGAACGTTACAAAAGGTACGGTAACACCCTGTTAATGTAAATAATGGTCGCAGTCAGCGTCCTAGTTAATTGCATGAAATGTACACGCAGGTCACGATATATCTTTTAAATAGTGTATTTCCTTATTCCATGTAGGCTAAATATGTGTTTCCCACTAGATTGACTTTGCATTGTATCGAACAAAATAAGCGTAGGCCCTTCCAATTTCCCCAAAACCTCCCTTCCAATTGCCTTCCGCATTTTGGGCGGTTTTCTTCAAACCACCATTGGCCACGAGGTAGGTTTGGGGAAGAAAGGCGTGTCTCCACCTCGTCATAAGAGGGAAGGAGTGAACCAGCCCTAACAGCCAATCAACACCGCGGTGAGCGACCCGGTAGGCGTGCCCTCGGAGCCGGCGGCTTGATTTCGCCCGAGGTGATGAAAGCGACTGTACGGGACTGCTTTACGAGATGAGCTGGAGATGACCCTGGGAGAGGAGCAAAGAGGCTGCACCAAAGAGAGGCGGTGAGACACCAACGCTCCAAGCCAAAGAGGAGAGGTACTCGGCAAGGAGACCAGCTTTGGAGAGACGCGCTGAAAGGAGGGAGACGGCTCCACCCCAAGAGAGGAGCAGGTGTGCCGAACCAGCGCGTGCCGTCGACCACAGCGGATACACGACGGAGGGTTTCCCGCCAAAACCGCGAGGAATTGCGAACGGCGGCCTCCCGACCTTGCCTGCCTCTCAAGCGATCCATCTCAAGCCCTACCTGCCTGCATTATCCCCTCTGTAAGTGTGAACGTCCTGTCCTGCTCGTTTGTCTTGGGGCTAAGTAAAAATGAATAGTGTAAGTTAAGGATTCGCTGTGTTACTGCTTCTTCCATCCATTGCTTGTGTGTGTATAATAAAATCTGTTCTTCCGCCGTATTCTTCTTCTTCTTCTTTTTCATTCTCTTTCGGTCGCTTTAGAGATTTCCCGATTGAATGTCTGTGGGGCGATCTGGTCAACGTCGGGTGGAATCGGGTTTTAATCGGGGAGTAACTGTTCGGACGCGGTTAAATACACCACCGCTCGGTCAATATAACATCTAAAAGCCGCGTCTGTAACAATATATATATCTGTTTATGTATAATATGAATATGTATACAGTCACGTGAAAAAGTAAGTACACCCCATGTAAAGTTTTGACTTTTTCAAAATATTTCAAAATACAGCTATTTGATCTTCATTTCAACAATATTGATAGATAAAGGTGATATAATATAACAAATATCATGAAACATTTACATTTTGTAGTCCATTGTATAATTTAAATAAACATAAATGCAAATTTCGCATGTGGAAAAAGTAAGTACACCCTTGGCTCTAATAGGTGGTATTGCCCCCTTTGGCAGAAACAACCTCAAGTCGGCGTTTCTTATAACTGTCTACCAGTCTCTGACATCGACTGGGAGAAATTTTTGCCCACTCCTCCATTCAGAATTCTTTCAGCTGTGCGATGTTTGAGGGGTTTCTTGCATGCACAGCTCGTTTCAAATCCCCCCACAACATCTCGATGGGATTTAGATCCAGCTTTAACTTGGCCATTCCAGAACCCTCCATTTCTTTCTTTTCAGCCAATTCCTTGGTTGATTTACTGGTATGTTTAGGGTCATTGTCATGTTGCAATGACTGTCATGTTGCACCTTCGGTTGAGCTTCAACATTCCGACAGATGGCCTCAGATTATCCTCAAGCACCCTCTGGTACAATGAAGAATTCATAGTGGATTCTATGATGGTGAGCTACCCAGGCCTTGATGCAGCAAAGCTGCCCCAAACCATAATATTTCCACCACCATGCTTTACAGTTGGTATCAGGTTCTTGTGGTCAAATGCTGTCTTTGGTTTTCACCAAACATGTCTTCTGGTACTGTGGCCAAATAGCTCTACCTTTGACTCATCTGTCCAGAGCACATTGTTCCAGAAGTGCTGGTCTTTGCCTCGGTGTTCATTGGCAAACTTTAGTCTTGCCCTGATGTTCTTTCTGGACAGCAAAGGTTTCCTCCTGGCACACCTCCCATGTAGATAAAATTTGTGCAGCCTCTTTCTAATGGTAGACTCGTGTACTTTGACATCAACAGTGGCAAGAGCTACCTGTAGGTCCCGTGATGACATTCTGGGGTTCTTAGAGACTTCTTTCAGCATCTTGCAGTCTGCTCTCGGGCTGAACTTGCTGGGGCGGCCTGGCCTGAACAAGTTGGCAGTTGTTTGGAATCTTCTCCACTTGTAGATGATCTTCCGGACAGTCGAATGATTGATTTCAAATTGTTTGGAGATCTTTTTAAATCCCTTCCCAGACTTGTAGGCATCTGTAACCTTCTTTCTGAAGGCCTCAGAGAGCTCTTTTGATCTCGGCATTGTGACGCCACACACTTCAACAACAAAGAGCAAACAAAACTAAATGTCTGAGGTTTAAATAAGACAGGTTCCTCCAAGATCCTCTTCAACGATGTTCTAATAATTTGCACCTGAGCTGGTGCACCTGATTCTAATTTTAGGTATTTGAAGTAGTGATAAATGTAGGGGTGTACTTACTTTTTCCACATGCGAAATTTGCATTTATGTTTATTTAAATTATACAATGGACTACAAAATGTAAATGTTTCATGATATTTGTTATATTATATCACCTTTATCTTTCAATATTGTTGAAATGAAGATCACATAGCTGTATGTTGAAATATGTTGAAAAAGTCAAAACTTCCCATGGGGTGTACTTACTTTTTCACGTGACTGTATGTATATGCATATGTAGATGTACATGTTCAAGTGCTGTATATGTTTATGTATGTGTATATCTTTGTGTATATGTACATGTTTATGTATATGTATATGTACATGTATATGTATAAACATGCTCAAACATACAGTAGTGCAAATATTATTTCATTTGGGATTTTTTGACTTGCAAAATCAAATAATGTTCAACTATATTGGTTTGTCTTGTGCGTTATTCTGTCTGTCTGTCTGTCTGTTTGTTTGTCTGTCAATCGCCTGCAGGTCACAATTTTAAACCGATCTTCACCAAACTTCACCAGATGGTAGAGTTGGTCATAAGGAAGAAGCCGATTGATTTTGAGGCCAAATGGTCAACTTGAGGTCGAATTTTAAAATTGTCATTTTTCATCTGATTGACTTGAAAATTGAACAGCATTTGCATATTGAGTCACTAAATTGGGAATCCAACTATTTTTGTCAAGGTCAGATTTCTAATATCAATTTTAAACTGAAAAATCATCAATTTTAATCCAATTGTTCCAAGCTTTGATTGAGATCGTCAATTTTAATCTTAATTAAATGGACAATTTGATGTATCCATGGCAACCTTTTTTGGGGGAGGGGTGGATTTTGCAAGTATCGTGCTCAGCATGACATCCTCTTGTTTTTTTGTTTGTTTGTTTGGTTATCAGGTGCTTCCTGCAATTTCAAGAACATTATTCGCCATGCATTACTCTATAGTCAATGTTGGAGTGTATATTTCGTTCGGATGATTGATATAAATAACAAGCGTTATGCCCAGGTCCCCCGTCGGGGATGTGATGTGAGTTGACAAAGTGGAACATGCAGAAAACATGCTATGATATGATATTTCGCTCACAAGGGTCAGACATACATGGAGGCGGCCACCTTGGATTTTGACGTGGCGACCCAATTTTCAATAGCGTTCTTCCTTATGCCTAGATACACCCACACACCAGAAGGTACTTCACTTATTTTTCAAGATATTTCGCTCACAAGGTTCAGACATACATGGAGGCGGCCGTCCTGGATTTTGACGTGGCGACCCACTTTACAATAGCGGTCTTCCTTATGCCGAGATACACCCACACACCAAATTAGAATTTGGTACTTCGCTTATCTTTCAAGATATTGTTGCGGATATGAGGACTGTATTTTTTTTATTGTGTGCTTTATTATTACTAGGGCGTGCCCGTACTATATATATATATCTAAAATTATATCCCCCCCCCTCTATTTACATGAAATGGTTTGGTCCAAAGCGAACGGCTTGCGAGTACGGTGACAATCCCCCCCCTCTATTTACATGAAATGGTTTGGTCCAAAGCGAACGGCTTGCGAGTACGGTGACAATCCCCCCCCCCCTCTATTTACATGAAATGGTTTGGTCCAAAGCGAACGGCTTGCGAGTACGGTGACAATCCCCCCCCTCTATTTACATGAAATGGTTTGGTCCAAAGCGAACGGCTTGCGGAGTTTGGTAAAGAAATCGCCATAGCGTGCACAAACGCGCAGGAAAGCGAAAGAATCGCAAATTAGTTTTAAAACATAGTTTAACGCCAACATAGCGGCAACATAGTTTGCCAACGTGAAATAAATGAATACGCTCTCAAATGTGCCGTCCGAGGCAGAGTCTGTTCGCCACGTTCGGCACACGTGATAGCTCGCTGCTCTCTGATTGGTTGAATCGTTTTTTGGACATAGCTCGGTAACTACTTCTCCGATTAATATGAAACCTTGAAAAGGCACATCCTCAGGTCCCCAGCAATATACCTGGCAAGTTTAAAGTATATCGGACCCGTGGTTGTCGAGAAACAGCGGTCACAGACACACAGACACACAGACATACACACAGACATACAGAGATTACTGGAATTATAGATAGATTATTGTTTATTCTGCGCCTCCTGCCTCCGGAGTTGTGTAAAGGTCAAAGGGCGTCCCATAATTAGTCCAAAAGCATACACGTCAGCCAATCATAGAATACCCCTGTTCGATAGTTATATCTTATTATGTGTTTTAGGGTAAGGCTGTGTCTCCCATTAATTGAAATACTCCATTGCACCAGTGAAAGAGATAGATTCCCTTCATTCCCATTCCCAAAACATCCATTCCCCCTTTCGTCGATTGGCAATTACCTCCCCTCCAATTGCCGCCATTGACCACGAGGCAGGGTCGGAGAAGAAAGGCGTGTCTCCACCTCGTCATAGAGGGGAGGAGTGAGCCAGCCCCACTCGACCAACCATGAACAAGGGGTTTGGCTTGAGAGGGCGGAGAGAGAACGTTTGGGGGAGGTTCGAAAAGGTTGAGGGGCGGGGCCTATATAACCCGCCGGCGGGGCGTTCCCAAGTGCAGACGAGAGGGAGTCCAAGCAGTTGAGACAAGGAGGGAGAGACATGAGATGGGCTGAGAAAGGAGAGGAGCTTTTAAGAGAGTCGCAAAAAGGTCCAAGGCAGATGAGCTGAGAAGAGAGAGGGTCCAAGAAAGAGCTGAGTTGTGAGGTCCAACAAGCAGAGATCATCCAAGGAAGCACCAAGCCTGCTATTCGTCACCTTGCTCGCGAGCGGCAGCGTCTACAGCAGCAGCAGCAACAACGCTCGCCATCCGCTTAGGGGCCTGGACGGCAGTTCGGAGCAGGGCCGCGAAGGAACGGCGGCTGCCCAACGTGCGGATCGTGCTGCCGGACCCAGTGGACTTTCCTCTCCTTCCAGCCAATTCCTGTCATCATTCCCCGTGTGAGTCGTCTTTGTTTGTTCTGTCCTGGGTAGGTAATTAAGTCTGTATAAGCTAAAGATTTCACTGTGTCACCTGCGTCTCATGTGCCTGTAAATAAACGTGACTGCTTTCTTCTTGCTTATATGTGTAAATAATAAACCCAGTTACTCTTCTGTACGTCTTCTTCCTCTTTGCATTCGGTCGCTTTAGAGTTTTCCCGATTGAATAGCGGTGGCGCGATCCGGCCAAAGTTTGGGGTAAATCGGGTTTTAGTTAGGGGAATAACTGTTCGGTCGCGGAGCCTCCACTCGGCGAATATAACATCTTTAACCGCGTCTGTAACAAATTGGTGTCGGGGGGGGGGGGGGGGGGGGAGTGAGATACGAGGCCCGAAGCGCGCTTAACGCGCTCAAAATTACAAGCTTTTGGAAATTGTTTTGTTTTTAAAGGAAAACCCGAATTTTTTAATCGCGCCATGGCTGGTCAAGGCGACGGGATGCCGGTGGGAGAGATAGAGATAGACGGGGTGGAATCGACCCAGGACCTCGGGGAAATGTATGTGGAGGAAAGGGAGGAGGAGAGAAATGGCAATGTGGTTGCGGAGGTTTCAGACGCGCAAAATGGCGCTCTCGCGCACGAGGTTACGGGCGCACAAAATGGCGCCTTTGCGCACGTGGTTACAGCGGCACCAAATTTTGCCGCGCCCGTGACCGTAGCAGCGGGCTTTGATGTGGGGGACTTCATGGCGCAATTCACCGAGATGCTGAGAATAGAGGGGGAGAAATTGAGTAATAAAATGGAAGCAATAACGAAAGGATTGGGAAACCAAATGGAAGCAATAACGAACGGATTGGGAAACCAAATGGAAGCAATAACGAACGGAATGAGGGCCGATATGGAGCGAATCGGCAAGATTGGGGACAGAATGGGTGACCGCATGCAAAAATGTGGGGAGACCATGGATCGCATGGTGGGCGAAAGGGTCCCAGGGGTGCACGACGAGGTAACGCGGGTCGAAAAGCGCTGGTTGAGCGAAGCGGAGAAAAGCGCTGGTACAATGACGGGGGTAGAAATCGCGACACGGGGTTTGGAAAAGCCGGCGACCGATGAGGTAGAGGGAATTTTATTAAAGCCAACGGTCGTCGAGGGGAACAAAGACAAAGCAGTGCTGGGAATTAAAATTGAAGAGATGACGGAGGTAGCCCGGGAATTGCAGAGAGAAATGGAAAATGTGCAAAGTCCCTGCTCACATCACGATGCTGTGCTTAACCCGAATGGAAGTTTGCAGGTTTTGGTGCAGGGAAGAAGAAGAACCCCAAAGGTGAGACGTGCTGTGTGTATTGTGCGGGGAGATTTTGTAAAAGGATGTTTAGCGACAAAAGAATTGTCGCGCGATTGGGATCGATATGGCACCCGGGCGTTGGTGAAGGGTCCCGTGTGAGTAAAAATGGCACGCGTGTGAGGAAAAAGTGTGCGTCGGCGAGTGGGTGTGTTATAACGTGTGGGAGTGAAACCGAGTGCGAGCGAGAATGCACGTCGGGGTGTACGGAGTGTACGTGCGAGGGTGAGAGTGACACGAGGAGTGAGTTGGTGGTGGAGCGGGTGCGAGAATGCACGCTTGGAATGGTTGAGGGTGTGCGAGGAAGCACACCTGAGTTGGTCATGGCGCGAGTGTGGGAGAACCCATCTGAGCGCGTTAGTGGGTGGATGCCAGAGTGCACGCCCATGGTGAGTGTTACGGAGGACGTAACGGAGGAGAGGTGTGGACCGAGGTGTGCGCAAGTGTGCGCGAGAGGTGTGGTGTGTAACAGGGAGAGCGTTGGTGGAATGTACGGACGGCGTTGGAACGCCGGGTTTTGTGAGGGTAAAAGGGGTAGCGTATGCGTGTGAGCATGCAGGTGAAGCATCGACGGTAACCGGGTTAGCGGTTAGGGCGATGGATAGCCGATGCGAGCACTCGGGGCGTGGTGTGCTTTGTTGGATGTGAGGCCCGGCGCGGATCGAAGCTGCGTCGTTTCTCTTCGAAGCGTCATTGCCGATTCGGGCTTGGCCCCGCCCCGCAAGGTCGAGTCCGGGCCTTGGCGGGCGAGGCGACCGGTCTGGTTCAAGGGCGAGTGGGAGGAAGCGGAACGGTGCCCCCTCGTGGGGACGGGGTTCCGACCGAGGGAGATTGAGCCATCGGGCCCGGGACCGCAAGGTGCCGCGCCGAGATGGTGCGTGGAATCTCGGCCCGACCAAACCACCTCCCTTGAACCGAAAGCCGGACGGATTCAACCTGCAGGCGACCAAACCACCCGAATTCATTGCTCGGCTTTACGAAGCCGAGTTTAATGATGTCATGACGCACCGAGGCTAGGATATAGCGGACTGTGATGATGGTGATAGTGATAGTGATAGTGATTTGATACGAAATTTAGAAAAGTGAATAGAATTGGCAGTAATTGGAAAATTTTTGATTGGTTGGAATTTGGACGAGCAAAATTGATAGTGGGACCTCCCCGATGTGGTGGGATGGCAACTCTGTCATCCCTCACAGAAAGGGGGGGCAAAGGAGCACTAGATTATGGGGTTGATGGCAGTGAAAACTAGCCCGGGTGGGTTAGGATATCGTGTGTAGGGATCTAGCGAAGATGACATTAGGTAACGTTAAGATTAGTTAGTGACAAGGATACCTGTAGTGGGGACGCAGGTAGATTAGTGTGGATGATAATGACGTGGTATGTGCTTAGTTTAAAGGGAAGACGGGGAGCACTAAGTTAGCAGGGCAACAGGTAGTTGAGATGATGCCGTGTGAGTGTTGGAGGTGTATTTAGAAGTGTATTGTGAAAAGTGTATGATTGAACAGGTGTGATTGCACAGGTGTGCAACTGAACAGGTGTATGGAGCAGTGTTTGAGTGATGGTAATGGTGATGTGTGTTGTGTTGACCAACTGGTCCAGGAAGAGGAGGAGGGTGCAGGTGGCACCAGGTATGATTGCACAGGTGTGCAACAACAGGTATGAGGAACAGGTGTATGGAATAAATGGTAGTGTGGAATATATGGGGTATTGGAATGGATGGTCGTGGAGTGAGTAGGATGGAAACTGTGGAGTGGAGTGGATGGTGCGCAGGTGTGAATGGGGGAAGAGTGGACCCCCATCACGAATACCCGGGGCGGGTAGTGTAAGTGTTAGGTAGAGGGTATAGGTAAATTGTGGTTGGATATTGGCATCTGTGGTGCGGGTGGAAGAATGATGATTGGATGGGTGCATTAGTGTTGTGGAAATGGCTGGGCGTGTAGCCTGTTAGTGTGTGTAGTTGGTTTGGGCACTCCACCACTGTGAGGATGTCGGCCAGGTGAGGCCGCAGGTGGGCTCTGGGAGCCGGTAGTAGTTGTTGTGGATGGGGCCCGAGGATCCGGAGGACGGACCCGGGTAGCCCAGTGCCAGAGGGCACCAAGGGGTGACAGAGCCAGGAGGGGCCTTCCCCAGTTAGATAGGTTAGGTAAGGAGCAGGTAAGCTCGGGTGGCAACTACAGTGGTGGAGGTGTGCAGGTGGGTAGACCTGCTGGGAGAGCTACACGTCACAGCCCAGAAATTGTGCAAGGGCACCGGGGGATGAATCGGGGGAGTGAGACCCCAAATTGAGCAGCACCACAGTTTGGTCAATGGGAATTGGTTTTTAGAACCCATAGTGTAAGTGGCCAATGGATTGGCAGGGAAAGACCCCGGGTAGTGTAAAGTGTGTTAATGTCATTTAGAGGATAGTTAGGATTGGAGTCTCCTCGCACCATCTGCATCCACTCACCTGAGGTGACAGGTACTCCACACCATGCCATGTTTTGATTATTTTTTATGATGCAAATGTTTGGATTGTGAGACGCATCATGACGTGGGTGTGACATTGTGCTTGATGTTCCATCTCTTCCTCCTTATGAGGATTGATGATGAATTGGGTGATGGCAAATTTTGAAGTAGAGGGATTGTGGAGACGAATTTGGTATAAGGGAAATATGGGGAAGACGTGACAGTAGTGACGAATTTGTAATGTGTAGATTTTGTACATATGGGGTAAGGGCAAGGGTAGTGTAGGTGACAGGGGGGTGACGTACGGTAGGGACGAGCTTTCTCACTTCGCCCTCCGTACGCATTTCGCCTTGCATTGCCTTATTGATGTGTACCCTTGTGACCTTACCCCTCGCTCATTTGTCTTCCCCCTTTTGTCTCCCACATGACCTGTGCGCCATTGGGCGCCGAGGGGAGCGTGCGTGTGTCGGCCATTGTGCGCCCGGAACTCTCAGAACCAGCTGTCTGCATCGATGCACCACATTATGGACCACATGTCTGTGGCCGAGCACCACTTATGGACCCCATGGGTTGGGGCATGGCCCCTCTGCTGGAACCGGCCATGAGGGCCTGAAATCTTGCTGGCGGACCTTGGCCACAGGGCACCGATGCCCCACAGGTGAACCACACGTAGTCGGCCCTGTGGGCCATAAATAAAGATAAATAAAATGGACACGTTTGGGCAAGCTTTATTGCAAATAGGCCGCCAGTAAGAAAATGAAGGAAAAGACAACAACTGGAAGAAATAATAATAGCCAGCAGAGGGAGCCGAAGAGCAAGAAACCACCTGCAGGGTTAGGGGTTGTTGAGTTTATTTTCATGCATTGAACACTGATGAACTGTGGTGACTGCACCGATTGGTGCTTGAGGGTGTGTTGGTGCGTTATAGGTGCTTTCATGGTGCATTGATGCAGAGCAGACTGTCTCCCCCCCCCCCCCCCCCCCAGAAAGAACAATTACAGGTCCTGGGTTAGTTTTGTAAATAAAAGCAGAGTCATTGTAAATATTGCTCCCCACCGTCAGTGTGTAGTTTGAAGACCATTCCGCAATTCGGTTAACTGTGGGCGTAAGTCTGTTAGGCAGGGTGCAATGGAGCAGCGGGACACATTTATTTATGTTTTAAAACTGTCGCACTCAGGGTCAGGTTAAAAGTAGAGGGAACTACACCTACGTGTCACACTAAATAAAAGTTGTAGGCCCGGGCCGTGCCTAAGAGGAGGAGGGTGCAGTGTTGCGGATATGAGGACTGTATTTTTTTTATTGTGTGCTTTATTATTATTATTGTTTATTCTGCGCCTCCTGCCTCCGGAGTTGTGTAAAGGTCAAAGGGCGTCCCATAATTAGTCCAAAAGCATACACGTCAGCCAATCATAGAATACCCCTGTTCGATAGTTATATCTTATTATGTGTTTTAGGGTAAGGCTGTGTCTCCCATTAATTGAAATACTCCATTGCACCAGTGAAAGAGATAGATTCCCTTCATTCCCATTCCCAAAACCTCCATTCCCCCTTTCGTCGATTGGCAATTACCTCCCCTCCAATTGCCGCCAGTGACCACGAGGCAGGGTCGGAGAAGAAAGGCGTGTCTCCACCTCGTCATAGAGGGGAGGAGTGAGCCAGCCCCACTCGATCAACCATGAACAAGGGGTTTGGCTTGAGAGGGTGGAGAGAGAACGTTTGGGGGAGGTTCGAAAAGGTTGAGGGGCGGGGCCTATATAACCCGCCGGCGGGGCATTCTCAAGTGCAGACGAGAGGGGGTCCAAGCAGTTGAGACAAGGAGGGAGAGACATGAGATGGGCTGAGAAAGGAGAGGAGCTTTTAAGAGAGTCGCAAAAAGGTCCAAGGCAGATGAGCTGAGAAGAGAGAGGGTCCAAGAAAGAGCTGAGTTGTGAGGTCCAACAAGCAGAGATCATCCAAGGAAGCACCAAGCCTGCTATTCGTCACCTTGCTCGCGAGCGGCAGCGTCTACAGCAGCAGCAGCAACAACGCTCGCCAGCCGCTTAGGGGCCTGGATTGCAGTTCGGAGCAGGGCCGCGAAGGAACGGCGGCTGCCCAACATGCGGATCGTGCTGCCGGACCCAGTGGACTTTCCTCTCCTTCCAGCCAATTCCTGTCATCATTCCCTGTGTGAGTCGTCTTTGTTTGTTCTGTCCTGGGTAGGTAATTAAGTCTGTATAAGCTAAAGATTTCACTGTGTCACCTGCGTCTCATGTGCCTGTAAATAAACGTGACTGCTTTCTTCTTGCTTATATGTGTAAATAATAAACCCAGTTACTCTTCTGTACGTCTTCTTCCTCTTTGCATTCGGTCGCTTTAGAGTTTTCCATATTGAGCAGCTGCGGTGCGATACGGCCAACGTTTGGGTTGAATCGGGTTAGTCGGGGAATAACTGTTCGGTCGCGGAGCCTCCGCTCGGCAAATATAACATCTTTAACCGCGTACCGTAACAATGTTCATCTCACAAGATTCAGACATACATGGCGGCGGCCATCTTGGATTTTGACGTGGCGACCCAATTTTAAACAGCGTTCTTCCGTGTGCCTAGATACACCCACACACCAGATGAGAAGTTGGTACTTCGCTTATTTTTCGAGATATTTCGCTCAAATGGTTCAGACATATATATGGTGGCGGCCATCTTGGATTTTGACGTGGCAACCCAATTTTCAAAAGCGTTCTTCCGTGTGCCTAGATACACCCACACACCAGATGAGAAGTTGGTACTTCGCTTATTTTTCGAGATATTTCGCTCAAATGGTTCAGACATATATATGGTGGCGGCCATCTTGGATTTTGACGTGGCAACCCAATTTTCAAAAGCGTTCTTCCTTATGGCGAGATACACCACACACCAAATTAGAAGTTGGTACTTCGCTTATTTTTCAAGATATTCATCTCACAAGGTTCGGACATACATGGCGGCGGCCATCTTGGATTTTGACGTGGCGACCCAATTTTCAATATCGTTCTTCCTTATGGCGAGATACACCCACACACCAAATTAGAAGTTGGTACTTCGCTTATTTTTCAAGATATTCATCTCACAAGGTTCGGACATACATCGCGGCGGCCATCTTGGATTTTTACGTGGCGACCCAATAGATACACCCACACACCAGATTAGACGTTGGTACTTCGCTTATTGTTCGAGATATTTCGCTCACAAGTTTCAGACATATATATGGTGGCGGCCATCTTGGATTTTGACGTGGCGACCCAATTTTCAATAGCCTTCGTCCTTATGCCGAGATACACCCACACACTGGATTAGAAGTTGGTACTTTGCTTATTTTTCAAGATATGCAGGTTACAAGGTTCAGACATACATGGCATCAGACATACATGGCAGCGGCCATCTTGGATTTTGACGTGGCGACCCAATTTTAAACAGCGTTCTTGCTTGTGCCTAGATACACCCACACACCAGATTAGAAGTTGGTACTTCGCTTATTTTTCATGATATTTCGCTCACAAGGTTCAGACATATATATGGTGGCGGCCATCTTGGATTTTGTCGTGGCGACCCAATTTTCAATAGCGTTCTTCGTTATCCCGAGATACACCCACACACCAAATTAGAAGTTGGTACTTTGCTTATTTTTCAAGATATTCATCTCACAAGTTTCAGACATACATGGCGGCGGCCATCTTGGCTTTTGACGTGGCGACCCGATTTTAAACAGCGTTCTTCCTTGTGCCTAGATACACCCACACACCAGATTAGACGTTGGTACTTCGCTTATTTTTCGAGATATTTCGCTCACAATTTCAGAAATATATATGGTGGCGGCCATCTTGGATTTTGACGTGGCGACCCAATTTTCAATAGCTTTCTTCCTTATGCCTAGATACACCCACACACCAGATTAGAAGTTGGTACTTCGCTTATTTTTCAAGATATGCAGGTTACAAGGTTCAGACATACATGGCATCAGACATACATGGCGGCGGCCATCTTGGATTTTGACGTGGGTTGCACCCACACACCAAATTCGAATGCGGTCCTTCGCTTACGCACGCACACCAGCATGCACGCACGCACGCCCGCACGCACGCACGCACGCACACACGCACGCCCGCACGCACGGACGGACAGATGGACACACGGACGGAGGGGAAAGCCATAGTCCCCCTTTCGCTCCGCTGAGCGACGGGGGACAATAATATGAGTTCCCTCACAAGGAACTTCAAAAACCACAGTACGAGTAAAGGTTATTAGGCCAATGAAAATGTTAGTTGCTAACTTACTGCTGTGTGTCCATGCTCTATCCTGTACGTGCTGAGCATCAAGCAAAAGAGCAACACATACCATTTTTAATGGCTTTGGTGTCACCCAGCTGGGGATCAAACCTCCAACCTCCCTGACTCAGAGCGGATATCCACTGATGTGTTCAGTTACAAAGCAGCTCGCTAGTGCCTTGTGGGGGTAGGGATACTTTAGTCTAGGTAGATTTGTATAGATTAGTGTGCTCCGACTGTCGTGAAGAAGAAGAACCACCTCGATGTAGACCTCGATGGACCCCTACTATAAGTAGGGGTCCGGTAGACCGTGTGTTTGGATTAAGTGTATCTTCGTCCCCATTACGAGGAGTGGGTATGTTAATTAACTCAGGGATTATAGGTAATGTATCCCTTGTATGTCGATACCTCTGTAATTTATTTCCTATATCCCTTTGGCACCACACCACAGACACATAGCCAAGCCATGCAATCGCCCACATTTAAACTCACCAATATTAAAACGCTAACCAGAAGTCATGCATCACGTCCTACTGCTGACAACCCCGACTTGTGAGGCGCACAGGTTGGGCAGGCCGAGGCCATGCCCCATGCCCCAAGGAGCCGTGATTGGGTGGGGTTTTGATTGACGGGAAAGAAGAACAGGGAGCGACTCGCTGATTGGCGAAGCACCCCAGATGACGTCAGAGGCTGGGTGATAAAGGAACAAGTGAGCGGACATTTTCTCCCTTCGTTCTTCGCTCTTCTCTTCTTCCCTTCGCTTTTTCTTGGCTCCTTGCTGTGAGCAGACACTCGCTTCTCTTCTCCTTGGTTTCTCGCTCTGACCGACCTTTATCGCTCTCGGGTGCCTTTTTGTTCAGGAGACGAGAAGGGTAGTTGTTGCCGCTCTCGCCCCTTCTGATATGGGCGCCGTCACGAGCGGCCATGTTGGGACATCTTGCTGGTGGTCGTGCAGAGGCACAGCCGCGGCTCGAGGACTGTGGTTTTCCGTGCAAAGGACGGGTGGACGAGCATGGTGTGGAAGAGCGGGCTGCATGCGGCCCGTTCGATTCGCGCGGAAGGCCTGTTTCGCGCCAGCAGGCACGGCCTCGTGAACGAGGGCGTACTGAGGCCTAGCAGCGTGGGAGCGAGCAGATTTCCCATCAACACCAGAGCCGCGTCCAGAGTGCGCGCTCGGGGCCTGGACGAGTCTTGATGAGACACACCGATCGAATTGAGCTTAGTGCAATTAAAATTACACCTTTTATTTTTACATAATTATATTTCCCTTTGTCCGTGTTTTGGTCTGATGTGGAAGGTCCCTCAAGTTAGGAATTTAGTTTATCGTGCGTTTCTTTGAACCGGCATTTATTTAAACTAGGGCATGCCCGTACTATATATATATCTAAAATTATATCCCCCCCCCTCTATTTACATGAAATGGTTTGGTCCAAAGCGAACGGCTTGCGAGTACGGTGACAATCCCCCCCCCCCCCCCCCCCTCTATTTACATGAAATGGTTTGGTTCAAAGCGAACGGCTTGCGAGTACGGTGACAACCCCCCCCCCCCCCCTCTATTTACATGAAATGGTTTGGTCCAAAGCGAACGGCTTGCGGAGTTTGGTAAAGAAATCGCCATAGCGTGCACAAACGCGCAGGAAAGCGAAAGAATCGCAAAGTAGTTTTAATTAGTTTTAAAACATAGTTTAACGCCAACATAGTTTGCCAACGTGAAATAAATGAATACGCTCTCAAATGTGCCGTCCGAGGCAGAGTCTGTTCGCCACGTTCGGCACACGTGATAGCTCGCTGCTCTCTGATTGGTTGAATCGTTTTTTGGACATAGCTCGGTAACTACTTCTCCGATTAATATGAAACCTTGAAAAGGCACATCCTCGGGTCCCCAGCAATATACCTGGCAAGTTTAAAGTATATCGGACCCGTGGTTGTCGAGAAACAGCGGTCACAGACATACAGACATACAGAGATTACTGGAATTATAGATAGACTAGGGCATGCCCGTACTATATATATATCTAAAATTATATCCCCCCCCTCTATTTACATGAAATGGTTTGGTCCATTCGCAAAGCCAAAGCGAACGGCTTGCGAGTACGGTGACAATCCCCCCCCCCCCTCTATTTACATGAAATGGTTTGGTCCATTCGCAAAGCCAAAGCGAACGGCAGTTACGAATCGCAGTTACGATGAATCGCAAAGTAGTTTTAATTAGTTTTAAAACATAGTTTAACGGCAACATAGTTTGCCAACGTGAAATAAATGAATACGCTCTCAAATGTGCCGTCCGAGGCAGAGTCTGTTCGCCACGTTCGGCACACGTGATAGCTCGCTGCTCTCTGATTGGTTGAATCGTTTTTTGGACATAGCTCGGTAACTACTTCTCCGATTAATATGAAACCTTGAAAAGGCACATCCTCGGGTCCCCAGCAATATACCTGGCAAGTTTAAAGTATATCGGACCCGTGGTTGTCGAGAAACAGCGGTCACAGACATACAGACATACAGAGATTACTGGAATTATAGATAGCTAAACCAGTTATTTTTGTCCATTTTAAATCCATTTTCGTCTGAGTTAATTTTTTGCAGGTTTGAGAACTGCCGGTGGGATCAGTGAAGGTAAGCGCCCCGGTTTCTCCCCCTCCATCTTGTTTCCCCACACGTATTCTCCGCCATTTGAACTGAACGCCTTGGAGTAACAGCTCATTTGGTCATCACCAAGGGTAGTCACGTGACAATATATATATATATATATAGTTTTCACGATTACATAACCATTGTTATGGTTACATAACCATAACCATTACATAACCATCACCAAGGGTGGCCTACTACTCTGTTATGTTATTTGCGGGACAGAGCCCAGAGAGAGCTGGGGGGGCAAGGCCAGAGAGGAGTCGGTAGAAGACGGAAAGACCACCAACCTGCCTGCGGTGAGTGAGTGAGAGCTTTCCGTAAGCTAAACGCTCTTTCAGCCACCTCATTCTCATCCACCCTCTCTGAAAAAATGTCCACTTCTCCCTTCGTTGACCTCCACACCCCTTCCGACCTCACTGACTACTACAACCACACTCTCTCCTCCTGCCTTGACCAGCTTGCGCCTGTAAAAACCAAAACAGTTTCTTTCACCCACTCTGCTCCCTGGTTTACCCCTGAACTCCGCCTGATGAAAACTCGTGCTCGCCAACTTGAAAGACTCCGCAATAAAACAGGTCTCACAGTTCACTCCCAAGCCTACAAGGACCACCTACAACACTACAAAGATGCCCTCTCCCGCGCCCGCTCCGCCTACTACTCTCAAATTATCCACTCTGGCTCCGGAAACCCAAAAGCACTCTTCTCGACAATAAACAAACTCCTCCGCCCCCTGAACACCACCACCCAGTCATTCACAGTAGACACCTGCATCTCCTTCCTCTCTTTCTTCCAACGCAAAATTGACAACATCTACAACAGCTTGACCACCGCCGCATCCGCTCCCCTTCCAACCACCTGCCCCCCCCTTGTCCTGCCATCCCCTGTCTCGGTTCTCCCCAATCTCCCCTACTGACCTCTCTGAACTCCTCATAGGAATGAAAACTGCCACCTGCACTCTTGACCCCATCCCCTCCAGCTTTGTCAAGGCCTCCCTCCCTGCTCTCTCTACACTTATCATTGCAACAATAAACTCCTCCCTGTCTACAGGCATCGTCCCACCTTCCCTCAACATTGCTGCTGTTACCCCCATTCTAAAAGAACCTGGTCTAAACCCTGACACCCTAAACAACCTCAGACCCATCTCCAACCTACCCTTTCTGTCAAAAGTTTTGGAACGCGCTGTAGCCACTCAACTCAAACATCACCTCTCTGCCAATAACCTGTATGAAACATTCCAAGCCGGATTCCGCTCCAACCACAGTACTGAAACTGCTCTCCTCAAAATCACCAACGACCTTCTCCTCTCCTCTGATGCTGGCAACCTCAACATTCTCGTCCTCCTCGACCTCAGCGCTGCCTTTGACATCATCGATCACACCATCCTCCTCACCCGACTTGAATCCACCTTTAACGTTACCGGCACTGCCCTCTCTTGGATTAAATCATACCTCTCTGACAGACGCCAGTTCATCTCCATCAATAACTGCAAATCCCCCACTGCTCCCCTCCCCCAAGGTGTCCCCCAATGTTCAGTTCTTGGCCCCCTCCTCTTCATCCTTTACCTGTCCCCCCTCGGTCACTTAATCCGCCGTCATGGTCTCCAATTCCACTGCTTCGCCGATGACATCCAGCTTTTCATCTCCACCAAGTCCGTCTCCACCGACACCCACTCTATCCTGACAAACTGCATCACTGAAATAAAATCCTGGCTTCAAATCAACTTCCTCAAGCTTAACTGTGATAAATCTGAAATAATCATTGGCCCAAAAACGCTCACAAAATCCACCCATAACTTTGCCCTCAACATCGACGGTATCCCAGTATCCACCTCCCCTCACATCCGGAATCTTGGCGTCATCTTTGACCAAACCCTCTCCTTCGACAAATACACTAAACAGATCACAAAGTCAGCCTTCTTTCACCTGAAAAACATTGCCCGTCTCCGCTCATCCCTCTCCTCCATGGCTGCAGAAACCCTCATCCATGCCTTCATCACCTCCCGTCTGGACTACTGCAATAGCCTCCTCTATGGTTCACCCTCAAAAATCACCAATAAACTCCAATACATTCAGAACTCCGCTGCCCGTCTACTCACCCATTCCCGGACCCGTGACCACATCACCCCCGTCCTTTACAAGCTTCACTGGCTCCCCATCCCCCAGAGAATCCAGTACAAAATCCTCCTCTTGACATACAAAGCCCTCCATAACCTGGCCCCATCCTACCTGGCTGACCTCCTCTCCAGACACACTCCCACCCGCAACCTCCGCTCTGCTGGTACCAACCTCCTGACCCCCTCCATCCGGACCAAATTCAGATCCTGGGGGGACAGGGCCTTCTCCATCGCTGCTCCCACCCTCTGGAACTCACTACCTCACACCATCAGAGACTCCTCCTCACTCACCACATTCAAAATATCACTAAAGACCCACCTGTTCAACACTGCATTCAACATTCAACCCACAGAATTTAACCGCTGACTATCTCTTCTCCTTCTCCCTCCTTTTGCTTTAAATATTTCCCTATTGATTCTTGTCTTTCTGCAATTGTTGTTTTCATGTATTGTTATGCATTATGTTTTCCACTCTGTCAAAGCGCCTTTGGGCTCCTTGAAAAGCGCTATACAAAATAAATGAATTATTATTATTATTATTGTGAGGAAACACAGCAAAACGAACATCTTTCTGACATTCACAGCAAATCCTATTGTAGATGCTGATTGGTGGGTCACAGGTCTACAGCCTGGACCAATCATCATTTATTTTGCACGCACTTATATGTATTAGATGTATTTGGTGTCCGGGTTCCCTGTCTATGTGTTTGTTTGTGTTTGTGTTTATTTATGCTTATTTATCTTGGAATTAAAAAAAAAGATACAAACATGTAACAAAAAGTGGGCCTGGGACCCACAGGCTTGCTAATACACACATACACACATGCACACGAAGTATCTATAGATATACGAGTATACATGTATACATGCTGTAGAAACCAACGCCTCTTGGTTCCTCTTAAACACCTTTCCACTTAGAATCATTGGTGTCTCCTGCGATGAAGCTAACTCTGAGGGCCTTTCACTTACCGCAGTCAGGTTGGTGGTCTTTGTCTTCTACCGACTCCTCTCCGGCCTGGCTCCCCCTGCACTGTCTTGTCCCCCCAAATATTCCTGCAGGACGCAGAAGATCTGCCAGCAACCCTCTTCAGGTGAAACTTCCAAAATCAAGACTCTCTGCTCACCTTCACTCTTTCATTCCTCTTTTCTCCCGCCCGTGGAACAAACTCCCACACTCTCTTCAATCCCACTCCTCCCTCCAGGTCTTTAAAACAGCTGTTCACCACCATCTATTATCTTCCCCCATCCAAAACCTTTATCTTTTCTACCCCCGTTAAAACACCCCAAATCCACCTTTTTCAAATTCCGTTTTCTTTATACCATGTACCCACCCACCCACAGCCCTCTCCCTTCCACAGATCTACCAATGTCCCTGGTCTCTACTGTTGTTGTGCTGGTATGCTTCCCTCTTTCTCCCCATCTTGTCTCCCGCTTCCTCTATTACGTGTTTTTGTTTTTTTGTGGTTTATGTGTTTGCTCTTACATGAGCCTCCATTTTGTATGCAACAAAAATACAGCATATCATCTTTCATTGGACTCATTGGCAGTTAGGATTTCCCATCTATTGTAACATTCCTAATGACAATCCGATGAGGGTGACCTGCATTTAAAGGGTGACCCTTAATCGTATTATTGGAAGCCTTAGTTGACACCACAAATGGAACCCATTGATCCCCTAGCAAGGAAAACCTAAAGTGTTTTCAAGAAACCAGTCTGCTTTGTATCTTTCATGTCACTAGTTACAGCCTTGCCAACCAAAGCTATTTGTATGTTGATCTAGGTCATAGTACACAATGGGCAACACTTCGCCATGGTGTCCATAAGTGGCTTAGCAAGTTTCATATCTTCAGCTCACCACAATGATTGCAAAATGACATTCCAAATGTGTTCTGAGGTTAAAATAGCAGTACTCATCTAAAAGGACTGCCATAAAATCCCACAACTCAGACTTTAATCGGAAAATGAAGGAACACGTGCAGCAGTTCCGATGGGAAGCCTCGGATATCCGTTTCAAAAGGCCACCATGCTGACACCTGCACCAGAGCCCAAAGGATGCCCTCCACCCCTCCCCACCTCTTTCCCTATGTACACAAAAGGCCCAAAGGTGTTTTGGGGAATGTAGAGTTTTGGTGAGGGGTGTGTTGGGCTGGAAAAGTTGGATTATGCAATGGAAATGCAATAAATACATCTGTAATGCAGTTTCCTCTAGAAGGACAACAATACAGTATATGTGTGTACATCATAATGTGAACAGATAAATGGTGGAACTGTTGACTCGCTTCTTCCTGTACATCACTTGTACTTCCTCCCTTTATAGATCCCTACTCCTATTTACTCTCAAACTCCTTTCCACTTTTTCTTATCCATTACCTTTTTGTCTCATCGCTTTTCACAATATTTTGTCAATTTCACACCCCAATCTCATACCTTTGTGTACAATAGACATGTATGTCAATGGCCTTAGATATTTCAGGTCAGGTGTGTGTGTCTGTCCGGGCCGTAACTTTTTGACCATTTGAGTTTGGTCATCAGATTTTCACAAAAGCTTTATCTATCTATAATTCCAGTAATCTCTGTGTGTATGTTTGTATGTTTGTATGTTTGTATGTTTGTATGTCTGTATGTCTGTGACCGCTGTTTCTCGACAACCACGGGTCCGATATACTTTAAACTTGCCAGGTATATTGCTGGGGACCCGAGGATGTGCCTTTTCAAGGTTTCATATTAATCGGAGAAGTAGTTACCGAGCTATGTCCAAAAAACGATTCAACCAATCAGAGAGCAGCGAGCTATCACGTGTGCCGAACGTGGCGAACAGACTCTGCCTCGGACGGCACATATGAGAGCGTATTCATTTATTTCACGTTGGCAAACTATGTTGCCGCTATGTTGGCGTTAAACGATGTTTTAAAACTAATTAAAACTAATTTGCGATTCTTTCGCTTTCCTGCGCGTTTGTGCATGCTATGGCGATTTCTTTACCAAACTCCGCAAGCCGTTCGCTTTGGACCAAACCATTTCATGTAAATAGAGGGGGGGGATTGTCACCGTACTCGCAAGCCGTTCGCTTTGGACCAAACCATTTCATGTAAATAGAGGGGGGGGATATAATTTTAGATATATATATAGTACGGGCATGCCCTAGTTATTATAATACGGAGAATGCAAATTTATAATTTTGTCAAAAGGTCAAAAGTCAGCATCACATAAAATCATTAATTTTCATCCAATTGACCTGAAATATAAATTTGCCATTTGAGTTTTGTCATCAAATTTTCAACAAACTTTTACAATGAGAATATGGAGAAGGCAAATTAATTATTTGGTCAAAAGGTCAAAGGTCAGCATCACATTAAATCGTCAATTTTCATCCGATTGATCTGAAATAATTTGCATATTGGGTCACTGAAGATGGTTCACCAATCAAAACCTAGAAGCTGATTGTTTGTTTTTTTAGATCAAAAAGTCAAAGGTCAAGGTTGCGTAAAATTGCCAATTTATACCCAATTGACCTGAAATTTTAAGAATTTGCATATTGAGTCACAGAATTGGTTCACCAATCAAAATCTAGAAGCTGATTTTTTTTTACATCTAAACTCAAAGGTCGAGGCTGCGTAAAATCATCAATTTTCATTTTGTATTTTTACCCTCACCAGAGGAGAGGATATTGCATTTGAGTCCGTTTGTCTGTCTGTTTGCCCGCACAGAATAAATATGATTTTCTCTGCAACTGTTGGTCCGATTGAGAGTAAATTTTCACCATAGGTGTACCTCCTCCTGCAGAATTAAAAAAAGATAATTATGACGTCATAGATCACGTGGTACAGGCGCCATCTTCGAAAAACTGAAAAAACTTTGCACCTCTATCTCTGAAAGCACTGCATAGAAAAAATTGAGACATAGCTCATTGTAAAGAACTCTCCATGTTGAATAACATATGTTAGGTGCCTCCATTATGACGTCATAATACGACAAGTACAAAACCTCATCTGATTAAGATGAAATTTCTTGAGCGTTATCTCGGGATAAATTGGTAGAGAAAAAAAAATGATGACGTCATCGGGCACATGGTTCGGCCGCCATATTTGTTTTAACACAAGAGCCTTAAAACCCACTAAAACACATCCTGGCGAGGGTCTACAATCTCTGATTGCTCTTCCTTGTTTTAAACTGTTTTCGTTAATTTGAGCATATGGAAGAAGAAGACGTCTGAATACAAACGGACGCAGATGGGCTTTGCATTTTCCGATGATTTCTAGTTAAGTAGCTTTGTTCTTTTCTTTTAGCGATTGTGTAGATTCCCCAGTTTTGGGTGGTTATAACAACTGCGGGATCTATAAGCTGAAATATAAGTACAAGGAGGCCCTAATAGTGAAGGAATACAGCTACAAGCACAAGTTGGTAAAATAAATAGTCAATGACCCTAAATAGTCATGACCCTAGAGCATGATTCCCCAACAATAATGAATTAAACTCTTTATGGTGGCAACATGTAACTGGCTTGCATGGATTGCATTAAGCTGCTTTTGTTGAAAGTTAAACCCTGACTGTATGCTCCTCGTGAGTTGGACTAGCTAGGCCAACAGGGAAAGAATACAATGAAAGTAGCTAGTCGATAGGACTGTGCAAGAACAGGGCTCGCTATTGCCTCGGCTAATTTGTACAGGCACAGGAAATTAGCAGGAAATTTCCATCATTCGAAGGCGGTGGCAGGTTCATGGGTAGAAAGTGAGCTCAAAGAAATCTCTCTAAAAGGCTGTAGTTATTCCAATGGAAAACAAAGCAAAAAGTTGCATTTCAGAAAACCAAGCTCTACCTCCTTACAGTCTAGATTTGTATAACGCATAAGCGACAGCAAGTGTAAGGATGCGAAACTCATTGCTGGACAGTACTTTGTTTAGTTGAGGCCTGGTTGAACTCCTTGGTCTCCATCTAGATGATCCTCAGGAAGAGGATTGTGAAAGTAATAATCAATGATCTGTAACATGCTTGTGAAAAGAACGAAACAAACAAAAACAAGAGGGAGAATTGCTTTGCCATACATGTCCCTTACTGGTCCCAATAAATGTTCTTGTTTCATGCACTCAGCAATTGTGAGCCATATACAGTAGGACAAATTGTTTTAGGTAGCTACCATATGCAAAGCTACAGAATAAGCTGCAGGTTCTGTAACTTATCATAATAAAACCATGTGCAAGTTTCAGTTCAATATGTTAAAGGGTAAGGGGAAGAAGTCTGGAAAACCACAGGTGGGGACAGACAGGCACACAGATGGAGAGCAAACCTATAGTCCCCTCTGGTGAAACCAGTAGGGGACTAATAAAAGGTGGATTATAAATACCGTGAATAAATATTCAATTGCTCCTGTTGCCTTGAGAATACACAAGGATACACAAGGAACTTTGGCACAGGAGAAGGCCATTCTGCCCCTCATGCCAGCACTGCACCAACCCCAGTACCATCACACACACACACACACACACACACACACACACACACACACACACACACACACACACACACACAAGCACCTTCAGATCCTGCCAATATACCCTCCATCTCCAATGCATCCAGGTACCTATCGAATTCCCATTTAATGTGTCCCCTCTATTCCCGGCTGATTACTTTGACCTTGGCATGAAGTCATGGACCCAGGTCTCATCAGATGTCATTATCTTTTTCAAAAAAATTATCTCCTTCCTTGTGTTGCAAGCCATGGGCGCACGAGTTGTTCGTTCTGATTAAGCCTGAGGTCACAATTGGCACCCACCTTACACCATCTGGTGAATTTCAGGTATCACCGGATGGTGCAGATAGCGTCTTGTGAATTTCATCTGGTTCGGTGTTTTCGTTCGCAATGAACTTAATGATAAACATCTGTTTCATAACACACGTGACAAGGTTGGCCAAAATCTTAGTTTTACCCAGAAGGCTTTAGCATGCAACGTTGACGTCACTTCCTGTATATAACTTAATTGTACCCAGGAGGCATTGGCATGCAATGTCGACGTCACTTCCTGTACTAGTACCCTACTGCAAAGCCGCAATGAGCCGGCGAAGCCAAAGCCTCTTGCCACTATTTTACCCATCACTGTGGCATCAGTAGGTTAGGTAGTTGGTAGTAGGTAGGTGTAGTAGGTACCCTACCTAGTTCAAAATGACACCATTTGCATTCTGTATGAGATTAAAATTTATAAAATTTCCTTCTTGATTAATTCTGTGAATTCCGTCTCAACTTCGGATATTTCCGGCCGTGAAAAACTATCACCTACGGCCGCGAGATTTCTAAAAAATAATTCTTCGTCGATTTTAGAATATTTGACGCCGTTTTCAGCCTCCGAAACGCGGTAATAAAATAAGCTTTTTTGAAATATTTTTTCAAATGCTCGAATCTCATTGGTTCCGGTGTTTGGTGACGATTTTCGTTGAAGATAACCAGGGCCCGTGCGGGCCCGAGGAACGAGGTTGGTCTTAAAGTATTTTAATTACAAATTAGAGGTGCATAAGATTGTGAATCTAAAAAAGACGTGTGAAACAAACTCCTATTGAATTTTTTCTCAATTTTTATGCATACTTCCGCATCCGCAAGATGGCGGCCTCCATGGAGCGATTTGGTTTTTGAAATACTTTTTCAAATGCTCGAATCTCATTGGTTCCGGTGTTTGGTGACGATTTTCGTTGAAGATAACCAGGGCCCGTGTGGGCCCGGGGAACGAGGTTGGTCTTAAAGTATTTTAATTACAAATTAGAGGTGCATAAGATTGTGAATCAAACAACGAAGGGTGAAACAAACTCCTATTGAACTTTTTCGCAATTGTTTATGCATACTTCCGCATCATCAAGATGGCGGCCTCCATGGAGTGATTTGGTGTGTCAAAGCTTCGAAATTCTCAAGGGATCCAGCAAAATCTGGCTTTTCAACATAATACGTACGCGTTCATTCACAACACTGGCTTCGCCGGCTACAACTTTTGGTTTTACTGAGGTTTTGGCATGAAACGTTAATGTCGTTTCCTGTATAACTCTTGGTTTTTGCCCAGAAAGCTTTGGCAAGCAACATCGATGTCACTTCCTGTATATTAACGCTTGGTTTTAAGCAGAAGGCTTTGGCATGCAGCGTCGACGTCACTTCCTGCACAACTCTTGGTTTTGCCGAGGCTTTGGCATGGAGCATCAACATAATTTCCTGTATAACTCTTGGTTGCACCCAGAAGGCTTTGGCATGCAACATCGATGTCACTTCCTGTATAACTCTGAGTTTTACCCAGAAGGCTTTGGCATGCAACAATGCAACATTGATGTCACTTTCTGTATATAACTTCATTTTACCCAGAAGGCTTTGGCATGGAACGTCGATGTCACTTCCGGTATAACTCTTGGTTTTACCAAGAAGGCTTTGTCATGCAACATCGACGTTACTTCCTGTATAACTCTTAGTTTTACCCAGAATGCATTGGCATGTAATGTCGACCTCACTTCCTGTATAACTCTTGGTTTTACTGAGGTTTTGGCATGGGACGTCGATGTCATTTACCGTACTGTATAACTCTTGGTTTTGCCCAGAAAGCTTTGGCAAGCAACATCGATGTCACTTCCTGTATAACTTAGTTTTACCCAGAATGCTTTTGCATGCAACGTCGACGTCATTTCCTGTATAGCTCTTGGTTTTACCCAGAAGGCTTCGGCAGGCAACGTCGGCGTCACTTCCTGTACAACTTCCTCAGGGTACACAATATCATTGCACAAAATGTCACGTTCCACAATGAAAGGTCTCCGTCAACCTTGAACCACGCTCATAACTTTAAAAATAAACGTCTTTATCATAATCCTTTGAATAATGTAGTATTCATGTACCTGTTCCATGAAAAGTTTGAAACATCACTGTGACAATATCCTGAAGAATATAGTGCGCGTTACCCTAGTACACATAATTTTACACAAAATGTAGTACTATAAGTATGCATCGGTACCGCATGGTAATGAAATACAAATGCTGAGAATCCGAAGTCTGACCGCATTTTTCTTTCACCCTGACAAACAAATGTTGGGCAGGAAGTTTCTGACTAAGCATGAGTGCAGTTTGGTCGGATGTCCGTTTCCTTAATGCATAACTTGTATAACCAATGTTTCACTTCTCCATGCTGTCTCAAATTGATTACTCTGACTGTTTTCAGCCCTACAGCGGCCATCACGTGCAATATGGCTTGTAAGGCCTCGAGAGGCAGCTCTTTATGTAGGGAGGATGCATTATATAAACTTGGAAGTATTTCCAGACATTAATCTGAGGAAGGATTTATAGGAGCTGCCACACCATAGAGGGACAAAAAAGAACCACCTTGAGAGGCCATTTCCCCCGCAGAGCAGGATTTGGCCTTTTTCGGGCACCGTGGTCCCATTTTTTGAAGCAATGTTTTATGGCCGGATGCCCTTCATGCCACCAACCCTGTTGGTCGCCTCTTGCGACACACAGCGAATTACCAGTGAAGTGGTACTCAATTTCCCGACCTCAGAAGGATGTACAGGCTGATCAACCACCCTGATGTTAATTCAGCGATAGATCGGGATCCGAACCCATGATCCCAGTATCCCAAGCCGCACCCTAACCGCTAAGCCAACACCAGGCTCCAGCACAACACCAGACTCCAGCACAACACCAGACTCCAGCACAACACCAGGCTCCAGCACAACACCAGGTTCCAGCACAACACCAGACTCCAGCACAACACCAGGCTCCAGCACAACACCAGCCTCCAGCACAACACCAGGCTTCAGCACAACACCAGGCTCCAGCACAACACCAGCCTTCAGCACAACACCAGCCTTCAGCACAACACCAGGCTCCCGCACAACACCAGAATCCAGCACAACACCAGACTCCAGCACAACACCAGGCTTCAGCACAACACCAGCCTTCAGCACAACACCAGGCTCCCGCACAACACCAGAATCCAGCACAACACCAGACTCCAGCACAACACCAGGCTTCAGCACAACACCAGACTCCAGCACAACACCAGGCTCCAGCACAACACCAGGCTCCAGCACAACACCAGGTGCCCGCACAACACCAGGTGCCCGCACAACACCAGAATCCAGCACAACACCAGACTCCAGCACAACACCAGGCTTCAGCACAACACCAGGCTGCAGCACAACACCAGGCTTCAGCACAACATCAGGCTCCAGCACAACATCAGGCTCCAGCACAACACCAGGCTCCAGCACAACACCAGGCTTCAGCACAACACCAGACTTCAGCACAACACCAGGCTCCAGCACAACACCAGGCTCCAGCACAACACCAGGCTCCAGCACAACACCAGGCTTCAGCACAACACCAGGCTCCAGCACAACACCAGCCTTCAGCACAACACCAGGCTCCCGCACAACACCAGGCGCCCGCACAACACCAGAATCCAGCACAACACCAGACTCCAGCACAACACCAGGCTTCAGCACAACACCAGGCTTCAGCACAACACCAGGCTCCCGCACAACACCAGGCGCCCGCACAACACCAGAATCCAGCACAACACCAGACTCCAGCACAACACCAGGCTTCAGCACAACACCAGGCTTCAGCACAACACCAGGCTCCAGCACAACACCAGCCCTCAGCACAACACCAGACTCCAGCACAACACCAGACTCCAGCACAACACCAGACTTCAGCACAACACCAGGCTTCAGCACAACATCAGGCTCCAGCACAACACCAGGCTTCAGCACAACATCAGGCTCCAGCACAACACCAGGCTCCAGCACAACACCAGGCTTCAGCACAACACCAGACTTCAGCACAACACCAGGCTCCAGCACAACACCAGGCTTCAGCACAACACCAGGCTCCAGCACAACACCAGGCTTCAGCACAACACCAGGCTCCAGCACAACACCAGGCTCCCGCACAACACCAGACTCCAGCACAACACCAGGCTGCCACACCATAGAGCATAGACCATAGAGGGATACAGTATATAGCAATGAGCTACTAGAATGATCCCAAGGGTAGCTAGACTAAGCCACGAAGATCGTTTGATTGAAGGAGACCGGTCTTTATACATTGGAAAGGATCTGATTGAGATGTTTAAGATAATGAAGGGTGTGGACAAGTTATAGGTACAGTGGAGTTTTTCAGCAGAGTGGACAGTGTCAGGACCAGGGGCCATAGGGTAAGGGTAAATAAGATGAGAGTTAGGACAGTTTCAAGGTAGGGGTCTTTGAGTCGGAGAGTGGTTAATGCGTGGAATGGTCTCCTTGGAAAGGTAGTGGCAACAGAGGGAGTTGATAAGTTTAAGGGTCTCCACAAAGAAAAAGATTCAAGGATCAGCCATGAGCTCGAAAATCATGGCAATAATGCTAAGAGACCTTAACGGTTGAATTCTTGTGGAATTTCTTGAACGTGGGAAAACCATCAACGCCCCTTACTCCAGTGACTCGTTATGCAATGAAGTGAGACAAACAAATGAAGTGAGACGTGTCAAATATGTGACCACGACGACCCTATAGTGGGGATGACTTGTGGAAGTTATCACTCATCCACGAGACGGATCAGAGTTGTCACCTGATGATTTCCATCTTTTTGGGCCAATTAGAGAGCATCTGCATGGAATCAAATATGGGAATGATTACGTCATCAAAGGGTGTGTCCTGAAAAGTTTGTTTCTTTGTGTTCAAAGTCACTCGAGGCAGATACTACCGAGGCAAGACCACATCGATGGGACAGGTGTGGGAGCTTGAAGAGCAGTCGAGTGGTGAAGTTCCCTCAACCTACCTGGACTACTTCATCTTCAGCAATGAAAATGCACATCAACGTATATATATATACATTGAACTACCCTCGTAAATGATTGGCGGATATTGCAGGTACTCCCCCTCATTGGTTCCTGACCCATTTGTAGGTAGCACTGAGGGAGTAACAATAATTTCATGGTAAGCCTAGCACTCACAGGATGGCCTATGTCAGGTATGTATGCACACTCGCTTCTAAGCTGTCCCAACCCAGGTTCGAATCCAGACCCAGCTATAAACTGCCATCCTGGTGTTTCACAGGCAGGTGATTCATCACCGTGTGTCGTTCCTCGGATGCTCGGTGGACTTTACAGAATGGTAAACAACAAGGTAAAAGTTCCATGTTGTAGATATGGTGAAAACAGAATGGAATCAGAAACTTTTGTCACCTAATCATGGCGGCCTTACATGATAGTTCAGAGGTAGCATACTCACCTTTAAGGTGTGTAATCCGGGTTAACTCCGTAGCCCAAGTTATATAACTTTGCCATCGGACCAACAGGAATGTATAGTCCATCGAAGGGGACATTCATCTGGCTTCCCCATCTGCTAGGATTTGATCCAATGGTGTCTTTCACAGGAGCAGGTGACTGTGTGCTGATACCTGACTAAGGGGTTGGCAGCACAGTCATCCCTCGGTCAGGCAGCAACTAGCAGAACATATTTGTCACCGAATCGTGGTCAAACATCCATGTTCCAGACAGATTGAGATCATGGTGGTGAGTAAGCAAAATAAATGTCATTGCAGAATAATGATTTACCTGTAGTCTCTTGTGCCTGCCATTTTTTTTTTAACATAGGCCCACTTGAATCATTCAGGGGCATTAGAGCAAACTTCACACGCAAACAAATTACTAGGCATTGAGTAACAAACATGTAGGTATGTTTGCCTTGTTGTTGCCAAAAGCTCTGGTCATCGCATGTGCCTTCTTTAAAAAGTGCATTCCACATGTTTGTAACTTCGGCCCAGTAGGTATCCATTGTTTAGACTTCCTGCGAGCATTGTGGCCTTGGTTGGCAAAGGCAGGTCTAATCAGCAGACTATGCCCATGACCTTGGCACATAGTGAAAAATGGCTTTGCTGTTTGCGATTTGCATTGCTCTTCATTCATTACCCTGCGCTCGCGAAGCGAAAAGCAGGGTTAAGCATTCGGGTGTGTACGTGCGTACGTACGTGTGGCGTACGTACGTGTCTGCATTTTTAAAATTCATTTTCGTTGGTTGGTTGGTCCGATTGGCACGAAATTTCACCATAGGAGCGCCTCCGCCGGGAAATTTTTTATTCATAATTATGATGTCATAGGTCACGTGGTACGGACGCTATCTTGGAAAAACGTGACACCTCTTTATCTCTGAAACCGCTCAATGGAAAAAATTGAAGCATGGCTCATTGTCAAGTACTCTCCATGGGGAATAAGATATGTTGATGATGATGTCATCGGTGCCTTCATTATGACGTCATAATTCGACAAGTACAATGCTTGATCTGGTCAGTATGAAAAATAAAATCATCTGCAACTGTTAGTCCGATAGACACGAAATTTTCAGAATATGAGCGGCTCCTGTATAATTTTTTAAACAATAATTATGACGTCATAGGTCACGTGGTACAGGTGCCTTCTTGGAAAAATCGAAAAAGGTTGCACCTCCATGTCTCTGAAACCGCTCCATGGAAAATATTTAAACATGGCTCATTGTCAAGTACTCCCCTTGTGGAATAAGATATGTTAATGATGATGTCATTAGTGCCTTCATTATGACGTCACAATTTCGACAAGTACAACAATTGATTCGATCAGTATGAATTTTTTTTCTCTGCAATTCTTGGTACGATTGAAACGAAATATTCATCATAGGAGCACCTCCTCCTGCAGAATGTTTTAATGGTAATTATGACGTCATAGATCACGTGGTATAGGCACAATCTTGGAAAAACTTCGCACCTCTAGATCTCTGAAAACACTCCATGGTAAAAAATTGAGACCTGGCTCATTGTCAAGTACTCCCCATGTAGGGAAATAAGATATGTTAATGATGATGTCATCAGTGCCTTCGTTATGACGTCATAATTTGACAAATGCAACACTTATCCGATCATTATGAAAAAGAATTTCAGCAACTGTTGGTCTGATGGACACGAAATTTTGACCATAGGAGTGACTCCTCCTTTAGAATACTTTAATGATAATCATGACGTCATAGGTCATGTGGTACAGGCGCCATCTTGGAAAAACCGAAAAACGTTGCAGCTCTATATCTCCAAAACCACTCTATGGAAAAAATTGAAACATGGCTCATTGTAAAGAACTCCATATGGGGAATAGGTGTTGTTAATGATGACGTCATTGGTGCCATAATTATGACGTCATAATTCGACAGGAACAATGATTAGTCTGATCAGTTTGGAATTTATTGAGCGTGATCTACGCAATAATTATATTGGAGAATATAAATTTATGATGCCATCACTCACGTGGTCTGGCAGCCATATTGGATCAAAGAAAAAAAATGTTCAAAAACAGAAGAGTTGACCCACACCAAGTTGACTGCGCAGGCTAAGTGTTCAATGAATACCATCTAGTTCATTCATTCATTCATTCATTCATTCTCAGTCAAATGTGGTCCCATATATTCACAACCTATTTCAGCCATAAGACATTTGGTCACACACCAGTAGAACATCAGGTGTGTTATCACATCATTGGGAATTCATTGGGTTTGTGGAATTCTTATTTTCTGCACTTAGTAAGTCAACACCTAACTTACCATGTCATAGTTGCAGGAACATATTGGGCTGGCAGGATGGCCTAGACGCACACATTCATAGGTGGACGTTAAATATCCCACGGTGTTCTTCGCGAAGAGGTGGCGAGCAAGCGCCGGCACCCTGAACAAATTACAAATTCCTGCCCTATCTTACAGAGGGCACAGCATCAGCTGCACAGTTGTACTCTCGGTCAATGATGCTACCCCACAGCCTTGTGCTGCATTTGAAAGAAGAAGATGAAAAAAAACAACCACAAACTTTACATATTTTGCATATTTTGAATCAATTAAGTTGCCAATTTGAAACTATGAAAAAAAACTTAATTATGTGTTAATAATACATAAGTATCAAAAGCATCTTTACCTCCGGCACCAAAGGTGTGAATAGGTTATGTTTTCACTCCTGTTTGTCTGTATGTCAGTTTGTGAGCAGGATATCTATGTTTGTGATCAGGTACTCCGAGATTAATGTGAGCGTACTCCAAGACGAATGTGAGCATACTCCAAGGCGAATGTGAACGAATGAGCGTACTTCAAGATGAATGTGAACGAATGTGAGCGTACTCAAAGACGAATGTGAGCATCCTCTAAGGGGAATGTGAGCGTACTCCAAGGCGAATGTGAGCGTACTCCAAGACGAATGTGAACGTACTCCAAGACGAATGTGAACGAATGAGCGTACTTCAAGATGAATGTGAACGAATGTGGGCGAACTCCAAGACGAATGTGAACGAATGAGCGTACTTCAAGATGAATGTGAACGAATGTGGGCGAACTCCAAGACGAATGTGAGCATATTCAAAGACGAATGTGAGCATCCTCCAAGAGGAATGTGAACAGAAAAACTGGAAACTCAGAAAGAGGTAGACTTGGGGAGGGTTAATGTGGGTAGAAAACATCATGGCTGTGGATGGGGGATAGCCTGCGATGGTAGTGAAGAGCTGTCTTGATGTCCAGGAGAGAAGAATGACATTGAAGAGACTGACGATCGTGGTTGCACAGGTGGGAAAAGAGAGAAGTGAATGAGTGGGGGTGTGCAATGAGTCTGAATTTTTGGGTTTCTACCAGAAGGGGTTACTCGTAAATCGTGTGCGCACTGGGGGGACAGAGCATCGAAATGGAGGTATCCTGGGGGACACACAAACCTGGGGGACACACAAACCCGGGGGGACAGAGCATTGAAAGGGAAGATGGTGCAAGACCAGAAAGAAGGCAGGAGAATATAGAGAGACTACCGACCTGTCTTTGATGTGAAAGTAATAGGCCTAGAGACTCAGCAACATTGCAGGAGATTCAAATTATTTTGATGGCCTTGGTTTCCATGGTGTCAAAATGAGCAATTTACATCAAGGCTTCCCCTATAAGTGTGTCCCCAGGGTCTGAAGAAAGAAAATACGGGGCATTCAGAAATCAGGTCAAGCCAATCGGGTCAAGGTCACAACTCTAAACCGATTGTCATTAAGCTTTACCCAGTCGTAGAGATGGTCACACCTGAGAAGCGCGTATTGATTTTGAGGTCAAAGATCAACTCAAGGTCAAACCTCCAAAATCTTAAATTGTCATCTGAAAAATCATAAATTTTCATCTGATTGACATGAACATTAAACAGCAATTACATAGTGCCTCACTGAATAGGATCCGGCTACTAGAATTTTAAAAGTGATTCTTCACCATTGGGAGATAGGGCCAAAAACGATGCATAGCAGGATATCTGAAAAAGTTGTGGACGGATTTGGACGAAACTTGGTGGACCAGTTGGGTGTCTGGCAAGGACGATTAGATTCGACTTTGGTGAAGATCTGGATATGGATGTGCATATGAGAATTATTTAAGTTTTTTAAGTGATTCTTCACCATTGGGAGATATGGCCAAAAACGATGCATAGCAGGATATCTGAAAAAGTTGTGGACGGATTTGGACGAAACTTGGTGGACCGGATGGGTGTGTGACAAGGATAAATCGATTCAATTTTGGTGAAGATCCGGATCCGGATCCAGGTAGTCGATTTTTTAAGCGATTCTTCACCATTGAGTGATATGGCCAACCAGGTGGAGGTACGGTCTCTACTGAGTGCCGTTCTAGTGTTGTATATATCCATATCATTTAAGTTGTAGGATTTTCAATGTATGATTTTATATCGCGAATATTAATTTGTACAAATTAGGGCAAATAATATGGAAAACTAAGAAAGACATTTTCAATGTATGATTTTTATTGCCAATATTAATTAATTTGTATCGGTCTCTTTGTCGTTGGAATACTGGGAAGAGCAGATTTATGGAAGATGGAAATACTCATTCCACTAGAGATTGTCTAATTTCGACTTCAATTTACTTGTCATATCGGCTTCAACTACTTCCAGTGGAAGACTGGTCCAGTCATCCACCAGTCTACTCCTAAAAATATAAACTTCCTGGCGTCTAGTCTCCTCCTCTCCTTAAATAACTTCCTTGAGCGATCTTTAGTTGAAGTATGTCGAGCTGGCTTGAAGAAATGACTGGGATCGATCCTGATCAGCACATGAAGAATCTCGTGTACAATAATCATATTAGCCCTCCTCCTCTTGTATTAGAGGGAGTGTCGATTCAAGATCCTCAGCCCATCTTGGTAGGGAAGCTCCTTGATTTCTGCAACCATTTTAGTGGACCTCTTCTGCTCCTTCCCAACATTATCTGTCTGTCTTGAATTGGAAGTGCCAGAGGATATTTCCATATTCTAGGAAAGGTCTGACTGATGTTGAACATAAAAGTGACAATGACGTCCTGCTCAGGTGACTGAACATCTTCCTTATGATGTCATCTTCATCTTATTGATGATTGTGGACATTCATGGGATAAAATTCAGTTGATTTGTCTCAAAACCACTTGTTGAGCTGGAGCCAAATTTGAGTTAACCACTGAAGAAAGAAAACTAAACCGAAACTTGTTTCTCACCACTTTATAATTTGAGTTAGACATGAAGACCATCGAAGAACAATGATCCCATGCTTTACTAAGCTGAACATGTTGACTCTTAGTCGGATTTTTACAGTTTTTGTGGATGCGGTGCTTATCAATTTCTCCCAGACTACATGACTACACGCTGACTCTGCAAATGTGATAGCAGTAAGCCGTGCAGGCAGATCATCCTTTTTGAGCTTATGAAGTCAAATTATTTTTACAAGTTTCAATAATCAAAACAGTTGTCCATTGGATATTTTTCAGTGATCCCACATAATGACAAATCTCTCAGAGGTTTGGTCAAGGCCAAGTGATTTAGTACGCATGCAAATAGGGGGATATTTGTTACAGTTGACCACTATCATGCACCTTGTCTATCTCGGTAGTGGTTGGCGGAACACCCTGCAGATATTTGTGGTACCGGCCCTGCTGGAGTGGACCATATGCATCTGCAGAATTATGTCATGGTGGGTTTGGGCTTTCCAAACTCCACTTCTTTAAAATAAAAATAAAAACACCTTTAGAGGCCATTTTTCCCCGCAAAGCGGGGGTTGGCCTTTTTCGGGAACCGTGGTTGTTGTTGTTTTTCGGTCCCCTTTTTTTGAAGCAATGTTTTACGGCCGGATGCCCTTCCTGACGCCAACCCTTTTTGCCGCCTTTAACGACAAACAGGAAATTACCAGTGAACTGGTACTCAACATACATATCCACTTCTTTGAAATATCATATTTGCCAGCTCTTGAAGAAAACTCCCACCCCTCCTCCCTCCATCCCCCTTGCAGCCCTCAGGTGTCTGGCAATGTGACCGGAGCAGGTTTGCAGTCGACCGCAGCGATGTTAGTAATTGGCACTGGCAGAGGAGCTAAACTGGTAAACGATGGTATCATGCGGAATCTCATCCCCACCTGTGTTTGATGCGCAAGGTGACAAGCCTTCACCAGCTGCCTCACAAAACCAGCACAAGCCTGGGCATCTCGCCGGGAAAACCTACTTCTCCTTCTTAATCAATAAGCAAAAACAAGAAGACGTCATGCAGAGCACGACACAAGATTTTGGTGTTATGGTCATATTTACTATATTATTATTATTACTTTTACGAAAACGATACTACTGAAACGATACATTACTGTATTAAGAAACCTGGGCTTAATTTGTCTGAAGGGTAGGCATAAAGCCTAAGGCCTATATGTACCGTTTTGTTGCAAGAGACGTAACGCCGATGCTTTCGATATTTGATGGTCATTTTAACAATCGGTTTGTTTGTGTTTCACACAGAATGAAAAACATAAAGGTAGAGCATGGGGATTGTAATATATGACAGGTTCGACGATATGTTCGGCCTGAACGGCATATAAATCAAAATGGCGGAGTGTGGAGAGTCAGGTGCTGTACCGCCATAATGACATCAGATGGAATCACATCACCCTGTCATGTGACCAGATTCTCAGCTCTTATTGGTATATGTTTGAGCGGACATACATACATATACATACATACATACATAGACTGGCAAACACTGTTCGAGACGGCTTTGCCCTATGGGCTGCGCCGTAAAAAGTGTTCCCACCTACAGTCTATCTATAAAACTCAAGATCATGAAAATCTGAAGAAAATTATTCAAGTTATGATCAAAAAGGTGTTTTTTTGTTAATTAGGTCACAATCCGGGAAAAGTAGGTCAAGGACACTAATCAAATATCAGGTGCACAACTTCAGTGCAGGTATACTATTAAGATTCAAGAACATATTGGAAGGCCAAGCGGTCTTTGAGGTTCCATATTAGCAAAACTGAGTGATTTCACATTGGCAAATCAACGTTTTTCTTTTTTCAGACCGCTATTTGACCTTGACCACATTGTTTTGTTTTTTCAAACCGCAATTTGCCCTTGACCTTTAAACTGGAAGGGTATGATTTAAATGAAGCATATGTGGCTTGCTCTAGGTTATCTAGAGAAGGCAATTTTGTTCCAAACAGACAAACCATAGTAGTTTTGGTGAAAATGTTAAAATGTCTATAATTGGGCCATGACCTTAAAATTAGGTCAAGGTCAAACATAATTACATCGACACTGCATGCTTTTTATACTCATTACTGATGCAAAAATTAATTCAGAAAGTCCTCGGACAATGGCAGAAAAAAAACGAGAAAAACCTAAATGGTCGTTTCGTACTCCTGGGAGTGTAAGACCTCGACCTTTAACCTGGAGGGGTATGATGTAAATGAAACATAAACAAGCCTTTCTCTACGGTATCTACTTAGGTCAATTTCATTCTGATCAGGCAAACTTTAGTTGAGTTATGATGAAAAATGTCAAAATGTCTATAATTAGGTCATGGCCTTAAAATTAGGTCAAGTTCAACAAAATTATGTCAACCCCACATACATTGTATTGACCTTATCGATGCAAAATTTCATTCCAAAGATATCGATCTAGATATCGATCGATTGGGATCTAGATATCGATCGGAAATTCCAGAAAATGCGAGTGCAAAAATAAAAATAAAACTTAAATAGTGGTTTAGTCCTCCTGGGGGGTCTAAGAAGCTCAGAGCATACAGAATTAAGATTGCGGGCACTTATTGTAGAAACCAACCCAACGAGAACGACACTCGTTCTCGGTAGAGCACATACCTCCGTCGGCTGAACAGTTTAGGTTTTGAATCCCACTGATATGCCAGGTGTGGATCTGGACCTGAAACAAAATCAAATTGCCTTGTTCTTGTTACCTAACCAACTCATCCACCAAGTTTTGTCAAAAGTAGTCTCCAACTTTTTGAAATATCATGCTATATGTTGTTTTTGGCCCTGTCACTCAATGGTGAAAGATCACTTTTAAACATTCTCTGATCCAGATCCGGATTCGGATCTCGACCAAAATCGAATCATTTCGTCCATGTCACATACCCAACCGCTCCACCAAATTTCGTCCAAATCCGTCCACACCTTTTTGAGATATCCTGTTCACAAACAGACAGACAGACAAATAGGGGTGAAAACATAACCTCCATCCACCTTCGGTGGCACAGGTTACAGCTATAAGCTGCACACAGGTTACTGCTCAAGACCTCACATTAGATCTGTCAATGGCCAGCTACTGAAGAACATTGATAGCGAGACAGAGGGATGGGAAAACTGCAGCACTTAATGCTATCAATTGACCACTGTGATCAGAGTTGATCAAGTTTTTCCTTCCCCCTATATGTAGGTCAATTCAGCCCCTATATATAGGTCAATGTGAGAGGAAATCTGCCAAGCCATTTCCAGACTCGGGAACAACGTTCGGGCGTCTGGCATCTGCGACACATATCTGGAGATGTTGAAGATGCCCTGAGAGATCTTTAGCATCTTTTCTGATTTGTATGGAGGCTGAAAATGTCCTACAGTTACAGTAGTTGGACCAGGAGATCATTCTATATTTCTGGATGGGCAATGGAGCACTATTGAATGCAATAAATACTGAGCTAGTACACTGGATGGCGAGGGGGGACACCAAAAGCAGGGTTGAAGGACAAACAAGTGGAACATGTCTTTCAATCCTGACAAATCTCACACTCTTACTATGTCTCTCCGAAAAGATCGACTGGACAACCCTCCCATCTACTTTCTCAACAATCCTCTCCAAGAAGTTCTGTCGCTCAAGCTTTTGGGTCTCACTATCTGCCATGATCTTTCTTGGGAAAACCACATTTCCAAGCTGGCCTACAAAGCCAGTCGCCGACTGGGCATCCTCCGTCGTGCGAAGTCCTTCCTAGGCACACCTGAGCTCCTCACCACATACAAGGCTATCATCCGCAGCTCAATGGAATACTGTTCTCCCCTATGGGCTGGTGCTCCTGCCTCACACCTAGCTCGGCTTCACGCTGTTGAGGCCAAAGCTTTCAGAATCATTGGAATCTCCCGCGATGAAGCTCTCTCTGAGGGCTTTTCACTCACTCACCGCAGGCAGGTAGGTGGTCTTTCTGTCTTCTACCGACTCCTCTCCGGCCTTGCTCCCCCAGCTCTCTCTGTGCTCTGTCCCCCAAATATTCCTACAGGTTGCACAAGATCTGCCAGCAAGCCTCTGATGGTTAAACTGCCAAAATCTCGGCTCTCTGCTCACCTTCACTCCTTCATTCCTCTTTTCTCCCACCTCTGGAACAAACTCCCACACTCCCTTCAATCCCACTCCTCCCTCCAGGTCTTTAAAACAGCTGTTCACCACCATCTCTTATCTTCCCCCATCCAAAACCTTGATCTTTTCTACCCCCACTAATTCACCCCAGATCCACCTTGTTTGTAATTCCAACTTCTTTCCTGGTAGTCCTGGCAGTGTCCATATGTTTTATGCCTCTCCCACCCCCTTTCCCATTCCTCCCCCCCAAAGCCCTCTCCCTCCCACAGATCTCTCGATGTCTCCATGTCTCTCGGTCCCTGCTCTCAAATGTTGTGTTTGTGTCCTTCCCCCTCTCTCCCCATCTTGTCTACCGCTCCCGATGCTTTTTGTTTTATGTGTCGGTTTGTCGGTTATGTGTCGGTTTGTCGGTTTGTCTTTCTGTGTGATAAATGTTCGCTCCTTCACGAGCCTCGATCTTGTATACAAAAAAAAAAAAAAAAAAAAAAAAAAAAAAAATAGAGGATACTTGGACAAATAATCCATCCACAGCTCAATGGAATACTGCTCTCCCCTCTGGGCTGGTGCTCCTGCCTCACACCTAGCTCGGCTTCACGCTGTTGAAACCAAAGCTTTCAGAATCATTGGAATCTCCAGTCATGGAGTTCATTCTGAGGGCCTTTCACTCACTCACCGCAGGCAGGTTGGTGGTCTTTCTGTCTTCTACCGACTCCTCTCCAGCCTTCCTCCCCCAGCTCTCTCTGCTCTGTCCCCCAAATACTCCTACAGGTCACACAAGATCTGCCAGCAACCCTCTTATGGTCAAACTGCCAAAATCAAGACTCTCTGCTCACCTTCACTCCTTCATTCCTCTTATCTCCCACCTCTGGAACAAACTCCCTCACTCTCTTCAATCCCACTCCTCCCTCCAAGTCTTTAAAACACCTGTTCACCACCATCTCTTATCTTCCCCCATCCAAAACCTTGATCTTTTCTACCCCCTTTAAAACACCCAAAATCCGCCTCTTTAAATCCCCAACTTCTTTCCTGAAATTCCTAGTCGTGTTCATTTGCTTTTTACAGTGTACCCCTCCCTCCTCCCCCAGCCCTCCTCCTTCCACAGATCTATCGACGTTCCTGTTCCACAGATCTGCTGTTGTTGTGCTTTTGTGCTTCACTCTCTCTCCCCCTCTTGTCTCCCACTCCCTTCATTGTACATTTTATGTGTCTGTGCATGTTTTCATGTTCAATGTGCTAGCTCTTACACGAGCCTCGATTCTGTGTTCAAAAAAAAAAAAAAAAAAGTGTGGGGAGGAACGAGGGGTTTGGACGCGTGGGTTGGACAAGATGGATACAGAGGGGAACTCTCAGGAAGGAAAAAGTGGAAACATGGAAGGAGTTAGGCTTGTGTGTGTTTATGGGGTTGACAGGGGTAGAAAAGATCATGATTTTGCATGCAGGATGATTTGAGATGGTAAACAGCTGTCTTTCCTTGAAGACCTGGAGGGAAGAATGAGATTTAAGAGGATGTGCAAGTTCATTCCACAGGTGGAAAAAAAGAGGAACAAATGAGTGGAGGTGAGCAGTGATCCTGGATTTAAGTAGTTTCACCAGAAGGGGATTGATGGTGGACCGCATGCACCCTGTGGAAACCTTGGGCAAGACGATAAAGGAAGCTGTAAGAGACAGAGACCACCAACCTGTCTGCGATGGCGAAGTGATAGACCAATAGACCAATAGTGATAGACCAACTCGGCTTCATTGCAGAACATTCTCATAATTTTGAAGGACTTGGTTTCCACTTTGGCAAGTTGAGCAAAATGTGAGACAGGAGCACCAGCCCAGAGGGGAGAGAAGTACTCCATCAAGCTGCAGATGAAAGCTTTGTAGGTGGATGGGAGCTCAGGTGTGCCAAGGAAAGACTTTACATGATGGAAAATTCCGAACCGGCATCTGGCTTTGTAGTCCAACTATGAAATGTGGTTTTAAAACTTTAAAAATTCGAAATGTGTCAACCTTTTGAATAGGCCCTTGCCCATTCTGACCAGACGTCTGTGACACAGGTCTTTAAGTTTGTTGTACCTGTTTTGTTCTTGCCAGTCTGCAGCTACACCAATGCATCCTGGAGCCATATGACAACCATCAAAAAGCGCATTACCGGATTTCAATGCTGTGTACTTTAACAAATGCTGTAGATTTGTTGTCAAAATTCCATCACCGATGAGATGATGAGACGCATCACTTGCCAGCCCTTGCTTTCCAGACTGATCAATCATTCAGAACTTAAATTGCTTGGGTCTCCTTTGCCATCCTACCTCACCTTGATGCAGCTGCTGTTTTGCTGTTTCCACCATTTGAATGGAGGCTGCTCCCACACCTCTTGGCAAAACACTCTCAGAGCTGCTCTTCCCCCTAGGGCTATCAATGCAGGAGGCAGAAACACTAAACTTGGACAGGCCATCGTGGAAGAGACTTCCCATTGTGGTTATGTCACTTATCATCGAATCATTGTCAATGAATTGCATCGCAGGTAAAATCTCTTCATGATGACTCAAATCCATATGACAGAGGTAAGAGGTTGCTGCTGTGGATTATCAGTGTTGTGATCATTATTTAATTAAAGCCTTACCTGTGTCAATGCTGACTGAGAGAAAAAAAATTGAGATAAGTGACAAGACAGCTGGAAGCAGTAATGTTGGAGCGGCTGACAGGACGTGTCAAGTGAGATTGAAGAAACCTCACTCAGTGTGCTGCTACCACTTTCCTCCCACTCCCGCTGCCCCTCAATCCATCCCCCAACGCCCGCCATTCCTTCCCAAACGAAAAAAAAAAAAACACAAAAAAAAAGAAAGAAAAGTCCTCTTGCATACGTGGGGTCTGACTTCAAAGCGCCTGCTTGAGCCTGCAGGGGTCACAGGGTGAGGGCGGGGGTCACAGCAGGGTATGGAGGAATGGGGGAGGTATGTAAAATCTCACTAAATCACTCAGCCCGCCTGCCACGGGACTCACCCGCACAACGGACGGCCCTTCAATGGAGCCACCTCGCCATGCCGCGAAAGTCCCTTTCTGTGCATGACCACGGCCAGCTCCCAGCCCCCGACCCTCCGGCACGCTGGCCCTTTCGCATGTTAATTGCACATTATGCAGGGACGAGTGCTTGGGGCGGCCGCCCCACCACCGGGGCCTCGCTCAAGGCGTCCCGAATTCCAGGACCCGCCAGCCGCGGTGGTCCGACTAAGCCATATAGGGACGGGGTCGAATGGCAGCCGGGAAAGTAGCTGACCAACAGAAGTAGACTGCCGATTGTGACGGCACCATCCTGGCGTTGTCCTGAATTATTCCATCTTTCCAGGCTGCTTTTGTCCCATCCCACACGATTTTCCCCTTCTTCCTGCAATCCTGGAAGCATGAGTCTGTGCTGTCTGGAGCATAAAGGCTCGATTATATGAAATCCTCTTGGTCAACCATAACATGGACAACTTGTTTTCTTTTCCCAGAAAGTAAGGCACATTTATTCAATTACACATGAGATGGATTCCTCCATTTTTAATGCCATATTCTGGATGACCTCCTAATTCATCCCGACGGTACTTGCATGATTTTCCACTCATTGCTTCAATACAATCCATAAAAAAACAACTAAACAACGTTCCTACAATTTTTTTTTCCTAAGGTGGACAGATATGGTCCAAAAAGATAAGCAGCCATGGGCCCAACAGATTCCTGGGAGAGAAAACCACCAGATTTGCAGAAAACCACAAATACCCCCAACCAGTCGAAAACCGTTCGGTCGCCTAATGCGATATCTGCATCACCAGATACGGACAACGCAAGGGGGCTCCAGGGGGCTCCATTTTTACTGATACCACCTGTGTTGTGAGCAAACATGAACCATATCTTGTGATGTGTTTTCAAACGGCGATAGGGGCTGCAGTCTCCATTGTGCACAAGTAGCAGCGGAAGGATTCTGTAAAGATCAATGCTCAAATCAACAAGAAGAAAGGCTGTGACGTCATTTGAATATGTAATATATATATATATATATATGTGTGTGTGATAAGGTGAATTCATTTTTTTTACGAATGGTCACTCAAAATGAGTCAAGGACATCGATATGGGTCGGTCAAAATATCCCGACCACAGCAATTGGACTACAATATCGCAGGGAGCAATGGAACCGCTGCAATGGAGCCTCGGCTTGAACCAAGGCCTGCCCAGGCTGGGTGGGCAGAAAGGTCTGGCCGGCCACAGTGTGGGGGCATTCCCGAGAGCGCCATCCCCCTGGCCGGCCCACCAACAGGAATGCAGCCGCCCTAAGCCTGGCCATGAGAACGTGACCCAGGGTGAAACGTAATCTGCCCACGGCCTGCCACCCCACTCCCTTGGAGTCGCTCGGGATTAGCACACACAACCTGGCCTCGCTCTTGCTCCTAATACATCCCTCTTGCGGCCTCTTTTGCCTTTTTTTTTTTTTACCTGCTGTGTGATCATCCGAGTGCCCGTCTGCCCTCGCTCCGTGCCATCTGGTTTTAACGCGATCCCGCTCTCCCTGCGCAAGGTTATCTGATTGTCGCACACGACCCTCTGGCATCGCTGATCCTTCCCTTCCCCCTTAACTTCCTCTATTTCTTACTTCCTGTATCCAAGCACTCAAGTACCATCTCCACCCTCAACCCCCTATCACTTACATCATCATTAAAGGCCCAAACTTTTTAACTTCCTCTATTTCCTACTTCCTGTATCCAAGCACTCAAGTACCATCTCCACCCTCAATCTCCCATCACTTAAATCATCATTAAAGGCCCAAACTTTAATCAATCACCTAATTCCATCCGTCCATAATCGATATTGTGCAGTTTATAAAACACGTTTGATTAAATGGAGTGGTTGGTTGTTTAAAAAAAAAGAAAAAAGTATTCACCAACAACATAGTACTCACCAACACAGTGTCCTGCCACCCGGAATACCAACCAGAGGGCAACCAGGAAGATCTTTTAAAGCGTCTGTGGAGAGGATGTCGAATCAGCTGACCTGCTGTGCATCATGTATAATTCCCCCCTAATTGCAAATTATCGTTTCAAATACGTTCACGAGGAATTCCGACCATTATTTGGAAGTAAACAATAGTTCTAGCCCATTAGGCCTACTTGGGTATAATGATGCAACTTGGGAAAAGGAAGAAAGAGGGTTAGGGCTTTGGCCTACTACTCTGGCCTAGTGATCGTGAGGATTATCTCAATTCCTCTGGAATTGCCGGGAAACTCTGAGCTGGCATGAGAATGACAGCACAGCGCGGGAATTTTAATTGGAGCTTTATTAACGGGAGAAAAACAGATTACAATTACATAATTATTACTTGATGATATTTTGCCTTGATTAAAGGTTTTCACAGGAGTTATAGGAAAAGAATAACACGTTTGTTGCCATGAGTTACCATGTCCATAGTCAGTCCATGGGCCAAACGTAAATATTTGGTGCCCTGTGAAAAGCAGTGGTATTGATGCTTCTTCTTCTTCTTCTTCTGCTTCGTCTTCTTCTTCTTCGTTTTGTGCAGCACAAGGCTGTGGGGTAGCATCATTGGCTGAGGATGTGGCTGATGCAATTCCCTCTCCACATCAGGTCAGGAATTTGTAATTTGTTCAGGGTGCCGGAGATTGCTTGCCTCCTCGTCACTAAGAGCACCGTGGGATCTTTAGCATCCATCAACGAATGCCGGAAGATGATATTCCCGTTTAACGTCCATCCAAAGGGACGGTCTCCACACAATGATGAACCATCCGGTCTGTGAAACACCGGGATGACCGTTTATAGCTGGGTCGGGATTCTAACCTGGGCTAGACAGCCTCGAGACGAGTGTGTGTGTACCTCTAGGCCATGCTGTCAGCCCTGTATTCATGATGAGTTACTCATACATGATTTATGAAGAAAGTTCATTATTATATACACCATTATTCCGCTGTTCACAATTGTAAAGACACAATGCTCGACTTAATTTAAAAAGCAACAGGTGATACTTATGAGAGGATGTTTTCCCTTAAGATAGTGTATCACACAACTGTCATCACATCAGAGTAACTGCATTCATTGATCTTAACACTAAAACCCATCCAGGCACAGCCATATCCAGGTACAGCATATGGCTACCTGGATGGCCTTGCCCTAGAGGTACGCACACTCACCTCTAAGCCATGTAGCCTGGGTTTGCATCGCGACCCAGGTATAAACTGTCATCCGGATATTTCACAGGTCGGGTCATTCATCAATGTATGTCCTGTACCTTAGTGTATGCTAAAGAATATTGCCATGGCAACAATTTATATATTCAGCTGTAAGTATCAATTTTGCATTTCACGACAACAATGTTGGGCCAAATGGATGCATTTCCTTGTTTGTCTCTGTCTCTCTCTCTCTCTCTCTCTCTGACCTCAAAAGGAGAAAATGACCTCAGAGAGCGACAGAGACAGAGAGAGACACAGAGCAAGAGACACAGGGAGAGAGACAGAGAGAGACAGACAGAGAGAGAGAGAGAGAGAGAGAGAGAGAGAGAGAGAGAGAGACAGACAAAGCGACAGAGACAGACAAACAGAGAGAGACAGACAGACAGAGACAGACACAGACAGACACAGACATGCATAACACATCTCACCTTATTTTTGACAACACCATTGTTGTTTTTCCCCTTTAACCCAAACCCTATCCAGGTTCCTCCTGATAACTCCATCTTTGCTCTTTACTTCTTCGAGTTCCTTCCGATGACTCCGATGTGCAGTATTTGGTCTTTCTTTGAATATATATATATACATATCTCTCTCTCTCTCAAAAAGGATCTTCTGGCTAAACAATATTGCATAGGCCCCAGCTATTAGGTGTATATATGCACACACACACAAACACACACACACACACACACACACACACACACACACACACACACACACACACACACACATCTACACACACACACACACACACACATCTACACACACACACACACACACACGTTGGAAGGCAGAAAAACTATCTCAGCAGTTTAAGGACGCGGTCGTTGCTTCCATCTACAATAGGAAAGGAAATCGAAGTGACTGCAGTAACGATCGTGACATTTCACTTCTTGTTTGTTGCTGGTCAAATTCTAGCCAAAATTCTGTTGACTCGGATGCAGAAAATTGCAGACAACATCCTACCAGAAAGTCAGTGCAGTTTCAGAACCACACGCTCAACTTCTGATATGATATTGAGAAGAAGGCAGCTGAGCAACATCACGGTCTCCATGTTGTCCTTATTGACTTCAACCAAAACCTTCAATATATTTGACAGACTAACTTTTTGGAGTTGCGAAAACTTTCTGGTTGTCCTGATGTCTTTGTGAAGATAATTCAAGACTGACTGGCTCCGTAGTTATTAGAAGTACAGTACTATATCTGGCATCTGACTCTTTCAACATCTCTCACGGACTCCAACAAGGCTGCGTTGTGGCTCCTGTGCTGTTTAGTCTGTTTCTGACTGGTGTTCTGACACTGCTGTATATATCTGAACCAGACGAGATGGGAAACGTTTCAACCTGGCTGGACTCCATGCCCACTCGAAGACCGGTGTGCTAGAGTTACTGTAGGCTGATGATGCAGCTCTAGTAGCTCGCTCTATGGCAGACATCCAGCAAATTGATGTCTGCTTTGAAGCTGCAGCAGTCGAGTTTGCTTTGTTCCACCAACATCAGGAAGACTGAGCTGATCCATCAGCCACCACCTGGTCTCGGAAATCTCGGAAATAGCCCCTCGGAAATCCACAAGTCCTCATTGGCAACACTCCACACTTTTAGTAACAACTATAAGTTCACCTAACTCGGGAGTACAGTGACATCTAATAATTCCATCAATGTGGTGATTGCCAATGGCATACAGGTGGCCTACAGAACTTTCGGCGGTTTACACAAGAGATTGTTCTCAACAAGGTGTCAAAATCTCCACCAAGAGTGAACTATCAAACGCCTGTTGTACTTTCAACCCTTCTGTATTCTTCTGAAAGCTACACACTATACCAGAGACACATCAAAATGAAAGCCAGCGTGGAGCTGCAGCACCTGCAACCAAATCATGAGATTCTCCTGGAAGGACTGTGTGTCAAACATGGAAGTACTGGGACTACAAAGAACAAACTTGGCTTGGGTAGAGTCACTACTGGGCCAGCCATGTTGTCCACATAGAGGAGCATCTCTCACCAAAAACCATCTTGAATGTTGAGCTTCTTTACAGCAAGCTCTGGCATGGAAGTTGTAAATATGACAACTCTGAAGATGTCTTTGTCTTCGCATGGCACCAACATAGCAGTTGTATGACTTTTCAGGTTGAAATTATGTGTGGAGTCAGTCCAGATGTCCAACCAATGGCTGCAATGGAATGTTACACACAGACAGATGAACAAGCATATTATTAGCTCACCTGGAACGAATTTCAGGGGAGCTTATGCGATGGCACGTTGCCCGTCAGTCCGTCAGTCCCTCAGTCCGTCATTCCCTCAGTCCGTCAGTCCGTCAGTCCGTCAGTCCCTCAGTCCCTCAATCCGTCAGTCCGTCAGTCCGTCAGTCCCTCAGCCCGTCAGTCCCTCAGTCCGTCAGTCCCTCAGTCCGTCAGTCCGTCAGTCCGTCAGTCCCTCAGTCCGTCAGTCCGTCAGTCCGTCAGTCCCTCAGTCCGTCAGTCCGTCAGTCCGTCAGTCCCTCAGTCCGTCAGTCCCTCAGTCCGTCAGTCCGTAAACACTTGAAACTTCTTCTCCGAAACCGCTGAAGGGATTGCGACCAAATTTGGCACAAATGATATTTGTTGTGTTGTGACTAAAGTTTGTTCACGGCATTAAAAAAAATCGTGATCTAAGGGGGTATACCGGGGTGAAAGTGGATCCAGGTTGACCCCCCAAAAGAGGAATTTGCTTTTTCCTCAGAAACTACACACACTATTTCGATGACACTTGACCACAACCTTCATCACCCGTGATGTACCAACGTTTGCTCACGGCATTAGAAAAATTGGGGCCTTAGGAGATATATGGGGTTTGGGGAGGGAGGGTTGCCCCCCAAAATAGGTATTTTTTTGTTTGTTTGTTTATTGTCTTATGATTATGTTAGTATTATTCTACATGCTGCCCTGTCTTCTAGCAACCATTGAAATTGGTTTAAAATACCATTATACGGTTCAAAATACCTTTAGTGAGTACAGTATATTGTTGTCCCCCGTCGCACCGCGGAGCGAAAGGGGGACTATGGTTTTCCCCTCCGTCCGTGTGTGCGTCCGTCCGTGCGTCCATCCGTGCGTGCGTGCATCCGTCCGTGCGTGCGTGCGGGCGTGCATGCGTGCGTACGTGCGTGCGTGCGTGCGTAAGCGAAGGACCGAATTCTAATTTGGTGTGTGGGTGCAACCCACGTCAAAATCCAAGATGGCCGCCGCCATGTATGTCTGAACCTTGTGAGCGGAATATCTTGAAAAATAAGCGAAGTACCAACTTCGAATCTGGTGTGTGGGTGTATCTAGGCATAAGGAAGAACGCTATTGAAAATTGGGTCGCCATGTCAAAATCCAAGATGGCCGCCACCATATATATGTCTGAACCTTGTGAGCGAAATATCTTGAAAAATAAACGAACTACTAACTTATAATCTGGTTTGTGGGTGTATCTACGCATAAGGGAGAACAACAACAACAACAACAACAACATGCATTTTAAGGCCATTTTCCCTGCAAGAGCGGGGGTTAGCCTTGCGGTCCCCATGACAATCTTCTCCATTTTGCCCTATTTTCTGCATCTCTCCTTGTTAACCCCCTTGCCCGCATTTCTTCTTCCACCATCTTTAGCCAAGTCTTTCTCGGTCTTCCCCGTCCTCTACCTCCTTCTACATTAATTTCCATCACTTTTCTCAACCAGTCACTTTAATCCTTCCTCAACACATGACCAAACCATCTCAACCTGTTTCTCTTCACAGCATCAATCACAGGCTCTATTCCCATCATCTTTCGCAATTCATCATTTGTCTTCCTCTCTCTCAACGATACTCCGCACATCCACCGAACCATTCGCATTTCCACCCTTTCCAGCCTTCGTTGCTGCTCTACGTTCATTACCCATGTCTCGCTCTCATAAATCATAACACTTCTCACACATGCAGCATACACCTTTCCCTTCAGCTTCAACGACACTCCCCTCCTCATCAGCACGCCACTCAGTTCCCGAAACTTCTTCCATGCACATCTCACATAAGGCATAATGCATCTCATAAGGTTCTCATGCCATGCATAAGGGAGAACGCTATTGAAAATTGGGTCGCCACGTCAAAATCCAAGATGGCGGCCTTGCGTCTGCCACTTTGTCAATTCACATCACTTCACCGATGGGGGACCGAGACGTAACGCTTGTTTTGTTTATTCTACCAGGTGAGTGCCAGGGGTATTGTCCCTATGTTTATTATATAGATTACTGTATGTATTATTTTGTGGCTGGCAGGATAGCCTAAATGGATACCCACTCGCCTCTGAACTACCTAGCATGGGATTAAATCTCGGCCCAGCTATAAACTGTCATCCTGGTGTGTGTCATCCCTCAGATGGACTTTAAACTAGGCGTCCCATCTGATATCATTATAGTTGGTGGACGTTAAAGATCCCATGGTGTCCTTCGTGAAGCGTGGGCGAGCTATCACCAGCACCCTGAATAAATTACAAATTCCTTCCCTGAATACCACTGGTAAGATAACCGTAAGCCATCAACCATACTCCTTACCACGAGGCTGCTTTGACAGCATTGCCCCTGCCTTCAAGTAGAACACCAAAATTAAATTAGAGTTTTTACATATTGTTTAGTTTCTTTAGTATAATGTGATGAGTTATGGAAAAGTTTTTCCTGTGGGCTGGTAACCTTGATGAAGCTTCATCAACTGTCAACAATATTTCTGGATATATCCCTGAGATTAAGATCAGACCTTCCTTTTAAAATAGTAGTCGTTCACCAAGTCAGTAAAATTTCTTCCTGAAAGCAAAATTAGCTTTAAAATAATTATTTATTTATTCATAACTAGCCTGGGAAATTCTAATAACTAAGCCTGGACCTGTCGTTGCCTGGGAAAATTCAATGATATATGTATTTAAATATTTACTGCATGACAAACTGGGGAATATTGGCCTTTTGGTTTTGTATGAATTACCAATCGTATGCATTGCAAAATGCGCTTGGACCGCTTTCCCTTCTTTTAACTTATTTTTATTAATGTTAATTTTTTCATACAACAAATCAGGACAACCTCAACATACGATCTTGACAAAACATATTACTCGATCGCTTCGGAGAAATATCCAGGCAGTGTATAAGCAACATAATCACTCGAGGCCTGAACACAAAAGTGTTGTAATAAACGTGTGTAAAGCACTCTTTTTAATAGCAGGTGCACATGTACAGTAAATACTATGATGATTAAATTTCTCTTGTGGACAACAAATCACTATATACAACCTCAACATAATTATTATCTTCACAATACATGATCACTGGCGCCAGGAAGGGCATCCGGCCATAAAAAAACATTGCCTCAAACAGGGAACCATGATTGTCATGGGGGCCCGCAAGGCTAACCCCCGCTCTAGCGGGGAAAATGGCCTTAAAACGATCATTCATTCATTCATTCATTCATATACAATACATATTACTTGATCACTCCCAGGAAAAAACCTATGCAGTGCATAAGCAACTTACTAAATTGAGGCCTGAACAAGGAGGTGTTATAATAAACGTGTGTAAAGCAATCTTTTTAATAGCAGATGCACGTGTAAACATATAATAATTAAATTTGGCTTGTTGACGACAAATCACCACAGCCTCAACATACGATCTTCACAATACATATTACTCGATCGTTCCAGGGAAAAAAATCCAGGCAATGTAAAAACACAAGACCCGATCGAGGCCTGAAGGCCAATTATCTGGTTTTATCTGGGGTCAATTTTGTTTTCCATCCAAACAGAGCCCTCGATCTCTCTGAAAGAAAAGACCATGCAAAGTTCGGTTGCACTGGTTCCTGCAGGGTCCAAATGCAAATATGAACATTTACTACTACTGCTGCTACTACGACTACTACTTTATTTTCTTTATTAGATTAGAAATTATTTATTAGTTTACTCAATAAAACAAGAAAGAGCCATCAAAATTGCAGACCCTTGCAAGGACCTGTTTTGTGTGGTTTTATGGTACGTACTTTATACACATAATCACATTCTAATTGTGACATACATACTTTAAAGACATACTTACATTCTAATTGTACATACTTTATAGACAGACTCACATTCTAATTGTGACATACCTACTTTATAGACATACTCACATTCTAATTGTGTATACTTTATAGAGGTACTCGGTTGAAAAAAGATAACGTGTAAAAACTGTGGTCTATGTTGACACATTATCTGCAGACAAACAAACAGACAAACAGACAGACAAACATACCCAAATGCAATACCCTCTCCTCTGGCAAAGGTAATTATTTAGTTGAACACAAACAAGGTTTCTCTGAGCAATATCAGGAACTTTTAGATATAATGGTACCAGATAACGATCATGAACAATGCTCTACACCTTACCAAAGCAATTTTTATGGCTAGGGTTACAAATCTTGACGGGTCGCCACTCCGACACACAAAGTCAGGGTAGGAATCTGTTATTTGCTCATGGTGCTGGCAATAACTCGTCTACTCCGCACAATGACACGGTGGGATCTTCAACATCCATCAAATAATGCTGGCAGACGGGACGCCCATTTTAAGGTCCCATAATGGTATCAAAGCAGGTATCAAATATAAATAATTAAAAGACCTCACGGGTTGTTGCTAACCCTAACCCTAACAACTCAGGGGCATTTGTTCTAACAACTCCTGGCTTCAGACTAGTCCTATCCGGGATTGACACTGACAGAATAAGGTGTCGTTCTCAGGCTTCACAGACAGGGCATTTCATCAGAGTAGTCTGCACCTTTGTAGTTGATATTAACTTGTTTTTCTTGATTGTTAGCACTTGCCTGTGGACATTAAAGTACGATGACTCAACCTGTAAACTCTCACACCCAGAGTTCTGTCAATGGCAAATCCTCCCTTCTGGATTTGCTTATGACCAACTTCCCCACCAATGTTTCCTGCTCTTCCTCTGCTACAATTGCTTTATCTGATCATGTGCTTGTGAAGGTCAACATCTCTTTAGCCATTCTCAGGGAACATCCTCAGCAAAAGCAAGACTTGGTAGTTCAATCAGACAAACTGGCAGACTACAAGCAGCCCTCTCTCTTCAGGACTGGTCTCCTATATCTACCGCCCCTGATGTTAACTCAGCTTGGGAATTCTTCCACAGAAACCTGCTCTCTCTTATGTACAGATTCATCCAATCTCGTCTTCTGGTACCTTACCCATCCTTCCGCTCTTGGTCTCTTGGTACTCTGATCCTGTGGTGAGGTAGTTTTCCCTGAAAACAACTTGCAAATCTACTGCCGGAAGGAAAATCCAACCAAAGGCAACAGAAGATCATTCCACAAAGCCCATAACAAGTGTGTCTCCACTCACAGGAGAGCCAGAAAACAACATCTGTCCAACTTCAAGAATGAGCTTTCAAACTTGTATCCCTCCTCTAAAATCTGGTGGCGCCTCGTCAAGTCGATCTCTGGTGTATGCCCAACTCCAACCATTCCCTCTCTTTTTCAAAAGGCACCACAGCTGACTCTGCTCGTGAGAAGGCCAAATGACTCGATTCTGTGTTTGCTTCAAAATCCTGTCCCCTATCATTCTGTAGAGTATGGGCCGATCACTCTGCTATTGCTGACAGGTCGGAGGTCACCCTGTCTTCTTCGATCTCCTTTCTGTTCTTGGATCCTCTGCTCTTTCCATGCTTTTACTCTCCCCCCCCCCCCCCCCACCCCCCGAACCCCACCTCCAGGTTTCTGCAGGTCATACATGGTCCACCATCAACCCCCTTCTGGTGAACCTAGCTAAATCCAGAATGACTGCTCACCTCCACTCAATCGTTCCTCTTTTTTCCAACTTGTAAAGCAAACTTCCACATTCTTTTAAATCTCATTCTTCCCTCCAGGTCTTCAGTACAGCTGTTCATGACCATCTCAGATCATCCATCTGTTAAACTACTCCCCTCTCCATGGCCCCACCCCTACCCCCAATTTTTTTTTCCAGTTTTTCCTTCTTGAGTTTGCTTCTCAATCCATCTTATCCACTCCCTACCTTCTCCCCAACCCCTCATCATTACCGGTATCCCTTGTTGTCTGTCTCTGTCTACGTTGTCTCTCGGCCCTGTCATTGGCGTTTCCCCGCTCTCTGTTCATTATGTGTTATAGCTCTTCAACGAGCCTCGTTAGTTCGTTAGTTATCAGTTTCCATCCCTGTTTTGGGACATTGGGCAGCCAAGAGCCTCCACTCTGTGCATAAAACATAGGGGCAATACCCCTGGTGCTCACCTGGTAGAATAAACAGTGTACTGCACCGACTAAAGGTAGTTTAATCCAATTTCAATGGTTGCTAGAAGACAGGGCAGCATGTAGAATTATACCAACATAATCATAAGACTTTAAACAAACAAACAAAAAATACCTATTTTGGGGGGGCAACCCCTCCTCCTCACCCCATATACCCCTCACCCCATATACCCTAAGACCCCAATTTTTCTATTGCCTTGAACAAACATTGGTACAACATCGGTGATTAAGGTTGTGGTGAAGTTTCATCGAAATTGCGTGTGTAGTTTCTGAGAAGAAAGCAAATACCTATTTTGGGGGGCAATCCCGCCGTAGACCCCTGAAGGGGCAGATTTTTTTTAATGCCGTGAACAAACTATAGTACATCACCGGTGGTGAAGTTTGTGGTCAAGTTTCATCGAAATCGTGTGTGTAGTTTCAGAGAAAAAAGCAAATTCCAATTTTGGGGGCAAACCACCCCTCCCCCCCGTAGTCCCCCAAATTGGCAAAAACAATTATGCCGGGAACAAACTTTGGTACATCAAGGGTGGTGAAGGTTGTGGTCAAGTTTCATCGATATTGTGTGCGTAGTTTCAGAAAAGAAAGCAAATACCTATTTTGGGGGGCAACCCCCATAGTCCCCCAAAGGGGCAGATTTTGTTAATGCGGTGAAGAAACTTTGGTACATCATGGGTGGCGAAGGTTGTGGTGAAGTTTCATCCAAATAGTGTGTGTAGTTTCAGAGGAAAAAGCAAATTCCTATTTTGGGGGGGGGGTGCGGGGTCAAACCTGGATCCACTTTGACCCCGGTAAACCCCCTTAGATCCCGATTTTTTTTTAATGCCGTGAACAAACTTTAGTCACAACACAACAAATATAATTTGTGCCAAATTTGGTCGCAATCCCTTCAGCGGTTTCAGAGAAGAAGTTTCAAGCGTTTACGGACTGGTGGATGGATGGACAAAGGTAGAACGCGCCATCGCATAAGCTCCCCTGAACTTCTTTCCAGGTGAGCTAAAAAGGAAAATATTATTTTGAACCAGAGTCTTGGATACATTTCTTCCTGATGATACTCATGGATCCATTCCATCAATATATTGTCAGTAACGCCAGTGGCAGTGGTCTTGCTTCTGGCAACTGCAGAATCGCTGAAAACTCTCCATGTGAAGCTGAAGTGCTTCCCCCACTTTCTGGAGCTTCTCAATCAGCACCATTGTTGGTGAACTCTTCATCATCAAATATGAAGGATCCTGCCAGTGGAATATACTATCCAGAGACAATACCTCCCTGGTGTACGCCATCGGGTTAGATTTTGATAAATCAGAAGATCTCCTTCTCTGGAAGCCATTGAGACTTATTACGCTTAACAATGTTAATAAAACATGTAATAAAACAAAAATGAGCTACAATAGATCTTTGTCTGTTTTCAACGAGTTCCATAAGCTTTTGGTAACACTGATATCTTGCAGAATCCTTAATATTTGATATTTTAATTGCCAATGATACAAAATAAAAGTGGAGTCATGCGAAACTTGTATAAGAAGGTTTTTCAACTGGTTTGTTTCACAGTACATTGTGCGCATACAACAAGAAGCAGAAGTGAGTGAAATTGAACCATCGACAAATGTGTCAGCTAGTATAATGATCAGACTTTGGTATCTAATGTGAAGAAGATGTCGAAAATACAGTGGTGCAGTGTTCCACCGAGCACGTCAAGTCAAAAGAATCTCGTCGCTGGTGCTACCAACAGTTTCTCAATTGAAAATTCAAGGTAAAAAAAAAAGGTAACAAAAAGTGCCAAGAAAGGTAAAAATTTATGGAAATTCTGTCCATCCATGGTGGTTTAACATGGACGGCCATGTAGTCTAGGGCGATTAGTAATTTCGTGTTTTTTGTTTGTTAAAATTGATTTAGCAATGGATTCTGCTTCAGAATATTATAGAGATGTAAAAAAAATAGGGTTCCATTTTTTCTTTTACGTCTAATAGGTAGTAATTCGAAGAAATCCAAGATGGCCGCCATAAAATTTGGAAAATACACTTTTGTGCATATCTTTGTATCTAGATATCATATAAACATGAATAATATGTCCTTTTATATGTTTTCAGACCCAAGGAAGCCATATCTGCCATTGTTTTTACAGAAAAATGCAAGGAAATTAAAATAGTGGGCAATATACCAGCCAAAATGGAGACGGCCGTCGTGAAATCGGATCGTATAATTTCCCAATTAGAATCGATTCAATAAACAATCTTCACTGATAACATTTATTTTGAATACACACGCACGCACACGCACACACACACACACACACACACACGCACACACATACACACACACCTAAACATAAACGATGAATGAACATAAACGATCACATAAACGAATGCCTCATTCATCCTCATCCATATCTATCACACGCGGTTCATTGATGTTTGCTTTGTTGTTACAACTGTAACCCACACACCCACAAACTTCAGTACAAGGAATATTGTTATTGCGACAGCTACATCTTCCCATACACCCTTTCTTGCACCCACAGTTCACGAGATTCATTATTGCTTCTGGGGCTGGAGGATTCAGGCATCGACTTGGGGCATAAACCCCATCATCCGAAAGTAACTGCCAACCATACTCGACAGGTGATGGAAGGGACGGATGGCTTTCTGCTGCCTTTCTCCATATCATTGCGATATAATGTGCTCGCTGAACGTGTAACTTTAGCGAACCAGTGGTAGGTGGAAGACTCTCTCCCTCAGCAGCACGGTTGGAGAATAAGAACCAGCGAAGCTCGTTTACTTTCGTGTGAACTTTAGACTTGTACAGCAGACAGACGAAGCGTTCCAGCTGGGAACACACTTCTGGTGACGGATCAGTTTGTCCCAAAGACTCCAGAGCCTCCCATATCTTGTTGTCACATGTCATGAAGACCTTAAAGCACCAGTCCTTGCTCCTGCCAGCGAACCTTCCAGACATGTCACTTCCCGTGAATGCGTGGAATCCAAGTATTGCAGACGCACGTTTCTCTCCTAGCATGCCATGAATAGGTTGGACTGCAATGCTCCTCCTCAACTTTCCCTTCCCAGTGAGAAACCTCGTAGCAGGTGGTAGATCGTGAAATCTCTGAATCAGTAGGAGGAAGATATCGGTATCTGGCGAATCAATGATAACTTCTGCATCTTTGTCGACTGTGAGAGCATGCAGAATTAAGAGTGTATCGGCCTCTTCTTGGCTGTGCGTGAGTAGACTGTCTCGAACTTCAGTGTTGCCCGTGGTCTTAGTTCCTGATGTCACCATGAACTTCTTCAACTTGTTTTGATGAGCCTTGCTGTAAGATAGACACTTCACAGCCAAGTACTCTGTAAGCTCTGCCTTGGTCTTCACATTGGAAAGGAAATCTTTGAGTGAAATCTTCTGGATCAATGTACTATCCCTGACGTGATAGTATGTTGATTTCCCCTTTGTCCTCTTTAGGCGCATTTTGTCTTTCAGTGAGTTATCGATGTATCGGTCGAATACCAACCTCACGTCATCATAATGCACGGCAATATTTTCGAGGCGTTCAATGAACGATTGAGCAAAGTCACTGCATGTAATCATTTGTTCTGTTTTGGAGATCCCGTTAACAAGAGCCATGCCATCAATGATTATCACTCTATGGCGAGAAGTAGTCTCGTTTTCATTGATCACTCCTGATCTTGTGGTTGTGTCTGGGTTTTGGCTGATCTGAGAGGGTTCCTGCAAATTTTGGCTTGAGATTTCATAGTCAGTTGATGGGTCATTAGTTTCTTCCCCAGCGTGTGCTGCTGCATCATTCAAAGCGGCAATTCCCGCGTCTTGATGCTCATTGATTTCTGTCGAAATAGGTTCTCCTGGTGGATCATGTACATCCTGCTCTTCAGGCTCAGCCAGATGCTCAAGTTGACGAAGGATTTTTGCCTTGTCGTATGCCAACAAGAGGGATCCATCAGATGCAAATAAAGAACGTGGAACGATGCCAAATTCATAGGTGCCAATACATTCTTTCAGGTCGAGCTCTGGTCGGCTCCGTGAGATAACGATGAACCTCTGCAACAATCCTCGCTCTTCTTTGACTTTGATCAGCTTGTCGCCCGATCTCACTTCTGTTGTGGCATTCGAACTCTTGAATGTTCGAAGTTTTCTTTTCGTCATTTTGTCCCACACAGAAAGTTTTCCCTCAGCTAAACGATCTGTGGCAAATTGCTGGAACATCTGTTGTCCGATCTCGTCGCGCTCTAAGATGTCGCTGGACACTTTTTCATTCATGACTTCTTTGGTGAGCAGGTTGTAGACCTCGTCTACTTCCTCTTCCATAAATGGATCGCCATGTTCACGGAACACCCTAGAAAGCTTGGAGGCATGGCTCATCACCCGGGAAAGCTTTCCCCCCGTGATTTCGTGGTGTTGTTTTCTGCTCTGGTTTTCACCAAGACCATATCCCTCCGCAAACTCGTGCAGTGACTTTGACAGCTCAGGTGCAATGAGGAAGAACTTGTCAAGCGCCTTCTCATTTTGAGTTATCCCTACGATTCCTCCAATCACCTTCAGTGTACGGTTTTCTTGCTCAATGCCATGGTCTGGGGCTATTGATGTGAAGCCTGCCAATCCTTTTGTCACACAGAAGTTCCCTTTCATGAATTCCCTCCACAGTTCTGGGTGCTGCTTTTCAGTCTCCTGCATTGTTGAAATGTAGAGAGGGAGCAACCGAGCATAGTTTAGATGATCGTGAGCGAAGAAGTACTTCGTGAGAGACTCGATGCTCTCCATATGCAGCAGCAGATCACGTTGTCTTGTACTTCTAATGAACAGAAGGATAGTCTCAAACTGTTTCATGTAGTTCAGGATGAAGCACTGTATCTTGTTTGTGCTGACCTCAAATTGTTCCAGTTTTTTGGTCATATCTCTGGACTCCATCATGGCCAATGTTTTTTTGAGAATGTCGCATAGATTCTTCTCTGGCTCCATGCTCCCGCTGATGTCTCTCTGATATGCCTCTCCCAGACGAACAGATGACTCGTTCAGATAGGCCCTTTCTTCAGGTTCCATTGCCAGGAATCTCTGGAAGTACAGGTTGTACAAAGCGATCAGTGTTACCATGTGTGCCTCCAGAGCTCGATACAAGTGCCTCCCATTTAGTATTTGGCTCACTGTGGTTGGCGAGAAAAGTCCAGCCTCGACCCATGCCTGATCAATTCCACTCCCTTCCACGTATTTTCCTAATGCAGCTAAGGCCCAAAACACAACATGTAGCTCACCAGGTCGGAAGAGGAATTGCTTCCTGATGTCCTCGCGTTCCACCCACAGCTTCATCGCCAGGTCGTATAGCTGCAAATCGAGAGTCATGACTGTGATTGCCTCACTCCCCATAACACGAGTTGTGATGTTGTGAGCTCTCATCAGACCCGTGTACAGTGTATCATAGTCTGTAGGAGGCGACCTTATCAACGGAGGAACGAGAGCAACATTGGTCTTCTCACTGGACGAAGATAGCAAGGAATTGAAGGCTCCCCACGTCCCCGGAGCTGTGAGTTTGACGTCAACTTCTCCTTCTTCCTCGAAGTTCAGGCATCCAATCATCCAGGTCATATCGGTTTTCTTGTTCTTGTCTGTCTCGGGTTTTGATGTGAGCAGCTTGCAGTCGCTCTTTCTCTTCTCGGGTGCTGGCTTCTTGCAGGTCAACGTTTTACAGCCAACTGCATCATGTATCGTTTGAGCTTTTGATGACCGGTCAAGTTCAATTGGTGGTATCATGGGTGATTTCTCCGGTGATACAGGCTGGTAGATCGCAATTGCTGTACCATGAAGGGTATTCATCCCGCAAGGAGTTGACTCTAGAAAATCGATGTTGTCCATGGCAAACCAGACGAACGTGTCCTGAACCAACCATGGTGGTAGACAGATGCCTCCGGTGGACTCCATTTGCTTCAGTACGGAGTTGGCAATGCTGGTCTCAATCTCCATGACCTTTTTGTAGGAGATGGCGAGGTCCAGATGTGCAAGTTTCTCTACAAGCGCCTTGGATCGTGTGTTTTTGTGTATGTCGAGAGCTAAGCCCACACTCAATGGAGTTTCAACTCGTTGTTTGAATGATCCATCCTCGCTTCTTGGTTCGTACGATACCTGTCGGTCAGATTTATAAGCACCGACAAAGTGCTGCGCCAACAATGATGCACTCACACCAATGGAGTCCTCCCTGTTGCTATTTCCTACTTTCCTTGTTCCCATGACTGCATGCTTGCAGAAGATGTTGAGCATCGGGGGTGGCTTGTAATCAGCAAAGGTTCCATTAAATTTCCATGCTGGGGAAGATGCGATGTCTTTCCTCAATATTTTCGCAGCTCGCAAAAGTACTTTAAAATCGTCTTTGATGCTGTCTGCTGTAATTGTGCTTGATATCATGTGGTCTTTGAGCTTTGTGGAAAGAATCTGCTCTGGCTTTGTTTTGTTTGAGGGCCGGCTGAAATGAACATCGGCAATGTTGTCTAGGATCAATTGTTTCAGGTATGGCTTATAACTATGGTTGTCTGAGACCGGAAAGTCGTGCTCCTTAAGTAAATTGACATAGGTTACATGAATTTCATTCATATTCAGCACAGCATTTTCAGTAGTATCATTCAACGCAGTTTCAACAATTTCAATGAGTTCAAGGTCTGATAACACCTGACCAAAGTTAACATTGGTTGTTTCTGTTTGTTTTTCCGTCTTAACTATAGCACGTTTGGCCTTAACTACACATGGTAAATGATATTTCATGTCCTCAGCCATTGCTTGCAATGGGTCAGGCGAACTTATGACACTGTTCAGTCTCACTTTCAGATTGTCATTACTTGTTTCTTGGCCAATGTTTCTGATCTGGAGTCCCATGTTCTTTGTTGACACATTGTGTAGTTCACTTCCTCTGTCTTCCTGGCATATGACACATCTGAGCGCGTCAAATGTCTGTTCTCGGGAACACCTTCTGGATGTTGACGTGCTTTCCCCTAGATCACTAGACTTGGTCGTCCTCTCTTTTTCAGTCGGATTTCTGCGGCACTGCCTGATGTTGTTCCTTTCTCAAACCTAGCCTTTGCTCGATCAATGTGCATCTTATTGGTAACATCTTTGTAACAAGCTTTATGGTAGCGGAGACCTTTTGCGAGCAATTCTTCAGCAGAGGAATATTGCAAACGTCTATTCAATGATGCAAACTTTGTTTCACCATACGTGTACTGTTCCTCAGCACCTGCCATCAGTTTCTCGACAGAGGAGAGTTTTGGTTTCGTTACAAAGGTTGTATAGTCTGTTTGCCCTATGGCCATTTGGCATACAAAACAAAGTCCGAAATCTACTGACTTCTCAATCTTCCTGGGTGGTGAGTCACTCATCTTGAAGGTAGGTGTAATTTTCTAGACACTCTTGAACTGTCGTCGGTCCTGCAAAGATAGATACTACTATTCAGATTCACATTTCGTCAACACAGTCAAAACCAGACCTTAACTAGATGGTGGAAACTTAATTGACCGATTTCATGCCGGCCGACCCCACTTTGGCTGGTATATGTCCACTATTTTATTTTCCTTGCATTTTTCTGTAAAAACAATGGCAGAAATGGCTTCCTTGGGTCTGAAAACATATAAAAGGACATATTATTCATGTTTATATGATATCTAGATACAAAGATATGCACAAAAGTGTATTTTCCAAATTTTATGGCGGCCATCTTGGATTTCTTCGAATTACTACCTATTAGACGTAAAAGAAAAAATGGAACCCTATTTTTTTTACATCTCTATAATATTCTGAAGCAGAATCCATTGCTAAATCAATTTTAACAAACAAAAAACACAAACAATATTGTTATGACATATGGGCCTGCACTAATGTGGCAAACACTTCAAACTCTTTGGACAGTGACAATAATAAACTCTTCAAACTCTTCAAACTCTTCAAACTCTCTGCTCACCTTCCCTCTTTCATTCCTTCTTTTCTCCCGCCTCTGGAACAAACTCCCTCACTCTCTTCAATCCCACTCCTCCCTCCAGGTCTTTAAAACAGCTGTTCACCACCATCTCCTATCTTCCCCCATCCAAAACCTTGATCTTTTCTACCCCCGTTAATTCACCCCAGATCCACATTTTTGAAATACCGACTTCTTTCCTGGGAGTCCTAGCAGTGTCCATGTGTTTTTTTTTTTACCTCTCCCACCCCCCTCCCCCCTTCCCATGCCTCCCCCCCCCCAAGCCCTCTCCCTCCCACAGATCTCCCGATGTCCCTGCTCTCCATCTTGTTCTCCTGCTCCCTTTATCTTATGTTTTATGCGTGAGTTTGTCTTTTTGTGATCAATGTTAGCTCTTACACGAGCCTCGATCTTGTATGCAAAAATATATATATATATATATATATATATATATATATATATATATCTAATAATAGGGAAATTTGTAAATGTTCTGAAAACACAATATACTTGCAATGTATGTACGATAAAGAAAACGGAAATGAAAGAATAAAAAAAAATAAAAGAAAGAAAATAAAGCTAATGTTCCGCAAGTAGTGCCAAGTTATCCCTGAGGCCGAAAATGGCTTGGTTTGGCATTTCCATTAGCCACATGTGGATTGAGTGATGCAAATGCCATCTTATAAAAGAGCCACAAGGCTGCCTCAAATGGCTCAAAGACTTGACTTTGATCTTGATTATAACATAATCATGTTTACATCCATTGGTTACCCAGATTATGCAGACATTTCACTTCTGGAAGCATCTTATGCAAGATTGCTTAACATGACAACTTATTCGCAGGGAGAAGTTGAACGTTCGATCACAAGGTGTGCCGTACCGGTTAGGTTGGACATGATCTGACTCGGTCTCCAATCTGACAGCATTCGTTCCTGGATGATAAACATCACACGGTGTCTTTCACGAAGAGTAGGCGAGTTGGCGCTGAAACTAAACAAACTAGGACAGCACTCGGTACAGCGCATACCCCCATCAGGCTGAACAGTTTACGTTTTGTATCCCACTGATAGGTCGGATCTGCATTCGGACCTGAACCAAAATCAAATCACCTTGTTCTTCTCACCTATCCAACTCATCCACCAAGTTTTGTCATAACTTGTCCACAACTTTTTGAAATATCGTGCTATATATCATTTTTGGACCTTTCACTCAATGGTGAAAAATCACTTTAAAAAAAATTAACGTTCTGGTATCCAGATTCGGATCTTCACCAAAATCGAATCTTTTCGTCCTTGTCACACGCCCAATCTGTCCACCAAGTTTTGTCCAAATCCGTTCACCACTCTGAGATACTGTGCCTTATATCGGTTTTAACCACTTCACTCAATGGTGAAGAACCACTTTAAAAATTATCTGATCCGGATTTTCACCAAAATCGAATAGATTTGCCCTCGTGACAAACCCAACCCGTCCACCAAGTTTCGTCCGAATCCGTCCGTAATATTTTGAGATATCACGATATATCTCAGTTTTAGCCCTATCACTCAATGGTGAAGAATTACTTTAAAAATCCTCGGATCCGGATCTTCACCAAAGTCGAATCGATTTGTCCTTGTCACAATGTCACATACCCAACCTGTGCACCGAGTTTCGGTTCACAAACAAACTAACAGACAAACGAGTGAAAACATAACCTCCATCCACCTGCAGCGGTGGAGGTAATTATGAATTTCTGCCACCTTCAGTCGAACGTCAGGCCTGGCCAGCTGGTTCGTGAAAGACTTGCAAAGACTTTTTCCCGAACGACCGCGCAAAGGAAATTCGGCACGAGGTTCATTTTGGACCTTCAGCAATGATACAAGTTGTGCAGAGAAATAAGCAATGGATTAGGAAAATTTTAAACCGAAGAGAAGAATTTAATAAAGTCAATCCTGAGGATGTAAATGGAAATTTATGAATGGGGTTGCAATACGTTTATTTAGGATTTAAAATATGCTCCTGATGCATTTATCCCAGTGCTCTGCCTGGTTTTTTGAGGATGTTCACATGTTACAATACCCTGGGAAGGTGTTCCAAGATGTGCATTTCATCATCAGTGCATTAAACTTCCGAATTAAACTCAACAACGTCATGAAATCACAATTTTAATCAATAAATAAATTAAATTCAGTTTGCGCTCAATTGAATTTATCTTAAATAAAGAGGTCACTTCAACTTGGAGTGTCCGCTCTGAGTTCGAACCCCGGCCGAGTCGTACCAAAGATTCAAAAAACGATACGTGCTGCTTCCTTGCTTGGTGCTCACAACCATAGGTTGGCAACCATTGCGCAAGTTTGTGGTCTCCTGTGTTCAAGTTCCTTGGATGAAACTTATTATTAGTATCCTACCCGGATGGAGCTATAGGTTTGCTCTCCGTCTGTCTGTCCGTCCGTCCGTCCGTCACACCTGTGGTTTTCTGCACTTTTTACCCTTACCCTTTAACATATTCAACTGAAACCTGGGTCATGGCTTTATTATTATACGGTACAGTAAAAGCTTGAGTTCCTGGGGGTTTAGCCAATTTTTCACAGAGTTATCCCGTTTTTGCTTGGAACAAGAACATTCATTGGGACCACAGGGGCGGATGCAGGAATTTCAAGACGAGGGGGTGCATGAAACGATAGCGCTTGGGGGAGGGGGTTTAGGGGGGTCTGGGGGTCCTCCCCCAGGAAATTTAAAAAAATTGATCGTCAGAAACGGCATTTCGTGCGTTCTTGGAAGTTTCTGCAGTTCCTTGTGTTCTTCCCTGGTCCAACAGTTCAGCAGATTCGCACCGCCTGCACCCTCGTCCTGGATCAAAGGCGGGGGGGGGGGGGCGCACTCCCTGCACCCCCCCCCCCCTGGATCCGCCCCTGGACCAGTAGGGGACATGTATTGCAAAGCAATTCTCCCTCTTCTTCTTCTTCTTATTTTATCTTACTATAATTCACCAAATGTCTGTCTGTCTGTTCCCAGGTACCGCAAAAACGGCTGAACCAATCGCAACGAAATTTCGGGTGGGTAATCCTGGAACCCCCTGGAGTAAAATAGGCTATATTGTTTTTCCAATTTTTTCCCCAATTTTCCAATTTTTCCAATTTCCAATTTTTCAAATTTCAAATTTTTCAAATTTTCCAATTTTCCAGTTTTTCCAAACACGATGGAATAATATTTACCGATATGAACAGTGATGTGGCTTTTATTTAAATTCTACAAATACTGTTTAGATTTTGATGATTTGCATGTGATATGATTTAACGGATGTTTATATGAATCGTTTAAAATAAAAAAGCCTTCAATTTCCGACATTTTGCCTTTTCATTTGGCCCTCCGAATTGAAGGTGGGTACCATTGCTAGTTATTATAACTTATCAAGTCAATCCAAGATACCATCCCGAACACAGAAAATTTCCGCAGGACATTCAACAAATCTCACACACTCAGTGTTGCTGTGTGTCTGTGTCACCATCTGAACTTTGTTTTCATGAATCTGTGACCCCAGACTCAAATCCAATATTGCAGTGATTTATCTATTGAAGTTCTTGCAATTACATGTTAAAACTTGCGGAATGCCTTGCATGGTGCATTCCCTGCATATAATATGTGCTTTTAACCAAATGTAATGGATTGTCTGTAATGGATCATGTAAGGGAACTTGCAGGGTTATTCATTCACAATAATTATTTATTTATTTGACTTGTCATGTCAGATGTCAGTTTCAAAATCTTTTTGCACTAGATTTTGCTAATACCGGGTGTACGTTTGCACCTCCTTCAGAGCAAGTGCAAGTTCAGTGATTATTGTCGTTTGTTCCCTCTGGGTCTCAAGCATTACAAGCTGTCCCAGAGTGGTACGGTCCAGTTTATGTTGGGGGCTCTGGACTGCCTGCTGCAAGTTTTCAACATTGTTAATTGTTGTGGACCTCAAAACAAGTTCCTCATGCATACAGCAATATGTAAAGGTGTGTCGACATGTTGATGAATCGGTCTAACATCCTCCTTCACCGTAGTGCTGCATCAAATTCTGTAGTGCACGATTGTCCATAATGTCGCGATAAGACATATAAAGCACCTTGTGATTTAAAAAATGCGGAAATTTTACACTTGAATTTCAAATTTTTTTTACTTATTTTTTCACAAAGTCAATGCCCATGGAGAAATGAAAAGTTTGGGTGCACTGTCCCAATACTTGTGGTGATTTAGGGTATGTACAAGCTCCTTCGGTGCAGAAAGAGATCTTTTGTTCAGTTTTTGAAGTCACAGTTAATGCTGACAAGTACACTCTACGAACAATTAAGATGTCACCTGAAACAACAAAACTGGTTCACTTCAAACCTTAAACATGATTACCAAAAAACGTGCCAACTTCCAAGGGGATTATGATAATAATAATAATAATAATAATAATAATAATAATAATAATGTATATATAGTGAAGCAAGTGTTTGTATGTATGTATTTATTTATGTATGTATGTATGTATGTATGTATGTATGTATGTATGTCCGCTCTTTACCCATTGGTTTGGACAGCCAGACTGACGCCACCCACAATGGTAATCTGAAAAAAAAAATCATATGTCCGCCATTTTGGTAAGTCTAGGACGTCTTCGGAAGTGTCATATTCCCAAAACAACCAAAGCAACTGTTAAAAGGATCATCAATTATCAAACGTTTGGAGCCAATAAGCGTCACGGGCCTTGTGAAGGCCACCATACTTGTAGGCCTCAGGCTTCACGCCTCTAGTGTCAGCCTATGGCCAGTGCAACTGTAATTATCCGAGCTGTACAACGACGATGTATCATATATGCACATACGGAGTAGGCATGTTTTTGCTTCATGTAGTAACCCGGATTAGTTTTTTTTTCTTTTTTGAGAGCGATTGATGCAGCGGTCTGTTACCTATACACCACCCAAATCAAGGGACGTGTCAGAAGAACATGTTGCACACTTAGAACATGATCGTCTGTAGATTGGATACTCTGCTAGTAATAATATTAACAATATAATAGTAATAGTAATAGAGTTCCCTTACAAGGAACTTCAATGCAGGAGGAGGCCATTAGGCTCATCAAAGCCTGTGCTGTGGTTGTTTGTCCATGCCCGATCCTCCAAATGCTGAGCATTAAGCAAGGAAACAGCATGTACCACTTCTAAAGTCTGGTATAACTCAGCTTGGATTACAAACCACAGGTCTCCAAGGCTGAGAGCAGATGCTCCAACCATTATGCTCACTACCAAGACATCAGTGAGCCTTAAGATTAAATATATATAATTTATTTCCATTTTTTAATTGAACAATGTCTCCTATTTTTTAACTTCCATGGAAATAAATAACTTGGCAAAGCATCGGGTAGATTGGGAGTTGAGAAGACTGACGAAGAAGACGACAATCGAGTGTGTCTTGCCTCGAAACACGGTTCATATATGTGGTTCACCAGGTAGAGGCTGATCTTGCCAAAACGTTGATCACAAAATTCAAGTCAATGATTGAATCTCATATTCTTGGTTTTAATTTATATCCGAGATGCTCATTGGTTGCAATGTCCTCCATCGGATGCTTGGAGGACAGTGTCATGGACAACATTACAAATCTTCCCACAGGAGATGATAATTCACCAGTAGAATCATGTTGCAGAGTATTTTTGTTCTGGAGGAATGTCTGCCCTGGGGAAACACTGACCACATTCACTCATGAGAATTGCAGAATTACTGTAATCCAAAATATTAATTTTGTTATTACAGTGGTAGATTATTTATTTGAGTTGTGATCATTTTCATGCTCTCTCCGCGAGCTCAAAATAGAGCGCAGGCGTTCGCCTATTGATAGGAGCTAGGTGATGCAAAGAAAGAAGACCTGATCGATTACCATGGAGAAATGCACTTGGCCTTTTAGGCCGCACTGGCCGATCCAACCATTCTTGGGGCGGCCTCTCTACCATGTGCTCCTGCTTAGCATTCCAGCATAATTGCTGGGCCTGATTAAGGCCAATGCCCGCCATGTGTTTTTGATGGACTTTCTTTCTCTTTTTTTCGTGGGGAAATGAAAGTGCGGCTTTGTTTCGGTGTGTCGCGAGGGGCCGCGTTGTGGTGGAGACACAGGGAGCGCGACCACCCCCACGCCCCCGCTTGGGTCACGCACCATCGCGGCAAACACTTTCCGCAAGGTCCGTGAGCTAGCCCCAGCCAAACTGACGCCATCCAAAAGGTAAATGTTTGAAGTGGTGTGTCGGCTGTTTCACTCGCAGCCCCTTTTGAGACGCTACAGAAAGAGGAGGTCTTGCCAAGTGGTGGGCCTCTGCTTTGTGACGTATGTGCCCCCATGGTTAATTCACGTGCGTACTGCGCACCCTTTTCAATGTGTACTCTTGCCTCTGTGGAAGATCTGCAGAGCAGCACCAAGCTCCTTTTTTAATTTGGGACACTCCATAATGGTCCAGTCTTAGACCATCTAGCAGCTTTTTACTTCTGCTTGGTCATTTCCAAATACAGCATTCCATAATGGTCCAGTCTTAGACCATCTAGCAGCTTTTTACTTCTGCTTGATCATTTCCAAATACAGCATTCCATAATGGTCCAGTCTTAGACCATCTAACAGCTTTTTACTTCTGCTTGATCATTTCCAAATACAGCACTCCATAATGGTCCAGTCTTAGACCATCTAACAGCTTTTTACTTCTGCTTGATCATTTCCAAATACAGCACTCCATAATGGTCCAGTCTTAGACCATCTAGCAGCTTTTTACTTCTGCTTGGTCATTTCCAAATACAGCACTCCATAATGGTACAGTCTTAGACCATCTAGCAGCTTTTTACTTCTGCTTGATCATTTCCAAATACAGCATTCCATAATGGTCCAGTCTTAGACCATCTAACAGCTTTTTACTTCTGCTTGATCATTTCCAAATACAGCATTCCATAATGGTCCAGTCTTAGACCATCTAACAGCTTTTTACTTCTGCTTGATCATTTCCAAATACAGCACTCCATAATGGTCCAGTCTTAGACCATCTAACAGCTTTTTACTTCTGCTTGATCATTTCCAAATACAGCACTCCATAATGGTCCAGTCTTAGACCATCTAACAGCTTTTTACTTCTGCTTGGTCATTTCCAAATACAGCACTCCATAATGGTCCAGTCTTAGACCATCTAGCAGCTTTTTTCTTCTGCTTGGTCATTTCCAAATACAGCATTCCATAATGGTCCAGTCTTAGACCATCTAGCAGCTTTTTTCTTCTGCTTGGTCATTTCCAAATACAGCACTCCATAATGGTCCAGTCTTAGACCATCTAACAGCTTTTTACTTTTGCTTGGTCATTTCCAAATACAGCACTCCATAATGGTCCGGTTTTAGATCATCTAGCAGCTTTTTACTTCTGCTTCGTCACTTCCAAATACAGCATTCCATAATGGTCCAGTCTTAGACCATCGAGCAGCTTTTTACTTCTGCTTCGTCACTTCCAAATACAGCATTCCATAATGGTCCAGTCTTAGACCATCTAGCAGCTTTTTACTTCTGCTTGGTCATTTCCAAATACAGCATTCCATAATGGTCCAGTCTTAGACCATCTAACAGCTTTTTACTTCTGCTTGGTCATTTCCAAATACAGCACTCCATAATGGTCCAGTCTTAGATCATCCAGCAGCTTTTTACTTCTGCTTGGTCACTTCCAAATACAGCACTCCATAATGGTCCAGTCTTAGACCATCTAGCAGCTTTTTTCTTCTGCTTGGTCATTTCCAAATACAGCACTCCATAATGGTCCAGTCTTAGACCATCTAGCAGCTTTTTTCTTCTGCTTGGTCATTTCCAAATACAGCACTCCATAATGGTCCAGTCTTAGACCATCTAACAGCTTTTTACTTCTGCTTGGTCATTTCCAAATACAGCACTCCATAATGGTCCAGTTTTAGACCATCTAGCAGCTTTTTACTTCTGCTTGGTCACTTCCAAATACAGCATTCCATAATGGTCCAGTCTTAGACCATCGAGCAGCTTTTTACTTCTGCTTGGTCACTTCCAAATACAGCATTCCATAATTGTCCAGTCTTAGACCATCTAGCAGCTTTTTACTTCTGCTTGGTCACTTCCAAATACAGCACTCCATAATGGTCCAGTTTTAGACCATCTAGCAGCTTTTTACTTCTGCTTGGTCATTTCCAAATACAGCACTCCATAATGGTCCAGTTTTAGACCATCTAGCAGCTTTTTACTTCTGCTTGGTCACTTCCAAATACAGCATTCCATAATGGTCCAGTCTTAGACCATCGAGCAGCTTTTTACTTCTGCTTGGTCACTTCCAAATAGAGCATTCCATAATGGTCCAGTTTTAGACCATCTAGCAGCTTTTTACTTCTGCTTGGTCATTTCCAAATAGAGCATTCCATAATGGTCCAGTTTTAGACCATCTAGCAGCTATTCACTTCTGCTTGGTCATTTCCAAATACAGCACTCCATAATGGTCCAGTCTTAGACCATCTAGCAGCTTTTTACTTCTGCTTGGTCACTTCCAAATACAGCATTCCATAATGGTCCAGTCTTAGACCATCTAGCAGCTTTTTACTTCTGCTTGGTCACTTCCAAATACAGCACTCCATAATGGTCCAGTTTTAGACCATCTAGCAGCTTTTTACTTCTGCTTGGTCACTTCCAAATACAGCACTCCATAATGGGCCAGTTTTAGACCATCTAGCAGCTTTTTACTTCTGCTTGGTCACTTCCAAATACAGCACTCCATAATGGTCCAGTTTTAGACCATCTAGCAGCTTTTTACTTCTGCTTGGTCACTTCCAAATACAGCACTCTATAATTGTCCAGTCTTAGACCATCTAGCAGCTTTTTACTTCTGCTTGGTCACTTCCAAATACAGCATGATTGCCACTGCCCTTTATGACACAATCACTTACAGGTATAATTCACTAGAACTATCTTCAGCGTTTTCCTGACCTACAATCAAGATCTCAAATCTCAAGCTGGAGGCATGTGGAGTCATTTCAAGTGTGTCTTCAATCAACTCGAGTAATGAACATTTTCTGGAGGCTTCCAGTCTCAAGTAAATCTTTTTTCGGCCATCACAAAGTCATACGACCAAAATTATTTGGACAGATCAGAGATGAAGAACTTTCAAATGAAATTGACAAAGACTTATCCTGCCCAACCAGGAGAGAGGGTGACGTCCGTCACAGCGATGTTTGGCTGGATTACCGTTTTTGATCTGGAGAATATAATGTGGAACGTGACATCAAGTGCCGCAAAATCTAGTGCCGCACTTGGTAAACTCTGAAATTAATTTCTGTGATCAACCTTCTGCCAAGGTGCAGTCCTTGGAACGCTTTGGTCTAATGACCCGCCAACACCTTTATTGTGCCACCATATATCTTCAAGATGCACTCCAGGGTGTATATCCCCGGTATACTCGGTAGAACCAGGTCTTTCCTTGCCCACTGAACGGTGTATAAATAATTTATTTTTCAGACCAATCACCTAAGGCTCTCGTATGCCAACTGATGCTTTAGAATCTCACCTTGCACACCTATAGCCTGTGGGTTCCAAAATCCCTGATTGTTACCCTGCGCTCGCGAAGCGATGAGCAGGGTTAGGCATTCGGTTGCGCACGTGTGGCGTGTCTGCATTTTTAAAATTCATTTTCTCGGCAATCGTTGGTCCGTTTGAAACAATATTTTACCATAGGAGCGCCTCCGCCTGTATAATTTTTTTATTCATACTTATGATGTCATAGGTCACGTTGTACGGACGCCATCTTGGAAAAATGTTACACCTCTATATCTCCCAAACTGCTCAATGGAAACAATTTAAACATTGCTCATTGTCAAGTACTCCCCATGGGAAATAAGATATGTTGATGATGATGTCATCGGTACCTTCATTACGATGTCATAATTCGACAAGTACAACGCTTGATCTGATCGGTATGGGAAAAATAAAAAATAAAAAACTTTCCACTGCAACTTAGTCCGATGGACACGAAATTTGTGCCATAGGAGCGACTCCACCTATAGAATTTTTAATGATAATTATGACGTCATAAGTCACGTGATACAGGCACCATGTTGGAAAAATCGAAAAATGTTGCACCTTTATATCTCCGAAGCCGCTCCATGGAAGAAATTGAAACATGGCTCATTGTAAAGAACTCCGCATGGGGAATAGGTGTTATTAACGATGACATCATTGGTGCCGTACTTATGACGTCATAATTCGACAGAGACAATGCTTAGTGTGATCAGTTTGAAATTTATTGAGCATGATCAATGTAACAATAATTATATTAGAGAATATCAATTTTTGATGTCATCGCTCACGTGGTCTGGCAGTCATATTGGATCAAAAAATCGTTCAAAAAAAGAAGAGTTGGCTCACACCAAGTTGATTGCGCAGAGTAAGTATTCTATGAATACCATCTAGTTATTGGTGTATCTAGGCAGAAGGCTGAGATCCAAGGCCCGAATCTCTCCCATCGCATGCAGAAGAGTGGTCTGACCATCATCTACTGACTCATATATGGTCCTCACCACCATCTCCCACTTCCTTCTTTATTGCTTTGTTACTCCGCAGACTTTCCTGGGTCACAAGTGCTCCTCCAGCAACCTGTACCTGGTTACCTTTCTGGGGTTACTACACACACGTGTTATTACACTCAAACAAATCCTGTCAATGTTTAATGCTCACAGTGGACCAAGGTCATATTAGACATTGAATAAATGGCCTTGCTGTCCCAATATATTTGGGAATAAAATGTTTAAATTAGCGTGAACGTTGAAGCACTTTCTGAGAGCAATTTCTATCATTGAATGTGGCAGGCATTGATGGTGTTTCATCTGGATGTCATGGTGACGAGCAAAACAAATGTGGGTAATGATAATTGCAACTCACCGCTATTTAAGACCATTCATAAAAGTTGATTCTCAAGGTTTGAGTTTCAGGTCATTTGGAGTCTTGGGCCAGAAAGTTTTGAACTAAACTGTGATAATGATGACTCGAGCCTCAGTTGCTATAAATTTGAGTTTTATAGCCCAGATGTTTCATACCCTGCTTGCTTAATCTTCCTGGCTTTATTATTCTCTACCGCAACTTCATGCCTCCTTGTTATTGAGACGGCTGTGAAGTTTCCAGGTGGTGCCCCGAAGTCCTAAAATGAAGACAGAAGGAAAGCATTTCCTTTGCTTGCCCTGCTCTACGCCGAGTGTCCTTTTATCTCATTTCCCCCCCTCTGGCTCTCTCTTTCTTCATCTACCCTTCTTCGTGCACTCTATATTCTCATCTTTGTGCCCAAACGTCAATTACTAGGAATCGCTACCACCTGGGATGCTACAATTTAATGCTGAATTTTCATTATTTTGCTTAAAGAAATTGCGTTTCGGATAGGGTAGACATTTGGATATGGTGACATCTTAGGAAAATTGCATCTCTTTCAGCCGACTTCAAATGAAAACACGAGAACAAAAAAAATTGCAGATTTCTAAATCGTCACATTATGGTGAAGTATACGTCACGATAGTTCAGCTTGATTAACATTTGAATCACAATTCAAGAGCTGCACTTTTTAAAGTTTGCTGTTTTCCAACTTCCAGGAAAAAGCAATGCCTTCTGACATTCACATGGAAACTTATTCGGGAAAGGATTAAAGAGCAAAACTTCCCTTTACTTGATGAAAACTTCATGCAGAACAGAATACAAATACTAGAGCATTCCATAAGGTCTTTTCAGTTATGTATAAATTGAACTGTCTTGCCGGTTCATCCCAACAAATTAGGAGTAAAATTAATGCAAAAATTCACGTTGGAAAATCAGATCGACAATGAGGTCCAAAGTGATGGATAAGTTTGGTTTCGCGATGGACGAAGAGCACGCAGAAGTAGCGGATGGAAGATCTATAAACCTTCTAGAAGTCACGTGTGTTAGAAGATAATGCAATTTTAACCATGATGTTTAAAAACTTTGGCTTTACAAGAAATCTTTGCTATCCTTACCAAAACGGCATTTATCCCATGTCAAGACGACCCAATGAATTGGTGAATGGCCTTTGAGTGAATTGACAATGGGACCCGGAGAAACGAAAAGCCATTTTGAAGTTGTACTTGGACCATCAATTTTTGACTCTGAACATTATTTCAAGTGTTAAATTAGTTGGAACTAGAAAGGCACTTGGTGGAGCGCATACGTCTGCCAGGATGAACAGTTTACGTTTTGTATCCCAGTGATAGGCCGGATCCGGAACCGGATCCTCACCAAAATTGCATCAATTCGCCCTTGTCACCTACACGATCTGTCCACCAAGTTTCGTCCGAATCCGTCCACAACTTATGGAGATATCGTGCTTTGTATCATTTTTGGCGCAATTAATCAATGGTGAAGAATCACTTTAAAAAAAAAAAATTCTCATATCCGAATCCATATTCAGATCTTCACCAAAATCTAATCGAATCGTCCTTGTCAGACACACAACCTGTCCACAAAGTTTGGTCCAAATCCTTCCACAACTGTTTGAGATATCCTGCTATGTATAGTTTTTGGCCCTATCTCACAATGGTGAAGAATCACTTTAAAAGTTATAGTATCCACATCCAGAACCGGATCTTCACCAAAATATAAGCATTTCGCACTTGTCCGACACTCAAACTGCCCACCAAATTTCGTCCAAATCGGTCCATAACTTTTTGAGATATCCTACTGACAGACAGACAGACAGACAGGAAGACCCACAAACAGCCGCGAAAAGTTAACCTACGTCCACCCTCAATGGAGAGGTAATCACATCGAATTTGCAACTTCATTGTCCCCCTACTCATAATGCTCTTGCTATTGCCCATGGATTGTTCAAACACCACGAGAGAGAAGGCGATCATATACAATATGCATCTAACTCAAAGAAAGCTTTGTCCACATTCAGTCTTAGCAGATTTGTCCCTTCAAAAGACATCCTCATAATAGTGGACAGAAGTGTGCACAGATTTATATCACAAAAACCGATGCACACCAGAACTCACAAATAATATCATAGCCGAGGAAGGTGAGCTCAGCGACCACCATCTACCTCCTCAGCCATCAGTGGTATTATTAGCAGGATAACCAGGAAGTCAGTAGTTTGCTCACATCTTAGGTACCTCGTTTGTTCTTGAGATTTGATTTTCAACAGAATCTCATCTGATTAAAAGTGCAATAAGAGGTAACTTTTTTTTTGGAGCATGCCATCCTTCGGAGGGAGAGTCGCGTGTCATATTTTTCAAACAATACGTTTTCTGAGTGGTAACATGGCGAAGGTCCAAATTTACTGTGCGGGTCGAATGAGGGGGTGACCACCTTCCCTCATTATAATTCTTCTTGGGTTTTTTTTTTCTAACCCTTATGGCAACCTCTTGGGGCTGCATTAATGCGGAGCTTCCGACGAGAGATCAGACGAGATTTTATAAGGTGTCAGGGCATTGGACATTGTGCGCGGATGCCACACACACTGCACCCGCCATATTGCGCAGGCAGACACCTGCGAGGCAATGGCTCAGGGCATCGGATGCTCATGGTCTTACCCACGTTTTCTCAGCTCAAGTGCCAAGCCTCCCATACAGGGGCCGCGTGTTGGGCGCTTAGCTTCACACATCGCGCAGCCGGGGGTCCAAGTCGCTCGTCATCGTTGCACAAGGCTGGAGCATGGGAGGCCTGCGCTCAGTTCAGCCTTTGTCACTCTTTTCAAACATCAAGCTGAGAGGTTTTGGGCTGTGATCCCATACCCATGGCTTCGTGGCTATCCTGTTGAAGTTGTCCTCGGTTCTGTTACTGTCTATTTTCTTTCTCTTCCTTCAAACCTTTTTTTTGCCTTCCCTCGTTCATTCGTTGCTGAACTGTGGATCGCTTTCAATTCTGCAAAGGATTATACAGACCAGACTCTGCGTACCATGTAAAATTCTTGTAAAATGCACGTGTAAACTATAAATACGCCTTCCAAGATGCAAACCATCCAGCACGCTCATCTAATGAGCTGCTTTTCTTTTAATGCCCCGACCCTCACTCTACCCCCAACCCATTACCACTCCATTCATCTTCATCCTTTCCTTTTCTGCTCACAATACCCACTCAACAATTCATATATCCCACCAGTGTTCCAAACTTTTACCTGGCAAATTGTACATTCTTCAAATAGGATTTATCATGGTGGTGTTTTGATATCCTCTCCTGAAGCTATTTTGCGTTGAGAGCTTTTACCATGGCAAGCGGCAAGGCGAGATGGTTTGCGGTTTTCCAAGGCCCTGTCAACCCCACAAGCATGTTCCCAGGCCAGTCCCCGGACGCCCCTGCACACAGCTTGCCTTGATGTGCCGCCCCTTTCTTGTCTGCTGAGATCTCCCCCTCCCATACATACCCTTTACACACTCCCTCCTTTGCACAGCTCTACCACCTTTCCCCTTTGCACACCTCCTCACCAAGCCCCCGCTTCCCACCCTCCACCACTCCGTCGCCCCCACTGCCATTTCAGCCCACCCCCAAACAGTGCAAAAACTCTCGGCCTCAACGGCCTGGAGATGAACGACTGAACTAGGGGGTTGTGAAATGTTCTCATTGGCTGCAGCTTGAGGAGCCCAGCCAATCACAATCATCTGTAGTGTATAGAGCAAGACTGAACGTCTCCTTAAGTACACTAGTGCCACATTCGCAGAGACATTGTAAAAGAGAGACATACTCTTTCATGTTCTGTTTTCATATCTAAGCTTTTGTCTTGAGTCCATGTTTGTCAGAGCACTTCCTCACAACTTGGCATTATTCTTCCGGCCATGATTCTATGGTCCCATAACTGTTATTCTCCTTTTTTAAAGTCATATTTTGCCTGCTTTTTAGAACCGTATAAGAGCATTTCCTGCAGCAGACAAAAATCTGATCATTTATCTGATGATGCAAAATGGTTGCAGGAAGAAGATGTTCAAATGCCATGAATTGCATTTCTATCTGAAGCAGTGAGTGTGGGATTGGAAAAGAAAGAGCAAACGATGCATTTCCATGGGCATAGGTTCTTCGGCCTGCACCGAGCTATTGGCCGCAACGGGCCTTTAGACCGGGCCTGAAGCCTGGTCCAGCATCTGCTTCTGTGCCAGCGGCTGGCCTGCAGGCAAGCTTGCGTGGAATCTCTCTTGTGTTTGTGCAGAAGGTCAAGACCTGACCCCTTCACCCCTAACCGCCTCATTAACACACTCGCCTGCAGCCCCCAGCTTTGCTGCTTCCGCCTCCCGCTCACAGGAAATCCTTTCCCCTCCTGCAAACAATTACTCCATGAGTTATAAATACCCGCTGCTAGGGGCTAGTTCCCTGCCTCATCACGCCCTTCCCTATCCTTTGCCTTACTGCCTCTGATTCATGACGTTCCTTAAACCCTCCTGTTGAAAGGTTTGTGCCTGTGAAATACCTCCATAGGCCGCAACCAAATTACCAAGAAAACAATGTCTTGAATTTTGAGGCAAAAAACATGCAGCTTATTTGATTAGGTCACTGCAGCAGGAAGCTAGTCTTGAATTCCCTTTTGATGACTATGCAAGCACAGCGTTGGTGAATAACACAAACAGTACGTTTTGAGACCCAAAGCCCTCCGCTCACTGACCGCGTAAACTCGACAAGATAGTCGGACCACCAAAAAATAGATCGATCTTGAAAGGTGCAGCATTTATTTACCAATTAATCTTGGATACCCAGCACTGTCTTGTCAATCAACTTGAAAATATATTCTAAAGAGTTCATGACATTCATTGCATCGGAATAGCCATTGCCATTTTTAACTTCTCTACAATCTGCAGTGGGATGTGGAGTGGGTCACACACACACACGGGGGAGTGGATCACACACACACACGGGGGGGGGGGGGGAGTGGATCACACACACACACGGGGGAGTGGGTCACACACACACACACGGGGGAGTGGGTCACACACACGTGGAGTTGGGTCACACACACATGGGGGGGATAGGGGGGAGTGGGTCGCACACACGGGGGAGTGGGTCACATACACGTGGGGGTGGGTCACCCACACACATGAGGGAGTGGGTCACACACACACACGTGGCGGTGGGTCACACACACGTGGGGGTGGGTCACACACACACACATGGGGGAGTGGGTCACAGACACATGGGGGAGTGGGTCACACACATGTACGGGTGGGTCACACACACGTGTGGGTGGGTCACACACACACACGGGGGAGTGGGTCACACACACGTGGGAATGGGTCACACACACACACGGGGGAGTGGGTCACACATGTCGGAGTGGGTCACACACACACGTGGGGGTGGGTCACACACACATGGGGGAGTGGGTCACACACACATGGGGGAGTGGGTCACACACACACATGGGGGAGTGGGTCACACACACATGGGGGAGTGGGTCACACACATACATGGGGGAGTGGGTCACACACATACATGGGGGAGTGGGTCACACACACACATGGGGGAGTGGGTCACACACACACATGGGGGAGTGGGTCACACACATGGGGGAGTGGGTCACACACACATACACATGGGGGTGGGTCACACACACACAGGGGGGAGTGGGTCACACACACACACACACACACACACACACACAGGGGACTGGGTCACACATACACACCGGGGAGTTAGGGTTAGTTTGGAAAGAATTTTCTGGTGGTGGTCATTCTCATTCTCATTCTCAACTTTGTTTGTCAGGGAGTCAAAATTGGTGTCAGAGGGGGGACCCACTCCAAAGTAACTTGGTTAATTATAACTAGTAATAGGCATCCACCAGCATCCTTGACCATGATTTAGGACATCGGCCGAGGCCTCACTTTTGTTTTTCTTCTGCCCTCACTTTTTCACCTTTATTCGCCTTTTAATTTGTTTTCTCCGCAACCACTTGAGCGATTGCCACGGAAATTTCAACAAAGGAGTGCCTCCCCACCGAGAGTTGTTTAACAAATTTCCATGACGATTAGAGGGGGAAATGCGGCTGGCGTTCCAAAAAGTCCGTTTTCTGCAGGCGTGGGTTGCAGGGTGTTTCACGTTGCACGAATAAAACGGCCTCGACCTCGCTTTGCTCAACCTCAGTCGAATAAAAATGTCATAAAATTATTCCTGGCTGAGCCTGGTGTTGGCTTAACGGTTAGGATGGTTTGCTTAAGATCCTAGGGTCTTGAGTTCAAGCCCCGTCACGCGGTTGACTTAACACCGGGCAGGTCGACTCGGCCTGTCATCGTCACGCGGTTGACTTAACACCGGGCAGGTCGACTCGGCCTGTCATCCTTCCGAGGTCGGAAAAAATGAGCATCAGCTAGCTGGCATGGGGGCACCGCATCAGCGGCACAGCCGTGCCCCCAGAAAATCATGCAGCCAAGCAGCCACAGCCTGGCTATTCCTTAAAAACAATTTCAACAAAACTTGGTGGTTAATGTAACCTTCTCGCCAACATTAAAAGATACCTATGTCAATGTCAACCGTGGTGCAGTACAGGCCAATCACAGGCCTAGTTTCTACACTAGATACAACTGAAATTGATGATGCAATCAGCTATCAGGATGTCTTCAAGCAATGATCTTGCATCCTGCGATCATGTGACATGTACAGATAAGTGTTGCTGCATGCTACACTAAAATCCGACTATCCGGTCTTGTAATTTTAAGTAGTAGGACAAGTAAAGGTGTACCAGACTTTACTTGAGCGTTTATGTATATATTTCTTTCATTGTTGTGGAAACACCCCTATTAGATGAAAAAATGCAACTGTTGTTTGGAGACATTAATGTTGAGGATAATGACTACACTCAAGAAACCCTCCCTTTGATAAATGGAAGCAGTTAAGAAAAGGGTTAATAATTTCAGTGCATCGAGGAAAGCAACAATTAGCACCAATTACAATTTATCACTGACATAAAAGAAGGATAAGGTGGTAAGTCCTCTCAATAATCCCTTAGAGGCCTAGCTAACAGCAAATGCATTACAGTAGTTACAATGCAGATTAAATGGCTGCCTGATGTTATGCTTAAGAGTGAAGTAGCAAGGATCAGCCAGATAAGGCCCGTGATAAGCTCATCAAAATGTTTCATTACTGCTCTTGGCTAATCCAGCTGATTAGCAACCCGATGGCCAATCCCCACAATGTAGTGGGGCCTGGTGTTCCCGCTGTGTGGGCAACAGAAGGAAATGCACAAGAAACCAGCTGTTACTCAAGCCCATCTGGAGCTTGCTCAACCAAGTGCCATTCCTCTTTGCAACGTCGGCCCGGCCAGCCAACGTCGACCGCAGAACCCTGGTACAGAGTGGCAGAGAAAGCCAGTGTCTCAGCCCTTTACTAAGGCCACAGGCATTCTGCCTGGCAAGCTCCGATAGCCCCTTCCCTAGCGTCGTCGCCCCCCTCGCAGGAGTTTGGGCCTCATAGCTAAGGGGCACGTACGCCAGCCACGTGGGAAGGCCGAAGCTTTAGGGCACTCAGAATGACTCAATTGTGTTTCTGGATGAAAGTGGAGAGGGGCAGAGGAGGGGAGGGGAAGTGAATTGGGAGAGAAGGGTGAGCGTGTGGAGGGGGTAGGAGGTACAGGAAATGGCTTGATTGAGGAAAGCGGGCAGGGGAAACTGCTGTTTGAAGTTAATGTGCTTTAACTGTATCCAGCAATGCCCGACTCAAGCAGTAGCATGAGGCTTCGCTGTGGCAAACAGTACCACTTGACCAGTCTCACCATCTCGGTTTGCAAGATCTTGACAACTTGAGGTTCCCATGTTCAAAATATGGCAATGAATCTATCGATATATTTGTTTGCATACCTTGGCTCATATTTCAAACACCGCACTTTGAAGGTAGAGAAACCACATTATTAGAACGACCAGGACACTAAAGAACGTGTCTCGATGTTCAACATAACTATTGCAACATCATCACGCACAATAAGGGAGTATATATATATATACACACAGGGTGAATCAAAAGTAGCGCCCGCGCCTGATTTCTGTTTTTTCGGCTGTCAGATTCTTTCTGGGATGTCATGTTGTTAATAATTGTCTTGCAGATTATTAATTTTCTTAATTTATTTGTTTTTTGTTTTGGTTTTGCAGGTTATTGCTGAGAGTTTGGAAAGTTACTGAATTTGCACCAAATTGAACCATGAATTACCTTTCAATGAATCAACGCATTGCGGCCGTGAAACATTACTACAAATGTAATGAACAACCAACGATGGTGGCACGCCGTTTGGCACAGGAATTCGATATTAACCCACCCCAGGGAAGTAACATACGATTGATTGTCGAGAAATTTGAAGCAACAGGGTCGGTAGCCACTGAAAAGAAGTCCGGTCGTCCGAAAACGGCAACGAATGTAGCTAAGGCTGAAGAAGCCATCAGGAGACTGGAACAAAGTCCGCAAAAGTCAACTCGCCGTTTATCTGCAGAGTTGGAAGTGAGCCAATCAAGTGTTATCCGTATTCTTCACGAGAAAAACTGGAAACCTTAATTCCACCCTCACTGCATGCCCTTCATGATGGAGATGACGACCGTCTTCAATTTTGTGAAGAGTTCTCAGCTGAACTTGACGAAGAGGACACAATGCTAGACAACATCTGGTGGTCAGATGAGGCATGTTTTAAGCTTAACGGCACAATTAACAGACACAATTGTGTCTACTGGGCTGTGGAGAACCCAAGAGTGACTGATGAGAAGGAAGTAAATTTACCTGGCGTGACAGTTTGGGCAGCCATATCTCCATTGGGGATAATTGGACCCTTTTTCTTTGAGGGATCTGTCACTGCAAAAATTTACCTGGAAATGCTGCAAACCTTCTTTTGGCCCAGGGTACAAGATCAGGACTGTTATTTCCAGCAAGATGGAGCTCCACCTCATTATGGACGTCATGTTCATCAGTGTCTTGATGAAAACTTTCCCGGAAAATGGATCGGCCGCCGTGGTCCGATTGAGTGGTCGGCACGCTCCCCAGACCTTACACCTCCAGATTTATTTCTTTGGGGGCTCATGAAAGACCTTGTTTATCGTGAAAAGCCTCGTACCATTCAGGAATTGAAGGCTCAAATCACTGAAAAGTTTGAGGAAATTGATATCGAACTCTGCAAGCGTGTGTGCCACTCTGTGCCTGCTCGGCTGCAATTGTGCATCGATCACGAGGGAGGGCACTTTGAAAATTGCAAGTAAAACAGCTTGGTACACTTCCGTAATACTTTTCCACCGAAGAAAATGGTTAGATAAACATGTCATTCATTTATTTATACCTTCTTGTACACTGTAATACAAATGGCAAACAAACAATCAACTGACAGAAATATATATATATATATATATAAACAGAAATCGGGCGCTACTTTTGACTCACCGTGTGTATATATATATATTGTTGCGAATATGGGATTTGGCCTCCATATCCGCTTGTAAATATTCCCCTATTTCCCCAATACTCCCCAACTATCCCCAATCCCCCATTCCCTAGTCCCATTGTCTGTAAACAACACTCTGTAGAACCGACCTTCCCCTATTTCCCCCATTGAATGTCGCACCCAGGTCCACCGCATCTCATGTAGACAACTTTCAGACATCTTGCTAGTTATTCTTAGTCTATGTCAGTTAAGGACTCGTTTCCATTAATTCTGACTCTTCGTTGCACCAGAATGTGATTATATGGCACCAGTAGTGAGTTTAGGACCTCCCCATACCTCCCCGCATCTCTTCCCCATGAAGAAGCTACAACAACAACAACTACAACAACAGAGGAAATGGGGGCGGCGCGGCGCGGGGAGTGTGCGTCCTCACTCCGGCTCGGTTAGCCGCCATTACCCATGTGCGCCGACGGGGTTACCACGAAGGGGCTGCCTGTCGGCCCCTCGTCAAGGGCGGAGCCGGTAACCCCCGCACCCAATGACAAGCAACGGACCGATTCCATCTGGGGCGGAGCTAACGAGCCGAGGGCGTGTCACTCCCCGCCGGATATACGCAGCGACTGACCGGACGTGACGTCAGATGCGCCCCCAGCTTGAGAAGACAAGAGAGCCACCTCCGAGCGCTGAGAGACCTCCTGCATCTTTTGGGCCGCGCTATCCTGTCCCTGAGCACAAGGTGCACCTTGTGCTGGCCATCGAATACCCGCTTTCCTTGCCATCAATCCCCATGTGAGTCAGTTTTGTCCTGTTTATCTGTCGTCTGTCGGGGCTATTATAAGACCGTGTTTAAGTGCCTACCTTCCTATGTTGTACCTCTCATCGTTGTAATCTGACCTTCCGCCCTAATATAACCTCCTCCGGAGGTCTTGAGAACCGTATCCCTGGTGTCGTGTCATTTTAATCCCAGCCGTGTGTCCTTTCCTCAATTGATCTAGCGTAGCGCGATTAGTCAACGTTCGGGTGGAATCGGGTAAGCTTGTTAGGTCGCGGTCACCAACCGCTCGGTCTATAACATCTAGCCGCGATCTATAACAATTGGTGTCGGGAAGTGGGATCGGTCCCGGAGCGCGTTTCACGCGCTCGAAATTATAACAGCGAAATTTAATTGTGTTTTATGAAAATAAAAACCCGAATTTTGAAAGTCGCGCTATGGCGGATCAAGACAGCTGGGTTCCGGTAGAGGAGAGTGAGGCAGGGTCGGTCCAGGACCAAATTGAGGGACGCGAGGAGAGCGAAGCAGCGAGGGTAGCAGACGCACAAAATAGCGTCGTTGAGCCCGACATTGCGGGGGCGCAAAATGGCGCCTCGCTGGTCGCGGCGCCCGCGACCGTGGCAGCGCCCCTGGTGGATCCGAACCTTTTTATGTTGCAAATAAGGGCCCTTATGGAACGAATGGGAGACCAAATTGTGGGAATGAGGGCTGATAGTGAGCGGTTGGGGAACCGGATGGATGCTCAGGGTGAGCGATTAGAGGGCCAAATGGGGGTAATGAGGGACGAAGCGAGGGGTACCGGTGAGGGATTAGACAAGAAATTAGAGGGGTTAGACAATGGGATAGAAGGGGTGAAACAAGGGTTACGGAGTAGAATAGAGGGATTAGGAAACAAATTTGAGGGACTAGACAACAAATTTGAGGGATTAGACAATAGATTAGGGGAAATACAGGAGGGGTTAATGGGGGTAGAAAACAGAATGGCCGCTCAAGAGAATCAAATGGAAGGGATGCAAAAAGGGTTAGAGGGGTTAGAAAACACCATGGAAGGCAAATTGAGGGACATGAGGGACCAAGCGGAAAGGGAAGTTAAACAAATGGGGCAGCAGATAGAGGGGGTCAGAATGGGGGTAGAAACCAAACTGGATGCTCACAGGGAGGAAATGGAGCAGATGAGGGTGGCATCTGGGCAGGAGATGCAAGTGATGGGAGAGGAGATCAGAAGAGGAGTGAGTGAGGAGGTCGGAGGAGTGCGCGAGGAGGTGAGGCACTGTAAGGAGCACATGGAGAAGGAGGTGAGAAAGGGGACTGTAAAGTTACAAGGGGGCATAGAGGACCTGACGCAGGAGGTGGAACAGCTGACGGAGGGACAAAAAGAACTAACGGACCAGGTAAAGAAGAACACAGCGGTAATAGGAGGGTTAAAAGCGACACAAAATGACCTAAAAAATGACTTGGTAGCGACGAAGAGGGAATGTCAGATGGTACGTGAGGGACTGACAACGAGGTTGGACGAGGTGATAGAGGTAATGGAGACGAAGGACCGGCAGGTGAGGACGCACATGGAAACGGTCAAGGTAGCCTTGGAGGACGAGCTTGAGGAGACGTACCGGGGAATAAAAGAGGTGAAGCAGAAATTAGAAGAAGTGGAAGAAGGGGTGAGCGAAATTAAGAAGCGACGGAGAGGGGATAAGAAAGAGATAAAAGAGGAGATAAAAGAATTGGTCCGAAGTCTGTGTTCGGACCGGATGAGGGATTCGCAGGTGATGGAGGAGAAGCGAAGAGAAAGAGGACCCGGTGTAAGTGGTGACCAATATGGTCGTGCGTATGATGCGCCAGGTGATTTAAGAAGCTTGGGGGTCGAGATGGACCCGGGTGTTCGTGAGAGGCCGTTGGTGAAGTGTGCGACAGGTCTGGTGTGCGAAAAAGGAGGTGTGCGAGAAAGTCAGACTCTGGGGTGTGTGAGGAAAAAGTGCGTGCCAAGGAGTGAGGGTGCTGGCGAGAATGAGTCGGTCGTAGCGCGTGTGCGAGGGAGCACATGGAAGCGCAGTGTGGTAAGTGTTACAGAGGGTGTGACGGGAGAGTGTGCGCAAAAGTGTGCGCGAGAAAGGTGTGTGACGGACGGGTGCATGGGGAAAGAGTGCGCCGTCAAAGGCAAGGAAGAATGCACACCTGTGGTGAGTGTTACAGAGGGTGTAACGGGAGAGTGTGCGAGAGAAAGGTGTGTGACGGACAGGTGCAGGAGGAAAGAGTGCGCTGTCAAGAGTAAGGGTGAGTGCGCTGTCAAGAATGGAGGTGAGAGTAGTGAGAGTGACAAGGAGCGTGAGTTGGTTGTGACAGGTGAGAAAGGAAGCACACCTGGAATGGTAGAGCGTGAGTGGGAATGCACGCTGGAATTGGTAGTGAGGCACGTGGTTGGGTGTGCGAATGAGAGCACACCTGTGATTGTCACAGAGGAGGTGACCAAGGAGGGGGCGCGAAGAGGTGTGTTGGTGAGGTGTGCGGGTGACGAATGTGTGCCAAAGTGTTCGGTGGTCAGGTGTGTGACCAAGGCTGTGAGTGGAATGAGGGTACCTGGGTGTGTAAGGAAAGGTACGAGGAGCATGGAAACGGCTGGATGTGTGAGCAAGGAACGGGCTGTGGGGTGTAAGCGTCCAGGTGAAGCATCGACGGTAACCAGGTTAGAGGTTAGGTCGACTTTTAGCCGAAGCGGGCCCTCGGTGCGTGCCGGGCCTCGCTTTGAATGGCCGCATCCGTGCTCCACTAGGCGGAGCTGGCAGCCCAATAGGAAGGGTCGTCATGGCGACCACGTTTTGTTAAGACGTGCCGGCAGGTCGAGATCGGGCCATGGGATGGCTCCGTGCCGAGATGGTGCGTGGGATCTCGGGCCGGGTAAGCCCCCGTCCCTGCACCGAGTGCCGGACGTATCCAGCCGCTGGCACCAAACAACCCGCATTCATGGCTTGGCTTTACGAAGCCGGGCTTTGGACAGGAATTGGCGCACCGAGAGGCATTAGTGAGTAGACTGGGTGATGAGGTTAGTGTTTTGGCCCCAAAATTAGAGAAAAACAAAATTTGATGATTGGCAAGGGATTGGCAGTAGTGATTGGCAGATGATGGGCAGTGATTGGCAAATTTTTGATTTGTTGAAATTTGGTGTGCAAAATTGGTAGTGAGCGATGTGCCCGGTGGGTAAGGGTGGCATCCTTGCCACCCTTCCCATATGGGGGGGCAAAGGAGCTATAGCTTATGGGGTGTATGGCAGTGAAAACTAGCCCAGGTGGGTTAGGATATGGTGTGTAGGGATCTAGAAGAGATTGACATTAGGTAACGTTAAGGTTAGTTAGTGACTGATACCTGTAGTGGGGACGCAGGTAGATTAGTGTGGATGATAATGACGAGGGAGCGCAATAGTTTAAAGGGACGACTGGGAAGCGCAAGTTTCAGAGGGGAGTAGTTAGATGAGATGATGCTGTGTGATGGAACAGGTGTGATTGCACAGGTGTGCAACTGGACAGGTGTGTGGAGCAGTGTATGAGTAGTGAGTGTGTGGATCAGCGCGAATGCGCTTGGGGAGAGAAGGGTGCAGGTGGCACCAGGTGTGAGAGCACAGGTGTGCAGGTACAGGTGTGTGGAGAGAGTTGGAGTAAGTGGTACGGAGTGGTGTGCATGGTGCGAAGGTGTGGATGGGGGAAGAGTAAACCCCTTTCACGAGTACCCGGGGCGGGTAGTGTAAGTGTTAGGTAGAGGGTACAGGTAAATTGTGGTTGGATATTGGCATCTGTGGTGCGGGTGACAGAATGGTATTGTGGATGGGTGCATTAGTGTTGTGGAAATGGCTGGGCGTGTAGCCTGTTAGTGTGTGTAGTTGGTTGGGCACTCCACCACTGTGAGGATGTCGGCCAGGTGAGGCCGCAGGTGGGCTCTGGGAGCCGGTAGTTGTGGATGGGGCCCGAGGATCCGGAGGACGGACCCGGGTAGCCCAGTGCCAGAGAGGGCACCGAGTGGGGAGAGAGCCAGAGGGCCTTCCCCAGGTAGTTAGGTTAGGGTAAGGAGCAGGTAAGCTCGGAGGCAACTGCAGTGGTGGGGGTGTGCATGTGGGTAGACCCGCTGGGAGAGGTACACGTCGCAGCCCCGAAATTGTGCGAGGGCACCGAGAGATGAATCGGGGGAGTGAGACCCCAAATTGAAAAGCACCACAGTTGGCCAATGGGAATTGGTTTTTAGAACCCATAGTGTAAGAGGGCCAATGGTTTGGCAGGAGAAAGACCCCGGGTAGTGTAAAGTTGTTAAAGTCATTTAGGAAATAGTTAGGATTGATGAACCTGTCGCACCATACGCAGCCACTTACCTGTGGTGATGATGATGACTCCACACCTGTGTTTTCTTTGTTTTGTTGCAGGAAATGAGATTGCTGTGTGGATTTGTGAGACGCATCACGACGTGGATGAGACATTGGGGTGATTCCATCTCTCCCTCCCTAGGAGGGACTGATGATGAATTGGTAATGGCAAATTTTGATGTTGAGTTGGAGATGGCAAATTATGATGTTGAGTTGAGAATGGCAAATTTGATTGGTTAGGAGGGAGAGAAGACGAATTTGGTATATGGGAGGAACGGGGAAGACAGTAGGGACGTTTGTTGATTTGTAAAGTAGATGTTTATGGGTAGTGTTGTGTTTTGTGGATACAGTAAGGGGTAAGGGAGGGGCAATGTAGGTTACCTGGTGGGGGGGGGGGCGTACGGTAGGAACGTACCTGTCTCACCTGGTTCCCATGTGCCCCCAGTGTGCATTACCTTACATTGCGTGCACTTTTGCGCCCTTACCACCTTACTCACTTGTCTCTTCTTTTGTCTCCCACCTCCGAGGATCTGGCTTTGGGGTAGAGAGAGAGGAGAGAGAGGTGCTGGCTCCGCAGTTGTGGGCCTGCACTTTCGCTGCTTGCTGCTGGGATCGATACACCATATGGACCGCAATGTTTGTGGCCACCCACAATGGACCGCAGTTCTTTTGCGGCCAAGCACCACCCATTGATGGACCTCTGGGTCAACGTGGCACCTATGCCAAACAGGTGAACCACTAATAGTTGGCCCCCTGACGGCCACAATATAGAAATGGACGTGGTTGGCGCCTTTCTTTATTTTTGAAAGAGGCAAGAAGGCCAAGTGCACCACACGAAGGCAAGACCAGCGGCAGACCATCGGCCGGCTGCGACACCACACCATGATCACTAAACATTTTATGGGTGCACCGGATGGTGCTGACTGTGTTATGGGGTGGTGCTTTTGGTGCTTGGAAGGGGTGCTCTGCACATTATTAAAGGCCGTAAGGCCACAGAGCACTCGTGGGTTGGTGTATCGATGCTGGCATGCGTGCTCTCTCTATGCATAACATCTGCATGTGTTCCTCCAAAAACAGGTCCTGGATCGTAGTGTAAATATCAGCGTAGTCTTGTAAATAATGCTCCCTACCGGCTGTATGTTTAGTTTGCGAATTCTTTCCGGATTCGGTTATCCTGTGGGTGTGTTTCTGTGAGGAGAAGGGTGCAACGTCGCAGGGGGACATATTTACTCATTTGTGAATATCTGTAAAACTGTCGCACTCAGGGTAGAGTTAATAGTAGAGGGAACTACATCTGAGTGCCACACTAAAATAGGTAAAAATTTATCGGGTCGGGACGCCCCGAGGGTAGAGAAGGGTGCAATGTTGCGAATATGGGATTTGGCCTCCATATCCGCTTGTAAATATTCCCCTATTTCCCCAATACTCCCCAACTATCCCCAATCCCCCATTCCCTAGTCCCATTGTCTGTAAACAACACTCTGTAGAACCGACCTTCCCCTATTTCCCCCATTGAATGTCGCGCCCAGGTCCACCGCATCTCATGTAGACAACTTTCGGACATCTTGCTAGTTATTCTTAGTCTATGTCAGTTAAGGACTCGTTTCCATTAATTCTGACTCTTCGTTGCACCAGAATGTGATTATATGGCACCAGTAGTGAGTTTAGGACCTCCCCATACCTCCCCGCATCTCTTCCCCATGAAGAAGCTACAACAACAACAACTACAACAACAGAGGAAATGGGGGCGGCGCGGCGCGGGGAGTGTGCGTCCTCACTCCGGCTCGGTTAGCCGCCATTACCCATGTGCGCCGACGGGGTTACCACGAAGGGGCTGCCTGTCGGCCCCTCGTCAAGGGCGGAGCCGGTAACCCCCGCACCCAATGACAAGCAACGGACCGATTCCATCTGGGGCGGAGCTAACGAGCCGAGGGCGTGTCACTCCCCGCCGGATATACGCAGCGACTGACCGGACGTGACGTCAGATGCGCCCCCAGCTTGAGAAGACAAGAGAGCCACCTCCGAGCGCTGAGAGACCTCCTGCATCTTTTGGGCCGCGCTATCCTGTCCCTGAGCACAAGGTGCACCTTGTGCTGGCCATCGAATACCCGCTTTCCTTGCCATCAATCCCCGTGTGAGTCAGTTTTGTCCTGTTTATCTGTCGTCTGTCGGGGCTATTATAAGACCGTGTTTAAGTGCCTACCTTCCTATGTTGTACCTCTCATCGTTGTAATCTGACCTTCCGCCCTAATATAACCTCCTCCGGAGGTCTTGAGAACCGTATCCCTGGTGTCGTGTCATTTTAATCCCAGCCGTGTGTCCTTTCCTCAATTGATCTAGCGTAGCGCGATTAGTCAACGTTCGGGTGGAATCGGGTAAGCTTGTTAGGTCGCGGTCACCAACCGCTCGGTCTATAACATCTAGCCGCGATCTATAACAATATATATATATATATATATATATATATATATATATATATATATATATATATATATATATATACATATAGATATATACACACACATGGCCACTCTGCCATGAAGCCCAGATCGGTGCAGTGTTGCAGTGATGGTTGTCCTACTGGAAGTTTCTCCCATCTCCACACAAGATCTCTGGAGCTCAGCCAGAGTGACCATCGGGTTCTTGGTCACCTCTCTTACCAAGGCCCTTCTCCCCCGATTGCTCAGTTTGGCCCGGCGGCCAGCTCTAGGAAGAGTCCTGGTTGTTCCAAACTTCTTCCATTTAAGAATTATGGAGGCCACTGTGCTCTTGGAACCTTCAATGCAGCAGAGACTTTTTTGTAGGCCTCCCCAGATCTGTGCCTCGACACAATCCTGTCTCTGAGCTCTGCAGGCAGTTCCTTCGACCTCATGGCTTGGTTTTTGCTCTGAGATGCATTGTCAGCTGTGAGACCTTATATAGACAGGTGTGTGCCTTTCCAAATCATGTCCAATCAATTGCATTTACCACAGGTGGACTCCAATCAAGGTGTATAATCATCTCAAAGATGATCAAGAGAAATGGGAGGCACTTGAGCAAAATTTCAAGTGTCATGGCAAAGGGTATGAATACTTATGTCAAAGTGATATTTCAGTTTTTTCTTTTTAATAAATTTGCAAAACTTTCTAAAATCCTGTTTTCTCTTTGTCATTATGGGGTATTGAGTGTAGATTGATGAGGGAAAAAATGAATTTAAACGATTTCAGCATAAGGCTGCAACATAACAAAATCTGAAAAAAGTGAAGGGGTCTGAATACTTTCTGAATGCACTGTATGTATAGATGTGTATATATATATATATATATATATATATATATATATATATATATATATATATATATATATATATATATATATATATATATATATATATATATATATATTGTTGCGGATATGAGGACTGTATTTTTTTTATTGTGTGCTTTATTATTATTATTGTTTATTCTGCCCTCCTGCCTCCGGAGTTGTGTAAAGGTCAAAGGGCGTCCCATAATTAGTCCAAAAGCATACACGTCAGCCAATCATAGAATACCCCTGTTCAGTAGCTTATATCTTATTATGTGTCTTAGAGTAAGGCTGTGTCTCCCATTAACTTAAATACTCCATTGCACCAAGTGAAAGAGATAGATTCCCTTCATTCCCATTCCCAAAACCTCCATTCCCCCTTTCGTCGATTGGCAATTACCTCCCCTCCAATTGCCGCCATTGACCACGAGGCAGGGTCGGATAAGAAAGGCGTGTCTCCACCTCGTCATAGAGGGGAGGAGTGAGCCAGCCCCACTCGACCAACCATGAGCCAGGGGTTTGGCTTGAGAGGGCGGAGAGAGAACGTTTGGGGGAGGTTCGAAAAGGTTGAGGGGCGGGGCCTATATAACCCGCCGGCGGGGCGTTCCAAAGGGCAGACGAGAGGGAGTCCAAGCAGTTGGGTCCAAGAGATGCGCTTTGAGTTGGGTCCAAGAGATGCGCTTTGAGTTGAGTCCAAGAGAGGCGCTTTGAGTTGAGTCCGAGAGAAGTCCAGAGTTGAGCTGCAGCTCGAGCCACCGAAACTGCATTTACAGCAGCTCGAGCCACAGCAGCAGCCACAGCAGCTTGGGGCCTTGACGGCAGATCTTGAGCAGGGCCGCGAAAGAACGACGGCTGCTAAACGCGCCGATCGTGCTGCCGTACCCGTGGACCTTCCTCTCCCTCCAGCCATTCACCTCCTGCCAGTCCTATCATCATTCCCCGCGTGAGTCTGTCCTTGTTTGTTCTGTCCCTGGGTTAATTAAGACTGTAGGTAAGCTAGCGTTGCACTGTGTCTCTAATATGTTCTGTAAATTATTTTCTTATCTTTCCTTCTTCCTTGGTTATTTTGAGCCTGTAAATAGTAAATAAATTTAGTAGTATTTTCAACCCTTTTCTCGTCTTAATCCTTTTCCTCTTTGCATTCGGTCGCTTTAGAGTTTTCCCGATTGAATAGCGGTGGCGCGATCCGGCCAAAGTTTGGGGTAAATCGGGTTTTAGAGTCGGGGAATAACTGTTCGGTCGCGGAGCCTCCGCTCGGCAAATATAACATCTTTAACCGCGTCCGTAACAATTGGTGTCAGGAGTGGGATACGAGGCCCGAAGCGCGCTTAACGCGCTCAAAATTACGAGCTGCTGAAAAATTGTGTTTCAAAGAAAAACCCGAATTTTGAAATCGCGCCATGGCTGGTCAAGGCGATCGGATGCCGGTGGGTGAGCTAGAGATAGATGGGGTGGAATCGACCCAGGACCTCGGGGAAATGTATATGGAGGATGTGGTTGAGGGGGTATCAGACGCGCAAAATGGCGCTCTCGCGCACGAGGTATCAGGCGCGCAAAATGGCGCCTTTGCGCACGCGGTTACAGCGGCACCAATTCTAGCCGCGCCCGTGACCGTAGCAGCGCCGCTGGGGAATTCGGACCTTTTTATGTTACAAATGGGGGCCCTTATGGACAGGCTAGAAGCAAAAATGGATGCTCAGGGTGAGCGAATGGGACAAATGGGGAACCGGATGGATGCTCAGAGTGAGCAAATGAGGGCTCAGAGTGAGCAATTGGGGGTAATGGGGGGGCGAAATGGGAGGCAAAATGGGCGAAATGGGGGGCAAAATGGGAGAAATGGGGGAACGGCTAGAAGCTAAATTTGAGGGGTTAGACAACGGGATAAAAGAGGTAAAGAATGGGTTAACGGGGGTGGAAAATAGAATGGCTGCCCAGGAGAATCAGTTAGAGGGGGTGAAAAATGGGTTAATGGGGTTAGAAAATAGGATGGAAGACAAATTGCGGGAAATAGGGGAGCAATCCGCCCGGGAAATCGAACAGATGGGGAACCAGAGAGAGGAGGTGAGAATCGGGGTAGAAACCAAACTGGATGCTCAGAGGGATGAATTGGGACAGATGAGGGTGGCATCTACAAAAGAGAGGGAGGAGATGAAAGAGGAGATACGACGAGGTGTAGGTGAGGAGGTCTCGGGGGTACGCGAGGAGGTAAAGCGAGGTGAAAAGCGTATAGAGAAAGAGGTGAGGAATGGAACGGCTAGGTTACAAGGGGGAATAGAAGATCTGACGGAGGAGGTGGAACAGCTGACAGAGGGACAAACGGAGTTAGTGGAGCAGGTTCAAAGGAACACTGCGGTACGAGGAGGGTTAAAGGCGACACAAAAAGAAATTAAAAATGACTTAATAGCGACACAGAAGCAATGTCAGATGGTACGTGAGGGACTGACAATGAGGTTGGACGAGGTGACAGAGATAATCGAGACGAAGGACTGGCAGGTAAGGACGCACATAGAGACGGTCACGGTAGCCTTAGAGGACGAAATTGAGGAGACGCACCGGGAAATAAAAGAGGTGAAGCAAAAATTAAAGGAGATGTTAGAGGGGGTGAGTGAAATTAAGAAGAGACGGACAGAAACTAACAGAGAAATCCAAGAGGAGGTGATGGAATTGGTACAAAGTCGGTGCTCAACTCATAATTATATGCTCACTAACCAAATAAAGAGTTTGCAGGTGGCGAAAGAGGTGCGGAGACGAGGTGCCAAGGTGAGTGGCGATATACGAGGAAATGTATATGATGTGAGGAAAGCTTCAGTCGGCTTGGGGATTGATTTGGATCCGGGTGTTCGTGAGAGGCCGTTGGTGAAGTGTGCGACAGGTCTGGTGTGCGAAAAAAGAGGTGTGCGAGAATGTCCGACCATGGGGTGTGTGAGGAAAAAGTGCGCGCCGAGGAGTGAGTGTGCTGTCGAGAGTGAGTCGGTCGTAGCGCGTGTGCGAGGGAGCACATGGAAGCGTGTAGTGAGGAGTGTTACAGAGGATGTAACGGAAGCATGCACGCCTGTGGTGAGTGTTACAGAGGAAGTAACGGGAGAGTGTGCGCGAGAAAGGTGTGTAACGGACAGGTGCATGGGGAAAGAGTGCGCTGTCAAAAGTAAGAAAGAATGCACACCTGTGGTGAGTGTTACAGAGGATGTAACGGGAGAGGATGCGCGAGAAAGGTGTGTAACGGACAGGTGCATGAGGAAAGAGTGCGCTGTCGAGAGTAAGGGTGAGTGCGCTGTCAAGAGTGGTGGTGAAAGTAGTGAGAGTGACACAGAGCGTGAGTTGGTTGTGACAGGTGAGCGAGGATGTTCACCTGGAATGGAAGGATGCACACCTGGAATGGTAGAGCGTGTGTGGGAATGCACACTTGAGTTGGTAGTGAGGCACGTGGTTGGGTGTGTGAGTGAGAGCACACCTGTGATTGTCACGGAGGACGTGACCGAGGAGGGGGCGCGAAGAGGTGTGTTGGTGAGGTGTGCGAGCGACGAATGTGTGCAAAGGTGTTCGGTGGTCAGGTGTGTGACCAAGTCTGTGAGCGGAATGAGTGTACCTGGGTGTGTAAGAGAAGGTGCAACGACCAAGAGCAGGGAGACGGCTGGATGTATGAGCAAGAAAGGGGTAGCGTATGCGTGTAAGCATGCAGGTGAGGCATCGACGGTAACCGGGTTAGAGGTTAGAGCGACTTATAGCCGAATCGGGCCCTCGGTGCGCGTCGGGCAGCTTCGCGTGCCGCGAGGACCAGTGGGGATCCGAATTACGGCGGGTTCGAGAGGACCGCCGTACGTGATCCACGCTGGGCCGCGCTTGGAACGGCCGCGTCCGTGCTCCGCTAAGCGGAACGGGCAGACCGATAGGAAGGGTCGTCATGGCGACCCCTTTTTGTTGAGACGTTCCGGCAGGTCGAGATCGGGCCATTGGATGGCTCCGTGCCGAGGTGGTGCGTAGGATCTCGGCCCGGGTAAACCTCCTTCCCTGCACTGAATGTCGGACGCATCCAACCGCCGGTACCAAAGAACCCGCATTCATTGCTCGGCTGTACGAAGCCGGGCTGTAGACGTGAATTGGCGCACCGAGAGGATCTAATAAGTTGACGGGTGATGAGGTTAGTATTTTGGACCCAAAATTAGAAAAAGGCAAAATTAGCTGATTGGAATAGAATTGGCAGTAAATAGAAAATTTTTGATTGGCTGAAATTTGGTGTGTAAAATTGATAGTGGGACCTCCCCGATGTGGTGGGATGGCAATTCTGTCCTCCCTCACAGACGGGGGGGCAAAGGAGCACTAGATTATGGGGTTGATGGCAGTGAAAACTAGCCCGGGTGGGTTAGGATATTGTGTGTAGGGCCCTAGAAGATGACATTAGGTAACGTTAAGATTAGTTAGTGACAAGGATACCTGTAGTGGGGATGCAGGTAGGTTAGTGTGGATGATAATGACGTGGTATGTGCTTAGTTTAAAGGGAAGACGGGGAGCACTAAGTTAGCAGGGCAACAGGTAGTTCAGATGATGCCGTGTGAGTGTTGGAGGTGTATTCAAGTGTATTGAACAGGTGTGATTGAACAGGTGTGATTGAACAGGTGTGATTGAACAGGTGTGATTGCACAGGTGTGCAACTGGACAAGTGTATTGAGCAGGGTATGAGTAACTGATTGTGATTGTGAGTTGTAGTGTGATTGCACAGGTGTGCAACTGAACAGGTGTGTGGAGCAGTGTATGAGGGAGAGAAGGTGATGTGTATTATGATGACCAAATGGTCCAGGAAGAGGAGGAGGGTGCAGGTGGCACCAGGTGTGAGTGCACAGGTGTGCACCAACAGGTGTATGGAATAACTGGTAGTGTGAAGTATATGGAGTATTGGAATGGATGGTAGTGGAGTGAGTATGGTGGAAACTATGGAGTGGAGTGGATGGTGTGAAGGTGTGAATGGGGGAAGAGGGGACCCCCATCACGAATACCCGGGGCGGGTAGTGTAAGTGTTAGGTAGAGGGTATAGGTAAATTGTGGTTGGATATTGGCATCTGTGGTGCGGGTGAGAGAATGGTATTTGGATGGGTGCATTAGTGTTGTGGAAATGGCTGGGCGTGGAGCCTGTTAGTGTGTGTAGTTGGTTTGGGCACTCCACCACTGTGAGGATGTAGGCCAGGTGAGGCCGCAGGTGGGCTCTGGGAGCCGGTAGAGTTGTGTGGATGGGGCCCGAGGATCCGGAGGACGGACCCGGGTAGCCCAGTGCCAGAGGGCACCAAGGGGTGACAGAGCCAGGAGGGGCCTTCCCCAGTTAGTTAGGTTAGGGTGAGGAGCTAGGTAAGCTCGGGTGGCAACTGCAGTGGTGGAGGTGTGCAGGTGGGTAGACCTGCTGGGAGAGCTACACGTCACAGCCCAGAAATTGTGCAAGGGCACCGGGAGATGAATCGGGGGAGTGAGACCCCAAATTGAGAAGCACCACAGTTTGGTCAATGGGAATTGGTTTTTAGAACCCATAGTGTAAGTTGGCCAATGGATTGGCAGGGAGAGACCCCGGGTAGTGTAAAGTGTGTTAAAGTCATTTAGAGGGTAGATAGGATGAAGGATCTCCTCGCACCATCTGCATCCACTCACCTGAGGTGACAGGTACTCCACACCGTGCCATGTTTTGATTATTTTTTATGATGCAAATGTTTGGATTGTGAGACGCATCATGACGTGGGTGTGACATTGTGCTTTGATGTTCCATCTCTTCCTCCTTATGAGGATTGATGATGAATTGGGTGATGGCAAATTTTGAAGTAGAGGGATTGTGGTGACGAATTTGGTATGGGAAATATGGGGAAGACAGGACAGTAGCGACGAATTTGTAAATGTGTAGATTTTGTAAAAATGGGGTAAGGGCAAGGGTAGTGTAGGTGACAGGGGGGGTGACGTACGGTAGGGACGAGCTTTCTCACTTCGCCCTCCGTACGCATTTCGCCTTGCATTGCCTTATTGATGTGTACCCTTGTTACCTTACCCCTCGCTCATTTGTCTTCCCCCTTTTGTCTCCCACATGACCTGTGCGCCATTGGGCGCCGAGGGGAGCGTGCGTGAGTCCTCCATTGTGCGCCCGGAATTCCCAGAACCAGCTGTCTGCATCGATGCACCACATTATGGACCACATGTCTGTGGCCGAGCACCACTGATGGACCCCATGGGTTGGGGCATGGCCCCTCTGCTGGAACCGGCCATGAGGGCCCGAAATCTTGCTGGCGGACCTTGGCCACAGGGCACCGATGCCCCACAGGTGAACCACACTAGTCGGCCCTGTGGGCCATAAATAAAATAAAATAAAAAGGACACATTGGGTGCATTTTTCAGTTCAAATAGGCCGCCAGTAAGAAAAGCAAAGAAAATGACAACAACTGGAAGAGATAATAATAGCCAGCAGAGGGAGCCGAAGAGCAAGAGACCACCTGCAGGGTTAGGGGTTGTTGATTTATTTTTTATTATTGAACATGCATTGAACACTGATGAACTGTGGTGACTGCACCGATTGGTGCTTGAGGGTGTGTTGGTGCATTATAGGTGCTTTCATGGTGCATTGATGCAGAGCAGACTGTCTCCCCCCCCCCAGAAAGAACAATTACAGGTCCTGGGTTAGTTTTGTAAATAAAAGCAGCATTTTGTAAATTGTAAATAATGCTCCCCACCGTCAGCGTGTAGTTTGAAGACCATTCCGCAATTCGGTTAACTGTGGGCGTAAGTCTGTTAGGCAGGGTGCAATGGAGCAGCGGGACACATTTATTTATGTTTTAAAAACTGTCGCACTCAGGGTCAGGTTAAAAGTAGAGGGAACTACACCTACGTGTCACACTAAATAAAAGTTGTAGGCCGGGAGGTGCCTAAGAGGA